>NC_059477.1:40061001-40661001 GCF_018139145.2 Gymnogyps californianus
TTCATAAGCTACGGAGAGATCAAGTGCTCAGATCTCTCTGCCATTTTCCATAGCCCCCTCCACGCTGAGGGTACCGGCAGCGATCTTGGCAGCACCGAGGGGCCGCCGGGGCTCTTCACAGGGAACGTGAACATGAGTTGGGTGAGGAAGAAGCAAAATAGCCTCTTTTTTTTTTTTTTTTTTTTTTTTCCACACAAAGGCTGTTCTTACAACCTCCCTGTGAAATGCCCAGCTTCAGGGCTGGCGTGTCAGATGGTCCTCCTGAAGATGCACACCGTTTTCATACAGGCAGCAGCATCAGGCTCTCTCAAAGCACTCCCCAAAGCAGGAGATATATCTCATCTACATGCTGACCCCATCCCCCTGTTTTCCACCCAATTCCAGCAGGGAAAACTCTTTTTCCTTCACCTCCCCACAGCACACGGGGCAAAGCCAGGGGTTTTTCACCTGCGGCGCAGGAGCCGTGCAAGAGCCACCACCCCGGCGCGACGACACCTCCGCCTCCCGCGTGGGGTTAAGCGATGCAGAAGGCGTTGTGCGAAGGGCGCGAGGGTTGGTTGGTTTTTTTTTTTTTCCCCTTAATGAGTCTAATCTGATTAACATCACCATTCGCTCCCTTGTGTGGAAACAATGCGGAGCCAAATTTAGTAACCGTAGTTTATGCCACATCACCCTGGGTACCTTTGTTCGTGGTGCACATCTGGCACCGCCAGCTTTAACTTTATCCTCAACACCCTCCATCCACGCCAGCACTCAGCATCGCTGGAGCGCGGGTTTGATTGGGACGCTAAAAACAATCAACTCCATCAAATCATCAATATATAGATGTGTATTTGGTAAACCTGCCCGTAGTTAACCAAAAGCACAATTTTTACCCCAACGGGAAGATTTCATTTGGTCTGCATGTGACTAGGGAGCTGATTTCATTTCCTGTAAAACCCCCTCAAATACTGCAAAGTTACCTGACTCAGCTGCTTGTAGAAATCAAATTCAGTCCGAGATAACAGCTAATCATTTGTCACAGTAAGAAGCAATTCCCTGAAATCGGAAGGGAAAACCTGCCGCTTCAATCCGCAGGTCTGTCAGATTGCTAGAAATTACATTCTGCTCTGACTAACCTCTGCACTTGGATTGCTAACAACAAGCAGCCCGGTCTATCAAAAGAGAATATCATACAACCAGGAACAGCTTTTGATTTGTTCTATTCCAATAACCTGAGAAAAGTTTATGGACATGCATTGCTGCCTAGACCTCAATTTTCACCAACCTGCATACTGTTTTGAATTTATAGCTCCGCATCCCCACAGTAATGTAGGTAAAATTTACAGGCTGATTATCTGGTACTTCATAGGAAGAAAATTAGAGTTGATTTTATAACCGTACAACGGATATTTGGTCTTTGATACTTTGAGTAAGGACGCGCAGTTTGGATGCTCCAATTAAAATGCCAAAAAAAAAAAAAAGGAAAAAAAAAATTGATGAACTTTATGGAGAAGGAAGCTTTCAAAATGCAATTTATATTCTTTAGAAATGTTCCCAGAGAGTAAATTAAATGTATACCCTTCTATGTAAACACTATTTGTGCAGCAGTCATGTTATAAGTTTAATAAAAAATGATGTATCACCCCTGTTTGTAAGATTTATAATTCACATGGCAGTAGTGAATCTAGGAGCCTGGCCACAATGCATTTTCTATACTTAACTCTGTTATCTATGGTACGAGGATGCTTACAACATTGGCAAAAAGGGGCAAAAATAGTTCGGTATCTTTACTTGACTTTTTTTTTTTTTTTTTTTTTAAGGAGACGTTATTAAAATTGAAAGCTTGTATCTCAAAAGGCCAGAGTTACCCATGGGGTTAATGTTCTTAGCAAGACATGTTTAGGCAAATCTATCCACTGTACTTTTATTAGCAGGTAATGAAAAGGTGTAAGTTAAAGTGTGAAAGGACTCTGTGTTTTTTGAAAACAGTACTTCAGCAAATAGCTTTATCTGGCAGAGCCTCTTTGTATTGTAATTACATATAATACAAATCTTCACAATAATTCAGAGAGAGAAAATGCTAATGTGCAGGTTGTGGCAGAAACTAAACCAAAGCAATGAGATTTGCAGCTACAGCTGATTCCCCATCTCACACTGTGATTTTTAACAATTTATTTCCCTGCTTGCACGAGAAGGCTCATGTCTCCACTCTCTCGCTGAACTGCAGCTACAGAAGTTATTTCTCCCAAGCCTCTTTTTTCTGGTGTGCTCCTTTTCCCCTTAAAGTACAAAAGAGAGAAACCACCTAAACTGTTGATTAAAGTAGATGGGAACTGGTAGGGGAAACTATGAAGAGTTTCTAGCAGTTAAGCAGGATTTATATTAGGAAATAGCTCCTAACATCCTTTCCAGATTTCTGCTCGTCACTGCTCCAGTTTTGAAAACATGCAAAATTTATCTAACTTACCACAACAGCTTGAAGGACCAGCTTGGATAAATATGTATTTTTGTGATCTCTATTGGTTTTGCACATATGGTATCATCTACCTGATTGATTGTAAGGGCTCCATTGACTAAAAACTGAAGGGATTTTGGTGTATACACTCATTCTGAAAATACATATTCATCGCAAGGCATGCCACAATCCCCTAAACGTTGAAGTCACTGCCATGCACGGTGTCGGTGTCTGTCGCGTAATGAATCACTGGCTGATGGACCCCGTTGGAGTCCTGACACTTCACCCTCCCGTGGGTGCCTGCTGCCTCCCTCCAGCTCCTGGCCGTGTCCTCCACTCCAACGAAAGGGCAAGGGGCTGGCTGCCCTCCCCACCGGCCACCTCCTCCAAACCACAGCTTTTAGTTCAGAGCATTTCTTTCTTTATTTTTTTTTTTTATTATTTTAATTTCAACAAGGCCAAATTAATTGTTTGCAAAATGAAGAAACGGATCCTGCAGCAATCTTATCCCTCTGACAACTCACAATTTGCAACGGAGTTCCCTCTAGCATCAGCCACGGAGCGGGGTCTGTATTTCTTCTTTTAAGAGTATTTTTTACTCTCTTCCCTCCCATCGCCACACACAACCTGGGAGACAGACTATATTAAAAAACACTGTAAAACAAATAACTGCCTTCACGGGGAAATGTGTTGTTTCTTTCCCCCTCTCTTTTACATCCTTATATCTGACCCTGATCTAGATCCCACAGTCAGTGACAGAAATATTGACATCAGCCGGGGAAAGATCAGGTTTCTTTACACAGGGGACGAGTCCTGTAAACTCTGCCGTGTTGACAGAACCAGGTCCCGTGCTGGTGGGTCCTTCTGGTGGCCTGGAGAAGGTTTAAACACTGCTCCTGCTCCGCTGTAGCCCAAGAGACCTTTCTCATTAACTTCAATACCAGCTGCGTTACGCCTTAAAAATAAAAAGGGACAGATTCTGCTACAGGAGGAGCACTACCAGGTTCTTTAGGTAGCCTTACTGCCCACAGCAAGGCATTTCTGTTGTGTAGCGTGGCAAGAATACCACAAACTGGCCCAAAATGAGTGAAAAAAAGCTGGAAGTCAGTTAAAAAAAAATTGCTCCTCTGTATTTTTACAATCGAGCTATAAACTCCCGATAAACAGAGGCCACAGTGGAAACGCTGACACAAACCTCTGCTTGGCATCGGGAGCACAACTGCCTGTTACCTGCTCTGGTGAGAGAATTCATAGGTTCGTGATGAAGTAGGGGTACTTAGGATTTCTACAGCATTTTCCTTTCTATTATAAACACTTGCTCAAAACCCAGCCCTCCAATTTTTGGTCACAGCTTTATCTCAGAAAAGGCTGAATAGGTACTTAAAATATTTTTCAAGAGAAAGAAAGAGGAGAGAGAGAGAGAAACCCCTGCCCATTCTTCTGAAATTTAAGTAGGCAGCCCTTGAAAGATCACTGAGAAAAGTCTGTATTTTCTCAGGTTTAACTAAATAATTTATGCATACTTTCACTTTGGCATGATGAAGCAATTTTAGCCTTTAAAACCCACAACTACTCAGGCGGGAAAAGGTCTGGTTCCTGCAACTTAAATAATTTAAACATCCAGGTGGAAATGCTTTCAGCGCTGCTCCTTTCTGAGACAAAGGAGGAAGACTCCGAAACTCTGAGACACCAAGAAGAAAAGGAGTGATAAAAGAGCCAACCTCAGATGCATTCAATATTGAGGGGAAATCCAGCATTGTTTGCTGGAAAAAGATGACTAGGGAGACGCTTAGAGTACATAAATCTGCTAGGTAAAAATGCTTCGGAAAAAAATCGTTGGCCTAGAGCTACAACAAACATGCTTTCCAAAAGAGCACGGCAAAAATATCCCTCTACCCTCTAACCCAAGGCAGAAATGGTTTGTGTACGCTTAAGGGTTAGGCAGATGTTAGGGGTCACTGAAGAAGCTGTGTGAAAAACTGCACCACCAGCACCAGCTTCTGAATTTACAGAAATGAGTACGTCGTCTAACTCATAGCCAAGCAGCTTTGTGCCGATGAGAAATGAAAAAGTACCTGGGCTACTTCGCTCTTTCCCGCATTAGACAGTAGATGTGAAACTCTTGAGATAGATACATGCAAAAATTTAGCAGCTTTTAAAGACAGGTAAGAATGGCCCTCTGAGTCAGCGTCCAATTGACCTCACATCAGGTTTCGATGCATGCCGGCGGATTGGTGATGACATGCTCGCAAAGCGCGTGGGATGCAGCCGGAGTCCGGCTTGGCTGATGTCCTGGGGAAGGGCGCGATGCCTGACGGGAGCGGGTGGTTATGGGGAGAAACCCTTAACAAAAAAAAAAGTGCCAACAGCATAGGTATTACTAGAACTACGTAACTGGTAGCGATTTCACATAGTATTAAGCTCCGTTAATCAAGATGTCTCCCAGTAAATAGCATTACTGAAATGAACATTTGGCTTAGTCCCAAGGACAGACATGCCTCGGACTGCTTTCCCCTTTGGTATGTATTGAGCAGAAAGTATTAGAGGGAGAGTTAGCAGTGACCCATATATCTAAACCACCAGCATTTTCTGTTAGGGAAAAAATATCTGATTGTCCTTTCTAACCAGCTTTAAAGCCTCCATTGTTCGGCACAAGCCTTCAAAACATGGCAGGGACGATGTCCCGGGGCTGGAGAGATGCCTTCTGCATGCCCATGGCGTTCTCCTTGGGTTTTGCAGGAATAGAGACCCTTAAATGCCCAGCAGCCTTTCGTCGCTTGCCTTCCTCAAGAGAACGACAGTAATACACCGAATTAATAACCTCATGCATCCCTCCTACAGCCAAGCTCATCCCAGCGCCAACGCTCGCATCTGCAGCGCAGTCGCGCGCTTGCGTCGGGAGCGAACGGGAGGTGCCATAGGGAGGAGGAGGAGGAGGAGGAGGAGGAGGAGGAAGAGGGGAGGTCGGCCCCGGCCGTGCCCCCACGCGGGGTTTCCCCCAGCACTCTTCACTTGCGATTTCCTACACCTCTGTGAGACACCTGAGAAGGGAAGCGAGAAATAAGCCGTGCTCCTCTGGCCACCCCTCCATTGAGCACAGGGTGCCTGTGGCCTATTTTCCTTTTTTTTTTTTCCCCCCTACCAGGTGTCTCACTCAATATATCCTGATCAATGCAAAAAAGGGCAAAATTCACGCCTTGCAGCACTAGAAATCCTCCAGTTGGTGTTGAAACTGATGCTTTTTCAGCACAGATTTTTGATTCCATGCATGTGAGAAACTACTGGCTGCCTGCGTGTGTGTGTGCATGTGGAGTAACACCACCTCCAGAGCCTGCTTCCCACCAGACTTTGAGCTTAAAATGGCTCAAAGTTTCTCCTATCTACATGTGCCTCACGGTCAGCTGAAATGTTCTTATTAGGCTGGTCCCCAACCTTATCCTCACAGCCAAAAGGAAATGCAGAGCTGGGCATAAGAGGCTGTTGAAACCACACGTCATGTTTGGGTTTGCTGTGTCATAATGATTTTATTCCGGTTGGGATAAGGCTTTCTGCAGCTGTTTTCCTATGGAGCTGATGGCAAAGGGCAAGGGCTCGGCTGATACCGAGCAAAAGGGAAGAGCAGCAAGAGGAGGGACCTCCCGACAGAGAAAACAACTCTGTTAAAAATGCATTGGGTTTTTGTTGTTTTAAGTGTGTAAACTTCAGAGGCATTGCCCGTGGTTAAGAGGTAAAATAAGGGATGTGGAGTGAGGCTTCAGACCTCAAGCCTTCAAGTATTTTTTCTTTCTTTCGACCTTCTGTACTTTCTGTTTTTTGGAAGTGGTATTAATAGCAGCGCCCCAGCCACAGCCTCCCCTGCAGCAAAGTGTGGGTTCCCCAGGGTGCTCCAGCACCTCTCCACTACCAGGGGAAAGAAATTCTCCTTTCTCTCCCCGATTCCCTCACTGGCGGGGCTCCTACCTGGCCAGGCAGGGTGGCCTCATCCTCTCATTAACGTGCCAAAACATACACCAGTTATCCCCGAGGATGTGCTCCCTCCTGCACCGGGTACCTGCCCGAAACCCTCAGCTCCTTGCTTTGAGATATGAACATCCTTTGGTTGCCGCTGAGTGGGTTCAGATTTCAGCCGGTGCCTACCTCGAGGTGAAAAGATAACATGAATTTTTAACAAAAAAGAACCTACTTGAGATTTAAAGTTATTCACCCTTTTAATGAAATACGAAGTACGGCCCGTGTCGGGATCATATTTCATGGGAGAAAGTTAAACTTTCAAGGTTAATATTGTTTCTGAACAGAGTATAAATCAGGTTTTTTGGAGGCCTTTTTTGCTGACTTACGTCTTACACCCACGAATTTTGATGGGGACTGGAGACCTTGCGTTTGCAAACCTGCGCAGTTTTGGGCGCTAGAATAACTATTATATCAACACCGGGAACAAAGCAAGCTGGGGGACTGTGTGTGAAAATCCTCTAACAACAACCCAAAAAATAAAGTGGCAGCCCGTTTGGCACCAAGCTCCCCAAGGAAACTGCCTGAACCCGAGGTGAAAGGCCTTTTCTTCTATTCCCAGGCTGCTAAACCATCTAGTTCTCCTCATTCTTTACCCCGAGTTAAGCTTTGCAAGCTTACAGTAAACCTGGGAAAGCTTGGGTCTTGTACGGAGGAATTTCACATTAAGGATTCGCTTCCCCCGCCTCCAGCCTGTTCCCTTGAATCTTCAAACTGAACACCTGATATAAACCTAAAATCCTAATCTAGCCTGAAGTGCATTAATAGAAGCTTTGATTTTTTTTTTTAAAAGAAGAGAATTAGCTCCATAATCCTACTAGTTATACTTCTAACAATATTATTTTAAGACAATTAATTCATATTTTAAAATAATGAAATTACTAGCACAAGACACTAAACTTCTTTTAGTATATTAAATTGGGCAGATTGCTTCTCTCCTTCTAATTATGAATGTAGCAGTTACAAAAGAAACTGTCATTTTGATAGAGTAAAAGACAATCTGTCTGCCAAAAGTGTCCAACCATAATTCTAAAAAAAAAGTCATCTGCATCAAGAACATGTTACTTTGTTTGATGTACTGTCTTATTGGAAACCTAATTTGCTTTCAACCTCTGAGACAACACATAACATAAGTTTGTGTGACTAATTTTCTTGGAAATATGAGTAATTAGAATGAGGGACCATTTCCATCGCAGGAATGAATAGTTTTCAAAATTCGAAATAAACACTGTAAGTTGCTTTCTTTTCCCTTTCAGCCGTGTATTACAAAAGGGAGAGGGATGGCTTTGTACGGCGTAACGTAAGCTTACATGTAAATTGTGAACTACTGCAAAGTACGGGGAGGTTTATTACCTGAGGTGAGCACTCCCAGAGCTCCTGGAGTATAAAAGCATTAGCCGTATGTTCTAACCGAGTAATAAAAATCAATAAACAGGAACCCCCCACCTGTGCTATGGCCCCAGTGTTAAGTTTTATACACGTAGTAATAGTGCATATCAATTTTCACCACCCTTCCTACGCTAGCTATTACAAGGCGTACAACCACCGGAGGGACTGCGAGAGCAGTGCCATTCATCCCACGGAGTTGTCCAGATGCCAGCTCCATTGCATCATTGTCAATTTTATTCTATCTACAACTGGACAAGGCTGCAGCCCCGGCTCCTATCCACCCACTCAACCCCGCAACAATTGCAAACTCTGTTCGACTGGTTAAAGAGTTTACAAGCCAGCTGAAAGAAAACAGAACAGTTGCATATTAATGCCCCCAACCCCTGAAAGATCACATAATGGAGCGGGAGAAACGTGTAACTGCAACCAATGTGGGATCTTGTCCAGCTGCCGCAGCCTGTGGATCAGTGACCGGGTTTTTAAATAAATTAATGATAAGCATCAATATGCAGCTGCGCCAGGTTTCGACTGCAACTAGTTGTGTTGCTATAGGCTTCTTAATTGCTCAGAGGTACGGAAAGCGTGGGTCATCGCAAAGCTAGCGCGTGTTAAAAATCAAACAACGCTACAGATGCGGTAGCTCTGCCAGGTTGCAAAAATAACTACTAAATCACACTTATCTTATAATTGAAAAGAATGCCCCTGATAAGGCAGGGAAGAGTATGAGCATAAACCTTTGCCACGTATTTTCCACTATTCATTAATCTATGGAAATGAGGGTGGCAGGTTTATTTAAGTACCAAGCAGACCAGGAAAGTTAGTTGCTTTTCATTTTCAAATCAGGACCAAAAAAAAAACCAAAACCCAAAACTTTGAGGAATATTTCATTCTACAGGCATCTTTTAAAAGTGTCAGGCTTTCTAATTACAGCCCAAAGATGACCACTGCAGCCTTTAGCAAGTCATGAGAAGCATTTGAGGATGAAGGCTTTGATTCTGAAATAAGCATGACCCAAGTGTAGTCTCCCTTTATGAAAAAAGCTGCGGTACCTTCAGTTTTAAGAGGCAAGAGGGAAAAAGAAAAAAGAAAAAAAAACCAGCACTTGACGATGACCCTTTCTCTCCTCCCCAACAAAAAGACAAGGAGTTTTATCTGCCTGAGGTTGCCTCTGATAGTGCTTATGGTCCGGAAGTACCACTCATGGGCACTTAAAGCAGCATCACTCAGAAGCATAAAAATAGAATAAAGTTGTACAGCAAATGAGAAATTATGATATAAGTCAAGTGTTGTGAGACGAAACAAGCAAAACGAACGCTCCAAACATTCCCTGGAACTGATAAAAATCTATCTGAAATTAGTAGTGCCATCAAGGTGTGGCTTAAGATGAAGTAGTGCCTTTAAAAGCTATCTACAGTAAGAGTCACGACAGCTTTGCAGTGAAGCTAACCATTTTAGGCAACGGGAAGAAAGTAAGACCATTGTAGTTGTGAACAGCTGGCATACAATAGATAATTTAAGGGAAAGTGACCCTCATGTATAATTTTTAACTGAAGAACTGTCAAGCCCCATTAGTTCCAATAGGGCCTGGTAGTACTGAGGTAGGTTTATAGGGGCATTGTATGAGAAGAGTTTCCAACAGAGCGGCGAAAAAAACATTTTATGGGAACTTTTGTGGATTCGGAATTAATTCCATTTTTTTTTTTTTTTTAATCTTAGCCACTGTTTGAGACAACGGCATCTCTGCTTTTCTTTTCAGCAGAGAACCCAAAAAATGGTAAAAATGTCTTTTGGAGCCAGTTTAGCCATGTTCTGAGCCACATGCGCCGATATGCTGAGGAATTTTGAAAGACATCCGTTAAATGTGGAAACTGTGCTGCTAAATCTACGTCACCGCCTCGGCTAGTGAATAAAAAGCCAAGTAAAAGAGCAAGGGAAGAAAGCAGGACTCCTTAAATAAGTGCAAATAATGAAGGGTAGAACCTGGATAGAACATAAAAAGTGAGCAAGTTAGGTAAAATAAAGCTCCGGCACTGTTTCTGCAGACA
Source organism: Gymnogyps californianus (assembly GCF_018139145.2). Lineage (NCBI taxonomy): Eukaryota > Metazoa > Chordata > Aves > Accipitriformes > Cathartidae > Gymnogyps > Gymnogyps californianus. The sequence goes on from NC_059477.1 coordinate 40,070,881, forward strand.
TATTTTAGAGGCCAGTCCAACATTATAAACAATTGCTGTAAAACCTGAAAGGTCCAGGTGTCGCTAAGTCATGTTTACTTTATGGCTTTCACTTTGCTATTTGGCAGTACTTCTAAGACCATACTGAATGATGTTGCCCTCAACTTAAAGTGCTATAACTTTCTTGCCCAGACTTAAAAGAGATACTGTAAAATTATTTAGCAACTTCTTGTGCCATAAACAATCCTGGGATGTAAACCCAGAGTCCTCTCCTGTGTGTCAGTCAGCCCCCCCACTAAAGGCTGCATTTTGATGGTGGATGTGTGGTGGGGCTTGGGTGCGTACATGGGAATGGGGTGAAGAGGGGGAAGACCAAGCATGTGCCTCTCCTCCTTCGAAGGGCTCAAACTGCTGACAAACCTTGTGCCTCCTGGATGCTTTAGGGGACAGTGGAAATGTGGACAAAACCAGCAAATACTGGCAAAAGTTTGGGCTTGCCTCGTGTCTTTGTGGAGTTGCCCTTCCTTGGGGAAAGCAGCGCGGCAGGAAGGGGCTGGGTTTGGGGCAAGTTATCTCCCTGTGCTGCTGGGGCCCCACCACGCTTTCCACTGGGGCCAAGGGTGGGTGGGTGGGCGGGTGGCACGAAACTAGGGGATGCTCACAGCTGAGGTCGATAGTGGGTTTAAAGTAAATGAGAGTAGCTGATTCTGGCCTTAATGAGTTGACTTAAGGCCTATATATTAAAAAAAAAAAATACAGATTGTCATTTAAAGAAATGACAAGAGAACCATCCTTTTAAATCCAAGTCAAATAATATGACAATAAAGCCAGGAGTTATAGGTACTGTAGATAGTCCTTTACTGGACACTATATTATGTGTAGTCATTAAGCCAGCTATAAAAAGAAGGTTTAAATACTAATGTATTTTTTAATTTGTTTTATACCCTAAACAAGCAATCAATGTACATTAATAAACATAATTGTTTTTTTGGCATTTGTCCATTCATTTGGTCTACCTTGTCAGCTCCGGCAAACACATCAGCAAAATTCAGTAACCACAATACACAAGAAGGAAACACCAATGAGGCCATCTCAAATATGCATAATGTATTGAATTACTTTGCTGCTCCCTTATTGACAGACTGAAACCTCCAAAGTTTGCCATAACTTCCTCCTGTCCGTCTTAAACAATGACTTTGACAGGGTTTTGTCCACAAATAGTGCTTTCAAGTGCTGGTGCAAAGAACCTTTAACGAGGTGGTAAATATGTTTACCTTTGATAAGGTGAGCTGCCTGATAAGATAAGGTGGATGGCCACTTTTCAAAAAGCAAACATGTACAGAGCTCGGGGCTCTCACCCAGGAGATGTGCTGGATTTGATCAGCGTAGGGCAATGTCTACGCACTCCAGAATAGCTTCCTGAAATCAATTTGTTCCTTTTCAGTTTTAATTATAAAATACTGCTCGCTAGAGAGAGATTTATTCACTCAAGAGGGTGCAACATTGGAGATGGATGTGTAAAAGGTGCTCATCTCTGTAGTCTCAGCAATTAGGGCGCAGCTCTTGGTTTAACTAGGACACCGTGGGCATCTACCTCCTGGTGTACCACCTCCAAGCAATCCCCATCCAAGGGACCTCCTGTAAATGGAAAAGATCGGGAAATATCTCGGAGGAGGAGACTCTCAATGGCCTGGTACGGTTATCCTGAGTGCTAGTGACCGGAGAAATACATACCAAGAAAAAGCTCCACTGGGGGCAAAATCTGTGTTGCAACCCTGTAATGCCTCCTGACATCTCTACCAGGTCCTCTCTGTAGGTGACCCTACCAAAACAATTCTGGCCGGTCCATCGGTTGTAGGCGAGAAGACAGGAGGCAACGTGGGCAACATCTGCGCCGCGGAAATTTCTTAAAGTGTCATTTGTCAGAGGAAAGGAAAACGAAATTGTTGCAAGAAGAGCAGAAGCTGAAAAGTCCAAAATGGTAGCTCCACTGAAGGCTTTAACACACTAGAAAATTTATGAAAACATGAATAAAAGGTAACTTATTCAGTGTCAGCCTTACATATTTATAGTTTAAAAATTAGTCAAAGTTTATGTCCCGAGGTTGCACCTACAGGAAGCCAGATGTGTGCCTTCTGCATGTGACCTAAGACAGGCCTGCAGCAACAACTAGATAATTTCTCGCTCATACTCCACACCGTCGATCGCGGCGGCTTTCTGAGGTGAGAGAATCTGACAGCACTAACTCTCCAGGGCAGAACTTTCCAGTCAAGTGGATCAACGGACTGAAAATCTCTTATGAATAGTCATTAGGCCTTCATTACAAACCCCTCACAACCCAGTTCTCTTTTCGCAACCAAATGCCTTTTGTCATCTTCACAAGGTGCATCATTTAATTACCAATTGATTTCTTTATATATGACAACATGTCAGATAGCAAAATACAGTGTATCTCCCTTAGGGGGAGAAGTCTGTTAACTATCAGCGTGCCAGATTACTGAATTTAGCTGGAAGACAGCTATTCCCTCTACTGCGCCTTTATTTTAACTCGCTTTCCAGTTTTCCAGAGGAGCAACGCAGGGAAGAGGCAAAGGCAAGGAGCATCGCAAAGAGGATTTTTTCCCCTGTTCTGTCAAAAAATTAAAGCTGGCTTCCAACGTTTCTCACTCTCTTTTTAGGCACAAACACCCCATGCACGCACATATGTACGTTGGCATCCGCGGCTATATGCACACAGAGAGCCGGGCTAAAACACGTCAAACAATTGTTCTCATTATACCAGGAATTTACCCAGCTTCTGACTTCGCTAGCAGGCTGAATCTTCCCCTTCACAACTGCAGCCTGATAATCAAGCCAGTACTGTATTAATAAGCTGAATAATAAGGGAATTTCAGAAATGTACAGGACTATTATACCGTAACAATAAAACCTCAAACTGAGTAAACCAGAGCAGTGCTGAAGGTAGGCGTCGGAAAATAATGAAACCAGTGTTGCAGTAATACACTCCATTGTATGGCAGTGTAAATGCCTGCTTCTTTCATACACAGAAGCTACATTACACGAGTCCGAAATGTTCTCAGAGCATCACTGTGCCTGGTTGTGATAGAACCTGGCACCAGCAAGCACTGAAAGCTGACATTATACTGTAGGATGTGCTGCAGGTGTGCAGGCCTGCGAACGTGCTCTAATTACATATTTTCCTGCAGAGCAACAATTAAGGTCGCCAAAATAATTGCCAGTTTCTTAATCCCTCTCTAACAAGACTGACATAAGGAAAGGTTTATTTTTCTCTGGTTATTTTGAAAGTGTTCTCAAGATTTTGGTTTTTTCTAGTGCGCCGCATAAAACTAATTCTTACGTTCAAATGTGTGATTATACCCGTTGCTGCTGCTGGGATGGGCTTTTTTTAAGCCCAAACCTTTTCTGAATTCTAGCACAACTAAAATAATGAAGAAATGCTGATTGTATAACCTGGCATGCTGTTTCAACATTTCCCCTGCAACGAGGGTACCTATTTTCCCTTTCTGTGTGCATTTGCTCTGTGTTTTGGGGGTCTTTTCCAGGACTACAAGCTCCAGGCCAGTGCTCAGACCCCCGCACAGTGGCATTAGGGCTGCGCTATTCCAGTCAAGCAGCTAGAGAATTACAGGTCCTGTCTGTTTCCAGTGTTCAATAAAGAATCACCTTTATTTTCATTACAACTGGCCTTATCTACTGTGGGAGATGTTACAGAGACTTCTTTCCAGCGGCGTCGAGCACTCGACTTCAAACAATTGAAACAATTGTGGTACATGAGACAGAAAGGAGATGTCTAGTGCGTCCATTTGCAAAGCTGATGCATTTAACAGCAACCATTATATATTGTAGTTATATATAGCTCTCCTGCAGACCTTGGGAATAGTGGCCAATGTGAGTCAAACTCAGAGCCGGCATCAACGGCCACAAGTCAATTGATTTTCATCGGGAAGCACCAAATGATATGAGCCAGGAACCCTCCATCCCTCCCCTCCAACTCTTACAGAAAAGAAAACCTGTCAGAGAAAGCTGGGGGCTCAGCCTCCACGCAGAGACCTTCTCATCTTTTAACGCCTTTCAGTTTTAGGCTCGGCTCAAGCCTTGGCTCAAGGCTTGACTGAAGAGGTTGCTTGGGACGCCTAATCTGGAAGCCTGTGAGGTGACTTCTGCAGGACCTGGGTCAGACCCATTCAGTGTTTCTGAATAAAGGCTCTAAAAGGTGTTTTATATAGGAACACAAGGACATTTGTGTTCAGTCATGTTAAGACAAACCTCCACTTCTCGGTTAAGCCAAAGGTTAATAGTCTGTTCTTGATTATATTTTTAAACAGTTGAACTTCTTTCCAACATTCCGGCAGAGCCTGCTGTCCCTGCTCTACCTATGTGCAGATCCTACTGATGTCAGAATGAGTATTGCTTATGTCAGGATTAAATTTATCTGAGCAACACCAAAGATCAAACAAAAAATGCCACACAGCACCAGTCAAAGGATGTCCAGCGGTATGCCAGATAGATTGGCTTGACATGCAAAATCATATTCAACCATCTAAGAATATTAGCATTAATGAGGCAGGCAAGACACCTTTTGATAATTGTTGGCAATCTGAAAACTTTGCTCTGAGGATATTAAAAGTAAACTGTTATCGTCCGATTGCCAGTTTTAATCCCACTGATATAAGCTGCCACAACCTGTCAGCGTTAAATACATAACAAGAGGGTATGAATATAAACTTCTGCTTGGGAGCGTAGGTAGATGTCCACCTATGCAAAGTGCATTACATGTACACAGACTTCAGAAGTGATACCAATGTCACAGACTCCTACTAAGTTACTCGTTTTACCGCTAACTCCACTACTCACTGTCTAAATTCGTCCCTCTTTCCTACACTTCTCTTGCAGTCTTCCTTCAACACAGATGAGCTAATCAGTTGCTTAGACACCCGTCCTCATAAAGCTGTTCACATCTTTCTATGCTTCACCTGCAAAAGCCACAACAGCGATACTGTGATACAGGAAAATGTATTTTCCCTCATTGTACTTATTACTTTGAAATGGTCATTGATTTGCTCTGCAAGTGAGTAAACAAAGGAAATTTAAACTTTAATGGATATTAAATTATTTGCAAATGAATCGTTTGCTCTTCTCAAAAGGGACAACTGTATTTTGTTCGTTTGAAACCTACTTAGAAAGGCTGCATGGGAATGATAAAACTCAAAGCTCAGGGTCATCTACAACCAGCTTAAAATTTTCAAACCTGGTGATTTCATTAAGACTCTTTATGAAAACACACGGTGTGGTTCTCCAAGGACTGAACGCCCCATAACTTAACCCACGTAACTTTGAGGCACTGAATCGTCAGTCTCCAGCATCTTCACCACGCCGGGAGATGTTGATGTAGGCACCTGACTGGGGATCCAGGTTGGAAAATACTGGCTTTTATAGGTCCATAGCCTACACGGACTGTGGTCACTGGGAAAACTCACTGCAGAAGGCAGATCAGAGCCAAACCGTGTCCCTAAAAGAGGGCCAAGTCGCGTCGGTTTTACTCACGTGAGCAGTTGCAGTGATTTCAGTGAGGAAGACATGGCCCTGTTTACACGAAAATGCTTTGAAGGGAAATATTTTAGGTTTCGATCAAAACCTCATTTACATTCTTACAAAGAAACTGCCAAGAGTTATAAATGAGCTGTAGAGTATATTATAAAACACGTTTTAAAAGTAACACATGCTCAGAGATGGATAACGTTAAAATAAAAGTAGGTGTAACATCCAAGACGAACATTTCTGTTGAGCAGAGATCACGCGAGAAAGCATTCCACAGGCATAACTTTGCAGATAATCAAAGCCAAGTATTAATACATTTTTATCAGTCCACCTTCTAAACAATATTTCAGTAGATTTCCTTTCACACAGTGATATTTGTAATAAATGTTCTGCCTTTGTTTTAAAGTCAGTCCGTAGAAAGATGACATCAGCTTAGCAAACAATAAAGTGCCTGTAATATTGTCTCCAGAGGGCTGTTACATTTACTTTGTAGCAGTAAAATTCAATTTTCAAAAAACACTACATGAATGATGTTAGGTTATTAACCCTATCACCACCGTAAAACATCATCATTGTGTGCAGAATGTAGGTCACTATCTAGGAGCTATAAGTTGCTTTTTGTTAAATAATCCATTTAAGCTGCTTTTCTTTCCTATAGCCCGGGTTGTGTCCCTTCCCTTTGAAAAAAGAAAAACCAGTCCCATTTTTAATCACAAGGCTCTGAGCAAGCGTTCTTATTACACATCTCATTTTAAGGTGTTCTTCCTTTGTTACTTTCAGATTTGGCCGCACACTTTTGAAGAGCGACTCTCTGTGAATTCTTGTTATTCAGAGCTGCTCTCAAAGAGAATAAAAAAAAAAAAAAGTGTATCATATCAGCCTACGCCTGTGGTGACTCTCACAAGTTTCAGTTCAAGGAAAGAGAAGAAAATCGGCAGCTACAAATTCTGACTCATTTTGAAATTTCAGCGCAATTGAACAGCGACCGTCCTGATTTGGGGACCGACTCCTCAGCCCCTGCTGATGCTCGGAGCTCCCGGCTGAGCCTGGTTTCCCTAAGCAAGCTCCACTGAGCCAGGGGAAAGAAAGATCGGCGAGCAAACTGTCCGCAAGCCAACCCGTCACATGGCTCCCTATGAAAGAGGATTTGCATACCTGACGCAGCTATGGAAATATTCCCCGCCCGGGGAAGGAGCAAAAAAGAAGTACTAATAGCAACCCGCTATCAGGATGCAAGGGGTTAACTAGTTAAACTTCTACAACCCCCCACAGTAACTTTCCAAAAGCTGACAATAAGTAAAAGAAGTGCTGGTTATCCATTTTTTAAAGGGATGGGATTGGTTTTAGAAGAAAGGGAAAGAGGATCAAACACCTCAGAGCAACAAAAGGTTGTGTCAGAGGGCCCTCAATCACAAACCTCCTTCAACAAGAGATATTCCAACCTTCCAGAGCAGTTACCCGGGCAGCACGGCTAAAAAGTTCCCTGACATGAAAAGAACAAAAACAGAAGGGACAGAGGTAGTTATTGTTATGCACACTCCTCTTTTTTTTTTTTTTTTTTCTGGGGCTTTTTTTCTCCCCCACAAAACTTTTTGCATAAGCTGTTAGGGGGAAAAGTAATAGCGTTGCTTATTGAAAAGAAATCCCCCCTCTTTGCATCTCCTACCTCCTAGGTTGTGAGGTATGGCCCAGCAGATTCTCAGCCAGGAACACCTGATGAATGGGAAGGTCAGCTCCACGAATGCTTCAAAAGAGGCATCCGAAATTAATAAACGTAATTATAAGAGTGTAAATGTATCCTGGTTTTCATCGCCCCCTGAACACATATTTGAATTTTTTTTTTCCAGACAAGCGAAGTTGTGTGCGCACAAAGAATGTAAATTATTTGCGTTTGCGGTGTCAGGTCTTGGAGGTATCTTAACAGCATGTAAGAATTTTCCACTTAAATGTAAATTATTAACAAGTCAGAGTTTTCATTTGTTTTATCTCCTGATGTGCAATCTAAATAAATAAATGGCACATTTTACAGTATTCACCACCCACTTCTCTGCTCTTTCAGAAATATATTTTATGTACGCTACCTCTGCTTAAATAAGGTGGTGGATCATTTGCTCTTTCATCATTTATCTTTGTCTCGGTGCTTCTGAGGGGTTGGGGTTTTTTTTTTGCTCAAACAAATTTACCTCTAGTACTTCATCAAGTTTTCCTGTGTAATATCGCTAAGTAAACAACACAGTGGTTTATTCATAAAATATTCATATTTCAAAATGTTCCTTCCCAACCACCCCTCCTGGGTTTACCTATGTTTACAAATATGTAAGCCTTGTTAATATGCCTTGTCTGGGGAATGGTGAGTAGTGACCCTCCTTGAGGCAGAGCTCTTGCTGAAGTGTATTATTTCAGCTGGGAGAACAGCAAAGCTCCAGGATGAGACTGATTGATTAAGACCAGATGGATGGCCACACATAGGTGTGACAAAAATAGAAACACATTGCAAACATTCCTGGCATTGTCCTCCTGTGGTCCGGGAGGTGGATGGACCCGGTGGTACCTTATCTACCTCCTGATGGGCTCCAGAATTGAAGAATGTTAATGAAAGCTAACTCTCCTTCGCCTGCCTTACACTGACACTTATTACAATGAATCAAGCTTAAAATTGCATCTCGTAAATAAACTCTGCGTTGCCTCCCAATCGAAAAATGACAGCTGGCATGCCACTGGAAAGCATTCGCACGCGTTTCCATGAAATTAATTCGAAGTAAAGAGCTCAGAAAGAAAGAAAGAAAAGGAAAGAGAAAGAAAACAAACAGAGCGTACCCACATCCTCTCCTTAAAATTAAACTTTCAGAAACCACATAAAGGAATAAGTGCAAAATGAATGACCTCTGGTTTGGAGAAGAATGTTTCATTGAAACCCTCTCAGCTTTTATGTTTGTTGGCCATAAACGGACCAACCATCTCCGTAATGCTGTGGTTGTTCTTCACAGAAAAGCCAAGCCAATGGCATGAATCCCACTCACCTTACTGAAGTGAGCGGTCCCAAGAAAAAGGAGGAGGTGATGAGCAGCATTTGGCGCACTGTGGCCTTGCACCCCTCCCCAGAGGTGCCGTCCCTTCCTGGCCATACCCACCGTGCCTCAACACTCCCTCCCTTTACCATCCATCGTGGCACACGATGTATTTCTCACACTAAGAAAAACGCCGTTAACTGAACCTTCCCATTCACGCTGAGAGAGCCAGGAGTAATCCCGGCTGGGTGAAGGAGGTGGGAAGGAGCGCAAGACCAGGCTCCTGGGGCCACCTCATTTCTGTCCCTCTACCTATTGCACACCACAAATCAGTCGCGTGGCAAGCTTTGGGGGTCAGCCCCGACCCCAAAACACGCTTCAAAATCACAGGAGGATCTCAAGCCTACTCCTTGCATGACCCTTTTCCCATCGCACAGCACGGCACCTCGTGACAGCCGTGGAGGAAGACGGAAGAAACCAGACCCCTAAGTTTTCTCTCTCTCTCCCCAAAACTCCTGGTCAGCCCCAGCGTGAGCTTTTAGTTCCCGCTCCCCTCGTGTAGGCCTGAAACGATTACCTACTTGTTATAAATCTTCTCAGGTTTCACAGGCACACATTTGCCGGTAGGTTCCCGGCCAGCATTTCTGGACATTGGGCTCACAGAGACACATTCTCACACATGCAAAAGCGCTATGATGGATCAGGGGCTCCTCCATTCACCCCTCCACTTTAAGCAAAACCGTTCCTAATATACCTTTTCATACGTGAAGCATAATGAATGTACCTTTTCTTATGCATGTACAATACTGTACTTTCACCCACTGGCAAAGAAGTTCGCTAAATTACTAAGAGCGTTTAAAGAGGTGGCATTCATTGTAATATACAAAGGAATTTAAAGCACATTTACAAATGAATCGGCAGGCATGCCAACAGGAAAAACAAGTTGAAATGTAAAATTTAAAATAAAACCAAAATTGAGGATTGCTTGAAATTATTATTATGATATGAAAATGTTTGTCCATTTCATGGGCTGAAAACTACTTAATTTCTCTTCATCTACAATTCAGGTGACCGTGGTTTTAAAGGAATATTCTTTTCCTTGGTTTCCTTCTCCCCTCCCCAACTGAGTAATAAAACATAGACTAATTTAAATAAGAATCATTATGCTCAGAAGGCCTCCTCTGGCTGGAAGACTTTTGTTCCACATGTCCCATAATCTCACTCCCACATGGCTGCCATAAGGTTGATGCTGAAATCAAACTCTACTATAGAATTTTCTTTTAGACACAGTAAAAATATGTATATCAGTTTGGGGAAAGAAGTCCTGTAATTTAGGTAATGGGAGAAATATACTTGTGATAGAAACCTCTTGACTTTGCTACTCCGTTCCCTGTATTTTTTCCTCATCCAGGTTGCTATTAGCATATGAAAAATGCTTTTAATTTTATCAATTTCTGGACATATCTGTCATGCAAGTGAGATAGATAGCAGCTCGGTCTCAACTTATCTCTTCTCTACCACCTCAGCAGCAGGTTTAAAATAGAACACGCTCTTTTAGTTACTTGCAGCCAAGGTGTGTGTAACTGCCTTCCTGAACAAAACCTGATAAAGAAGGAGCAAGCCAAACCACGGGAGGCGGTTTGCTCCCATCTCAAACACAAATGTTTCTATCCCAACATCTCATAGCATGACTTTCACTTGGAGAGTAAGAGTCGGAGCAGCTCTCACCCGTAACTACACACATCGGCCGCAATACAGCAAGGCTGGAAGTTATGGCCCTATTTTTAAGCCCTTTCTATTTGTTGTTTATCTGTTTCCTTAAAACTCCCACTCCCACCCCTGCCCTACGGATGGTGCACACGCGGCACGGCAGCTCCCACGCGCCCTTTGCCAGCACAAGGCGACTTTGTTTTACGCGCTGAGACGTCTTCCATCAAAACCGTATCCCCAAATTCTTCGCAGGCGCACGTGATGTAAGGCAATCTATGGCAGAGCCCAGAGAAAGCTCTCAGCAATATGCAATCTATTTTCACACATGCTGTGGATCTTATGGCGTCAGTCATACGGTCGTTGCACACAAGAAATTTTTAAGGCCCGTTTCTGCTACTTTTTAAGTAAATTAAAAACTCCCATTGCCTCCCAGGCAATTAGGCTGAGGCCCTAGGACTAGCTTAAAGCGGTGAGACGCTGAGCATTTTCATTTAGTGGTATTTGGCATGAAAATATTTGTGGCTTGGTGAAATTTTGCACACACACTCTCCGACTTTGCTTTTTGGGACATGTTGGGGAAATGGCTATTTTTGCATGAACATAAAAAAACCCCATGAAATTATGCTCCGTTTTAATGAAAGGGTGGTTTTGCTTGACAAAACATATGCCTTTTATTAACAGTATTAATAGAAATGGGCCTGCTTTCAAACTTGCAATGAAACGTGACAAAACCCAGGGCTGGATTCTCAGCTGAGCTTCAGGCACCTTTGCAACCCGCTGCAGCCCCGTCTGATGCTGTGCCCCTCAAAACCCATCTCCTGGAAAAAAAATACCCCCCTGGCCACACCAGTAAATACCTCCAAGGCTGGGAGCTACACAAGGAGCTCACTTCTTCGCAGGATGCTTTCTCCAGCTGGGAAATTCAGGAGCTCCTCTTTACATCACACAGCAGCCAAAATGGGTGTGTAAGATCTGCCTGTATATTAATTTTATCTTTTTTATTTTTTTTTCCTCCTCAGCTCAGCCCAAAGGAGCCATGGGGCTGGCTTTTGCCAGTGGTGCCCACACATCTACAGCGGTTAATAACAGCCACGCAAGCGCCAGCCCTCTGGCTGGCATCAGAAGGACCCATGCATGTGAAAGGCTGCCGGAGAAAGCCAAATCAGTTCAGAGAAGAACAGCCTGTCTTGCTAGAAGTTATAAGACGGGGAATAAAGGGCACCTTGCACTAATCAGGGGGATTAAGCTGATGAGCAAAGCACCTGAAACAACTTTTCCTTCCCACCTCCACTGGAAGAGGAAGAGGGCTCTCCTAAGTAAACAAACCGGCACAATCCTTTCCATTTTGATGATTTCTCGCCATTTTACTAAATTGCCAGGCAGGCAGAAGCCTTAACCCTGACAACACTCATGTGAAAACTCCCGCTTGATATTTTTTTTTTTTTTACTTGCCTGAACTTCTTTATTAAATGCTCTCTGGCTGTAAATGAGTGGGTGTCAGAGGTGCAGTATTTCACAGATCTGTGGGTCACTGCCTGATTTTGCTCTGCATTTAGATATTAAAAGTTCCTCTTATTATAGATAGCGTGAAGCAAAATGAACAACTCGAGACAGTTTTCTGAACCGATAGTCTCTGGATATATTTATTTTATGATGATGGCAATGAAGTAGCCCCTTATATATTTTCTATTGTCTTCAGTAAAGGCATACTTTAATCGTAAACTGACGTATGAAACCTGCCTGTTGGCCTATTGATATTTCTTTTGCACTGAGCGAGAAGCCAATATCCTATTTTAAATATAACTTTAAAAAATGACATTACCTAAGAAAATGCTAGCAGTATTCCTGATAAAATATACTGTGGTGGGGCTGAAAAGTGCATGCAAAGCAAGCTGCATTATTAGAATGTTTAAATATTAATTATACCGCTGTGTAGTAAAGATGATCAACTGTGAGTGTCAACTAATTTTCTAAAAGCTGCAATGTTGGATTTTGTCTAAACTTCTATTGTTAAGCTAAAACTAAAAGCCCAGCAAGTTTAGTCTACTGGAGTGTGTTTATTTTTATTGGTTTCTGCATAATTTTTTGTAACATAAACCAACTTTAACCCCTTTACTGAAATCTCTGCCAGTGGAACTCCAATAGCACATCATAAAATTCCTATAATTCTTCAAAGCAATGTAGCTGGAAAAGAAAAAAACCATGGGCACTTTGCAACAAACGCCAACTACGAGATCCAGCCAATTAAATTTAACTCTTGCGAGCTCATTTTGCTGACAATATATGTGTAGATATACGTTTAGCTTGCCATCCGATAGCCACTTCTGTTGGGAGAAGCTCTCAGCCACGATGCCCGGCGCTGGGCTGGCTCTATTGTGTGAAAAATCCTGCTCAGGTGGTACCTAGCGCTGGTACGTGAGGGAGGCTGAGCGGACAGATGGGGAGGCAGATGTACAATGCTACATAAAAGTAGAAAGACTTATATTATCTTATGCGAATGCCTTAAGTGACAGAGCGCAGGCAGCAGGCAAAGGGGGGCCGGGATGGGAAACAAAGGGTTAAATGAAAAATGACTGTCATTTCATTCCCTGCTAGCAGCTATTGCTTCCCCAGACTTTTAAGAGGAGCCACAAGACTCGAGCGAGAGAATCACTTTGAGATTCTTCTGCGAAGACAAAGAAATAGTGTGCGCCGAGGCTGGTAGGCTTCCTTCCGTCACTCATGGATGCTCTGCCAGGATTTCCCACCTGAGACAGATTGCGACGCATGTTCGAATCACTCATGCACGAGAAGCAATACACAAGTTCAGTGTAAAGCCACTTTAAAAGCTCATCGGGTGCATACTTTACTTGTACAAAATACCTTATTCATGATGGAGCAGTGAGGGCCTAGGTAATTACTTGAATCAAGGTGGCCTCAGAAGTGTTTAAATCTACAAGGACACTTAGAGCATGAATAATGCAAAATAATTTGCATCTAAATTTTTTAAGTGTTCTTTATTCAAAAACTAAAATGCAGTTCCGATTAAAGTTTGATGAGTGAAAGCTGAGCACTTCATACCCACTGTGAAACGTCTCCTATTTGTGGAAATTATTTCAGACAGTGGTAAAGGGACAAAAGAGATCAAAAAAAAAGTTGGTGATTAATCTGCATTACTTTTAAGCCATCCTTATTTCATGATGTTTGGTGAGTAGGAAGTTAATTTCTGAACTTGCTGATTTGATACCATCTACATTTCACCCCTTTAAAGCGGCACCATCGAAAGCGCAGCTCTAATAATTAACCAAACAAAATAACTTTTCTTTCGCCTTCGATGATAGCGCAAAGCAGCTCATGTCTCTGAAATTTGTCCGGTATCTTTTAGTGCAATTAATCTCGCCTCTGTCCCCGTCAACCTCTTTGGAAAAGCCTTATGTGCAAAAATACCCTGGCTGCCTCTCACTCTATGTGCTTATAGGGCATGGGCTTACATTTCTTCACTTGGAGCGTGTTGCATCCCTTTCTTTTGAATTTGCCATTGACAGCATAAACTGCCGCGTATATCATCAGTTCAGCACTTTATTATATCGTCTCCACTCCTATTTTAGAACGTGTTGAGCAACCCCCATAAAAATTGTTAAAGAGGAAGGAGTGAACAAGACAAACGTTGTGTAATGTGCTCGCTGAAAATTATGCTTTTCTCTGCCTGGGCTGGAGGCAGAGGAGAAAAAGGGAGAGGGAAAGCATGTCAGAAACAGCCGTTTTCACATGCAGACGTCAATGATCCTGTTGCTAAATGTGCTTAATTCACGATTACGTTTCCAACGCTCGAACCTGCCCGTCTCGCCGGCGGGTGCTGCTCGGGAAGGCACCGAGAGAAGAGACGTTCGAAGTTGGAGAGCTTCGCAAATCCCTGGAGATTTCTACGGGAGAATCTCCACAAATCTGCTCCCCGTTTGTTCCTGCCCTCCAAACCCAACGGCTCGCTGCGGTACGAGAGCCAGACCTTCCAAAAAGCAGCTCCAGGAGCGAGAGGGAGGTTTTTTCCAGCTGCTAAAACCTCAGGTCGGGAAATCTGCTGGGATCCAACAGGTTAGGCAGGCGAAAGCTCCGACAGACAGTGAAGTTTTAAGCGCCGGCTAACTGCGAGCAGCTAAACTTTACAGGCCCCTTTGCAAAGGAAAATCATTTTCCTGCTGCAGCCCTTATAAAGAATAAAGACTTCCAATTTATTACCAGCTCGAAAGCTGGCTGCCACTTTATTGGACTTTCAGATGAGTGTGCTCGCCACGCTTTCTTAGGGAGAGGATCTGCTACGTTTTTCTTGGATTTGGAACAATGCGAACATTTTTTTAACTCATGGAACAAAGATTTCCCCAGCAACAGACCCCCTGCTCAGCAGGTCACCTATCTTTGCGACAGTTTTTCTTTTCCCACGCTAACCCTAGGGCTCATTTGCATAAGGTCTCTGTTGTGACAATTAGTTTCAGGTGAGCTGATTTCTATGAGGTTTGCCCAAGACGATACACAAGCTCTGGGCCTCCCTGATCCTGGCCCTAATTGCGACTGACTGGCACCAGACACAATCACCCTCTTGATTCAGCAAATTGTCCTGCGAGTAGCTTGTTGTGACCCCGCGATGCACAAATCATATCATGTCAGCCCCGGCGTAGTAAACAGTGAATAAAGCAAATTCAAAAAAAAAAAAAAAAAAAAAAAAGGGTTTCATAATAGCTCCTCCATCTTCTAGCCCCAGTGGACAAGATGAATACAAATTAAAGCTATATCATATCTGGTGGAAGAAGTATCTCTGCCCTGACTAACAACTTTTTGGTTTATTGGGGGGGGTTGAGGGGTTATTTTTTAATTTGCATTGGGGGGGGGGGGGCAGGAAAAATCAGATGTTCCTTCATTCCGTCACCTGGGGAGAAGTTCCCCAGGTAGCAGAGCTGGGTCACTGTAAATATTTCCTAGCTCGTTGTTGTGGAAATAAGCAATGTGCTCTTTCATCATCTCAGAAGCTACAGGGTACATCAATATGCACATTAGCCAGGCTCCCAGGAGTCTCTGCTCGGTTTAAAAAGCCGCGGAGGCCGGGCAGACCTCATCTCTGAGCACAGCAGCAAAAGTCAGGACAGAACTTTTCCCTCGGTGCCGAGGAGCCCAGGGAGAAGCCGGGAGCGCAGGGGGACCTCACCCCACCTCCTCGCGCCCCGACGGTCCCGCATCCTGCCGGCGGCACCGCTTTGGGCTCAGTCCTGCCCGTTTTAAGCCAGCGATAACCCCATGGAGGTCGTCAGCCCAGAATTGGCTCCTGTGTTGACTTGTCAGTCAAGGGAAACATGCAGCCCCTGAGATGGGCAGAAAAAAGGAGAAAATAATAAATACAAGGGGACAAATGCAAAGTTAACGAGGATGGAGGAATATCTTTAACTGCCACGCTAATGAGAGCGCTCGATAGGGACAAAGAGCTGTCCTTATCTCTGATTAACTCCCTTTTTGTTAGTTTGAGTCACAGTTTTCATGTTATTTCTTGGTACGATGCTCGATTCTTTCCTACCAGAGCACCGCTGGCTGTGACCTCTGCCCCATGAGTGTGAGTCAGGAGAGACTCCCTCCCCACCTTATATATTGCTTTTTTGTTGTTTTTTTTAAATGAGGTCTAATTTGCAAAATATTATTCACCATAGAGACAAAAGCTGCTCCCCTGCTGTCACTGGGATATGAAGGTTAAACTCAAAATCAGACAGGTATATCAAGTCCTTGACTTCAGAGAGACTCCGCAAAGGCAGGATTAGGCCCACTGAATACATTGCGTGATGATCATTATGTGAATTAGATTAGGCTATTAGTTTTGGACTATTTTTAATCTCCTGGGGAAATCTGTATTTACATTTGGGTTTTTTTCCCCAATGCAAATTGCTTCCCCAACTAAACAGTTATGTTAAAAATCCTAGTAAAAAATTTGTTTCAAAATTATTCACTGAACATGGCCAGTAGGCAGTGTGAAAGGTCAGCCTGCCAGTCCCAACAGTTTGGGGCTGCGGTCAAGGTAAATATATATGCAAAAGAGCATCTGACACAGTGCATTTCTGTTAACCTGCAATCTTATATACTGATTAGAGGCAAAAAATATTAATTGTTTGCATACATACACAGATAAAGGTAAGAATGAATTAAAAAATCACCTCTCTGCTGAGAACACTAGGTTTTACCCTGGGAAAAACCTTAGTTTCAGGGTGGGAGACCTAATTCTACTTTACTAGTACAATTCCATTGATTTAAAAGTCATTACATCTTCTCATAGTAGTGTGATCTCAGGATTTGGTTGTGATCTGGGGTTAGGTCCCAAGCACGCTTGTATATGTCCTGAATTAATATGAACGAAGTGGGGAATACCCCCCATAGCTGCAGGCAGGGCAGGCAGGATGGCCGGCGGCGCGGGGCCGAACACGGGCGCAGTCCCACACGAGCAGGGGGGCTCCCAGGCTCCCCCAGCCTCACGCCCTGCACATTTGCAGGGCATTTAGATAGCGTTTTGACGCAGCAACACGAAAGGCGGCACTCCCGGAGTAGGACACCGTTAGGTCAGCCTTGAGCTACTTCTTCCAATGGCGCGCACTTCACTGGGTGCAGCGGTGGGAAGCCACCCGCGTCCCTTTTGATCCCTCCAGCCCAGCAAGGCGCAGGTGAGGAAGGACACTCAAAGCCCTGCCTGCCATGAACACCTCCATGGGCAACAGCAAGGGTCTCAACACCGTTGCCACCATCAAAACCCTACCAGGCTTTGACTTAGTTGGAGAAACCCGTTACTTCCAGCCTGAAGCATCGCTACCATGTTCAGCCGCGGTGGTGGCAGGTCCAAGGGGGTTGCCCGTCGCTTGCGAGCACGCCAGGGCATAGCTGCAGATGCGTAACGAGAGACCTGACAAACCTCACCTCCTCTGTTTTTAAAATGCACGGCATTTTTATTTTGTCCTGTGTCCGTGCTAATGCTTTTACCCCTCTCTCGTGACACAAACCATGCTTTTACGGTGAAGGCAATGCAACGAGCTGATGTTGAACTTTAACCTTCAGCAACTCTGCCTCTAATGTAAGGCAAAACTTTTAGAATTTTAAGTAAATAAACAGTTGATTCTGACAAAAAATGACTATTCCCTGAGGGGACATTTTTGTGAAACTGCGCCAGGTACAAAAAATATGTATATTTTTTGGCTTGGTCATGAAACTGTCAAAACACAATTCTAACATGTTTTGCTGCATATGTAATTTTTTTCCCACAGCTCTTTCCGAGCAATGCTTAATTCTGAATTCTTTCTGCACCCAGGATTTGCGAGGCAATCGATAGATGCACAAGAAGTTCAGGCTAAGTTTCTAGGTAAGAGAAATAGAATAGGCAGGAGAAAGAAAAAGGAGAAAAACAAGACAAAGCTGGAGAAACTTTGTTAAACTTTCCAATAAATTATGCTTTTTGGGGTAAAATTCACCATCAAAATAGGGCTTTGGTGAGATTTAAGCAGGGAGTAGGCTGTTTGCTGGCCCTTGGTACATGGGCTAAGTTTCACCCTCCGTGCTGAGGTACCTTAGTTTCATTTTATTTTTAACTGCTCTCTCTCTCTCTCATATATATATGTGTATATGTAAATCTCAAAGTATCTTGATCATAGTTGTGATTACAAACTTCACTTTTACTAAAAACAGCTATGGCACTGATCTTTAATATAATAATATATTTTCCCGAGTGCCTTCGCTGTTTCATTCCAGCAACTGAAACAGAGACAATTCTTTGTATGTTGAAATGTGTAATTATCATGTAGCCAAAAGGGAGGGTGTAATTTTCACATCTGATTACAAGGGAAGAGTGTAAGTGAAGCTGCCTCGGTAAACTTACACTTGTTTACAGAGAGCAATACCTTTGATATTAAAAACTCCAAACATGTAAAACGCTGGAAAAAATCAAGATTGTCATGCACCAAAGCTAAACAACAAAAAAAAAAACCCTAAGCATTTTTTTTGGCATAGCTACAAATGAAAAGTCAATTCTTCTGAACTTGTGCTGGCCCTCCTCACTTGAGATGTTTGTTAAGAAGACTTACAAATTGTTTTTGCACAGTGTGCTCTACTTGTCGTGCTGAAGGTTAAGAAGTTAAAGCTCCAGCTTTAATTTAAAAAAGGGGAACTTCAAATGTTTCTGCTGTTTATAACTCTATTTGGTCAGTTTAAACTAGAGAAATGCTTTTCATATTTGACTTCAACTTCACAGAATTTACTTCTCCTAAATGTGACTGCATTTGCTTTCAAGTTGCTTTTTTTTTTAACACATGAACTCCCTCCTGTTTATTTCTCTCTTTTTTTTCTTTCTTTCTTTCTTATACACACCCTGCTGATTTACCTTCGACGAAACGAGCTTCTGCTTATGTGAAATTATTATTTTTTGGCCATGTAGGAAAAGATGGTATCAAGGAAAGGAAGAACTGTTACAGCAAATATCACTTACCAAGGAGATTAAAGATAAGTAGAAAGATCACACTACAGGTAGAGGGAAAAACTACTGAAAAACCAAGAAAGATATCAGAAACCATTTAAAATGATATAGAAGTATGATTGCAAAGGAGTAATTGTCGTATTTTTAGAAACCATTAAAAACTGTCTGTGCAAGCATTGGATGTCAAAGTATGATAATCTCATGCTTTTGCTAACCAAGAAAAAGGAAGGGAAAGAGAAAGAAAGAAAAACAGAATATTTTTAGTATGTGGAAAATACAGCTTTTTGTTGGAGTACGAAAAAAAATCATATAATTAACATGTGCAACATCTATCAACAAGACTATGATAAGACTCTACTTTCTGAAGTATGCTTTTTTGCTGCCCTAAAATTAAGTTCCTGATACCATATGCTTATTCAGAACATCATATCCCTGGGAAAAAACACCTACCACAACAACTAAGGCATTTGAAAAAGAAAATGTAGCCCAGTAATAGCAGTAATTCGAGTTGAAGATGCATGTAGTTACTTTAAAAGTATTTTTGTCTTGTGCAGAAAGACATGAATGCAAGGGCAACCGAAAGCAATTTAATACCAGGTAGGGGTTGACATTAATCTTTTATGACAATAATATTGTGGTGTTACAGGAGGGCAAAAACGAATATCTTCTTGTACGTATAACCACTTCCCTAAGAGTCTGTGCCTGTCTTAAAAATATACGTATAGAATTGATGTATAGCCCCAAATTCATAATGAATATGATTACATAAATAGTCTTCACTCGTGCAAATAATCGTAACTGTCCTCCTTCGGCTTCCCTTAGGTGTGATCCAGGCTTGCTCTGCGAGTGGTACGGGAATGCTATTCCTCCTGGAACGGGCCAAATCTGGCCCAGGAGGGCTGCTGGTGAGAGCAGGGTGTGCAGACCTGGTCCTGCATGACACAGAGCCAAATTATGTCTTCAGATGTGTGCGATGCCATGAAAGCCAACGGGGTTGCGCAGGGGTAGCTGGGCAGAATACGGTCCACGAGTACCCAGGCTGCAGGGGTGTGCTGGAGGTAGATGTGCAGTTTCTGAGCAGTAGTAGTGTACTTAAAACAACAAATTAATGTCTGTGGAACACTAATCAATGTTTGGTGCACTCCACATTTTTCACTGAGTTGTTAGAGTACATTTGCTTATATTTTGCACTATTTTAATTTAGCCATATTGATCAAACTGAACACTCAATAAGACCCTAGGCACCTTAGCCTTATTAAAATTAGTCAACTTGAAGTAAGTGAGCTGAGGAAGTAATGGAAACTATTCAGAGATTTAAATACAGTGCAGCCCACTTAAATAAATACCTGTTAATGAAATAAATCTGTATATGCACATATTTTCTCAGAAACAAATTATTAAGGGGGCCCTTTAGAAGAATACGACTCAAACATATCCATTAGTTTAAACGAGAAGAATTTCTCTGGGCTCACTATGTACGTTTGTGTTTGCTGGGTTAAACTTGGGGAATCCGTGCTGACCTTTTCCATCAAAGCAATTATCATTCTTTAGAGTTTTACAGTGTCAAAATTTTAAAAAATGTCCCTAATTAACCTGTAAGTAAACACTATTGTGGTTTTTTGGTAACTCTCCCGTTTGAGTTTATCCCAGTAAAAGTATAAATCAGCTGGGCCATCACCCAGACCAGTATATCTGGGTAGCTACAGAAGAAAAATAAAAAGCATTTAAGTAACTTGACTGTTCATATGCAATGGAAAAAAATAAAAGTCATACTGCTTAGTCTTTACAAATAATATGTCTTTGTCTTCAGAAAGTTGTATCTTTTTTTTTTTCAGCGGGGTTGAGAGGCGTAATTAGAGCACCAACTCCAAGGCTTGACTTGAGTGGTGATTTGCAGTACAGCTCCTTTTGGCACATCTCTGGAGCTCAAAATATTGTTTTTGAAAACACCGCTGTTTTTCAACAAAAACAGGAGATTAGACAACATCTTTAACTTATTAATCCTCTCTCCTCTCCGAGGGGGTGACCTGTGATAGTGTATTATTTTAGTCAGGGAAAAAAATTGCAGTGTGCAGCAAAGTCTTCCTGCGATACCTACAAATGAATTAAGCTAAAAACTAGGTACACGATCTGTGGAGGTTTCCTAGCCTCCCTTCATCAGGGGCTGCCTTTAGAGGGCTTTGTATACTCATTTTTTTCCCCTAGTCCAATAAAAGATATTAGCTCTTTTCCCTAAGCAAAATCCCTCTCATGAATCAGGCCCTACACTTGCAACTAGTGTGATATTGCTGGCCAGGTTTCACCCCAGTAAAATTCTAATCTATACTTTGTCTTTTAGAATTAAGAAGAAAATGCATATCAGCAGAATCTCCTCTCTACTTTATTTCATTTATAAATTACGAGAATGATGCTATTATATATTATTAATTTCTGCTGTTCTCCAACTCGGCTGCAGCAGTGAGCTGCGGATGTTGGAACGGTGTAATTATGTTCTAGTAGGGCAGCCATCCGTTTCCTTTCAAAAATTTACAGGATTCTTAATCATGCTGCTCATTTGGGTGCGCAGTAGCGAGGATGGCGAAACACAAACAGGGCACGTTCGTTTACACAGGAACACCTGCTTAGCATGATAGCAGATGTCAGTCAGTAAGCAGAACACAAAAGAAAAATATCAACAACAGCAAACTAGAAGCATTTTTAACTCGGTACGGAGATATCTTGTCTGGGGGAAGCCAAACGAAGGGGATGCGCCTTTGCAGGTCGAAGCAGAGGCGCGGCGACGATTTGGAAAGTCTGGGCTGATGTTCCCCAGGGACCAGGTCAACAAATCCAGACAAACTTCTCACTGGATGACGGGATATTTTTCTCCTTCGAGAGGGTCGTTTTTGCAAGCTTGATGCTAAGCATCTTGCGGGGATCATCGGAAATATATGGTGTATCTGATAACTACAGCAAAGTAGTTGAGAGGGGTAAAATACACAGAACTGTTGCTCCATAGGTGAGGGTTTGCCAGCGTTTCTACTGCAAACACTTATTCTCAAGGCTTTATATTCTAACTCTAAATGTTTTGTCCTGGGCTGCCTCTTGGCTTTTCTATCTCAAATTGAGAGCGTGGTTGTTTTTTTTTTTTTTACATATTTTATGAAATAAAAAGATGTTAGCGGAGGAGGGAAAGTTCACAGATTTCAGACTCTCCTGTGATAGCGCTCCGACTCGGGAGCAGCCGTACCTCTCCCACCGCGGCGTCGGGAGCGTGGTGCACGAGTCGAGCTCTTGCAGGCAGGTATTAATAATCTCCCTCAATGCCATACGCAGTAACTACTCTTCCACAGGATTGTTAGTATTCAGAGCAAGTCAACTTGCGTGGGTCCGTGCATTAAGGGCTCCCTAAGTATGCATTGACTTGATACCCAGTAATGGCTTCTAAGGAGCCGTTATGTAGTACCGTGTCAATGATCCATGCATTGAGGACTCCCTAAGTACGCATTGACACGATAGACCGGAACGGCTCTGAAGAAGCCGTTACGGTCTATCATGCCAATGATCTGCGGATATTGGCAGTGCCTCCTGCACTTCTATAGAGATTGTAAAAGTCTCTGAAGAAGCTGTTATGATCTCAGTGGAAGAACCATCGATCAGGTCGATGACAGGGTTTCGTTTTGCCATTTTTCCACCTTATCATTGGGAAGCTTTGTTTTCCTTCTGGAATTAGATTCAAAGAACTGACAAAATATAAAGGCTGCCCGCAGAGTGGCTCTGGGACTGTGCGGAGGTAACCAGGATCGGAATATGACCTCTGGTTTTATTGGTTCTAGGTTTTTAGTTCCAGCTGACTTGCTGGGAGGCCTCGGCCACGTCACTTCAACTCTTCTTACCTCCGTTTACTCTCCTCTAGCAAGCATGGAAAGGGATGCCATCTTTTGAGTGGAGATCGCTGTGGGGCTTGGCAAATTTTAATTTAGACTAGTTACAACTAAGGCTTGTCTCAACATCTCATCACTGGTGGAGGATGCTGAGACGAACAAGATGTGTAGATCACACCTTCCACACCTAAGCTACGCTGAAACGAAGTCTTACCTCTGAAGTTTTGCAAGCTTTAATCTATTGAGTTTATATGGTTTCTCTCGACTCCATTTATGCGTATCCGCATCAGTTCTGAGCATCACTGCTTGGCAGAAGGTCACCTTTATTTTCTACAATGTCACAAATTTCTATGAAAACACTCTGAACCTCTTTTTCCATGTCTTCCTTAGCACATGAATATTTTAAAAAATGCTTTGAAAGTACATCATTGCATAATAAAGTTTTAATTCATGCTAAGTCTATGACCACAAAACACTACTTAACTAGCTTGTATTGTTTGTATCTGCTCTTCCATACCCTTTCAGGGAAAACTGGACTTTTTATTCTTTCATATTCACTTCATACTTCTGTTTAGGGGAGATAGAGCTATAGTAGAATATACCGAGAGAGAGAGAGAGTACTCTACCTATTTTATACATTGCTCACTAATATAATAAGCCCATTTATGGTGTGTTCCCACATCATCCAAGGCATATTTACGTGGTTAAATGTTAGCAGACCACTGGAGAAACACTGTAACCATACCTTATGGAAAGTAGAGATCCTCAAGCAAGAAAAAGTAGAATTACTGGGCAGGCTGGGGTACCAGACAGAGACCTTGTCTGTAGCCAAGCTGGCCTGAAAAGTATGAGCTCAAAGAAAAAGAAGCTGTCCAATAGGAGCTGGAGGAACAGTATAGAAGATCAGAGAGGATCATGATAAAGCTGGGGAAGCTGAGAAGGCAGAGAAGTCTCAGGGAGCAGTGGCCACTGATCCTAGGTACCTCCTTCTTGGGACTCAAAAACTTGAATATTTTTAAGTGTGTTTTCAGATGTGTTGAACCTCTAGAGTTGTCCATAGTTAGGTACCCCAAATCAGTGATTGCTTTGGCAATGTTAATTATAAATTTGGAGTTGCAGAGCAGGCTGTAGCCATCAGGTCCACAGCAACGTTGCCAGCAAGCAGAGGAGAGAAGACAACAGGATACCTACTGAAGGCTGTAGACATGCGTGGCTTTTACTAACACAGTCCCTCAACCAAATGCCTTTCAGGTAGAGGAGTGTACCACGTATTCTGGAAAGCCACAATTGCTCCTTGGCAAACCTCCTTTTCTCCAAAGGAAAAATTTCAGTGGCCATTCTTAATTCCTTGAGAATGCATCTTTGGGATTTAGAGCCTGTTTGGGGTGGCTTTGAGAGCCTACGGACAGCGACCACCACTGCAACCCAAATTCCACTCAACATCTCCCTCCGCACTGCACGTTGCAAATCTGTACAAAAAGTTGCATTTCAAAATCTGGACAGCTGAAGACTGCTGTCCCTTGGAAAAAACTAAGCTTTGCACTAAATTTAATCATCCGGGGGTTTAAACTCCAGTGAGAAAGAAAGAGAAGATATTGTTTTACAATGATTCAGACCACGTTTCACGTGAGGTCTTTAAGACACACTTTCAGGTATCTCACGTTATGATGCTGCCTCTGCAACATGTGCTGAGTCCTCGGTGCGAAAGCTCAAATATTTTTTTCAACATTTGAGATATGAAGAGGCATTAGTCTCCTTCCATGTATGTATTTATTAGTAAGATTTTTTGCACGGTATAATTGAAGCCTGGCAGTTTTTACCAACCGCGGCTTCAGAGGAAAACTGACACAATGTAATGTTTTGTGTCTTTTTTTGTCCATGCAAACTGGTCACTGAAAAGGTGCAAAGCGCTGCTAAAAGTACATTTTCTAAAATTCAAAGCCTTTTAAGAAAGGTACACAATGCAAGAATACGCAGCTGCAATTTTAAAAAGGCTACTGTTCCTTTAATGCCCAGCTGGTCCTGAGATGTAATAAAATTGACATATTGATTCCTTTGAATTTACAAATGCCTGTTTCATAAACTCCATCTCCAAAGCCTAGGCATCTTTAGAGCACTGTCATTTTTTTCTCCAAATGGATCAATTATGTGCCCACGTAATCCTGTTACCTGTGAAATCCATGCATACTTCTCCCATTTGCTGCAGTTCCCAGGCGGACAAACTTGCATTATGTACGCATAAACAAACAGAGCATTTTCCTGATATTAGGGATTGTTTTCAAAGTGAAAGGCAATCTCCTGGGTCCTTTACTCAAAAAAACATACATAGTGCGGTGTTCCTCCAAGTAACCTCGCTGCACTATATGTATAATTATTACACAACACAGCAAATCATTAAAAAAACATTGAGTCCCGCTATCTCAAATGCTTCAACTGCAAAAAGGCACCAAGACTTTGCAGCCAGCCCTCATTTTTCTGTTGAATCAAACTTTCCCATTTCTGTACCAGCTTCTTTATTTGATAATTATCGCCGTATCTGTAAGGAAATCATTTTCATCAGAAACGTTTCTGTGTCACTTAAATATCGGAAAAGCACCCAAAGCTGCAAACTTTGCTGTGGAAGTTTGGGGCTTTTTAATTTTATTTCTCGGGTGATTCATCTTTTCATCGTGCTGAGCACCTTTCCATCATTTACACACACACACACACAGAGAGTCAAGCAGGCATTAACCTGCAAACCTGCCACTTATGCATATAAATGCATCACACATACAACTATTCCCATATCCTGTGGCATATTATTTGTATGAATATATACCATGCACATAAACACATTTATACACACACCCACCACGCACAATCCTCAAATATAAGCAGGGGAAAAGAGAATAAATGTGGTTTTCTCTGTATATGAATTCTTTATAAAGTACCGTGTATATACATAGATATGAATTCTCGTTTCATTCTTTCAGGCTGTGCTGTATCTGATTTTCTACACTTCACTGGGCAACCAGCAGTTCAGTTACACTACACTTGCACTGTACAATTTGCCTCTAAAAGGTTCCCAAAATTATGAAACATCTTGTCTGCTTCACGACCTGCTCACCGCAGTGCCTCAGCCCGAGGTGCATCCACACACATAGAGAGGATGGCACTGAAAAAAAAATATATATATGTTTGACGCTTGGAGCCCATACAAGTGGCCCAACACACCCCTGCCGTTGTGCAGGAGTGGGTTTTAAAGATAAATGGCTGCATGTTAACCAGATTTGACATGCTGCACAAAAGCAGCCACCTTTGGTCCCATGACACAGCCAAACAGAAAAAACAACAAGCAATCCTGGCAAAAGATGTCCGACGCGAATAAAAGCCCAACAATTTGTCACATAGTCGTTACAAAATGTTCCAGGCTTTGGGGCTTGCCATGGGACAGCAGCGATAAGAAGAGCATAGAAAAACGAAGGCTGAGGGGTTTGGGGTGGCGGAAGAGTTAAAACTCGAGGAAAGCTCCGGTAGTTACAAAGGGGAAACAAAAAGGATATTTTCGTTTGGCTCTTCCCGAAGACACACGCACAAAAAAAAGCGGTAATTAATTAAATCAAGAAGCTCAGTTGTTTTGAGAGGTGATTGAAATCTGACAGGCAAAGTAGAAATATTTATGTTTACTTTCTATTTTAGGAATCCGCAAAGCTACTTTTCCTTCACTGCACTTCCCCACCACTACAATGGCCATGGCTCAGTTTATCAAGTAGTAAGCACTGCCTGTTCGGAGCCAAATCCTGCTCGCGTTTTTCATGGCATTTGGTCTTTCTTCATGGGAACAGGCCCAGAAAACTCCAAAGATGTAACTGGGGGTGAGGGCTAAAGTGTGGCAGCAGAGCAGTACCTGATCTCCTGCTTTCCTTTGAGTTCACATGAGACAGAAAAAAAAACAACCCAAACTTAGGCTCAGTTTGATAAGGCTGAATTTCCAGACGAGCTTGATCCTACAGCTTTCCACTAAAACCAGCCACAGGCATCAAACCTGACTTTTCTGATCCGTGTCCCGCTGAAGTCACCCACGCACCCCCATCGACTGCAGTCGGGTTAGGATTCGCACCTACGCCGGTTCGCTAATATTTCGATATATTTTTACAGCCCCTACACCAAAATAAGGAGTTCAAATGCATCAGTGCAGCTGCTTGCTAAGCTCCACATAACGGAGCTCACATTTTAAAATACCTTTCAGTCAATAATCATCATTGCTTCAGTGATTACCGTTAGCTTCTTTATATTCAGTGGCAGAAAACTGGGGAGGGGGCGGGGGGGGGGGGGGGGGGGGGGAGGGCAGTTAAAAGCAGTATTGTCTTCTAAATTAGAATAATCAGTTGTAAAATGAACTCCGAGAATTTGGTTATTAGAAACATACATTCATCATTTGCTCAGTCAAATTCCTTGGCATCCACTTGCCCTCTGACGAAACAACGCATGATACTTGCTCTTCCTCAGTCCCAGAGAACGGCAGAGTGCTTTAGAGATATTAAGCTCCGCAAAAGCCCTGTGAATGAGTTCAGCAGTATTTCCCCGTCTCATAGACAGGGAAAACGAGCACAGCGAGGTTAATTGACTTGCCGGAGAGCACACATGGCACTTGATGCTGCGCTCACCTTCCCCAGCTCTGTACCAGCAGAGCCGGGGCCAGGATAGCATCCTCCCACGGTACCAACCCGCATCCTCTGCCCGGCCGTGCTGCAGCCTCCTCGCAGCATCACAGCGGTCCAGCGCGGACGGGCACGGCGTGGCCTTACCCTTGTCCCTTCCCGGGCCTAATCCCTTCGCGGGGTTTTTTGTATGAGCAAATTAAATAGCATCGAAATCGCCTCTGAAGTGCATAGGGTTTATCAAAAGGAAATAAAAAAAAAAAAAAAAAAATACCCCAACCAAGTGTCAGCCGGAAGAAAAGTTCATTAAAAAAAATTAATAGAAGGGGCTTCAATAGTTAAATTACATGGCTAAATCGGCCTTTCTGCAGGAAGACCAGCTTTCTTTAATTAAACCGTGTTATGTTCAAAAGCCATCGTGCGCGTGTTTTACAGCAACCTGACACCAACACCTGAACGTCCCTGTTCAAAAATTCAAACTGCTTTCACATATTCCAGCCCAGCGATCGACGTTATCGAAAGTCCAAGTTATTTTTAAATATACACGGGGATAACTGAGCCAGGGCTCTCCGTGGAGTTGAACAGGAGGATGAGGACTGTTCAAATCATGGAAATGTCAGTTCCAGCAATGTGTGCCTTGGAATTCTTTTTTTTCTCTGACTGTCAAGAAGATTTTAAATCTTTAATATCTGTTTGTTGTCAGGTTTGCCTCTAGCTTTTTGTATCTGCAGGTCGTATTTTTTTTGTTAGGAATTAGCATTTCTCATTTGCTAGCTGAAAGTTTAGAGAAAGCACCAAAATACCGATAAACAAAGTTCATCTAAGGGAAAATCTCTGTATGCATAGCCTAGTTAACAATTCTTTTATGGTTGCAGGATGAAATTTGAAATGCATGTTTAAAAAGAGAGTTTTTACAGAAAGCATCAGTACTACTGAGGCTTTTGTAGTGCGCTGTACTAATTTTAAACAAGAAATCATTATGATTTCCATGCCATATTAGCATCTCTTTTATTTCGCGGTATCTGTGTTGCACTGTTTCAACTCACTGCAGGTTGCTGTTACTTTTTTTTGATACCGCATCGTTTAAACACATACCGTAGCTGAAGACATTCGGGATTACCGGGGACTTCAATCGACATTTTTGGCCTTTGTAAAGGACCTCAGCCAAACATTTTGTTTAGTTAAACTCTAGCTGATGCCACGACACACGTAATATCACTCCCCAAAAAGTGCAAAAACTGATGCATTGTGCCATCTCTGGCAGCATTTGTTCAGCGTTTGCTGCGAATGGGGAGGAAAAAAGATACCGAATGCAGGGATTGATTTTCAAATTACCTCAATATTTTGAAAACATTTTCACCTGCATGCTGAGAATGCTAAGAATAGGCAGGAAGGCAATTGTGCATTTGCACAGCCTCCACTGCATTCATTTATAAATTACCTCATCACTGACTGAAATTAACACTGATTCTTACAGGCAATTTCTCAATTTCCAATGCTAATTACATTTTTTTTACTTTTAAATTCTGTACCACCTGTTTTGGGCAAGACATCTTAGGCAGCGCGACCGCATTTAATCACAATTTTAATTAACCGCCCTGTAGATGTGAAAAAGAAGCAATTATAATGTAGATGAATGATGATTTTTCTGCATTAAATTGTTTTGTTTCCCTGGTATGTTGATTGTAACACAGCACACAAATACAGTAACTGTACAATTTTTTTCTATTGTAATTTAGTAATTGTTTTTGGAAAACCAGTTTGGGAATGAGTGACTTCATCTGTTTACAAATTGATTGATACTGTTAACTCACTGATTGCTGCAGCATACATTTTGTATTGCACAGCCTAGCATAAAATATAATTAGGCATGCACAGACTTTGCAGCACCATTTTGGAATCTGAAAATCAACTGTAACCGAAGTGTGTTTTCCTTCAGCATCCTAGTATCAGCCAGGGCTGATGATACGATAATCAACAAACAATGGGCTTTTCCCATCCCGCCGCTGGTAGAAACCCTTGGATTTAATCTGATAGTCTCACGACGTAAGTTGGGTTTGGTTTTTTTTTGGATTGTGCTTTGCCAGGCCTGGGAGCTGAGGGCTGGCAAGTCTGCAGCTTGCCCAACTCTCTCAGATCGCTATCGGGAAGGAGCAGGCGAGTGATGGAAAGAAACAATGATGGCAAAAAGAGCCACGGTTCACAAAACCCGGGGATCGTTAGTGACACGCGTGTGCCGTGGCACCGGCTATCTCCGGCTACACGTTACAGGGGGATAAGATCTCCATCTGACTCATGGCTGGCAGATACAGATCGTCCAAGTTATATATATCCCCACGGAGAAGCGCGGAGACTGTACCCGTCGGAGGCAAAGCCTGCTTGCTTTCCCAGGGAGGGAGGTCGCGCCGGAGCGGGAAGGGAGCAGATGTGCGGCGCGAGCAGCACCTGGGCTTTGGGAAGATGGTGCCACCACCATCGTGCTCTGCCAGCGGCCCGGGATGGTCCTACTGCGGGTCTCCCACCTCGGGGCTATAAATCCCCCAGTACAGGTGGGATGGGGTGCAGGGACACGGGGAGAAGTGCACCCCGGCGGTTACCTGTGCTACCCGCACAGGACCCCCCAGAAAAGAGGTGGCAGCTCTCCCCCTCCCGATCTCCCGTGCAAACCACGGAGAGAAGGTCTCCATCAACTAGGACTTGCCAAGAGGTGAGACCCCACGCCAGCCCGCGCGAGACCCCATCGCCACCAGACCTGCGATGTCACCCGCAGCAGACCAAAAGCGGGACACCGAACCGAAGGGACGAGGCAGACCCGGGGCTGGCTCCCGTGCTGCTACCCTCCAGGGGGGCATGGGGGTCACTGCGGTTTGGAGACACCTTGGGGGGTTCCTGGTCTCATCTGCTGGCCTGCTCGCTTTATAAATATTTGTTAAGAGGGAAGGACATAAAGTCTACTGTTCAGTAGGTGATTTTTGTAAGAATCCAGCTATCCATACATAAAAGGGTCTATTATCTCACTGTGGAAGAGATTTACATGCGTAACTCCCATTAACTCTTATGGGACTTAGGCACGTAAATCTCTTGTGCATCTAGAGAAGAATAGACCACATAAGGTCTTGTGATCTATACTGCTAGTAGGTTTAAGTCCCTTTCATTTATAAAGCTATACAAAAATTAACCATTAAAGCTTATTCTGTGCAAGCTGTCCCCCTACATATATCACCCAGCTCTCTGTTTGAAGTACTTGATGTAAACGCATACTGAGAAAAGGTACCGGAGAAAGCAAGCCCATTCATTTCAGTTAGTAAAACTGTCATAGTTGAAAGGAAGCAGACTAAGGGCAGGTAGAAAAATTGTACAGGTTTTGCCCAGCAGATTCAATTTCAGATTTAGGCTCTAGACTGCACTGTTTGGAGAAGGAATACTTTCATTTTGCTGAATGCTCCCTCCTCCCCCTCCTTCCCTCTCTCCCATCCCTACTTATAGCCCTCAAGTAAAGCACCGTGCCTTGGACCAAATAACCCCGAGCGGCTGGAGCAATACAGTCTTTACACGATCAAACTAAGATGCTGCATCTACTAAGGAAAAAACAAATAAATCTTTTATTTCATAAACTTGTTTAAGCTGAAATGTTCGTTGGTAAGCCTGTAAAAGTGGGAACATCTGTGCTCCTGCTGGGATTTGATGTCTCACCACAAACCTTTCCATAAGCACTTTGTCTCTGATAGGAAACAAAGAGGAGAATACCTGATCCCCAGCCTCAGTTGGGCAGCTCCTTCCATCTTCACGCCCTGACCTACTGAGCATTCCTCCCAGCAACGAGCTGCTTCCCAGGGCTACCTCCGCCATGGAAGCTGGCTAACTAATCTCTTAGCAAACACTTGCAGCAAACCTGAAGAGAGTTTAAAAAGGCGACGAAGAAGGGGAGAAAACCACCAAAAAAACCCCCCAAAAACTTTCTCCAGCTAAAGCCTACGGCATCTCTAAAAGAAGAGAATCAGAACCTAAATATAGCTCCATATGCTCACGTTTTCTCTTGATGAACTGCTGAGATACAAAGTTGTGGCCACCTAATGAACATATATGTACATATTTTAATCTTCATCCAGTTTCCTGCTCCCTTCCACTAACCTGCCGTAACCCAGCTTGCTTTATTTCTGCCTGCCAATAGTCCTCCCACTATGCTTACAGGTATTTGCAACGTGCTGCTTTTATCACAGCAACACCGCTGGGATGATATGGCACTTGAAAAGTCCGTCCTGCATGCCCTGCCTGCACACGGGGTAACCTCTCCTTAGGAGCTTATAAGAAAATCCACTGTTGAAATAAATAACAACTCTCAACAAATGATCAAAGAAGAAATAAATCTTTTACCCTTATAAGACTTTTTAAAACTGAAATCCCATTTTTTAACTGGATAACAGTTAAGAGGCTACCGGCCACCTATTTTTCTGGGAGCTAACGTTTTAAATGTTTGCTGCATGGATATTGGACAGACAAATGGATCTGTAGTTCTTGGGAGCGAAAGCTTTTAAAATAAAGTTTGTGTGTAGTATATGAAAACATATTGTTTGGAATTTAAGTTCTAATATCTAGGAATAAACAGAGCATTAAATCAAGCAAAACTGTGACAAGGCCAATATGCACATGGATGATGCCAGCGAGGCATCTCCAGCCCTTTGTTCACAGCTTAACAAAACTGTGCCGTCACACCACTTTAGCTCAACAGTGCCTGTCGAATGGGCATCAGCAGATCAGCCAATGCCTGTCACACACACAGCTGAAAAACTGTTTGAAAGCAAGGCTTACTTTAGCACAAGTCTGGTAGGAAAAGTGAGAGGGATTTTTAATCATCTGGTAAAGACTACATAGATATATTTAGGCGGGGGGGCGGGAAAAGTATATATTGTCAGCTCTCTTCCCCAGGAAAGTAACACAGTTTTGCTCTTTTTCACCTTTAAGGAAGGACTGGGTCTTGATGGTGCTGCCTGTTCCTTGCTGTGCTGCTCCCTTCCATGCTACATAAGATTTGGAATTATTTTCAAAGAAGTAAAATTCTGGCGGGGGGGGTAGGGGGGGGTGTCACAGGGAACGATCCCGATTTGTCCAATAATCTACTAAAAATTAATTTTCACATCATTTTACTTGGAGGGCCCCCCCCCCATGACAGAGGATAAATGAAATAACATATTCAAGGAAATGTTTGTTTTGATTCTAATGTAATTATCTTTGCAGGTGAACGTCTCTCTGGGTTGGGTGGGTTTTTTTTGAGCTGATCAAAATATGGTTTCATTGGTATTAACAACCTTCTCCGTCACTTCTCTTAAGAATCGTAGCGCACAAGCACGACACTACTGCGCAAAGAATCGCAGCAAAATAAGCTTGTTAGCGACAGCAACTTCAGCTCAGCACTTCTCTCTTTATTTTACAACACCTTTTTCCCCCCCCTTTTATGGTTTTGGTTTGGGTTTGTTTTTTTTTTTACCACCACCACCACCACCACCTCCCCAACCGGCCTCCTCCCGATACCGGGGCGGGTTCCCAGCGCTCAACCCCTCCTCGGTGGCTCAGGGTGGGGGGACCAAGGGGAACCGAGGGGGGGGGGGGGGATAGGGACACGGGGGGACCAGGGGGGAAGCGGGGCGCAGCAGCCCCGGGTGCTGAGCCCTCTCCTCCTGCCTGCCCGCCGCTGCTGTCAGCTCGCTGCCTGCACTTTAGCTGTCTCTTTCCCAGTCCCTACCCTGTCAGTTTCTGGCCTGCCAATTTCAACTTGAAGCTTGACTGGGCTGATTTGATGCAAATACCTCCAGGGAAAACCCTGAAACTGATGAACAGTTATGTCAAGTCGATTTTGCACCATCGGGAAAAGGTAACCTCTGCGAGAAAAAAAAAACAACAAGGTTAAAGAGACAAGGGCTTTTCACGTGTAATACCACTGCTGCACATCTCGTTCACTGTTTACCATCCCTCAGAAATTGTAACTGTCAGAATTAGTCCTAATTGCAGATGCGAAAGCTGCCATTATAATAAAAACAGAGGCAGTGCAGGCATTAAATGTAGCAGCCTAATTTGTGAGACTACTGAAAAGGTAGAGTAAATGAATATTTCATTACTTTAATTACCAGGGACTACTCTTTTCTTGCTGTCTTATGATAAGTGTTGCTGTAACTAGCAACAGCAAACATCCACTAAAACATAAAGTGCAATAATAGTACTGCTGTCAGGATCGCTGCTTTAAAATACGAGCGGGGGGGGTGGGGGGGGAAGGGGGAAATATAATGGTTTATCTATTTCTTAGAGATCCGCAGGAGTAGGAGATGGAAACTCGTTTAACGTCAAAAAACAAAGAGGCGAGTAAACAGGTTTTAGTCAAAGAAAATAATAGCCCGGAGGAGGGGGGGGGGGGGGGAAGTTGAGGACACACTTGAAATCCCAGACCCAGGCGGAGCGGCAGGCAGCGCGGAGCCGCTTCTCCTCCTCTCTCCCCCTCCTTCCCTCCTGGGAGCAAAGTTTGGGGCTGCGCCGCCGCGGGAACCCGCCTGGGGACCGAGGGGGGCGAGGAGGGGGGGGACACGACACCAACCTCCCGGGAGCAACCGGGCCGGGCCGCCCCGCCGGTGTTTCTCACCTCGCCCCGAGGAGAGGAGGGGGGTTCGCTCGGCAGCGGCGGGTGACAGCGCCCAGACCCCGTGTGTCCCGTCCCCCGTGTCCTGTCCTCCCCCCTCCCTCGCCCCAAAGAGGCGGTTGACACCTCGGCCCCGGAGCCGGGGAGGGCGAGGCGGCTCCGCACTCCCCCGCCCAAACGCACCGCGCCTGCGGCTGCGTTGCCAGCCCGCTCCGCACCGCTCCGCACCGCTCCGCACCGCGGTACCGGCGAGGCCCGGGAAAGGCGGCCGCTGCCCCGGCGGAGTGTCGGGGCGGGGGGATGCTCCCCGGGGGAGGCAGCTCTCGGTCAGCCCCGACGCTGTCCCGCTCCGCCGCCTCGGCTGCCCGGCCCGGACGGCGGGGGGGGGTTCCCGGGGGAGAGGGCCGGCAGCATCCCGGCTTGAGGTTGGGGGGGGGGGGGGCTGCGCTTGGAGCCCCCCCGGCCGTCGCCCACCCGCCCCGACGGGGATGCCCTGCCCGGGGCGAGCCGCTCCGCCCGCCCGGGCCACCACCCCGGGGCCGCCCCGGTCCCCGCTGCCCCGCAAGCAGAGCCCTCACGTCGGGGCCGCTGCCTGCCCGGCCGCGGCTCCCAGCCCCGCCGCTCGCAACACCGGGCTCCCGACAAACCCAGGGAAATTTGTCAACAATTCGCAACCACTCTGGTAATTACATTCCTGGAATCCGCAGCGATAGATGTAAAGATAGGAAGCTGCCTTGACTTTCTGCTTGGAATAGTCGTTCCTGTTTGCAGCGACCTATTCCTCTTTCTAGTCCTTCCTAACCATATTCCCCCGCTACGCCTCCTACGCTTTCTACCACTGGGCTCTCCAGAAACATACGCGACGGGTCGCTGTGCCTTGCTCCTGTCCTCACTCCCTGTCCGAGGAGGCAACAGCTCCCTTCTCGCCTTTGTGTGCCCATCTATCCAGCCCAACTTTCCTGTCAAAGACCCGAAAAATATGCAAGGCTTGCACTGCCGCTGAGAAGCAGGACAAAGTTTAACTTCTCTGTTGGCAGTCAGAGAATAACTCCCAGGCAGGATTCGAGCAAAAGATCTGATTTGCTGAATTCTGCTCTTTGATTTGTATTTGTATGTTATTGCTACTGCTAAGGTTGTTGCCAACCTCAATTAGATCACAAATGAGATCAGTTTAATTCAACTCCCAAACTGTGACCTGACCATGGTCTGAAAGTATTCAAAAACGCATTTTAAGCCTTCCTTTGATTTCGAAAGGAATACTGCATGCTTGGTCATTCATACAAATAACATAAAACGTAATTATGGGATGATTTGGCAGATGACATTCCTGCCAAACGACGCTCCATGCCAGATACTGTAATGCTGTGGCTGCTGTCCTGGTGCTTGAGCGCATAGCACCCTTGTGTAAGGTGGGAGTAATGGGGTGTGTGCGATGTTGAGGTGTTTAAATGTATTTGGGGAGGCAAATGCAATAGCAACGACCGCACCGCATTAAAACTCCCAGTTAGAAACTGCTGTATCACTTGGAAGGGAAGTGGATCCGCACTATCAAATCTCCAGGAGGCTGTGACAAAGGGAGCTTGCAGCTTGACACACGGGTAACAACATAGCAAACACCTTTAATTCTGTCATGTCTCATACCCTTTGCTTTCTCACACATTTGTAGCTGCTCTAACATTGACACCTACACTTTAAAAAAAAAAAAAAAAAGAACCCTCGACAACAAAAATCCCCAAATGAAGCAATCTGAAGCTAAAAAAAGAAACACCTGTAAAGTTATTCTTATGCCCAGCAAAAATAACTAACTTATTAACTCCTTCTTTTAATGGCTCAGAAAAGAGCAGTAAGCAGCTTTCTCGCCAAAAAAAGTTCACTTTTGGGAATGCGAAGCCCCCAGAAAGCTGATGGCTTTCCTTCCAACCCCGGGAGCCCAGAGTTAACGGGAAGCCACTCGTACAGGTTTGCCGGCGTAACTTCTCCGCTATTTTGCTGCTGGAGTGCGAATCCTAAATTGACCTTCCTCTCTTAGCAATGCTTGCGAGCTTTCCTAGAGAGGTTTTGGGGTACGTTATATACATGGGGGGGTAGGTATAGAGCGTGTATGTGTGTGTACGCACGGACATGTAGATAACCCCTAACTGATGGAGTAGGCTTTCCTGGCGATGCCTCATAGCTCTTCCCAGCCCTGTATCTGACGGATTGACCCCGAAAGATTCAACTGCCACCAAGGAAAAGATGTGTCAGGCTGAGCGGCTGCTGTGGCTTCAGCAGTGCCACCTCCTCGCCTGCGTCTCCCCCCCCAAACCCCCCCCAACTCCCCCCCCCCCCCAAGGCCCGGTACCTGCAGGGCCAGCACGGCCTCCGCCGGGCAGGGCCCCGGAGCACACAAGGAGTTAAGGTTCTTTCCAGCATTACTGGGTAGGTTAATATCACAGCTGCTTGGTAAAGCATTATCCAGCACCTCACTTAACAAAAGCCTGCTTTTGCAAACAGACTCCTACTTTTCCCCAAGTGTCCAAAGGTGTTTACTGAAGTAAATCTGCCTAAATCCTCCCTTGCTTGGGTCATGGGGGTGGTTAGGAGGGTGGAAGGTGTAGAGATAATCTCTTTTTGTAAATTCTGTAAATCTTCTGGGAAAAAAATCAGGAATCTGTGTCACATGCTTCTGTTCAACTGGTAACATCTCGGTTAGTGTGCTCCTTATGAGTGAAATCTGCCATAGCAGCTACAGGAAAATAAGACATCCCTCCCGCTCCTCATTGTTCAAACTGTTCTTCCCTCTCGAAGTTGCTTTAGCACGTTTAATCTATTTGCTGATGGGGGGAAAAAAAAACCTGTTAGGATCTTAAAAGTGGTTTCTAAAAAAAAAAAAAAAAAAAAAAATTAAAAAAAAAAGTGACAGTTTGGTCGGCAGGAGATAGTGTAGTTGAAAACTTGTCACTTGAGATTTCTGCACTACCCCGGTTATTCCAACACCAGCAACTGCATATTACTTTTTACATGTTGCAAATAGAGGCAAACAACACAGGAAATTTTGACAGCTCTGCCTGAAAGGGCTTAAATACTTCTCAGTAAGCAGGATCCAGTTATAAATAAACCTTCTCTTGGTGAGAAAAAAGTGGCTACGACCAAAGACCTCTCCATTTTTTTTAAAACTGTCTGATTAAAAGCACAGAAAAGCTTCTGAAGAACAAACAAACAGGCAAATCGGGGGGGGGGGGGGGGGGTTGGGACCGAAGGGGGGGGGGGGGGGACAGCCGGAAAATGTGCATGAACGTGACTACGAAACCCCACGAGGGAGCCCAGCTACAGAAACTTCCACAAATCTCGCCTTCCTCCTCCTCCTCCTCCCTCCTCCTCCTCCTCCTCCTCCTCCTCCTCCTGCTGCTGCTCCGTGCGCATTTTCTGGGGCCGCTGAGGATTTGCTGAGTTGCTGCTTTTCCCCGTTGGGTCGGGGCAGGGCCGGGCCGGTCGCCAGCCCGGGGACACCCCCGCCACCGCCGCGGCCGAGCGGCCCCCAGCCCGCAGCATCGCCACCGCTCCCTGTCCCTGCCAGGCGCCAAACCACCCAGCCCGACCCTTGGGGCGGGGGGGGGGGAAATAAAAACCCCAACCAACCAACCAACAAACAAAAATTAAAAACAAAAAAATATATAAAAAATATATTTAAATGGGGGAAAGGGCGATTTTTCACCGCTAATCTGCTCGCCGGTGGTGGCCAAGCCTGCCTCACCCCCAGCCACCCCCGCTCCCCAAGGTCATGGTGAGTAAACAATAATAGTAATTAAAACAAAATAATAGGCAGCAGTCAAGAGCTGAGAGTACACACACCTGACCCTAACTATAACAGACTTCTCAGAGTAGAATTTGATCCCTCTCTGACACTTTCTACCTCAAGTGTTAGAGCGAGTGGCCATGAATAGTACAGGCATGCCATCTTGTAACACTATCTGCCTGTCAGAAGAGCCAAGGCTGGGTAGAGCAGGATCTATATAAGGCTTGTAACTAGGGGAAGCCCAACAAACAGCTACAAACACCTAAGTTATTTTACTCAGCCTCCACCCTTCTGCTTTTTCCCCCCTTCTTCTCACTCTCTTTTTTTTTTCTTTTCATCTTGGCTTTCTGTTGCAGAATGCAAATGTAGCCTGCCGGCGGTGAATGGGCTGAATTGTGATTAAGAAGAAGAAGAGCTCCTTTCTTTGTTCTCCCCTCAGGGGATGTTTACTGGGAGAGACACAGCGGATCAGATATGAAAGGCATTCAGGTCAGCATTGATGTGAGCGAAAGTGAAATCATACCTAAGGCATTCAAAAGACCGCCGTGTCAGGGGTTCAGCTAACGGTGCATCTACTGTGTCTTCCCTGTTAGGCACAAAAAAAAAAAAAAAAAAAAAAAAAAAGGGGGGGGGGGGAAGAAAAAAAAAATCTCTCCACAAACAGGCATTTTTTTAAAATTACAACAAAAATTCTATAGAGAGGAGGGGGAAAAAAAAAAAAGTTTTCCCTCGCTTTACCTCCCGAGCAGAAGCTGCAGGACTTAGTGTTCTTTTCCCTTATGGATCACGGACGGAACAGGTCAACTTGTATTAATTGTAGCTGTTGGGATCAGCATCATTTTTAGGGGGAAATGATCTAGTCTGAAATGTGAACCGTTATTTCTAGGCATACCTATACGTACCATATCTATGTATATACGATATACGCACGCATAGGTGTATACGCATGTATACATGTATCTCTATATCTCAGTTTCAGTAAGCTGCGTGGCTTATTTATTCTGATACAAAACACGAGCAAGCGTTTCTTGCCTCCCTCAGAAGCAACTTCAATGATAAAGGACAGTGTGGCATATCAAAACAGCACAGCACACCTTAAAAAGTAATCTTTTATTGACTTGGAAACTCCTAGAAACACTTTGCTGAAAGCTCACAGCACAAGAGGACGGTAACCGCAGGCGTAAGAAGTTGGTACATAGCTATTTAAGTTAAACTGCTTCAAGAAAAAGTCTAGGCATTGTCGGTTTTTTCATTAAAAATGCTTGATGAAGAAATATTTGGATCTCACTTTTTATTTTTTTTTTAAGTTCATACTTCTCACAGCCTAGATATTCTCTCAATAGACTTTCCAAGTGGTTAGCTGAAGCTGTTGGCATAAACAGAGATATGTAAATATATAGGGAAAAAATCGCAAATTACAGTTAAGCATACAAAGAGTTAGGAGGTGGCTGCATTTACAGGGGCTGAAATGAAAATGAAAACGACAAATCATTAAAAAAAAGCCTAAAAAAATTATGGGACAGGACTAGATGTCGTGTGCAGCAACCGTCCCCACTATTCTGAATTTGTTTCCACCTTCAGAACCTTAGTTAAAATATATTGTTTGTCTAATGCTCACATCTGCTTTAATGGTGACGTTTAATTCTGAAATATTTTCAACTAGTGTTTCTGCATCACAGATTTCTCTCCTTTTTCTCTATACTCTAAAAAGACAACTAAAGAGCAATCAAAAAGGTGTCTGACTTGGCCATTCAGACAATTGCACCCTTGTGGGAATGCTGGAATGAATGGTACAGTGGACACCCCAGCACTATTGACGTTATAAACATGTAAATGAAACACATTAGGGCAGACAATCAATTGTCTGTGAGCACTGCAAACCTGCACTCCCTTTCTGTGTGACAGGCACAAAATAGTGCCTACCTTGGGAAGCCATGGTCTTGGAGAAAAAAAGGACAAAGAGTTCCCTTTCACAGAGGAGAAAATGCACCTTAAAAGCACTGGGATAATGCAGATGCCAAAAACTGTTGTGAGGCGAAGAATTTCCTATTTCTTGGAATGAATGTGGGGCTGCTGTAAAAGAATCAACACCCTTCTTTCCACTCTAAAGGGAGACGCACATTTTTCTTGGGGAATATTACCAGCCTGTCCTGAGAGCTTGCATCTCAGTCTTCCATGTATTTTCCCTACCTTGGGCAGTTGGCTATGTATAATTATCGATAATTAACTTGTAATGGTTTCCTCCTTTTTTTTTTTCCTTTTCAAATATGGCTTTTCCAGGCATCAAATGTATTTTCTTACAGCAATTAGAAAATCGCCCAAAAGTTTCCTTGCGAAGCATGTGCAATAAGCAAAAGCCAGTAAGTACCGAATGGTCACAAATGGCAAACAGTAAATCAGGCACTAATCTCCAAATTCGCTGGGTTTCTCGAAACTCAGAATAAAATAAATAGATCAGTCTTGACACAGAAAACAACCTCCTCTGCTCCATGTCACAGCTCAGTCTGGACATGAATCTGCACCGAGAAAATGTAGCTAGATAATCATTACGCCCTGGTCACTCGCATTTAGTGCATTAATTTTTAATACCTATCTCCAGGTGCTTTTCTGGAGGTAGTACATTTGTCTCCCTACCCAGTAACCAACTCTCGAAGTAAAGTAATCTCCTCGCAACGGATTCCCACCCCTGCAGAGGTCCCCGGGAAAAGGAGCGCTCCCAGATGCCCGCTCTGCCTTGTGCCACCTGAATTTCACAAAAAGCAG
Source organism: Gymnogyps californianus (assembly GCF_018139145.2). NCBI lineage: Eukaryota > Metazoa > Chordata > Aves > Accipitriformes > Cathartidae > Gymnogyps > Gymnogyps californianus. The sequence goes on from NC_059477.1 coordinate 40,111,267, forward strand.
CTTTCCTCCTCACACCCGAGCCTCAGTCTAGCTACCTCCAAACTTCTCCAGGCAGGGAAGACAAGCCTCACTTCCCACTCACTAAAGGCAGCAGGCAGGCTTTCCTTTTTTTTTTTTTTTTTTCCCTTCCCCCCCCCCCCCCCCCTCTCTTTTTCAAGTGGGAAGTGAAGGAGGTTTTTCCCCCTTCCCCAGCATCCCCGAAAGGAGGGTGGGTGGGTGGGTATCTTTTTGGGAAAGGCTCTGAGCAAGTATAATCGTGTCTGCTTGTTTGGTCTGTGCTCTCCCTCGGATCAGACGCCCTGAAAGCATTGAACTTTCTCCCTTTTCTTTACAACTGGAAGCGAGATGGCAAAGGAATCAAAGAGAGCTGTTTACTGAAACTTTGGGGTAAATTAGATCCAACTTTCCTCCCTCCCCCCTTCCCCTCCTTCCTGGGGATTTTAATTTTATTTTTTATTTTTGAGGGGGGGAGAGGAAAAGAAGGGGGAAAAAAAAAAACCAAACCCAAAACCAACCACCCAACAAGCGCCAAACCACAACAACAAGGAGAGAGGCAGCTCATCTGCTGGGGCATGGCAGGGCAGGGCACTCGGCCGGCCGGACGGCACTGCCTGCCCGGGTCCCCGCTCCGCGCCGCACCGCACCGCTCCGCGCCCCACCGCACCGGCGCTGCGGCCGCCAGCGCAGCCCCCGCCTCCGCGGGGCGCCCGTGCGGAAAGGGGGCTCGCTGCCCTCTCCCCCTCCTCCTCCTCCTCCTCCTCCTCTTCCTCCTCCTCCTCCTCCTCAGCCGCGACTTCTCTCCCGAGTGAAAGTGCCGCGAAGTGAGTCAGGCGCTGGGAATCATCTGACTGAACTTCCCGGAGCTCCGCCGCATTCCTGGGCTGCCGCTCCGCTCACCTCCCGCTCCCCCCGCCCCGCTTTCGGGGTCCTCTCCTTCCCATCCTCCGTCCTGCCCCCCCCCACCCCCTCCCGGGGGGCTCACCCTTCATTGCTTTCCATATCGCCTCTCTCAGCACATCCCCCCCCCCCTCCGCCCCCCGCACACCTCTCCTTCACTCCAGCAGCTCTGATCAACCCCGTTATCTTGGAAAATCCCGAGCTTTCTTCCTTTCTACCCTGTTTAGCTCCGCCGTAATTTTATCCAGCCCCGGTATCTAATCCCGAGCCTTGCCCATCCTCGCACACACGCAGAGACACGCACACAGGCGTGGAGCCCACTGAGGCATTAGTTGGATTATTCTGTTTTGTCCCCGTCTGTAATTTGTGTGTGATTGCACTCACACTGCCCTAGCTTCCTTGATGACCACCTTTTTTTTTATTTTTTTTGGTGGCTTTTTAATTTTATTTTGGTTCTGCTGCGTTTCTAAGGAATTTCTGTCTGATTTCGATAAGCATCACCGTTTCTGGTGTTATCAGCAAAGACACAAGCTCAGAAGTGACATCTTTTCCACGAATCCAGGAAAGAAGAAAAATCCACTCAGTTCAGATAAATCCTGGGCAATTCCCAGTGGGAAAGGCATTGGATACGTGCTTGTCGAGAAAGAGAAAATGAGAAAAAAAAAAAAAACCCCAACCTAACCAAACCCACCCTCGCTCGTCTACCTGCTTCTCAGAACCAGGACATTTCTCACTCAGAAATGAATGAAAGAAACAAATTACGGAGCACAAAGAGAAAAGAGTGGACAGACAGAAAGTGGAGAATTATTTCCCCCCCTCTGTTTTGGCCAGAGCAAGACACTGAAGGGAGAAGTTAGACCTTCGCGTAACCAGCGCGCACACTTGAAATGAAGTTTGCAGGATCTTTGAGTGGTTACCTTAAAAATCGCAATTAAACTTTCGACTCCCAAGTGTGGTGGCTTCCCAAGTTAGTGCAGTTCCGTGAAAACACACTTTTGCATGGGAGCAACAAGAATCTGTGCCACCCCGCTCCATACGTGTTCCCAAAGACCTGGCTGCAATAACAGGGCGTACAGGCTGCGGTCCCGGTGTCCTGGGCAAACAGAGGCAGCCAGCTTTTTATTTTATTTTGGGGCGGGGGGGGGTGTTTGCGACTCAAATCGTGTTGAGAAAATACTAAACACGTAGTCGCATCCCTCATCACAGAGCATGTGATGGGTTTAACACGCTAAACTAATAATCTTGTATGAAAAAGCAAGGAGGCTGAAGAAGAAGAATAAAACCCCCTCAAACACTCAGAATATTCTTTACTGCAAAAGAGCACTTCTGGATGCGTTGCTTTAAATCTCATTCTCTTTTTCTCTCAAAAATGACTGTTTAACATAAGAAAAAAGGCTACTTGACACAAAGCTTTTGTTATCCAGTTGATCAGCAACGTGCTTTAGATACTTGTAAGGGGAAAAAAGCCCCACAACAGACATTGATTTTAGAAAATCAATAACCAACATTTAATAAAAAGAACAGAGGAAACACAAGAGAGGAGAGGGAAACATTACGTGTAATTTTAATGTCTACTAAATTACCCAGAGATGAGGGGAAGGGGAGGTCTCCTCTGTGAGGACCACCTTAAATAATGACAGACACAAGAGTAAAGGGTGGTGGTGGAGGGGGAGAGACTTTAAAAAAAGATAACAAGGAACGGATCCTTGGGAAGCTGCTCGGAATATATTATTTTAGTTGGGTTGGTTGGGGTTTTTTTTTTTTTTTTTTGTAATACTAAGCCAAGCAAATAGATCAAAGACAACACAAAGGGAAAAGCCAGTGTAACATAACGAACAGTTTCTGACTAAAATTCCTCTATCACTCCCCCATATGGCTCGACGCCTCCACCACAACAAGAAAAAGACACACACACACACACACACGCACACACACACACACACTCACAACCTAGAGAGAGGGAAGGGGAGGGGGGCCAGGATCATTTGTTTCTAATCAACATTCTCTTGTCTTTGTGTTTTTTGTTGTTGTTGTTGTTGTCCTCCCCCCCCCCCCTCACACCCCCCCCCCGCCACCTCCACCTCTCCACTTAAATGAAGTAGCTGAGCTATAAGCGCCCGGGTTCAGGTTCACACAAATATCTTCCTTCCTCCGGCTCCTCGAGAGGAAAGTTGTTGAAAGTGGGGCCGGGATGGCCATGCGAGGGGCTGCGCGGTGGGGAGGGGGAGGCTGGCGGTGGGGGAGAGGCTATCAGCCGGAGGAGAAAGGAAGAAACTAAGGGAGGGACGGGGGAGAGACGGAGAAAGAGAGACCCACACCAGTGAAAGCTGCCAAATGTGAAATCAGCCCAGAACACCGCGTCCCGCTGAGCCCCGGCCCTCCGCGGCCGGCGGAGACCGGGGGAGAGGGCAACTATGGACAACCGGGCACCAAACTCATTAGTATTATTAATTATCAGGGAGGAGGAAGTTTCATTTTCGAGTCCCTAACAATAAAAAAAAAAAAAAGAGAGAGAGAGAGAGAGTCGCTAACTCGGTGCCAGCCTGCCTCGGGGTTCTCACGCTGCCGCGTTTTTTCCCAGGGACGGCAGCGGGGCCGGCTGCCCTCCCGCCGCCCAGCCCCGCTCCGCGCCGCTCCGCGCCTCCCACCGCCCAGCTCCGCGCTTCTCCGGCTCCCCGACCCTGACAGCGCCCAAGCGACCCGGGAAGCGGCGGGCTGAACCGGGCCGCCACCGCCCCGCCGCTCCGGCCGCCCTCCGCCGCCGCGGGGCAGCGGCCCGCCCGCTCCGCGCCCGCGCAACAAACTTTGGGGCGCGGCGGCGGCGCGCTGCTACCCCCCCCCCCCAACACACCCCCCTCTTTCACAACCCCCCCCACACATACCCCCCCCCCTCAACACTCCGTCGCCCGCCGGCGCCCCGCAGCCGCGCAGCCCCCGCGGGACGGCCCCGCCGCCGCGCAGGAGCAGGCGAAAGGCGGCGAGAGCCCCGGGCGGGCGCCGCTACCGCCGCCGCTGCCGCCCGGGCGGGCGCCGTCCCCGTCCGTCCGTCCGTCCGTCCGTCCCCCGTCGTCGTCTTCCCCCCCCCCCCTCCTCCTCCTCCTCCTCCTCCCCTCCGCCTTCCCCGTCCTGCGGCCGGCTTCCCCCCCCTCGCCGCGGCGGAGCCGGCCGGAAAAGTTTGCTTGGGGGGGCCGCTTACCGTTTTTCCTCCGGGGGTTGGCTTGTTTTCGCCTCTTACACCTGGGGCCATCCGCCATGATCTGCTGCTTCATTGATAAGAGTGGATCAGATGGCAGTTCGCATGGACTCGACTCCCTGATTCAGCAGCACGCAGACTCTATGTAACAACCAAACACAGCAACAATGTGGGCATTGGTATATCCCATTTAAATGCAGGGCGCCAACGGGGACCCGAATTTGCACCCGAAAAAGAACCCATCCACGCACACGGCGAGGTTTGCCGTGCCGGGGGAGGTGGGACGCAGACGGAGCGGGCTCCCCCCTCTCTCCCCAGCCGGGCAGATTTCTTCTTTCTTTCTTTCTTTATTTATTTATTTTTGGTCTCCCTCTCCCTCTCTCTCTCTCTCTCTCTCTGTGTGTGTGCGTGTGTGTGTGTCTGCGTGAGCGTGTGTGTGTGTGCGCGCGTGTGTCGCTCTCTCCCCCTGTGTGTGTGTGTGTGTGCGTGTGTGTGTGTGTATTGCACCAGCACAGCAGATCAGAGAGAGACAAGAATTACATCTCAAATGAGTCATAACTCATGACCGTATGAGGGAATGCACAGCTTTTACAGTAGGCTGTTTGACTCAATGCTAGGCGGACCATTTCCTCCTAAAAGTACTTTAATTTGACATCAGAACTTCTTTTCACATGAAACGCTAGCCTTCTCTCCTTCTTCTCCTGCCTTTGCTGCTTTTTTTTTGCCCCCAAAGTGCACTCCAGCAAAGTGATAAGAGGAGAGGGAAACATGGCTCTCCCCTGTCCTTTTGGGGTAAAGCACAGCACGGAGACCTCCCCCTCCCCCTAACAACGAGGAGTGTAATTATAAACCTCTGTCACCTTTTTAGTCAGTTTGACAATATTCAGGGTTTCCCCTGCCCCTTAGTTAAAACAAAGCTTCAGAGTGTCTTTTTTTTTTTTTCTTCCCAGAAAAGAAACAGAAATCAAAACTACCGCTGTCAGAGTTTTCAAGCTTTCAGTTGGGTTTTGGTTTGTTTTTTGGTTTTTTGGGGTTTTTTTTGTTGTTGTTGTTGGTTTTGTTTTTTTTTTTTAACTTGTAAACTTTTGGACCTACTGTGTGTGCCTGTGTGCTCGGGCTGTGCAGGAGGCTCTATCTGTCAAAGGGAGAGGGCAGGAGCATTTGGTTTGCTGCAAGAACGCTCCTGAAACTCAGTCCATCTCGAAGAAGATGCTGTAGCTTTAAAGATGCTTTGACTTGAGGATTAGTTTAAACAGGGGGCTATAAAAGATGTAACAGATGCAAACTGTAAAACAAGGGCAATTAACCCTTGCTCTCCTGAGCAGGATCCCCCCTCGCCTTCGTATCTATTGTCTTCTCCTGCACTGGGAGTTTTACACAAAACCTAAAAAATTGTTACCTGCCTCAACAATTTTAATTTTTTTTTTTTTAAGCAAAGTGGGCTTTTTTTTTTTTCCTTTTTTTCTCCCCTCCCGTCCCCCCCTTGTGTCTTTTTACTTTGCTGGAGCCTCACATCAGGACTGAGCAGTGAAGTGTGTTGCTGCTAGGTCTTTTTATTCTGCCTGAACTCTCTTCTCAGACATTTGCGGTTATAAAACCTGCTTGGCTAAAAAAAAAAGAAAAAAATAAATAAATCTCCGAGCAGGTAAGAGGATGGGAATATTGAGAGAGTGTGTGCGGGGTCAGCGTGTTTACTCACACTCTCCTGCTTGGGATTCCGCCTGGACAGAGTGAATTGGTGGCTCTGTGGATGTGGATGTATGTGACTGAGGAAGGAAGAGGCTGAGAAATGTGCTAGAAACTTTAGTATTTGCCAGTTATTCCCGATCCTGGAGTGGGCAATGGTGGCATCACCGCGGCAGAGCTACCAGGAGATGTAGCGGAGAGGGGAGGATAGGAACCGAGGCAAGCCCGGACCCTCCGCCTGCCTCGGCAATTGGCGTTTTAATGCAAAACGACCAATGGTGAATTGTTTTAAATGCGTTTCACTGCCTTCCCTGCTCTTCAGCCTCCCGCAAAAAGTTGTCAATAATTTTAAACCTGCAGATGTCGAGAACACTTTTCTTCCCAGAGGACCGGCTAGCTTTTTAAAATACATATCTTTTTTTTTTTTTTTTTTTTTTTTTGCTTTTTGGTAAACGACTTTTAAGTTCCAGTCAGTACTTTCACTTCTTGCTTTAGGATCCCAGAAGCTAAGGTGTTACTTCACCCAGCTTCACAAAATAAAATAAAGAAATGAAACTAACTAAGCAGACAAAACAACAAACTTTCTGTTTGGGGAAACACATCCTTCGCCGGGGAGCCCTACCCGGGGCTGGGGCTCCAGCGGTGCCCGGCCGGGCTGGCTCTGCAGGCTCAGGGTGTGCAAAGCATTAACAGGTACCTGCAAACTTTCCGAGCTAAGATGTGAAACCTGAAATAAAATGAGCAGGAGGTGGGGGGGGGGGGATGGTGGATTGCTTTTTTTGCTTGGGTTTTTTCTTGGTTTGTTTTTTTTTTTTTTTTTTTTGCAGGAGGACGAAGTCCCTTCCTAGCACTAAAACTTTTTGCTGCTGCGTTGTAAAAGGTACCTCCCGTACCTGGCTGACAGGTAAGGGGAGCAGGGGTGGTGGTGGCACAGCCCCGAGCGCCCCGAAACTGCTCGCCCCTTCCCGGAGCGGTACCGAAGTGACTTCAGGTTTCGGTTCAAAAAAAAAAAAAAAAAAAAAAAAAAAAAAAAAAAGGAAAGAAAGAGGTTTTTCGCCCCAAGTATAAACAAACCAGAAAGAAGCCAACACGCTTAAAAAAATACAATACTATCGAAATTAAATAAGCCCGCTAGAACGTGAAGTGGTGTGAGAAAAAAGAAGGGGAGAGGAAAAAAAAAAGGGGGAGAAAATGGAATTAAATTCCGAACCTACCTGCGAAGTCTTGTTTGTAGTTTTGGCCAGAAATGGTGAGAAGAAAAAGCATGAAGAAGCCGCGAAGTGGAGGAGAAAAGGTGAAGGGAGATGCAGCTCCTGGAGAAATTGTAAAAAGCCTTGCAAAGAGTTGTCGGAAGGACCGTTATTCCTGCTGGGCAGGTTAGGACTGATCTCTTTCTGCCACTCCAGGAAACACAAACCTGGGGACGGACTGACGTGTTACGCCTCTTCTAATGACATTTTTTTCTTTTTCTTTTCTGTAGGAGCGAGAGGAGAGACCCTGAAACACACGCCACCTATCTTTGTGGGGAGGGATAATTGAAGAGCACCAAACGTGAGCATCATGTGGAAACGTGATCGCCAAGTTTCTCTCTGGGAAAGGATCTGGGATAGATTATACCTTGAAGTCTCCGCGAACGCTTTAGCGGCAGAAATGCAATTCCACCTCCTCCCGCCCGCCCCCCGCCCCGCGCCCGCCCCCCGCCCCGCCGCTCCGCTCCGCTCCGCGCCGCTCCGCGCCCCGCCGCCTTCACCCCGCCGCGGCACCCCGCCGAAGCTCACCGCGCCCCGGCACCGCATCCTCCCCCCCCCCCTCCCAACAGCCCCCCCCACCCCGGGGGCTGCATCCCCTGCCCCGCGGCTGCAGCCCTGCCCCGCCTCCCCCCCCCCCCCGCTCCCCGGCTGCATCCTCGGTCCCCCGGGGCGCATCCCCTCTCCCCCGGGGTGCACCCTTGCCCCCCCCCCCCGCCGCTGCATCGTCTGCCCTCCAACCCCTCCGGGGTGCGTGTCTTGCCCCCCTCCCCGGCTGCATCCCCTGCCCTCCCCCAGGCGGAATCCCCCGCCCCCAGGCGAGATCTGTGCCGGACCCCCCCCCCCCCCCCTCCAGGAGGATCTTGTTGGATCCCCTGCCCCCAGGCTGGATCCCTGCGGTTCTCCTCCCATCCCCGGGCGGGATCCCTGCCCCCCCCCCCCCCCGCCCCCTCCGGCGGGGTCCCCCCCGCCTCGCCCGCCCGCGGAGCCGGCTGGGGGCCGCATCCTGCGCACGGCGGCCCGCACCGTCCCGGTTCCCAGCCCCTCTCGGAGCTCTCGCCTCTTGCGGAGGGGAAAACTTACCCTAACATAATGCCTAGAAACTAAACTCTGTTGGGGCACTGCAAATAAGCTCCTGGCTGACTCCTGCTCGTTTTGGTGCTGTTTTATTTTTATCCTTAACGCGTTTCTTTTGGGGCATTTTTTTTTTTTCTCCTTTCATTTCAGCACTCATCCAGGTTATTTGAATAGTCAGCTAAATCTGATGAAAAAAAAACCGTGCTGAGATCTTACAGTCTATCTGTTTTGTTCACAGATATGGATCAGGGGTGAGATGGGCTCTCTTCCCGGCTCTGCTCTCCCTTGGAAGTAGCTGGATGGGCAGAGAGACAGCGCGGGACTGAACTTCAGGGACGTTACAAGTTTTTCACCTTTTTCATGTATTAAAATTAAAATAAAATTACATATAGAAAAAAAAGAAAAAAAAAAAAAGAAACCCAGACTCCACCTTTGCACTGAAGGGATTGGTTATGCAAATATGGAAGGGGTTTCCTGGCAAATACAGCTTTCTACTGTATGGTTAATTAAATCATCACTCAAAAGCCTTCCAATGTGACGCTTCTGTCGTAATCCAATCAGGTTACGTAGGTCCTAAACAAGAAAGATATTTTCCACATCTGGAAGTCAGCAATTTAGCAAGTACTGCACATTATTAACCAATTCAGAGCCCACTTCCCAGGGGGATTTCTTTTTTTTTTTTTTTTGAAGTTTAAGTGTTCTTAACCAATGCTCTGCCGTTTGGTTAATCAAAAAGCTGGTTTACACTGCACGTAATTGAGAACTAATATCGAAGTAAGTAAAGGCAGCCCGAGCTGGGGATGCTGAGCGAAGGCGTTTATCTGTAAAGGGGGCTGATAGGGCTGAGCCTCGATCCGCTCCTGCCCAACTCCCAGCACAACCCGCAGCCGTTTCTTCCTCCAAAAGAGCTCGAAATAATCTCAACGCAAAGATAAACTTCACATCTTGCCTACTCGCACGGTCCTTTCCGAAGGTAAAGGTGGAGCTGCCCAAAGGGCTGTGTTAAAGAGCTGCCAAACAATTTCCCTCCTTGGACAAGAGTTAAATCTATTACAGCACTTTTTTTTTTTTTTTTTCCCTCCCCCTCCTGCAGAAAACTGAAACAAATGGTACGCTGATCCGACACTATACTTTTACTTACATTAAGCTAAGATAAACTGCTCTTGAACTGTGCATTGAACGTGTGCGTAAAGCAAGGACTGGAATGCGAGCAATGGGCAGGAGCGATCGCGCTCCAAAATGCTCCTGATCAGAGAACACCTTTCTGATGATGAAGCATCGCAAAGGAAGGAAGGGGGGACCCCCCCCACCCCCCCGCAATGTGTCTTTGCAGCTTATTAGAGCCACCGAGATTTTTTTTTTTGGTCATCTGTTAGTGAGATCTGCCCTGCCGGTTAGACGGCAGCGGGTGCCCCTGTGTGATGCAGGGGAGAGGCAGCGCAGCCGGGCGCAGGGCCGGGGGGGGGGGGCTCCGGGGCAGCGGCACGGGGGGACCCGAAGCCCCCCGCCTGCGGGGAGGGGGGGGGTGTCGGAGAAATAGCTACCAAAATCCCCCCCCCCCCCCCCCCCCCCCCAACTCCGGGTGTCCCCCTCTTCAACCCCGAGCTGCAGGTCCAGGAACGGCAGGCGGGGTGGAGGGAAGGCAGGCTGCGCCCTGCCTGCGCCCTGCCTGCGCCCTGCCTGCGCGGGGTGCCCGCGGGGCCCGGCCAGCCTGGCTTCTGCGGGAGGAGGGTGCGCCAGGGCTGCCAGCCACGGAGAGGCTTAAAGCAAATCTGGCTGCAGACCTGGCGGTCTGCTGCCGCTGAAATCCGTAATTATGCAAAGGTGGGAACAAGGTTCTCTAATTTTTTTAATTATGACTTTTATTTACATTTGTATTTTTTCCCTGGTACGAGTTAGCTTGGCTTTGCTAAAAGTTTTGTTGCCGCTATTCGCTAAATGCCAACATTATTTTCTTGCAGGATGCATGACTTGTCCATGCCTAAATATACCTGTATACACAGAGACGTATCACAGACACACACAAAGTGATGATATCTTAATGAAATATATAGCACAGTGCAAATATCCTGAAATCAGATTCAAGTATTATTAATTTGAATTAGATCCTCTCAGATCCAGAAGACACTGCCTATAAATCAAGGGCAGGCTGGCAATTCCTTAAAGAGCTAAACTGAATTTAGATGCATATGATAAAAAGAAAGAAAAAGAAAAAAAGTGAATGCTAATTACTGACTCGCTCGATTTCCAGTCACCCACGTTTTATATGAGAAAAAGGAAAAAACAAAACCCAACTAACAAGTTCTCAAAATAAATTAATCCCGTTACAAACACCTTACATATTGTTCATACATTTCCAGATTACAAAGCGAGAGGATGAACCGGAGATTAAGAGAAGCTGCAGCCTAACCTGCAATAGGCAGGAGTGCCGTCGATGTTATATCCTTAAAATATATATCTGCAGCTACGCTAAACAACAAACCCTCAGACCGTGTGATCATGCTCAAGGGCTTTAAGGAACATGTTGGTATTGTCAGATAATCCCTATTCATAATTTTGCAGACTGTTCTTTCAGCCCTCAATCTCACAGTTTCTCCAGCTCTGAAGTGCCTCAGCAGGGCTTGCATCGGAGAGATAAACTGCTCTGATCTTCGCCGGAGTGGCATAACACCCAACCTTATTAGATGTTATTTTAACGTGGTATGTGGGGGTGGTGTGTTTGTTTTTGTTTTTTTTTTTTTTTTAATTTTTTGGACACTGGACATAAACATTTAGCAATCAGCTAAGCCCTTCTGAGATGGAATTTAACCTTAATCCAGGCGATGATTTCCTGCCCGGCTCTGAACTAATAACGGGCGTGCAGCTTCTTTAGGAGATGGAAATAATGACAGCCTATAGATCCTGCCTTTATTGGGGTGGTGCTGGCAGCCCGGCTCCCAGCCCCTTCACGGTCAGCATCCCCATGCAGAGCCTATGCCTCGCTCTATTTTAAACTTTCCCAAATACGATCTCCCCCACCCCATCAGTTTAAAAACAAACAGACCCAAAATATCCTCGCAAACCCCAGCTCTCTCCTTGCGTAAGGCACCCGGCGCTGTGGCTTGGAGATGGTTTTAAGGGCAGTTCTCCGGGTGCAGCTTTTCCCTCTTTTTCCTCAAGTTTTCCTACGTGGAAACGCAGAGAGGTGAGATGGGGGCAGCCGGGTGGTCCTGACGCAAACCTGCCCGAGCGATGCCACGGGCAATGCTGGCTGCCTCCTCCTCCTCCTCAGTGGGTTTCCCTTTGTCCACCAAAACCCATCGTGGTGGAGATAACCCCCATGGAGATACCCCCCCTGGACGTAACCCCATGTCCCCCCCATCCCCACGTGGGGCTGTAGGGCCAGCCAGGGACAAACCCTGCTGCCAGGGGCTCATTACCATGAGAAAGGGGCTGTGCAGGGAGAGACCCTCCCCCCAAGATGCCCCCACCCCCCCCCCAAGATGCCCCCACACCCCGGGCACCCGGGTGTGATGGGCAGGGGAGGGAACCAGCCCCCAAGGGGGGCTACAGGGCACAGGCCCTGGAGGACCTCGGCCTTCTGCTGACACCTTCTGCCATCGTGGCTTTGTGGGGACCTGGTGACATGGGCTGGTGGGATGATTCACGGCCTTATTTATTTCGGTATGTTTGCTTTTTCCCCGGCTCAGGATGAGTAACGGGGAGCATGTTTTCTTGCCCATGTGGAAGGAGGAAAATCAGGGTGATAGCAGCAAAGATGCTCTAGCTGATAGGTTTTGACTAATACATTTTAGAGGCTGGTGAAGACAGAGGTTTAACACCTCTAAAAAGACGTTAGCTGCTTTGAGGCTTTTACTTCAGGTCCTTCCTAGCCAGGGCTCTCCAATATTTTCCCCAAAGTGTGGAACCCTTCCTGCATTAGGGATTAAACATCCCCGTGTAGGGGACCCAGATGAGATGTGTCCGCTTGCAGCCGAGCCTGGGGAGAGCATCCTTCCCCGCAGCCCTGCTCTGCCAGGGGAACGGCTGCTGCAAGATCGGGGCTCCCCGTGGGTGCCGGCTGCTTCTCGTGCACAGATCTCTGGGGTGCAGAAGCTGCCCTCGCCTTGGGAAAAAATTGGGAGGTTGCAAAAAAAAAATAACAACCCCAAACCAAACAAAAAAAAATGCCGGGGGGGGGCAGATTATTTTCTTCAGTCACCTGTGGTGGTAGAAGATAGGACAGACTGGAAGAATTTTTCTGAGTGGGGAAAGCCCCATGTGGCCCCAAGATGCTGCTGGATACTTTTGCTCAATACAGGTGTCCCTATAAACTCAGATTTAGAGAGCAAAGCCTTTTTTTTTTTTTTCCATTTCCCCATGGAGGAGAGGGCACGGAGGAGAGGAAGAAAGGGTCAGGGAACGACTCTCCCCCCACCCGCTGATGAGGTATTTGGGAAGAAACCTTTTGAATCAACATTCCCAAAGTTTTCGAGTTCCTCTGCGGAAAACCCATGTAGGGATAGGATACGAGCCAAAAGCAAGGGAAAAGATTGTCTGGCTTTAATTTATCTATCCCTGGGCATTTCTAACAAGCAGATCTCACTGTAATATTTAATCTCGTGCGAGTCCCTGCACGTTAAAAGTGAATCTCCCTCATATGTTTTTGTTAATTTTGTCATTTATAAAGTCGCTTCTGATGGCCTAGAGCTGCTCAGCTCCCGTCCTCAACATACGTCTGTCTGTCCGTGGTAGGAGAACAGCATCCGCAGGACCCAAACCCGCTTCTCACGCTGAGCAGAGAGGAGCGAGCGGCTCTGGGAGCTGGGAGAGGCGGCGGCAGGTCGGTGGGCGAGCATCCTCCGTCCGCTGTCCCGAACCATGAGATGTAGATGTTTTTTCCTTCTCTTCTGGGATCGATGCCGAAGTTCGGACACATTTCTTGGCTCAGTCGGCATTGATTAAAATTCGCTGCTCACTTTTGTTTATAGTTGGTTGTTTACTTTGTTGAATTTTTAAAAACTTGTTAGAATGCAATTGAACACAGATTCAACAGTATTTAGGCTTGAAAAATAAAGATGCATTAGAAAGATGCCTATTATGCTTCAGAATTATTAATTGACATTTTTATGATGAATAATTAATCATTTGAATAATTTTCCTATCTCTGATCTGAACACATATTTGCATATCTAATGTCTGATTTTAAATGTGGTTTCTTTAGTTGCATTCTCCCAGGACAAAGACATGAAGTAAGTAACATCCTAATGCAAAACTTTTTTCTTTGCAGTTGTAAAAGTATGTTTATTGAAATGTAAGCTTCTATCTAGTTATGAAGCTGTTAATAATCTATGCGTGACATATATGCATTAATAAGACTGTGAGTCTTCTGGATATGAGCACATCTAGGCCTCATTTTCTTAAATACAGTGGTTAGGTCTCCTGCAATACATACACATTACTTAAAACTGCGGGGTTAAGCTAGGAAACCATAAAGAAATATCTCAGATAGGCAGTGTTCCCTGCTTGTTTATATGACATGTAGTGAGAAGACCAAAGGTTGTTTCAATTCGAGGTGTTTAAAATATCAAGAACTTTTTACGTACATTTTTACTGCGTCCTCCCAGTGAGACAACATCAGTATTTTCTTGTCATATTTTAATCTGCCTGAATCGTAGTCCTCAAGACCCACCTCGCTCTTAGCTGGTGGCGATAAAGGAACAACATAAGCTGCAGATCAGTTATAAGTTGGTCAGCAAATAGGTGCAAGTAATGGTGCTCGTTGTGCAACCCTGCTCGGCGTTGGGTTGGTATGAGCACAGCTCAGCCACATGGGGAACAGAAAGGAGGAAGGGGCAGCTGGACAAAACCATAACCCAAAAGGTATAAAAAAAAATAAATAAAGCAATTAAAGGACTAGACTCTGCTCCGCTGCCTCCGACCGCTGAGTAATTATCGTAGTAGCACTGCCCGACTGGGACCCAAGGAGTTGCCTTCGCTTCTGCCAGGTCCAAATTTGATTTGTTAAGAAATGAAAGCTTTTAAGAATTTTTATTTAGTGGCACATTTAAATGTACAGGGGGCCCAAATATTCTGAGTATAGGCTATTGGCTCCTTGTTGTCATACTGAGGAAGCAGGGCGATAGATGCTCTAGAAATACCTTAAATTGATGCAGTACTACTTATGTTTAGCAGATTAAAGAAATTACACTAAAATGGAGGCACAAATACATGGTAGTGTTTAAATTTGCTTAGTGCCATTTATATAGGGAAGACAGTACATGTGAAATGTAAAATTAAAATAAAAACTTTTAATCTCTGTTTTTTTTTCCACACCAGGTAGTAAAAAATACACCCAAAAGATACTTTTTTTTTTTACGGTGGAAGTATATTATATAGACTATGGTAATCTAGTGGGCAATATCTGACAGACAGATACTGTATAAAGAAACTGTGAAATGTAGTTCTCAGAACAGGCTGAAGTTATATTGAATAGGATGTTTAGCAGTTGCATATGCTCAGTGATAACAGATTTTTTTTTTTTCTTTTTTTTTTTTTTTTTCCCCTAGGGGGGTTGACTTTGTAATAGCAAGAGCGGTAAACTTGAGCAACACTTGCAGCACGGAGGGCCCAGCTCTGAGCCCGGTGCCCGGACCTGCCATCACTTTCGCCATCGGGGTGGTGGCAACGGCAGCAAGCTCTCTGCAAAAGGACGAGGTGGGAATTGGGGTTAAATCTCTGCTTTTTGGTTCTAAAAGCAGGAGAGAAAGGAAACATCCCCGAGATGCACCCACACTTCTTTGCAAAGGGAGAGATCCCCTTTGGGGTTGGGGTCACCCCCTTGCCGTGGGCACCAGGGGCAGCAGCAGTGCTGGGGTGAAGGCATCCGGCACTGAGAACGTCGGCCAAAGCCCCTCAGATGTTGTTGTGCCTTCGTGAGGCCGATGGACAACTTTGTGGTGGATTTATTAACATGGAAAATGGAGAGTTTTTGTTTTGTTTTAACCAGGCTGAATAGCGAATATAGATTATATAATTACAGAGTAGCCCCTCTTCTACTTACTTGGGACTAGATCAAATTTACTTTTCCCTGGCTTTCTTAGTGTCTCACTATTTTTCCCACTGACTACTGATTAAGCTAATAGAGGTGAAATTACGGCAGGGAATCTGAGTGCAAAGCTGACATTTTGATGGCCATCCGAAAGTTTCAGAGTCGATCGATTGCCCCAATTATTTCTTATCACCACCCCAGGGAAAACGTTTTCTTCTTTCTGCAACTTCAGGAGATTATCTGTATATTTTAAAATCTACAGACACACAAGGGTTACAAAGATATTTAGAAAAGCCCAAATGATTTGAAACAATTAGATACTGCAACATAGTTTTCAAAGAAATTCCATGTGTACAGAATTGCCCAATATCTGGAAAACTGCTGCCGTTCTGCGAGTGGCTGCTGACTGTATTAGATACCAAGAGAAGCAGAGGCACACGTCCCACCGATGGTTGCACACCTAAACTGCAGATTTGCCCACGAACTGGCAGACATCCCCTTTGTCAGGGGTGGCATCGGACTTGCCAGTTCTTCTGCTTGCCTCCCTCTGACTATCAGCATCATCTCCAGCTCGGCTGTGGATGGAGGCTTGGCCAACTGGCCCCTTTCCAAGCCCAAATCTTAGACTCTGGGTTATTAGAGCTGTCAAAACCAGGAGAGAGCTTTTTTTCCTTGCCATGAAAGTTTTCTCCAGGTTCTCACTCCCTCCCCAATTTACGTTTTAAAAATGTTTCTTGGGAAATTTCCTGACACCTCTCCGGGTCATTTGCTCTGTGGCATTCCAGGTCAGCGTCGCATTAAAGGTACCAGCATTTGAACAAGTCATTTCCCCATACGGATGGTGTTAGGTGCATGTACACTCTTACCAATGCTTCTTACTATATCGCTTCAAACTTGCTCCAGGCAACATCTAAACTATTTTAAAACCTTACCATCCTTTTTTAACACACATCAGCTATCCTGCTTCAAATCTCTGACAAGGATGTGAAAACCGCAGTGTCAGAACAACTGCTGCTCTCTTCTTGGATTCTGACAAGCAACCTGCAACCTGAAACCCTCTAAAAATGGCTATTTTTATCTTTTTTTTTTTTTTAAATTCAGAAGCGACTATATTGACTGTATTCCTTTCCCTTGTTCTGACAGGTTGGAAATGGGTGCAAAAAATGCATGAGGCAGAATATGGCAATACTGTTTGGTGCTCACCCAGTGGGTCCACCTGCCCATGGGCCTACCTCAAGGAGGTTACGAATGGGTGCGATTTCCCAAATTCTGGGCTAGGGAGGAGGCAAAATAGGCTACAGAATAATTTTGGCAGCCTGAGTTGGGTTACTGTGAGCATTGATGTTCTTGGCTGCCAGGAGTCAAGAATTGCAACTCTGGGTCCCTATCTCCTGTGCCATAATTTGACTGAGCCATGTCCCCACAAGTTAAGACATCTGCATGGAACCGGCACACATTAGGAGAGTGATATTAATTATTTGCCCTTTAATTTTGCATGTGGCATGGGCAGCAGATGCCACTGAAGCCAGCAGAGATGCAAACAGGCCCACCATGCTCCCCAGAAGATACCAAGAGGGGCAGGGAACGGGACATTACAACCTCCACACTCGGCGCTGGGGTGGCCGGTCCTGGGTGGAGAGATTGGACTTGGTGGCAGTCACCCTGATGGCATCCTCCTACCTATCAATTGCCTTTGCAGGAGTGTAAACTGGACTGAACGTTGCTGCCCAAAGGGTGAAAGCAAAATCAGTGAGATGACCCAGGGTTTGCTACTCAGGTTGCTTTGATGGTTGTGGGAGCTGGTGGGGAGGTTCAGGGCAGCGGGGTCAACCCTGGATGACTTTATAGCTCATCTATACCAATGACTCTGCTGGGGTGGCTCTCTACGTGCAAGACCTCTTTCCCTAGCAAGAGGGCAGAAGTGGTGGAGCCCAGGCAAAAGAATACAAACTCAACCGCGGCACAGCCCTGGGTATCTGCTATTGCGGCAGGCGAGTGCCAGGGTTAGCTCCTGTGCCACCACCCACCCACCAGCTGTGCCTGGCAGCGGTGTCTTTGCCTATGCCAAAGCCTGCCTGGTGGTGGCACTCATTTTTGGGAGGACAGGAGCTCTCAGTGAGGTCTGTGTCCGGGATTTGGGGGGTACCGTTTCAGAGGTAAGGATCAAGGTGCGAAAAGCCACACCTGATATTTACTGTTGGAAAGTGGACGTGGTTAAAGGTGGGAGCAGTGGAGAAAGCGGTGCTGATCTACACACAAGGAAGGCAAGCTCTCCTCATGCCTCGTGGTGAGCAGGGAGAAATATAGAGCAGAGACTGAAAGCACTGCAAATATTTGTTCTTATTGTCAGATGTTTCTATAAAATCAGTTGTTACTGAATCACCGCTGAAGTTACTGAGCATTTAAATAAGAAGAGAGTGAGAAAAGCTAAGTCTAATTATATGTTTCATGCCATTTGCAGAGGTTTCCAGGGGATTTTCTTTTAATAAAAGTGCAGTGCATCAAAAAGAATAAATCCTACATTTTGTTATTTACAAATCAGCTGCTTCTGCCTCAAGCTGACAGACTTATCCTCCATCTTACACCCTTCTTTCCACCCCAAAACGCACCCAGTACATTGACATATCTACTAGTACTCTTCAAGTATCTACATACTATTTTATGCTCGTTACGTTGGTAAGCAAATGGATCAGGAGAAAATCATCACAAAGGCATAAAAAAAAAATATTCTTAAAGAAAGATACAGAGAAAAAACCCACAATGTTGGAAAACGTGCAACAGATGTTTTCCAGATGAAGAGAACAAGTGCCTTTTACATCCCTGCCTACCAATTCCTGAAGATTTCAAATCAGAAGCCTGGCTGGAGATATGATGTAATCAATTAGTTAAAATGATTTATTAACATAAAATATAAAATCTTTTTGATGATTAATTTTTATCCTCTTCACATTTTTTTCACCGCCACAACCGCTCTGCCCCTTTCTGACTCCAGATTATTTAGCAGTTGACTTTCGCATTCGGAGCATTGCATATCAATCCCCAGGACCAAAACATGCCACTAATATTTTTCTCTGCTACATAATCTATTGATGCAGCACCTAACCCTGCAGCCCTCATCTGTGCTTCAGAGAGGAACGAGTCGTACCGAATCAGGCCCGTAACTTGCTCCTTGTTGAGGCTACCCTCCATTTAGAAGTGAAGAAAAAATGAGAAAACCAAGAGGCCACACTCGTTCTTGTCCAACTTGGCTGCTGTCATGATATAAGAGCATGCCGACTGCTTTGATAATTAAAATGCTATGTGCAAAGGATACCAGAAAAACAAAGGAATGAAAATAAGATGGAAGAATACACTTCTCTCAAGTGTAAACGTACCATGCATGCGTGCTTTACAGAGGTCTTAGACTTGCCTTGCAACAGCCCTGCCATTCCAGGATGGGCCTCTTTCCTGAGCAGACGCTGTCCGTCGAGCCAAATTGTATGATTGTTTTGTGATATGGATATATGTGGACTGGGGACTAAATTAAGGACATTAAACTCAATTTCCTTAAGACGTGAGCCAGATTTTAATATTGCAGCTGTCCAGAGGTGAAAGGGTAATGAGGATATGAGGAATTCCTGGACAGGAAAGGGACACTTGGCCCGACAAGTCTGTCCCCCTTCAAGTTTATTACAACACACCTCCCCGCGTTGTCGATATATCCTCCAGCCCTGTCTGCCTATATAAACATGTCTGGCTATCTCTTCTGTTCATTAATACTTTGGTTCACTCGGTGGTTTTATTTGACATAATGCCTACTACGCTGTGAATCAGATAGCTCTACGTGAATTTACTGTTTATTCTTAGACCTTTCATTTTTAATTGGCATAATCTTTTTTTTTTTCTTTTAAACTCACCAGATACCACCACTACTTCAGTTTTCATCCTAGTTATGAAAATGTTAAAGTTTAGGTCTTTTTTTAGAAAGGATTAGGCTCAGTCTTCATTTGTATCAAGCATCTTTAACAGCCGGAAACGATTGCTTCATATCTTATTCCTATTTGAGTCACTAAAGTTCTCTGGAAAAGGTGATCAAAATTGGAATTATTGGAGAAAATCTACCACATTCCTTGTGCGATAACAGCGCTTTTGATTTGCAGGCTATCCTTTGCTGGAGTGTCCATATCACACTTTATTTATACTGAATTGGCATTGATTCAAAATTGATGTTTGACAGATTCAGTACAATTTTTAAGGTGGAGTGGGACTTTTGGTAGTCATGTATTAACTTAATAATGATCTCCTAAAGTCAAGAAGCAGCTTTGAAGGCTGGTGGGAGGAAAAAAGCTCCCAAGAAATCAGTAACGTTACAAAGATTTCTAACTGCTAACTGGTCTTCATTTATTAAAAACTATCTCCCTTTAAATTTTCTGCTAGCAAAGTTGAGAGTGAATTAGCATACAGATGCTTCCTCAGAATGCCGACATTTTAAAAAAACTGGGTTTTTCCCTTCCTCCGAGGCAACTCAAAGGAGAATGTCGTTAGAGATCCGAACACAAACATGGGGAAAGAAACACAAGCCACAAATAAACCTGCGTGATTTTGAAATTTCAAAGGAAGACCAATAGGCTGGTGAAACAAAAGTACTCTGGGTGAAGTATAAAGTGGGAAGCAGGCAAAGTAGATCGCTATGATGTAAGATTGAGAAAAGACTCTTAAATTTGTTGTTTAAGTGCCTTGAAATCCCAGAAGACCAATATGTTTACAATTATTTCTTATATCTAGCTATGCTCTCTTGTTTAGGGAAGCAACTTGCTTTTACGACGAATAGAAGGTTTGATTTTTTTTTTTTTTTTTTTTTTTTAAGACTTTCCCCTGAAAAAAGAGGCACTGCTAGCAGAGATTGTTTAGGGGAAGAAATTCTGCACCCTGTTGAGAAACACTGAGGTTTTATTCAGGAACTAAGATGGCAGCGCTGGGGTGGACAGGGAACTTTGAGAAACTTGGAAACAGAAGAAAAATAAGAAATGTCTTGGTTTCAGGCAGGTGAAGAAAGAGTTATGACAGAGACGAAAACATGGGCATGTAGCTGGTGAAAAAAAAAATGAAGTCAGTATACAGTATCTAAGAGGCACAGAAAACTTCAGGTTTATATCCAGGATCCACAGTGATTAAGAAAACCCTGTAAAAGTCTCAAAAAACCTTACCTTTGAATTTGGAGGATTGAATCCAACCTTACCAGGGAGCTGGTGATCCAAAGAGGAATTGAAAATGCCAGTTTGGGCCTGGACAGGATTGCCCTGGGCAATGAGGGATGTAAAAGACATTTCCCGTGGCATCTCTTGCATTGTGAACACCCATAGCTCAAATCCTTGGGTTTTTCCATTCCTTGTCCTGTTTTGCAAAAGTTGAAGTTAGTGGAGTGACTGCCACAATGTCAGACTGCACTTTTGTGAGGGCCCTTGCATAAGGATAATACAGAGAATAGTTGGTAAAAAATGTATAATAATAAGCTAAAATTTTAATCTTTCTACAGTTCTGATAAATGCTCATGAGGCCAAATCTTTTTGGTCTTGCTGTTGAAAAATGGTCCATTAAAATGAGTGAAGTAGATATGGCAGTAAAGCCAACAGAGTTTGGCTCTAGTGTTGGACAAGTTGTTTGAAGTAACGCGGATGTAAAAGTCGAGAAAAGTAGTAGAGCCATAGTGAGCGGAGCCCATTCTTAACTAATGCTATGTTTTATATAAATACCTGGTGAAATTCTGTGTAGTTACCATCAGGGACAAAATGACTACTAAAAAGTCTTTCGTTAAATAACCTCAGATGCTGGAGTGGATCCATTCAGCCCTGTTTAGCAATCTTTTCTTTCATTTTTTCATCAAAATTTATTGGAGGACATATCCTTCTGTCAGGTGAAGAGCCTAACCGTTGGGCTTCAGAGTCCTGTTCTTGCTTTCTTTGCCTCTGTGCCATCTTCCTTTCATGGACCTGGTCCCTGGGGAATATCAAAAATCCCACTGGGAGTGAGGTCAAGGGTCCCAGCTAGCGTCTTCACTTTTCTCCACATCCCTAAAACACAGCCAAGTTTTAGGAGACCCAGCCCGATTTTCAAGGAGCACACTGAAAGTGAACGCAAATTGTGTTTCTCAGTGAGGAGACACTCTTGTAAATGGGATTTAGGAGCCATAATCTCTTCAGTGCTTCTGAAAAAGCATCAGGAGGGCTGTCGCGCTCCTCCAACAAAGACCTGAGCTGTGGCAGCACAGAAACAAGCCCCGAGGCTTTTGCCCTGTCCCCTGGTCTGCTGGTTACACTGAGCTATTCTGGACAGGCCCGTCACCCTTGGGGCAGAAAGAGACTGGCAGCGCTTCGTAACTACATGGGGCTTGGGTTCAAAGGAAACAGGATTAGCTTTGCTATCTGACCCTTACAGTAAAATCATAAGGTAGCCATCCCTGGGATAAAAGGTCTTACCCAAATGCTTATCCATTTAATTGGGATAGAAAAAAAGTTGGTGGTTTGTTTTTTTTATTTCAAAAGATCTTTTAATCTCCTCTAAACTTCCCATCTCCTAAGGATTAAAGAGCTCAAAGCATCCTCTTGTCTATTCCTTCCCTTTTCCTGGAATTCCAGTTCCTCCTTGAGCTCTTCCCTTCTCGACAAGCAGCACCTAGGTCTCCCTCTTCCCGTTGCGTAGCACCCTCCAACATTTCTTTCCATCCCTCTGCCCACGTGGAGCATGTTTTCACATTTTCCACTGCATCAGAAAAACCTGTTTACTTTGCTCTATCAGCTCTGTGCTCCAGCACAGCAGCACGTTCCTGGCGGTGCTGATGCTGCATTTGCTGGTGATCTGGATCTTGCATTTATTACTGGTTGTGTTGGGTTTGCATGGCAAGGTTTGGAACCCACGCCGGAGCGGGGGGATGCCCGAAGGAGGCTGTAGCTCCGTGGGAAGCCCACGCTGGAGCAGGCTCCTGGCAGGAGCTGTGGCCCCGTGGAGAGAGGAGCCCAGGCTGGAGCAGGTTTGCTGGCAGGGCTTGTGACCCCGCGGGGGACCCACGCTGGAGCAGGCTGTTCCTGAAGGACTGCACCCCGGGGAAGGGACCCACGCTGGAGCAGTTCGGGAAGAACTGCAGCCCGTGGGAAGGACTCATGCTGGAGAAGTTTGTGAAGGACTGTCTCCCGTGGGAGGGACCCCACGCTGGAGCAGAGGAAGAGTGTGAGGAGTCCTCCCCCTGAGGAGGAAGGAGCGGCAGAGACAACGTGTGATGAACTGATCGCAGCCCCCATTCCCCGTCCCCCTGCGCCGCTCGGGGGGAGGAGGTAGAGAATTTGGGAGTGAAGCTGAGCCCAGGAAGAAGGGAGGGGTAGGGGGAAGGGGTTTTTAAGAGTTGGTTTTATTTCTCATTATCCTACTCTGATTTGACTGGTAATAAATTAAACTAATTTCCCCAAGTTGAGCCTGTTTTGCCCATGAGGTGATTGCTGAGTGATCTCCCTGTCCTTATCTCGACCCACGAGCCTTTCATTCTATTTTCTCTCCCCTGTCCAGCTGAGGAGGGGAGTGATAGAGCAGCTTGGGTGGGCACCTGGCCTCCAGGCAGGGTCAACCCACCGCACTGGTGCTACAGCCCCTGTAACTTTTATGTCCCTGGCACATTTTGATATGTTACCTTTGATATTGTGATTTAATTCTTTTACACAGGTTAGAGACAAGACAAGCTCCTAACCTGACCAAAGCACTACCCTGCATTGACTGCCAATCTCTAAGTCATTTGGTAAATGCTGTTTTCAGACTGTTATCAGTTCGTTAAAGTTTGTTATCATTTATGCGGTGGCTCTGTACCTTGCTGGTAATCTCCAGTGTAGGATCTTATCAAACCCTCTTTTGAAAGTCTAGGCATATTGTATACTGTCCATAGTATTTTACTTGTCTACCTTGGCAGGGATATCTTTGAAGAATTCCAACAAATTATTTGAGCAAGATTTCCTGCTCATAAATCCACATTGGTTGACTCTACTCAAATTAGGATTTTCAGTGCGTTTCCTCACTAAATCCTACAAAACCGTTCGTATTCTATTTTTCATAGCTATGAAATGTGTTATGTTAATTTGTTTATATTACGATTTAAAAAATATTTTAGATGTATGTATTCTTCTGCATATGCATGTGTACACAAAAGTGCATATATGTAATGGAGATTATATTGAAATATATTGGGCTTTAAAGCTGAATACGTTAAAATAGTTAATGCAATATAAAATGCAAAGGATACAGTTAGGGACAGATCTTTGGCTGGAGTAAATGAATTTGACTTTGAATACATTTTGCTAACTTAAATGGTGTTAACTTGATTTATGTGAGCTGAAGAGTTAACCCTTATGCACAGCACTTGCTTTACTTCAGTGCCAAGAGATCAAAATGACTGTTGGGATGCTTCTTAATGTTTCTGATTTATTACAGATCTCTATCCACATTTCTTATGGATTACTTTGGCTCAAGAAGTGTATTTTTATTTGCTGCTGCAAAAATAATTCTTAATGTTTTATTAAATTATACATATTATATAATATTTTGTTTCAGATTAGTAATTTCTTGTGCTGTATTTTGCCATTATTTGACTATTTTAGGATATTTACTATCCTTCCCAGCTTTCTGTTCACATCTGTAGATCTATTACAATGATGAACCTGGCAATTTCTAGTAAGTTCAGTAAGTAGTTGATTAATGTTAGATTCATGCTTAGTCTGATTGTAGTATTGGAAAGCTAACATTTTACACAGGAAATAGTCCCTCCTCTTGAATTGAAACCAAATGAAAAATTTAAGCCCCAAACAAATGGAATTTGTATAATCTAGTTCTTACCGGACCTGTTTAACAGGTGCTGTAGTTTGGGTGCCACGGTTCTTCATAAACAGGGCGCTCTGCCTCCTGCAGCGCCCAGGTCTCTCTGCTGAAGCGCGACGATACTTTGCGTGAGCTATAGTCTGGCTTATAAATTGTGGAGAGGAACAAGCAGTGGAGCATTGTGGTTGTGATTCCAAACAGAAACATCTTTTCACGGAAAAGCAAAATCTTAATTTTTTCCAATTTTGTGTGGTTTTTTTTTTTTTCATGAAAACTGGGTTTTGCCCTGAAAGAAGACTAGTTTTCATGAAAAGAATTAATCTTTTTTTAATCAATGAGAAAGCAAGTCTTATAGGGAAGCTTTCAACCAACCTGGGACCACCCTTTTCTCACCTGTGGCAGAAACATGAGAAGGCAATTGGATCTAAGAGAGTTGAGCTTTCTGTACAAGCCAAGGGAAGATCTAGGCAAAGTGACATCCATTTAAGCCAGGAAGCTTTTTGAGGACACCGCAGGCTCTGCATGCATTACTCAGCAGCCTGGGAACATGCCAAACCCTGCGGAGGTCCCTAACCTCCAGCCCAGCAGGGTTAGACACCTTTGTTTCAGCAGCAGAAGAGAAGTCTGCAGGGTTGTACAAAGCACAGCATCAGCTGCTGGGGCTTGCTTTCACATAAGTTGGTGATGAAAATGTGTGTCCAGCCCATGGGAAAACCCAGTCAGTTTTAACATTGGTCTGAAGGAGACCTAAAACATGGAGGCCTCAGCTTCGATAAGCTTCTGTGGTTGCTGCCCACTCCTCTTGTTGGAGCTGTTCTATCTTGGAGTAGAACTGGATTTTAAGTACCTGCTCCTAGGTATGTTGATTATATTACAGTGATTAAATATATAATATATGGAATTGGAGAGCAGTCTTCTGGTCATGGGACTGCATGAGGTCAATTTTATTTGTAAGCTGCTAAGCCCTTGGTTTGGTACGCCAGGGACAAAAATATCTAAACAAGAAACTATATTTGTAAGCCCTGAAAGATGAAGTCCCATCTTTGAAGTCCAGTCAGAAGAACTTTTTAATCAGAATAACTACAAAACACCCCCCACTAAAGCGTATTTGCTTTCCCCTGGTTCACTACTATCAGATTGCCACTGTCGTGTGTTACTGGCACATTTCCCACCACCATTGGCTGTGTCAATTCTTTTATTGTTAGTAAGATTTTTCTCTTTGAATGCATAATAAGAGCATATTTGGGTTTTCTTAATTGTTCTTTTGACCTGAGTCTATTTACTTTGTGAATCTCCCAAGCTTTTCTTGATAAGAATGTTTTCTATTGATCTATCCCTTAAATCTATGAGGATCTTTATGATAGCGAAGTTGGAACTCCCTATCATTAACTTAAAAAATTATACTGAAATTAAATGTAATTAAAGTTAAATTTTATAATTAAAATTAATTTTATAACAATATATATACCTCTCTCCAAGTATGGGGCTCTGCATAGTTACTGGCTGCTCAGTGGACTAATAGCATTGCCACTACAAACAAACTTTGTTAGCTTCCACATAGTTATCATACCAATCAATACACAAATAATTAAATTCTTCCATTATCAAATTCTAGTCTTCTTTATCAGCTTTTCTTCCACCAGTAATTTTGTTGTCTTAATCTGGTTTCTTCTCTGAAATTCTATAGCAACCTTGGACTTTCACCAGATAATCTTTCCTTTCTTCTCTGTTAAGTTCCCTAACCCAAATTATTTAATGCCAAGATCTGAAGTCTTTAAAGAAGATTCCACTGAAGAGAAGTTTGATCAAACTGTATTCTGTTTTGTTTTAATACAGACTACTAATTTTATCTTGTCTCGCCTTTGAGTGAAATCCTATACATGTAAGTATTTGAAATTGCCATTCATTTTCTTGATTCATTCTCTTATTGATTTTCTTTCCAACTATTTCCATCCAATGTATCTAATAATTATTAGAGATGAGGCAAGAAACAAATGCCTGCATCCATACCCTCTCTGAGCTTTGTAGCTCATGCTTATCCTTAATTAACATAAACATGAGCGAGGAAGCTTCCCAGACTAATACCAAATTCTTTAATGTCACATTCTTACCTTCAACTTTTTCTGTTGCATTTTGACACAGTTTTGGTCAGGGGTGGCTTCTTGAGAAAAGCATTACACATCACAAAGCTTCCTGCTCTTCTTAGACCTGATGCTAAATGACTTGAGCAGAAAAGAAAGGGAAGGAGTCCTGCTCCCTTTTAAACTCCTGCAAATGCAGCGAGGCCAAATCACTCCAACTGCTTTCATCTGTTCATTACTCTATAAATGCAACACTTTCCGAAAGAAATTCACTGTTGAATTAAGGGGGAAAGTGGGACACAAAACAAATGGGGGTGATAATGAATTGAAGTGATGATCTGAGGAGCTCGTAGTGCTTCATAAGCATTAATTAATTAAACCTTACTAGATCCCAGTGAGGTAGGTATTATGGCCCGTACTTCAATCCTGGCTGCGGTGTGCTATTTCTGTATCTCAATATCATTTTGTTAATGTGTATTCCGATGAGCGGACTGAAATGGTGTCTGACTAGTAGAGATGACTGTGCATATATTTAAGCTGTGAATATTCTGCATGATGAGTCTTCGTATGGAAACAAATTTTTTTTTTTTTAAATACAGCCTTGTTCCTGAATAAAAAGTGCATGATAAATGAGTTATACAGAGAGCATTGAAGGGCTACTGACGATGTATAGTTATGTACAATATGTAACTCATTCTGTCACTGAATTAAGATGAACAGAACTTTTCCTTCTGAAAACCTGAGTGCACTTCAGTGAGTATGAAATTTTCTTTCTTTTGTAATATAATTTATCTAATTGCTGTAAGAATTTAACCTACAATTTTAACTGCAATTATTAGAGGTGTGAAGAGCATGTGAATCTCTTATAATACATTATAAAAGTTATTCTGAGGTTTCATTGCAAGAAACATGTTTTGTTTTTAGTACTGATGTAGAGCTTTGACTCCTAATGAGTGCTTTCCCCCTTTTTTTCCATCCTGCTCTAAACAAGATGTTGTTTATTACTTGAAACATTATATGTAAGCCCCAAGAATATGTTACATGTGACTGGAGCTTTGGCAGACTTTGAGAAACTGAAGTTTCCAGAAATTTTGCTATGTTTAAAAACCAGAGCCGTGTTTTAAGGAATGATTTCTACTTCCAAATGTGTGGTTGCCTGAACCTTTTACATTTTCAAGTCAGATTCCTCTGCCAAATAACACACTGTACCTTAACTATAATAAAAAAGCAGAGACTCTGTGTTTATAAAAACATTGCAGGAGCAACTGTGATCATATTTCTTGAATTTATTCTATTCGTGTGCTCAAATATGCATTTTTATAGTAAGCTCTCTATTGCACCGGTCACTTACAGGAGTAGAAAATGACATGTACAGGCAGAAGGCTGGCATAATGCAACAAACCAAACTGGTAAAGTACAGGAATTCAGAGCCAGACCAAAATATGAGGTCAAGGAAGTTGCTCTTATAATAATAGTGGTTATCTGTTTAATGTGTGATCTGGCAGTGCTACGACGTTGACCATAAGCAATTATGCATGTTTCTAAACTGGTGGTATACGAGCCCTAAGTAACTATACACAAGATAGACGGGCTGTGAGAAGTGGGTACTCGCTCTATTCTTGTGGTTCTTCTTGCTTAATGCCAATTAAAACTACAGCTTAGTAATAGATAGAAGTTCTCCTGGTGTAAAATAATGTCTATAGTCACTCTATCAGTTGCCATATACTTCAAATCCTATATTGAAACCGGTTTTATGAAGCAAGCTCCTGTCTGAGCTGATAAATGCTGCATAATATTCTTCTTAACAGACACATGGTTAGACATGCTTTTTCTAACTCTCTGGTTATTATTTGAAACAGCTTTCTTTACAACCAAGTTCTAATGTTGGTGTCCGTGAATGATGCCCTTGTTCTGTATTTTGCCATGTACGAGCCTGGAAGTGAGCAATGTCCTCAATGTACATTTAGCTGCCTGGCGTTGACCTAGCAGGAGCTAAAAGCAGGAAGGTCTTTGTGATACCAAGCAGCCTGAGCACAGATTAGGACCTGGGAGCTGCTATGCTGCAGCCCTGGCTCTGAAACCAATTTTTTATGACTTTAGTGAATTCACTGGGCAGCGTATCTTCTCATTAGCTTCTAATAGGCTTGGATCCCACTGTTAAAACAGCTTCTATGTCCTCCTCTGTAAAATGGGATTGTGATGTTTTCCTGGGCTTAGGAGGATGTGGCTGGAGTGGAAGCTGTGTGGTTGAGCTAACTGCAGTAGAAACTGTGCTAATGAGCTATGAAGACACCCAAGAAAGCCTCTTCTCCCCAAGAGCAAGCAGTTGCATACAATTTGCCTCCTTCAGTATAAGTCCTGTGATCACTGCTGTCAGTATTCAATGGCTTGAATCTCTGCCTTTGCACAGAAGGAGCTGTGGTCACCAATCCTCCCTCCCTGCCCCTGAGCACCATCTAGAAATAATCACTTAGAAAGCAGCATGTGACTTCCTTAAAACAAGTCCCAGCTGAGGCTTAAGCAGATGGCTTCCTCAGGACTTCTGAAGGCACTTCACATGGCTTTGGCCATTGCAGAGGTAATGAGTTGATGTATAGTCTTAGCAAACTCAGCACTGGTACCTGCAAGGCATCCCAGAGAGAAACAGTATGTCTTTGTTGCCTGAAAGACTGAATTGAACAAGGATTTCATGACCGGAGCACGCTGGTTAATGGTTGGTAGTTTAGAAGCCGTATCGGTCATCTTGCAATAGTCCTGAAGTGGTTTCGTGGCCGCGGACTTTCACATCACATCGGTGCACGTGCTTTGGCTGTCGCTTCTAGACTTCCCAAATGTAACCTTTCATCCTTTTACTTTCCAGAAGCATAAAAATAAGGACTGCAAAAATCCACGATTATGGTGGAGAACTAAATAAGGAAACATAACTGCTTACTGAAAAGCCACCCCCTCCGAGAGAAATGTCAGCGACACAATGAGCGCTATTATTCCGCTCCTTTACAGCCAGATTGGGGGTTTATGTTAAAGTCTGTAGGAAAGGGCACCAGCATCCTATCAGTAAACCACCCTTCTGATTGGCATTCAGTGCTCCCTTTTTAGGGTAACCCTTCCAGAGGAGCCCCTGTGCTCCTGGGCAGCCCCATGACTTGCTGCTCTGCGTGGGAGGCAGCCGGAGGAGCCACTTTCTTGCCTGCTGTTCCAGCGCACAAGCAATTTTATGGCACCTTTCCCCTTGTTACAGTCGTGCAAGGCAATCGTTCAATCGCCCATCGTAAATTGCCACTCTGAAGTATCATGAAATGGTCATGTGCAACAAACGGCTTAGTCCATCTAACGGTCTCTAGTGCTGTGGGTTCCTTGCGTTGAAAGAAAGAACATATTCTCTGATAGGGCAGGGTTTTTTTTTTCCAACTTTTTCCATAATGTGTGTCTTATTTTAAGGGCAAGTTGTCTCATTGAGCTTATCTCCTCCCATTCACTGTCATGTGGACTCTCTACTACTTTCTGGTAATGAAATCTGTACTTTGCAAACACTATAGCAATTATCTCCATGGAAAAGTTCTGATAGGAGAAGAATATTATTTTAACCTTCTTTATTATGATTTAGCAGCTGGAAACAAGGAAAATGTCCAGGACTACTGTGCTATTCATCTCTCTGCGGACTACCAACAACAACTCCACAGACCAAGCTGGGAACCAACAGTTTTATGTAATAAGTGTTTGGATGCATTTTCAAGTAAGGTGAGAAAATAGCGCAGGCTATGTTAGCTGATTTCCTGCTATTTGGAAATGCTTCTGTTTTTTAAATAAGCACAGTTTAAAAAAAAAAAAGTTAATTACATTCCAGGTGACCTTGCAGTTTTTTCTTGGCATGTGGCACTCCTGTGGGTGAATGAGCAGGTGAAAAATATCTTTATATACCAGGTTAATTCTAGTGAGCTAAATAGCCACAGAGCAATTTGCTAATGTTGGGAAGGTTTCATTTGGAAGGTGTCCTAGTGTCTTGGAATAGTCTTCCTAGAAAATAACGGGATTTGCCTTGTATAGTGGAATATCAAAGAAAATATTTTATACATTTTAACTGGAGACACCTCGGAATTTAGCTGTCTGGGGAAGATATTGATCTTTATCTAGAGCTGCAAAATATTTGTAAATTTGCTGACGGGCAAAGCATGTTTCACTAAGCTGGAAAATTTTCTTTAAATATGCCTTTTTCAGTGAAATTTTTGGTCAGAAAGAGTTAAAATATTTCCCTTTGATAATATGGAAATAAAACAGCTTGACAAGACAAACATTCCACTTCAATTTTATAATTTTGGTTTTGTATTTATTTTAAATGATATATTAGATTAACCTTCTATATTATTTCAACATCATTCAAATGAGCGCTTTTGATGTTTCCCAATCAACATTTTTTCGAATATCTTTCCCATGAGAAATTTTGATTTTTTTTTTTTTGTTCCTATTCATTATCGAAAACCCTTTTTTCTTACCAATCTTTGTATCTAATGTATTATCTACATTTAGCGTCTCTAACTCAACAATGCTCATCTGCGTGTGCAAGGTGGTGCCGGGGGCTCTGAGCATGGCCGGGTGCAAGGCGGTGGGTGCAGGCAGCAGTGGGTGGGTGCAGAGGCAGCTCTGTAGGAAGCCTTGTTATATCTGTGCTCTCTTCCCTACGAGCTACAAGCCTTCTCTAAGTAAAAATAGGGTTATTGTTTGCATCTTAAACCTTTTGGTCGTCTTTGGGGAGCATGATGGAGGTGATGGTTTAGGAACATCGATGTCAAAGCCTTGCCTTGGGTTCCCATTACACAAATGACTGGTTTCTGCTGGTCTATGGATCTGACTTGGCTCATCTTGTACACCAAGACCCAGAATTTGTGCAAGGAAAGTGGGATGCGTAGGAGGGGGGCACCAGGTTGTTAAACTCATCGAGCTGTCTCGTCTAACCGTTCCTCCAGTGTTACGTGAGCCAACGGATAAGGTGCATCATCTTTAAGAAATGTCAAGTGGCAGTTTCTTAAAAACAGCTGTAAGAAGTGAATTAATCTCTTATGAAGGAGCAAATAGGTTTTCACCTCCAAATTCCCATTATTTTTGGACTTCAGGTGTCAAGCTCTCTCTTGCGGAAAGTACCTTTTGCAGTAGTGGGAGAGACAGAGCTCCAGGAAAATGGATGAAGCCTCTTGCATCCTTTCTGTACGGCAGCAAGATCCTTGGAGAGGCCAAAAGGATCCAATTGCCTAACCCTGCAGAGCCTGGTTATCCGTTTGGAGATTCTTTTGAGTTACTCTAGAGCTTGGCACGTCCCCAGTTTGCCTCCCTGGTATCCTGCAGGCTTTCTCCCACTTCAGCAGCACATCTTCTGCAGGAGCCGTGCTATTCCTCCCCTGCAGCCTGTGTGGCAGAAGCTGTTTGCAAGCCTCTGTGGGAGTTACTGCTACGTTCGTGGATACGTACAAGTTTTGAAGTAAAAATATGACTCAGAATAGCTCCGCCTTACTCCTATTCCCTAGAAACACGACTTCAACAAGGCTTACTTTGAGGCGTCTGCAATGCACTGAGGGTATGAAAGCGTATTGCAGAGCAAGCAAGCTCGTATCATCAAACACAGCAAACTAGTACAAAAATTTAAGCGATGTAGTGTTGTGCTGATCTAAAGCGGTCTGGAATATGATGAAAGGTGAATCTTCTTTCAGAATTACAGCAAATAATTTTTTTTTCCCTGGGCAGACTTTGAGGACTGCTGTATTTATTCTTGTATTTCTTCCCAGTCGTTTTGGATGTGACTGAAACTGGCTGTTCTTAGAGTTGGACTCCAACTGAATGAGAGGGTTTCACTCCAGCCTCTGCCTGACCTTGGGTTATAGGCACTTCAGAAAGCAAAAGCAGAGCTGCACAAATAACCCGCTTCTCGTCTAAGTTGCACCAGCCCCGTGAATACAACTTGCGATGGGTTTCCATCGGGGTAGACTGGTTTGCAG
This sequence comes from Gymnogyps californianus, assembly GCF_018139145.2. Taxonomy (NCBI): domain Eukaryota; kingdom Metazoa; phylum Chordata; class Aves; order Accipitriformes; family Cathartidae; genus Gymnogyps; species Gymnogyps californianus. The sequence continues at coordinate 40,143,294 of NC_059477.1, forward strand.
CCCAGCTCATCCTGGAAGACAATGTGGGACTGCTTTGGGGGGGGAAAAACCCCACAAAGTTGCTTAAAAAATGATTGCTGTTATATTCCTTCCCAGAGTGGAGGGGAAAGTTGGAGGGAGAAGGAGGGGGGGAGGCACGCAGGAGACAGCAGAAATGCATTATGCATTTATTTTTAAACAGTAATATATCCGAGCCGTTTTAAACCTTATTTATTCTCTGGGATGTTTATGTATTCATGCCGAACATGTGACAACAGAGTATATAAGGATATATAATATTAGTGAAGAAGAAAATTACTGCTGTAGTACTTTCTACTCTCAGTTCCTTCTCCACTAATGCCCTTACACCTTTCTTTTTCAGGCTTTTTGTAGCATCCTAAACAGAAGGATATTGAAGGGAGCTGATTCTGCTTTGATCCTTATGCTTGTTGTCAAAGCGCTTGGGATTGAAGAGACTGTTGGCTACAATTGACTGTGACAATTAGGAGATGATCAGAGCCCTAGAGTGGAGCACTTAAAGGGTAATTTACATGTCAGTTTGTCGAATAAAAAAAAGATATTCAGCTAAGATTTTTTTTTTTCCCCTTAGAGCCTTGTAAACTGCAATTTGTGCTCTAGTAAGAAAAACCTGGCAGAGGAGTTAGGATAGCCATTTCCATTTGAAAAGAGGCAATCATAAGGCCACTGCTGAGCCTATTGTCCACTAAAAATGCTGATTTGCAGTCAGGGAGTGAAAGAGTGGAGCCATCACTAAATAGAACCTCGTGCAAGGTAACTCCCCCTTGGTGGCTTTCTAATGTTGGCTGAAGGTTTTATATACCTTAAATCCTGCATTTACTATCATTATAACATTGCTACTGATCGTGAATGTCCTTTATCATAACAAAAAAATGAAGGTATTGAGGGGGAGGTGGGTGGAACAAGAGCCACCAGCCAGTTGATAGGCTCACGCCAGCTATCTATTGTATCACATCTTTCTTATTCTCTTGCCTTTTGTATGCCATCACAATTTTGTTCTTGTCACCTTTTGCACTTTGCCATTCAGGCACCTTCCATAACAGTTTTCTCATAGGTTTTCCATGCCCATTTACACTTCATTTTAGACACACTCCCAGCAGATTTTTAATTTTCCACATTTAACCTGCTGGGGAAGGAAAACAGAGAGGGAGGTGACAGTAGCTGTTCAGTTCAAAGTTTGCCTTTCTGTAACTGCGGTGTGATTAGGCTGTAATAAAGACTGTATACACACAGGTCTGAGAGAGGACTGAAGTTAAGACAGCTGATTATTAAACAAACTTGTTTGTGCTAAGTCCTTTTTTTATGTGATAGCTCTGATGAACCTAGAGTTGCTTTGACTGTAGAGTTACATGAACTTATAAAAATATCAAAAAAACAACACCTCCCTCATTATTCTGGTTGGTGTTAGCTGTAGCATATGTGATATTCCTAACAGTTTAAGGAGGGGATATTAGTGGATACATTTGAGGCTCCAGTGTTTGTATATGCAAATAAGTGTATTTATTTTGAGGTTGCATCATAGGCTTTTCTTCCAGAGATGGCACTGGCTCCCATTTCACTCTCATCTCCCCAAAAGAAGAAATGGTCACGTGTTCCAGTTTGGGAACCGGAATTAAAGACTTTGCTTTGTCACGATTATGACCAAGTAGCCTTTGCTGCCCAGACATGCATTGCCTAAAAAACACAGGGGCTACATTTCTGGGGAAGTTTTTTGGCTTTCAATAAAAGCCAAGCATGTACACAGCTCTGATTCTGATCCCAGGGGCAGACCCTGGTCAAACACCACTGACTTGAACCAATTTGAGGTTTCTGTTGGTGCCAGTAAGATAAGGATCAGGCCCTGTGTGTCCATAGGGTCACCAAAATGCCCTTTCCTTAGTTATATGCCTTACGTCCTTAGGCTTTTTGTATTTTGAACATCAGACAATGAGGTTTCTATTTCTAAACTTGTACTAGAAACAAGTTTTAACCTGGCTTCTATATGTGGTGAAGAAATACTTCAAAATATTTCTAAACTGTGCAGCATTCCTCTTCATTGTAAGGTTTAATGCAAAGAAAATCTTTTAATACATGGATTTTCTTCTTTAGGAGAATTATTATGTTGTCATTTTCTCCAGGATGCTATAAATGTGAGATGGTGGCTTTTGCCCTCTCTTGCTGTTGGACTAAACTTTTTGAACATCCCAATGTTTGTATGCATTTATCTCTGTATCCAATGGAAAGAGCAAACGGGAATAAATGAAATAAGATATGAAGAGTAAACAGTATGACAGGGCGAGTCTGGAATGACTTTGGCTTCATATGTGTCTGCAGAACTGAGGCAGTGGTAAATCTGTATTAAAAAAAAAAAAAAAATCAGGCATAGCAGGAGGTCCTCGTCTCCCAGGTAATGGCTAAATGACGAGCAGATGAGCCATCCTCATATTGATTTAAGCATTTTGTTCCAGCCAGTCACGATTAACTTTGATTTGTTTTTACTTTCCTCTTACAGGTTTGCATTTAAAGGACTCGCAGAGCACTAATTGTATAAAATTCTAGTAACTGCACATTCTCTTGCTGGAAAGGTAATGGATGAATGAATGAATGATTTTGGGTTTCCCTATACTTTAGAATCAACTTAATTTTTTTTTAAATGAGCAGGAAGAAGAAAGTTTTACTCAGTAGCAATGCATTTTGAAAAGTCTTCATTTTTGGGGTGTAGATTAAAAAAAGTCTTCCCTAAGAGTTTTGGAATGTAAAGTTGATTAGAATTTAACTGAGGTGTGCTTTTTTAATGAGTTATCAAATCTACTGTTCCTGTTATTAAATATAATTTTTAAATAAATTAATGTACATATTGATCATAATGCCAGAAAGCCTATTACAATGTCCCTAGAATTGCCTTTCTTGCTCAAAAATACATAAAGAGCAAAAGTCGACATATTCACAGTAAAAATATACTTCCTTATGCAACCCTATATATACAGATTTAGATCTAATTTAGGTTTTAAGTTCATGAGAATAAATCATACATATGTAACTGCTTTTTATATGTGAGAAATTATGTTCACGGTAAGGCATTGTACGACTTGACTTCTATAGGTTTGAAATAGTTAAAGATCATGACAAATTATGTGTAGTGAAATACTATGACCCCATCCAGTACCTATCTTCTCATTCAGTCTGAAATATATCCCTTTATTGCTTTGTGAATTAATAATATGATGTTGGACAACTACAGATGACTTCTTGTTAATTAGAATTAGAATTTCAGATGCGTGCTACGATGCATCAGAACTTTCTCTATTTTCTGTTAATAGGACACACCGAGTGAATAGCAAAATGTTTTTCAAGAGCAGGAAGGGAAAATGATCTCCTGATCTAAATAAGACGTTGCCTTGAGGAAAGGCACCTAACTTCTTAGTGCCTGGCTTTCAGTGAAATCTTTCAAAATTGTAGCAATTCTCAAAACTGGATGTTTGAGCAAGTGTCGAACTAGAGACCTGTGATGTGAAAAAGTCACCTGGTCTCTGTGGTGACAGAGAACATACTGAGTATATGGCTTATAGTTACATAAATTTGCAGTCTTTACTAATTGGTCTTTTTACTTAATCAGACCAGATCTTCAAGTGATAAAAAATATAGCCCCACCATTAACTATGGGGCAACTGAAACTCCACAAAATGTATTTTTATCTGACAAATATCAGAGAGGGTAAGAATATCCTTTGAATATATTTCTGATAGTGAGATGGCTCTAGGGGACCATGCTACTCTGGGTGTCTCATCTGAAGTGAATTTGAAAATTTACCAGGTGATCCTCTGCATCTCCTGGCTCACATATAGTCTTGAAAAATCTTGCCCTAGGCATAATATTGGTGGTATATTTCAGGTTTCACTGTACTCCAAATAATTTTAAAACTAAAACTGAGAATTGAACCTGTGCTGATCTCGTCTCCTTTTTATTTCAAGCTGGCCTTACTGCAGAGTTTGGATTAAAAGCATAGTCACATAAGACTCTATTCCAATGAAGTTTTCAAAAACAGGAAAAAAAATTCCAGTGTCCTGGTGCAGGTTGTTTTTTAAGATTCCCTCCCAAAATGCAGAACCAGGGCCAAATTTAATGCCAATGTAAATTGAATTTGTTCTGTTCAGGAAAACAGAGCTGAGCTCATTTCTGCCAACTGAGCATGTAGACCCAAGTCTTGCTTTTTGAAGGCAAACCCCAGCTGAAGCTGAATTGTGAACCTTGTAAGATTTTGCGTGCTTAAATGAGAGTGCCTTTACAGTAAATTCACTAAGTTGGCTCTAATATCGAATAGACTCCTAACCTTGAAGGCCTTGTGCCATGGTCATGCATGTCCTAGCCCATTAGAGTCCTTGGAGGCTCTGCACGTGTAAAGACAGACCTTATCACTAAGTTCTTTATGATCCAGTAAGCAATGCTGATGAAACCAGATCATTCCCATGCCTGTCGAGGGGCTGCTGGGTGTGTTAGCATGCGTCAACTGGTGTCAGCACTGGCGGGAGTGGTCCATTTGGATGTATCCGAGCAAAGTCCCCTTTCCTCTGTGATAACTGGAGTGGAGCTGCTAATTTGCTGCAGTGACGGCAACAGCAGAATCAGGCTGAAAGGGGAAGAATCATTTGTATTTGCCTTCAGAATGCGGAGGCTCCAATCAAAATGGTGTAAGAAATATTGGGCAAAATAGAGATCTCCACATACATATTAATTCATTATTTATATCATTCAGGTTTTAACAGTTAGCAATGATGTTGATGACATGAATATTAAACTGAAGTGTTAAAGTGGCTCTTAGGTGAAGGACGATAGAGAGACAAAACATTTAATTCTGGCGAAGTGGTAAGGCATCTGAGTTGTGCTCAGTACCACCAAGATACGCAATCAAGAGAGTGTAATACCTCCTCAGCCCAGAGCGTGAGGGTTTGCCTGTCTCTCATCCATACGGTCTGTTTTCTCTAGCATACGAAGTACAGAACAGGAGGTGGACCGAAGAAAGATGAGTCGACAGGTACTGAGCAGGGAGGTAGCTGGTTCAAAAGGCGCACAGGGGAAGGCGGTAGTGTTGTTCTACATGCTATCCTGTGTTACCACAACCCGTATGTTGTCCTGTCGCAACTGAGGATTGCAAAGTCCTGAAAGTACATGTGATGAGGTAGCGTTGGTATCCACCACCTCAAGCCTCGCTCCATGGTGTTGATGCTGGCTCTGTGTGTGACTGGAAGAGCAACCTGTGTTACCTTCCCCTCGGGGTCTCACTTAGGTGACATCTGTGGCACTACACTGATTTCTATCAGTTGGAAATCATGACAATTTTGTAGCAGCCAGACTATTTGTTCCTTTCTTGAGTAAAAGAAAAGATGGTAAATGAAAGCACAACTATTTTTATTGTTGGCTATCAAAAGGAAATGACACTTTGCATTCTTATCTGAGAAATAAATGGAAATGCCTTACTCTGTGCTATAAAAGGAAAATCACAGAAACAATTCAGAATTCCAGTTTGCTTTCCTAAATACGGTTACTATGATTTTATGAGCCAGGTGGTATTTCATAAGAATAATCCCTTATAACCTTTCTTATGGAGCATACATACCTGGATGTTTAACGTGTTCCTCCTTTTGCTGTTGGATGTACAAATACTGGACAAAAATAACATGGCAGAGGGTTGAAGCTAACTATGGAGGAAGCCACGACTCGGCATACCTCTCACCGAGCTTAAACTGTCAATGCCCCATAATGCAAGTAAGCATCACCCACTGGTGTTTACTTTGCCTTTATGCTAAATCCTTAGCTAAAGGAGGATATGACCAGAAGAGAGAAGTTGGAAGAACAGGGCTGAAGAAATGTGATAGCTATATCGTACCTGTGATCACAGATTGTTGTTTGAGGTAAGCTAAGGTGTAACTGCAAAAGGTGTAACTGCAAAAGGTGTAGGGCTGCTTTCCCACCCGCCTGCCAGTAAAGCCGGTGATTTCTGAGGATCTGTTTTCCCTGGGCTGGTGCAGGAGGTCTGCATGAGAGAGGCACTCACAGAGATGGTCCTGTAATGCACTCACAGTGCCTATAATAAACATGGCCTTAATCATGACTACAGAGAAATAATTTCCCTTGACCAGCACTTTGGCTTTGTTGTGTATACAATTACCAGATTAGAGCATGCACTTGGAAATAAAGCAGAAGACAGACTTTAAAAAAAAATAAATAAATTGTACTTACTGAGCCATAGCCCCTAGTTACTTATGTGGTTGTAACTCCATTCAAGCAAGTGGCATTGCTCTGCATGGAGCAGGGACCTGCACCTGAGCTCCAAGCTCTATGGTATCATTTCAGGGCATCAGACGGGACAGCGTGGTGCAAAGTGGCCCCAATGTAAATGTGAATCGGATCTTTCTCTAGCAACCTGCAAAGAGAAAATTGTTAAAAGTTAACGGTTTGAGCATCTTATCTTACTAAGTGCACACACAAATGTCTCATGTAGTCTGTAGCTTGGCTTTGTTTAGATAATTCCGCTTTCATTTGATCCACAATGCCAACCAGGCTCTAGAATCACCAAGACAAAACCCTAGGCTTCTGGCTGGACGTGTGCCAGGAACAGGGCCAAGAGACCCCCAGATTCAGGTACTGTCAGTAAAAAATCCAGCTGCCGGGTCCCTGCGTGGCCCTCGGTCGGACAGATGCTGACCCCACCTCCAGTTGTGGAAGCTGGGTGCTAAGCCCACCCTGTTGTAAAACCCAAGCGTGTGAGAAGAGAACTGAAGTCTCAAGTTTGCGGTGCTTTAAATAAGTCTGAGGCTGATGAGAAAATTAGCTTTGACATTCTGAATTCATGCTGAAAAGTGTAAGGGAAAATGGGATGATTGTTATTAATAATCAGTAGCAGAAGTCAAATGTCTGAAGGACTGTTTGAACTATAACGATACCCTCTTAAAAGTTTGAAACGAACTCTTCATAAAAGTTTAAAACTTGGGATATTAGTTCATGTGAATTTCTTTAATGTCTGATTAGCAGAAAGTGTAGAACAGATGTTTTTCCCCTTTCTTCATAGATAGCTAGCTTTTGCCTCTTCCTTTAAAATGTAAAATATGCATCACAGTTTGGAAAACATTCACAAAAGATTACTTCATACTGTGAATTGGAGCTGCCTTCCAGAGGGATACACTATAGTCTGGTCAGATGCAATTGCCTGCAACTGCTATTGCCTTTTTAAAAAAGTTTTGCCATCTCGATAAACTTTCATTAACAACTCAGCATAGCTTGGGAGACATTATTTACAAGCCAGGAATTTCTCCTTTAAGGATATATAGAGCCAGATACTGAAATAATGTCAAAACTGCAATTTTTCCATTGGAGATGATGAAAGTGCATTTGCTTACATTTATTCCCTATTCCATTCCAGTGACATTCCAACTATAATTTTAATTCTTCTGTAAAGAAAATATTTTGACAACAAAGACAGACATTAATGATGATTGAAACTTGCCTTTTCTCTCCTTTTCCTCTCGCACTGTTGTTTTTCAAACTGCCGTGGCCTTTCCCCCCCCCGCAATATTTGTTAAAAAGTCCCTTTCTCAAGTGAGCGATGAGCAAAATAAGCCCATCGGCAGGGAAACGGTGCAGCCCCCTCCCAGGTGGGAATAGACACTCACTTGCATTCTCTTCCTTTGCCACCATTTTGTTACAGCCCTGAAAAGCAGCAAATGGTGGTTATTGTTTCTTTGCAGGGTATGGTTTTGTACTGGATCCATGTGCAAAGTGTAAACATGTCATCAGTCCTCATTTGCTATATCCAAAAACATTCCCCATGTCCATATTTGATTTTCAAGTGCATCTGTGCACTGATTGAAACCCTCCCAACATGCTGCTACACAAATGCAAACCCACACATTGCTGATTTTGAATCAAATGCTCTTATGCTTCCACACTTCCATTTCAAAGTTTGCCTCAGAGTTGCAGTATGTGCCCTTTTAACACATTTTTTCCCCTCTCACAAAGAGATCCCTGTGTTCATCGCAGAAGCCCAGTGCAGTCTTTTCCATTTTGTTCTTATTTATTCCTTGGAGCCTGCTTTTATTTTCACAGCTTATTTATCCTTTGTTTACAGCCCACATGTGCTTTTAAGCAACAAAACCAATATTTAAACAAAGGAAGTAAAATGCTGAGTTATAATATAGGAATTTGCTATAGATAGAAAGTTGGATTACAAATAGCAATGCATTTTGTTATTAACATAGTTCTTCAAAAAGGAGAGAGAAAAAGCTGATGGAGTTGCAAATTTTCCGAAAAAGATGAATCTCTTATAAAGTATGATGGAACATTTTCCTTTTAACACCCATCAAACTCCTAGTCCAAAAAAAAAAGGGGAAAAAAAGCGCCCAAATGTGAGTGCAAACTTGTAATTTTAAAGCAAAATGTGTTGCACCTAATTATTTTTTCCATCCCTCCCGCCGTACGAGAGTTACCTTAACTGCAAAGCTCTGTAGTACCCTTTGCCTGTCATTTTTAATCAGGTTGTTTTAGGTAATTTTTGTTATGCCCCTCATTACTGAATTGTTTATCAATAGGTGCACCAAGTGTCACTAGCTTTTCTCATCAAGCCAGGTCTGACAAAGAGCTGCAGTGCATGGGAAAGAGGCAGCTAGGTGAAACTAATGCCATAGATGTTTGATTCATTAGGAGCTTATTGTTAACGGGGATGTCTGATTGTAAAGGCTCAGTCAAGCAAAAGAGTGCAGAGTAATCAGTCGGATTTATAGTTTGCAGGGCTCAAAAAAAAAAAAAAAAAAAAAGGAAAAAAAATCAACATAAACCTTTGGATATAGCAGAAACAGAAAAATCCCCTTTGGGCAGCCCTAACCTGAGACCAGCCAAATAAGGTCATGCTACATGAAGGTTGCCTGTTAGGTGATGGAAGATATAGGAGGATTAGAGCCATATGGCGTGGCCTATCATACCTTCTGACTTAAGATAACAAAGCCAAGCTTTGTGCTTAGCTGTTTTTGACTGACATCATCAATTTTATTTTATGTTGGTCACCTCCGGTAACAGGAAAAAATGGCCTAGGGTTGATAACACATGCCTGTTTTTTTAGTATTAAGATGCCTTACAGCCAGTTTTGCGCTGTAAAAAATTTCAAAGAATTAGTAGCTTGTTCTTCTATCAACCATCCTCCAGCAACTGTCAGCTCCCCCCTCCCTTGTTTTCGGTTTGTACCTTGCAAATGAGAGACAGCCTTATTCAGAACCAGATGTAAGGCTCCTAGAGAATGAGCGTAAGCTGTTGTACTTTAAGCCTAATGGGAAGTTTTATATGCAAGGGCCTTGAACTGATTAGTATAATTCCCTCTTTAATACAGCTGTCCCTCCAGATTAAGGTAAACCAAATGTTGCAATCAGAGATTAGTGTACCTTGCCAGTTATTAACATCCCCGGTTGCTCGGCGAGCACGTCAGACACTAATGCTGTGTATTTATTTGCCACTTCCACGCTGTAACTTGAACTTCTGCACCTGTCAAAGCATTCCAGGGAAGAGAGGGGTATTATTGGGAAGCAAAAGTTTTATACCTGTTACACCTGTTTGGTTTTGTCACCGCCTGAGATTTTCTTTTTTTCTTGCCAAGATTGCCAGGTGGTTTAATCCGTTCCTCTGCCGGTTTTATGAAGAAAGACTTTGTCTGCTAAATTGCATTTGTTGCTCTCATCTGCTTTCCCTTAGCGTATATGTGCTACTCACCTCAACTGCCTTTTTCTTTCTTTCTTTTTTTCTTTCTTTTTTTTTTTTTTTTGCCTCCCCCTGCTTTTGCAAGGACTCTCCGGCTGCTCTTTGTGTGCCGAGGATGCGGCTCCGGGCGAGGAGAGGCAGCACCCGCTCCCGCTGTGCTCGCATCAAGCGAGCGGTGCCTCTCGCCCAAGGTGGGTCACGCAGTTGTCTTCTTGCATTTGGCAGGATATCCTGTCCACCAGCAACACAGATGTCAGGGGGGGACAACGTCCGGGTTATCGAGGGAAGATCTTTGCCTCCCCCCCACCTGATCAGATTTTCCAGATAAATGTATACTGTAAACAGACTTAAAAAGCTTAGGGGGCTTGACAGTGTCTTGTGCGGCATGTAGCAAATCAATAAAGTTAGGCCATGCTAAATAACTGCTCCTCAAATGTGTTTAATGACTTAGAAGACTGTTAATTTACCTGTAAACGTGGGAGTCTTGGAGAGAAAAGGGGAGACACGCAACAAATAGAGGAAGATGCTGCTAACCGGGGTTTATTTCTTTTACACTGACAATTATTTAAGCATAAAGTTTTAAAATGAGTAGCAGAAGGGAAGCATTTGCCTGCTCTAGCCAAAAAGTAAAAGAAAAAAAAACCCAACAAAATGCCCCAACCTCTGCTTTTAAATAACCTCCCCCCCAAACCCACTTAAGCACTGTGCTGTTAACGGAGTGAATGCAGGGCTGAAAGAATATCAGCTGTAGTTTCTGGAATATTGTTGCTTCCTAGCAAAGACCGTGCTAAGACTTTTTTTTTTAATTGAATAGATTCCTTATTAAATAGATAATTGACATAAGGTCAAAAAGGGCCATTTCAGCGCCGTCCCCCTAATAACAAAGTTTACTGCCGGCTGCACACTGCCTGCACGTTATGGCTTAATTGCAGATTTTTTGAGAAGACAAAATATGTTCATATCTGAGGAATTATGTCTTGCAGCCTACTAAATATGCTAATGCAATACTAAGCAGGGATAAAGTTCTTGCCATACCACCCAACAGTTGCGTGGGACACGCTGCCAAGTTATTGTTAATTGTAAAGTGCAAGCAGGCTTTGCAATCCATCTTAATTGTCATACTTACTCCAGGTTTGGCGATAAGGCTAGATGGGCTGTTTTAAAGTGACAATGTTGACAAGGGGAAAGGGTGTGGGCCTGGGCTTGCGGTTCTGGAGGGGTTATGCGCTCTGACCTGCCGTAGGTTGATATGGACAGTCTGCAAGGGGATTTTAGTTGTCATGGGGTCCCCAGGCAGTTGAATAGAGTGACTGTCTGTCCTGCTTTTTCCTGTTAGGATCCTGACACGTGGAGCATTGATGAACTCAGCATAACGTTGAATAGGAGCTTTTTGGCAGCTGAGACACAAGGGCTAAGCTGCAGGTCAGAGATAACACTAGTGCAGATCTCCTCATGCACACAGTTAGTAGCATGCTTTCTTCCCTCCTGAGTGCAGGAAATAGCTCATGTTAAATACGTTCACTTTTCAGTTTTCCTTTCTTCTAAAACGCAGCTTGACAGATTGGGCTTTTCAGCCTCCCCCCCATTATTTTTTTTTTTTTTCACCTCCTCTGCTTTCTACCTCAGAAATACTCTTCAGGAAGCGGGAGTTAATCTTGGTGAGGAAACGATAAGGTGATACTTGATTTTTCAGGGGAAAGCAGAAGGATATGACTGCCCGGTAACTGCACAGAAATTTGCAGGGACGCCTTTTTTTAGGGCTTCCCTTTGCTTTTTCCTTTCTCCTCCTTAGCGCGGAGGACGGCAGGTCTGGCTGGAGGTAGGCGCGAGGGGTTTAAATAGCATCGGGGGCAGGAAGGAAATGCTGGGAAGGTACATTGATAAAAGCCGCTTCCCCGCGCTTCTCTATCAGCTCCCTGGATCAGGTGAATCGGGTCGTTCCTTTCCCAACTTTGATGCATCCTGGCTGGCACAGAAATGTGTCTTTGAAGTCGTTTTATATTCGGCCAAGTTTTTTACGTGGTTCCAAAAGAAAGAGGGCGAGCATTGTCTCTGCTAAATGATGTCAAGCCGGCATCCTGTGTACCGAGACAATGTCGAAGCCTCTATCTGCTCTTGGCATTGCTATTGAGGCTGCCTTGGCTGTTTGAAGTGTTTATGTTAGGGAGGCTTGAACCTGATGGAGATTTGGGGAGGGGGATTGCCCTTTAACAACCCTTTGCCTGCGCGTACACACACGGGTGCGCTTGTCGGGTGGTAGCGAGCCTGAGATCGCCCAACTCGTGTCACAGAGTGCGAGCTTGACGCCTCACGGAGCCAGAAATCCTCCCCAACGTGGGTGGAAACGTGCAGGTTTGGGTTGCGCTTCGAGGCGAAGCGGGACCTTTCCCTGGGAAGAGCCTTGCTGGTGATGGGGGGCTCTTCTCCCAGCAAGGTGGTGCTCAGCACGGGCAGAACAGAGCCAGGATGAGACCCTATTGTGCAGGCCTGTCTGCATTAGTGGATTCCTGTGCCTGTGTTTAGACTTTCAACGACTTAATTGGGCCTCTGCAGTGAACGGTTTGCAGCCAAGGGGCCAAGGCTATTGTTTATTCCTGTGGCTATCACTGAGAGCCACGCAGACAGGGAGAAGGACAGACATAAATACCGCCTTTGTTACACTTTGGATGCTCCTTTTGCTATCCTGAGCGATTTCATACTCGCTCTTGAGTGACTTCAGCAGCTTTTCCGATAGACGCACCTTTTCACTTTCTTGAAGGGGAGGAAAGTGGCTAGAAAACAGGACGGGAGAACCCATTTGCATTAAATGGCCTGATGCTTGCAGGGTGTTGCTATTCCCTGTTTTCTTCTTTCTGTCTGAGCAGAGGGGCTGCAGCCGCGGCCGGCACCGCTCGGAGCTCGGGGAACGCTTCCCAGCTGCCGCGGCAGGGTTGCAAGTTTTTCCTTGGAAAGCAGTGCTGGGAGCTCTGTGTATTTTCTTTGCTAAGTCGTGAATTCATTATGAAATTTATACGATGAGATCTATGACTCCGCTAATATTTCCACAGAGCAGTTTGGCCTTTTCATTCCAGAGAGGGTTGGACAGGAGCTAAGAAGATCTGGCTTTTGTTTTCGACTCTTCTACAACTTCCTGTATGACCTTGGGCAAGTTGCTTAATCAAGCTGTCTCGAGCTTTCCTTTGTAGTAATGTTACTTGCAAATGTTAGAAGAGTTGTGAATATGCATGGTTGATTTGGTAGGTGATGTTCAGGTACTAATTTGATACCTTACGGAAGAACGCAGCCTCGTAAAATAAGAAAACTGAAGTCTCAGTATCTCACCTTGGCTTCAAATGTAGAATTCAATGAAACGCTGACAGCAGCAAGACCCTGGCTGATCTGAATTGGGTTTAGGTGCACGTAGTGCCAACCCTGGGCAAGAATTTTGCTATCCAAAGGAATGAAATAAATTGTGGAAAGTTATCTAAACGGAGGTCAGGGAGTGCGTGTAGCAAGAGCACATGAGAAATCTGAAGACAGGTCCTGAAGATGAGAACAGAGGGGCACCAGGGACACAGGCATGATGTGGTAGGATTATGCTGAGTGTTGAATTTCCTTGTAGGAACGCACCTCTTGCTGGCCCTGCAGGTAGGGGAGAGGAAAGCCTATGCTCTGCGTCCCCCAGGAAAGGGGAGCTCGTCCTAAGAGCGCAGCCCGTACAGTTAAATAGCAGGCTCTAATACAGTGACAAGAGCAGATGACCCTCGGTTTGGGGAGGGCAAGCAATTTGCTTAGAAGTGCTGGAATGTGCACACACACAAAAATAAAATGTGTGCGTGCTACAGAAAGCTCATATCGCTTTCATTAAGCAGTGGACATCTAAGTACTTGAAGATCTATGATAGGACATGTTTTTTAAAGTGGCAAATGCACGTTAATAAATACTAGCATATCTAAGAACTTGATTACAGCCCAGTTTATATGGAGTGGTAATATCTTTATTAAGCCAACTGATATAGTTGGAGGGGGAAAAACAGACGAGCCCTCTACAGGGCTCTTTACTGTAATTAAAATAGGCTGCCTATATCTAGTTAAATAATACGTAAACTCTTAAGGCCAAATGCTGCAGCTAGTTACTATTAGTGAGAAACTGTAAACTACAAAATCCCGAACCAGGAAGTCCCATGGAGATAAAAAAATATCTAAAGAACAGTCAGAAATGTGCCCTATATTATTGATGCTTCAAGCGGTATTAAGTTGTGAAGGGCTGGAATGTAAACAGAGTTACAGATGTCTGATGCCGTAGGTTGAATTAGGGAAGCAGGAAATGCACTCCTTCGCTTGGGATGTTTGGAGAAAACACCTTCTGCCTGTCTTTATCTAAAACAGTTTAAGTTTTGTTTAACCTACAAAGTAATTTGAAGGAAAATATGCCACGCAATCACAGTTGTTTCTTCTATTTATAGTAGCAAAAATAGGAGCTCCGCAAACCAACAGAACATGGTCCCAGTTCACAGAGAGCTACGTTTTAGAAATGACCTAAAGAGAAAGGGTAATAGTAAGCGTAGGTTGTGTCACAACGGTAAAAACTACAGCTGTACACACATATGGTTACTTGGTTCAGGCATGTCTGCACCTTAGAGAGACAATTATTTTATGTATCTTTATAATGTAAAGCTAATGATTATTTTCCTCCCTCGGGGTGAAGTGCAAAGGATCAGTTTTTGTTTCCTAGAAGAGGGTGGGAGAACAGCCTCAGTTGGCTATAAACGCTCTGGTAATCCTGATACTTCTATTTCCCAACCTTTAAAGCCTACAGCCTTATCTTACCTCCCTATGGTTGCTGTTACCCCTGCCAAACTCTGCTGATGGGCTGCTAACATCATTACGTTTGCTCCTGATTTGCATAGGTTAAGCATAGAGCAGAAATTGCCTGTTATACTTTCTGGTGCAGGCTCTGCTCCTCTTGTAAATCTACCCCCAAACAGAGCAACCTGTTGCTTTGAAGGTGTGATTTTTTTAATTGCAGTGGCATAAATAAGCTTGGAGCCCACCTTTGCAGGTCCAATGGGAGGAGAAGTGAATCGTGGTGTTGCAGGAGGTGAGCTGCGTGGAGACAGGGTCTAACAGGAGGCTGGCTTGTAGTAGTGGCTAATTCGTTCCTCAAAGGCAGAGCCACCCTTAAGAATGATATTATGGGACAAGATAATCTCATACTGCATTTATAATGCTGATGGGCAGTGGTCCTTGCTGAACATTTCTGAGAACTTTTTTAACTTTCTCAGATCCCACAAGGTCTACCCACCCTGCTGCATGGGACAGCGTGTTATAATGGACAGCCCTCACAAACCTGAAATAGTCTTTGTCCTTTTCATCGTGATTGTTGTTGGTAAACTCATAGAAATGGGAAGTGCCATTTCCGTCGCATTGTTTGAAGTGTACTTTTTCAAGAAATAACTGAATAACAGTTTTCCGTGTTTAAAACAGGAGAGCTTTTCCCTAACGCCCTAAGTCTAAATTAGTATTCTTGATGGCCCAATGAGCCCAGAACAGCAGGGCAGCCAGGTTAGGGTCCCAGGCATTAAGGCATCCTAGGAGTTAATCTCTCTCCTAATAAATAATCTTTTAATTTAATTTCTCTGAATTAGAAGGAAAAAGGGGTGGCAAGTACCTATTTTGGAAACATTTTGTTCGGATCGACACCTAGGTAACGTCAGAGACACCTTTCCTGGGTGGGTGCTCTGAGGCAGGTCAGAATTGCTGTGGCAGCATGGGTTCCCTGAGTTTCCTTTTTGCACGTGCATTTAAATTGGTGACTTTAAAAGAAAAGAGTTTATTTCGGAGTTCTTCTGTGTGTGCAGTATACCTTCATGATTTTTTCCCCTCATTCCTCAGTTTTTGCTATTTCATAAGCCTGAAACAATAGCAGTGGAAACAGAAACATCCCTCGACTGATGGTAAGGAAATAGGTGAGAGTGTGGAAGACCCTTATAATTAAATCAAGCAACATAAAAAAAAGAAAAAAAATCCATTGAATTTGTTTTTGTGAGCAGTGCTAGTTGCCTTGCCAGTCTGAAGCTGGCACTGTGGGTTTGCTGTAATCACTGAGCTGAGAAAAAGAGACACGGGTTTTGTTTGTTTGTTTGTCATCATGGAGTTGAGCAGGACTTAAGCAGTTGAATGCACAACACTTTTCTCTGCTTTCATCCTCTTCTCTCTGATTTTGGACTCCACGTAAATTCCCCTTAATTCTTCCAATCTGTTTTTTGACTCTCCTTAAGAATTAGGATTTCTATATATCAAATGTGAATATCAGCTTGGAAAGTGTGCCTTTCTGGTTTTAAAAATGAATCGTGATAAAAATCAATTACACGCGTAACTTTGAGTGCTTTGTTTGAGCTCCATCTCCCATGGGAGACCGTGTGTGTGTGTGTGTGTGTTGCTTTGCTTTGGGGGCATCCAAGCAGCAGCCCTCGTTCTGGCCAGTTGTCAGGTCTGTAGGCAGGACGGCATCTTGGGTTTGTTGCAGTACAACGCGGCACGTGGGCAAATGCCCAGGATCTGAATCCTGGACACAGTGCAATATGCTGCAGCGTAATGTGTAGACCTTTGGGTTTCAACACAAAGTTGTTCAAAGATTAGGAGAAGGAAAATACACATTTGAGAGGAAGAAATATTGTAATCAAACAAGATGGCACAGAGCAATGCCAAGGAAAAAAAAATTCCTTTAGTCAACCAGTCCTGACTAGTGCACTTCATCACCGAAGCCAATAATCCTCTATTGCTTGGAGAGCCGCTTCAAAAGGCCTGTGCTATCCAATATTTTGAATGCAACTGGTTGAAGATTAAATACTGAGACCATAGTGCCTTTCTTTCACTTTGGGAGTGGGATCTCTGCTTTACTGGGTTTCTCTGGTGCTGCATGGAAGGTTGCACCCCCTGCTCAGCATCTTCCCAGCATCGCGCACTGCTCGCCACAGCCCTGGTTGTAAAGCCTGTGCCAGAGGCAAGGAAAGGGATGGAAAGACATGTGGTGGAAATATGTTGCACTCTAGCTTTCCTTGGCTTGCAGATGGCGAACTCAAGACTAGTACAAGTTAGCCAGAGCAGCCCAAAGACTGTTCTAATGTACTTTCAAAGCTAACTTTAGGCACAGCAGTTAGTGTTTGCCATGAGCTTGCTAATTTTCTTGAAAGTTTCTGCTGTCTGAGGAGGTAGGTACAGCATTGAGTATGAGTTACAGATCTCTGCCCTGCTCTCAGTTCTGCCACTTGCTCCCCGTGACTGCAAATCACATCCTCAGTGCGACACTTTCTGTAATTGTCTCATACTTTCAGACCTTTAGCTGGTGAAATATTAAATGGAATGTGCCTCTCAAGTTGCTTTTGAGTGAGGGAGTAACCAAAGGGCTCATCTGGTAAGCCAAGTTGCCATTTCCAAACCAAGGCACGAAGATGAAAGGATACTGCTTTCTGGACCCCATGCCACTGCCCATGCTACAGTTACGGTCAAGGGCTTTGCTCGGACTCGCTTTCCAGCTGACCCTTCTGGGAGGAAGGAGAAAGTCTGGAGCTGTGTCACGTCCCCCAGCAGCAGGGATGAGCATCGCACACTGGCAGAGTTGGATTGGCACAGTTTGTGCAGAGCCATCCCAGCTCTGGCTATGGCTCAGCCAGACGCAACGATGAGGGTGAGCTGGTGTGTTATGGGGGGAGCCCCAGTCACTGTGGCCTTTCCAAACTCTGGATGCTCTGGAGTTCTGGCTGCATGGGAGATTTGCCTGATCTGGTATGTATGCATCAATATAATGTTCCAGTAAAGCTTACACGCTTGAAACACAGATGCCTTGTGCTGGAAATAGGCTAGCTCTAGCAGTAGGGTGTCTCTAGCACCCTCATACTGCATATTTCTTGCTTGCAACCTTGGTGTTTTCTCCTTCTCCTTGTTAACTTAACCTTCTCACCTACCACGCAGTATGCACAGACCTTCACCAGGTTTCCCTTCTTTGGCACTGGCTGAGATGCTGGCTAGACCAGACTGTTCCTTAGGAGGATACAGACAGTCTGATCTCTATAGAAACTCTCCAGAATTACCCACCTAGCTTGACTTTATACCTTGACACATCTGTGAGTCAACACGGTGGTGATACATTCTGCCAGATGCTTCCAAAAAAGAGTTGTCCTGACCCAGAGGTTTTGGTAGTCATCTCTCTGACATAGACCTTAGCCAGCTTTCCGTAGGGCAGTCCCGTGGAGATTGCATATGAGCCAGTATGAAGCACTCACACTTTTAAATTGGTTCTTTCACTGCTAATGCTTACTCTGTCTGGGATGTCTCAGGCCACGGTGATTTCATGCTGTCGTTTCCATAGTTAGACAGTGTTTGCATCCGAGTACACTACCCCTCCAACTGTTTGCGAGGATGTGGATGTCTGGTGTTCCCTATATCAGCCCCTTGCACCTTAGATTCGCAGCCAAGCCAGTCATCCTTATTAATAGAGGGCTGGATTTCTGTGGTGAGACGTTGAGGTTAGGTGTCACAGGGTGCAGCTCGGCGATAAGGACGTGACGTCTGCTGCGTCGGAGGACTGGTAGTGAAAGCTCAAACCAAGTCCAGCCTGGACACATCAAAAGGCTACTGTAGGACTCACCCTTCCAGGCCCCTCCAAGGTTGAGGGGTACATCTGGCTCAAGGGGGCAGATTGTCTGGTGTGGTCGGCTCTCGGCACTGCAGCTATATGGGGTTGGCCAAAAGCAAGGGAAGGCAGTCACACTTTTTAAGGTGCACAAGTCTCCTTTTAACTACCAAAAGCTCGGCCTGGCCAGCCCCACCGTTTCCTGCCAGCTCTGGAGATAAGCCCACAGCAGGTCAGACCAAGGGATCACCGTGCCCTGTCTCTGGCCACAGTAAACAGCAGGCGCCTGGGGAGAAGCAGAAGAGCAGGGGAAGCAGATAGTGGCTCTTCCCAATCCTCCCCATTTTCAGCAACTGTTTCCTTAATCTGATGGATCAGCCGAGCCCATGAGCGTGAGACGAACTGCACCGCTCGTGTGTTTGGTGTGGTGGCAGACCTACAGCCTCGCAGCATCCTTTCTAGAGTTGCAGCCATTTAACAGAGATGTCTCCAAGGAGTAGACCAGTGTTGGTCTTGTGCTGGGCTTGTGTTTTGTTGTTAAGCTGGACTGAAGTATTTTAGTTTAATGTTTAATGACACTGGTGGGGAAAGAAAGGAAAAAAACCCAACCCAACAGAGCAGTTCTTGTGTCAGGACTGTCACTAATCGATGCAGGAGCAGTCATCTGCTGCCAGGCCATTTATTACCTTGTTTTCAGAGGTCTTTCTAAAAACCACCCATGAATATGAATAATCATATAAACAGTTAAAATTATTAACTGTGTCTTGGGGGTTTTTTTGTTGTTGTTTTTTTTCTTTTTTGCCTCCCTCCTGGTTACAAGGCGGCCATCCCTGCCGGAAACCCCTGCTTTGAAAGAAGGACTCGCTGGGGCGAAAGGAGTGGGTTTCCTAAGCCGTCGGATCAAAGCGAAACCTCCCAGCCCAGCCGGCACACAGGTTTCCTCCCGCTCCCAGGTTCACGCCGCGTGTCCAGGCTGGGCGTCCAGCTCAGCCGCCCCCCAGGATGCCATGTGTACTCTCAGCTACCTCGGGATCTCCTCTTTATTTTAATTTTGTTTTAATTTAAAAATAATGTGGCGGCTTCTCTAGCCGAGTTATCTGCTGTCGCTGCAATATACGCTGCGTGTCGGACTCCCACAGCCAAAAGCCTCTGTTTCCTTTCTGCCAGTACCTTGGTATCTGCCTTGCCCAGGAGCCTGCTGATGAAGATTTCCTGTTTGTTTTGAGTCACTGCTGGAGTGATAAATATACTTCGGCTCTCTCCTCCGAGAGGAAAGAAACCAGCTGCCCCGAACTAAAGGGAAAAATATGTCGAAATTCCACCAAAGGGCCCTGTTATCACGAGGCTTCCATGGAAGGATGAAACCGGGGAACACAAGCTACGACAAAGGCACGATTTCCGTATTAAAAACGGCCCTCCGCGTGTGGGGTTTGCCTTTAATCGTCTGCTGTCGCTCCATAACTTTAATTTTTAAAACAGGTTAGAAATAAATAAATAAATACAAAACCCCCATAAACTTACACGGCGGAGTAATGCTTGGCTGGATAAACAAACAATTATACTTGTGGTTTCTTAATCTGACCACAAGCTTTAAATGCCATATTTTTGCATGAACCTATAATGCTTCTGGATAAACAATTGTGTTTATATTGTCAGGAGTATCCACTGTGGTGTTGTGTAATTTCTATGTGCGATTACTAGGATATAGGATAAATTCCAAAAGAAAAGAAAGGAAAGGAAGATTAGATTATTAAGTCATTTTTAATAAAAACAGCATAGTTTGGAATCGCTTATAGCTTAATTTGTAATTTTAAAAGAATGCAGCGCTGGCTTTTAAGTTTCTACAATTATCTTTTCATCTCTTTTTATCCTTTTTTTACTAGAGATGGGGCCCAACCCAAAACCTTGGATCTAAACCCAAGATCCAGGTTCAGATCGGAGTTCAGAGCTCCGACCTCATTCCTGAAGAAGCGGAGTCAGGCCGGCGAGCTCCAGCACATGCTGCCTTTGAATTTCCAAGCCCAAATTCAGGGGCGTTTGACTCTCAGGAGCTCCTTTTGCCGGGTGGAGAGGTGCAAGTGGTGGTGGCCTTGGGGCTTTGGGGTGCCTCCAGCCCTGCAGAGGAGCCAGGTGGGGTGGCAGGGGTCGAAAAAGGTGGTGTAGCAGATCAGGAGAACTGTAGGTCAGTGATATAAAAAAATACTCATTAAAGGTGTCCTGGGGCCAGCTTTGGTCCGGTCCAAACCCATGCAAGGCAAGCGCCGGGCTGCGCTGGACCGAGCGATAGCTTTTGGGAGGTGGCAGCCCCTTGCCACGGCTTGGAGGAACACGCGCTTCCGAAGAGGATTAGGGGTGGGTTTTGTGTGTGAAATTGCTTCTAAAGGTACTGGTTAGGGCCTCATAAAAAAGGCACAGGACAAAATTTTGTTTGCAGTAGATGTTTGAACTGCTGCTTATGGGGGGAAAAAAAAAAAGTGTTTTTCCTACAGTTTTTGATATATTTCTCCTTTTTTATGTGAACTCCATAAGCATTGGCAAACAAAGTGTGCTTTTCTCTACTCACCGGCACATTCCCATTCCAATAAGCTAACAGGGCGCTCTCTTTTATATCACTGAGTGAAATCACATGGAACAAAAATAATCATATTTAAGCAGTTTGAAGTATACTTTTTCTGTGGTTTACCTTTACCATCTCCCAGTAAAATATAATTTCTTCTTTAAAGCAGAGGAAAAAAACCATTATAACTTTAAAGCATGAGATTATAAAAGACTGCAGCTAGTTTAGATCTCACAGTTAGAAGTTAATTCTAAGTCACTGGAATTGAAAACATCAGTTTACAACATTTACTGGCTTGCTATAAAAATGTATTCCCCTGTGTTATGTTAAACATGAGAAACTACACCTCGGTGTGTCCATTATTTATATATTTATTCATATCTTGCTGCTTCTGATTCAGCTGTGTAACTGTATGCAAAACAGATAATTACTGGGGAACAGAATAATTTGTATTTTGAGGGGAATAAATACCCTGAAGGATTTGCTTTTGGGGAAAGAACACACTGCAAAGAAATTACATAGATTTTGTAAACAGATAAGAAAACAAAAAAAAAATAGGTGAGGAAATATTTTGGGCCCGGCAACTTTGACACTACAGTGTTCGTGGTGGGGGAAGTAATTTTTCTTTCTAAATACCCAAATCCACGTTGTAAAATTGAACGTGAGGCCCATTATTTGACATGGTTATGCAGAAAACGGGGTTTAATGGCAACCCTACCCAAATACCAGAACGATGCTGAGGGGCTGGCTGCTCTTTGTGGCGTGGTGAGATTGGGACCAACACATTAGTCCACCAGCTACGTGGAAACATGCTGCTTAAGAAATACCTGCACCAAACATGCCTCACACGTGGCAATTGTTTTAAGGAAAATGCCATTTTCCTCTCCCCCTTCCAGTACGTGGGGACCCTTGTGCTCATGCCTCTGCGGTGCTGGCTGGCTTCAGGGAGCCGTCCCTGGATGGGCGATGGGAGCTTGGCTTCCCACAAGGGTAAAAGTACCATAGACCTTCTTTCCTCCAGCTTTATTCTCTGATTTAGTACCAGACTGTGGAAGAGAGATGCTGGAGACACTAATTTCAGCATTTCCAGTAACAGAATTACTACTGGAAACGTGGCTGAATAACGGCATCACCGTTCATCTCCCTTTGATTCATTTAGTGCAAAGGTTTGCCTGTTCCATTTCTGTTTGCAGGCTTTCTGGTGGGGAATGAGAATCTCCCAAACTTCCCTACAGTGAGGGCTTTATAGGCAAGTCCACGCCAAAAATGTTTGTCTGGTCACCTTAAAACTACCCAAATCACCCCAAATCCTGGATGGTGCAGAGGGGTGTTGAACCTGTCCCACGGAGCACCCAAAGGGTCCATCATTCAGCACCCTGAAGCTGCCTCCGAGCGACTCCCGGGACCCGAGCAGGCTGCTTCAGCAGTTTGTGTTTGCCTATCGAAGTGAGATCTCGCGTGCGCGGGGCAAGTTAACACGGCAGCTGGCTATCTGTTTGTCTCAGGGATTTGGAAGGCCCTTTTGCTGTCGTTGTGTCCTCCTCTCTGCCATACGCATCCCGCAACACCTGGGAGAGGCGGGAAGGGCGGCCGGGCGCGAGCGGCGGGGCTGCACCCCGGGAATTGAGGCGCAGGGGGGGCAAAGTGACACGACTGGGGGCAGGCGAGAAATCTGTGGCAGGATGGGGGGCGAACCCCAGTTTCCCAGTTCCTCGGCTAGAACAGCGAGATGGTGTTTGTGATAGCCTGCCGCGTGGGGCTGCGCCTTTGCGCCATCAAGAAAAAGAATCTTTAATTTGAAGACACTCTGCAGACAAAAATAGTTATGGGTAGCAGTGCACAAAAAGCAGTTTGACACAGTGTTAAAGCAAATCGAAGCGAAAAATCTCTGTCTTAAGGTTGCAGCCATAACACTTTCACCAGGGCTGATCATAAGTTTTTCTTTTCTTTTTTCTCTTTCCTTTTGGTGGAGAAGTTTTCTAAGGTATTTTTCAAACTTTCCAGTTTAGCAATGTGTTGGCTCAAATTGAAAAGAGAACTAGGCACTGGGTCACAGGCAGAATTAGGTTTGCGCTAGTGGTGGGGGCAGGTTGCTGACACAGCTACAATCAGACAAAACATTTAAAACTTCTGGCTTTGTACTTCTCAAATGCCTCTTTTAGAAAATCGCTTAAGTTGTTATTAACATCCACCACCCACCTTCCCTTTCTGGTCCTGACATTGTGTAATAATAGATAATGTTGACATATGTTCCCTGCTGGTCAGAAATACTATACTTCTGTGAAAGGTAACATTTTCAAGCAATGACAAAATGTATTTTGCTTGGACAGAGCATTAGTTATTGGACTAATCTCACAATGTGGGATGTGGGGTAAAAGTTTTAACATTTTAGTTGTGGGAGAAAGTTTGTTGGGACAGTAAAAGCATCAGTATGGGGTGTGTTTAGTTTTCTCCATTTCTAGAGGTACTGGCTTGGTATCAAACTCTTGCGTCCGTAGGAATTTAAAAGAAACATTTGCAGTATGTATGAGGAACAGCTGTCTGTGTACTCCCAGCAACTTTTCAAAATGACTATTTGGACATTTTTTTTCTAGGAGGGATTAGAGAACTAACGAGTATGCATGTGTGTCCCCCACAAGCTCCAAATAATTTTTTTTTTTTTTAGTAGATCAATTTTTAAATGTTGAGTAACTGTAAAAAGATCTGCATTTATTTATCTATTTCCCACTGAGCGAAGCTGTCTGAAAATAGAAAAAGAGGAAGAGACAGCAAAATCTTCCAAACAAATATGTTGTGAAAAAACTACTTTTGAAAGTAATCTAGGGTGAGATTCTACAAAAACGTGTCTGCTTTGCATGCCACCGAACTCAGCACAAGACTGCGCAAGCCTGGAGAAATCGAGTTTTATTTTAAGTCTTGCACAGATCTCTGTGCTGGGGAAGCTGGAAATCGTTTTTTTATTGAATCTGGTCTTTTTACGTGCTACAACAGGATCCAGAAATAATCGCGGGGGGTCCTGTCATTTGGCAGATAAACATCTCTTCTTGCAGTGGGCTCCCTAAGATTTGTTTTTTTCCCTGCACTAAGAAGTGGGCTGATCAGCCCGTTAAAAATGTGCCTTTTCCTGCAAAATCAGTGAAGCTTTAGGGAACAGCCCTCTGTCCAGCATCCGCCCGCTGCCTCCCGGGCTCTGACACACTGGTCTATGGGGACCGGGAGCTTTAACCTGCGCTGCCCTCGCCCCAGGCCGTGAGCCGTGGCTCTGGGGAGATCCTGGGACCTCCCGAGCAAAACCTTTTGGTGCGGCGAGCTGCTGCCGTGCGGGTCTGGGATGGGGTCTCCCATGGAGAGGGGCGGCCGGGAGCTCCCCCGCAAGCTCCCCATCCATCCTCCTTCACCCATCGGGAGCGTCCTGTTTGTTTTCAAACTCTCCCTGCGTGTCTGTCGGGCTGCCTTGGGTTGGCTCTGTTCTCAGTTACACCCATTGATGTCAGTGGGGTTGCGTTGGTGGAATCAGGAGAAAAATTTGGCTCCTCGTCTTTTTATTCCCCCCCTCCTCTTTTTTTTTTTTTTTTATTTTGCTCTGCTCAGCCTAAGCCCAGCCTGCCTGGCTTGTCCCGGGCTCCTGCCGCCGCTGGGGTGAGAGCTTCTCCTCTGCAGCTCCTGCTGCTTGGCACGGCTTCGCTGCTTCGTATCCAATCTCGGCTCAAAACATATCTGTTCTGCTTTCTGCTTCCTCCCTCCCTCTTTGCTTGCTGTAAAGCATTTTATTATCCAGACTTTATGGAAGGCTCTGTACAAAATGAAGTTGTGAGGTTATTTGTTTTGGTGCAGCCAATCCAATAGTGTAAGCTACTTCCCTCCTTTAATCTTCTCCTCTTTAGATAATACATAGGCTTTTATGTCCATTAATTGTCAGAAATAAATGCTTCTTTGGCTATTACTTCCTGAAACAGAGCAGTGATCTCCCTTACATACAGCTGTTTATATTACACATAGCGTAGCCCTGTCACAAGAATACATTATAAGTTTTTGTAAGACCTCGCACTCGCATTTAGCATAATTTCCAGTTTAACTTTCCTTTTCCCAAAAAGGAGAGAAAGTATCCAGTGGGCTACCAAACAGCGGTGCCTGCTGTCCCTCGGTCGACATGGCTCGGGAGTAATTCCTGCTGAAGCCAGCAGGCATTAGAAGAAATAGAAGAGTGATAGGAGCAGTGGGTAAGGTTAGTGAAGTTTCACGTTGCTGCTTTAGGACCTAATCATTATTAATTATTTGCTTAATAGTAGAGACTTCATGTCCCAGCTAAGATTAAGACCAAACGGTGCCAGATGTAGTGCAAGCACCTATTAAGTCATGGCCCCTTTATCAAACAACTTACGGTCTAAACAGACAAGACAGAGAAAAGATGGGAGATGAACAAAGAAGTATCAGCACTGGAGACAGGAAATTAGAGGAAGAGGGGCATTAGGGATAGGGAGAGAAATGACGGCCACAATGTAATTTCTGGAGATAAGCAGGGGAAGCCCCACAACTGGGGTAAAAGCATAGACACGCTCCTTTGGAAACCTACTGCACCAGCTGAAAATGGTCCTGCCTGTCACCGCTGCCCACAGGGCTCTGGGGGGGAAGAGCTGGGGTAGATGCTCGTTGTCCACTTCCACCAAAGCAACCTGAGCTCCGTTACCCTGCTGACGGGGAGCGTTTGGACTAACCCAACCGGGTATTTCTGAGTTGGGCTAGGGGATGTTCACATGCACGCTCTTCTGCTGGCCTTGCAGGATGGTGAGCGAGGGGTGCGGAGGATGGGTGCTACCATTTCAGCTAGCGCAGCTAGATCTGGAAGAAGGCACGTCCATAGCACTAAGGGCTGCTCCTCTCCCTCCTGGCTTGGTTGGTACCTTTCTCAGGCCCCCTGGCATGCAAGCACCACCAGCCCAGGCTCTCGCACTCACTCACATCTACTTACACCTACTTACGCAATTTAATTTGCACCACCTTACAAATCACCTCCGAATTTGGCCTCCAGTTCAGTTCACCACTGAAATAAACAGATCTATGTGATCGGCTACAAATGGTCTGACCGCTTAGGTTTGTCACATGGAGTAGGTTGCTTTGATTCGCGTCTGGTTTTAAATTCAGCTCTGTGCAGCAGAAAAGAGCTGACAACTTTCTGAAGTTCCATAAATTCTCAAAATGCTATATGAATGTTAGCTATCTAGCAACAAAGTATTTAAGGCGCTTTGCTTATGTCTTCATGAATAACTTTCTGAAAGGGTTGTGACATACTTGTACCATTATTTTGTATGGCAATTGAAGAAAAAAAAAAATCTTGGAAGGATGTTTGTTTTTATTTTTCTTCTTCTGACCACTCTGTTTGGAAGAACTGCCAAGTTTGACTCTAAACTTGCAAGTACAGAAACTTTTTTTCTTTGAAACTTGGGTCTATAATGTTTGGAGCTGCTTTTGGTTGAAAGCAATTGTTACGTTCCTGACTCTTGTGATCAATTGAAATCAATTTCATACAGAAGGTTAACAGAGAAGGTCCAAACAAATGAATCCATGTGCATTTATCTGACAGCATTTCATATACAAATAACGAAAGCAGTACATTATCAATTCTCCGTGGTAAGAAGTATTCTTCATGTTTTTATAAAAAGTACTTAAGAGCTGACTTTGAAGAAAGACTTTGAAAACTTGCCAAACCTTCTTTGTATTTTGAAAGTCCACATCAAGAAAGTAGTAAATAGTCATTGAGCGTAGGAAAAAGGAAACTATTAGCATTGTTTTCTTTGAAAGATAAAAAGAAAAATGCAGTGCAAAACTTCATAATCTCTGAAATGTGTATTTGTTATTTGAATCAATTTAAAACAATTGTCACTATTAAGTTCATGTTAGCCTGCCTACTGAACTGTATAAAATGGTTCTGTATCTGCTAGTTTCACATATATGGGTTCCCCCTTTCCTCGTCTCCTTCTAGTTTTACAGGCTTAAGCATTTCCATTTAACTGCAAAGTTAGAATTTATACGAAGGCTCTGCTTAAAAAACCCTGCTTCAGCTCCCCAACCCTCCTCAGGATTTTTTAACCTATATTCGTTCCTCTAATGTAAGGATATCTATCCTTGATTTCTATAAAGCAATAGTTCCTCAGATTTCCCTTGCTGGGGCCCCATTGCCATCATGCAGCAGTTCTCTGTAATGTGTTCAGATAACATATCCACGTTTAAAAATTTTTTTTTGCTTTGTTTTTATTTTCAGATAGCTCCTGAGCCAGGCTTTCTGTTGTTGTTAGTGTGATTTGGTGCAGCATCATTTTAAAATCACTGCTCATCACCAGGAGAGATGAGACCAGGTGCTTTCCATAGGTTGAAAAAAAAGAGAATCATGTCAGAGCAAGCTTGGCCATGTGTTTGGTTGAAACTATGTATAGGCTCATACCATATGCCACCTTTGAACAGGTATATCGCATGCTTGCACCGAACACAAGAACCTTGGTATTGTTTAATGCTGTGTAATCAAGTAGCCAACTTGCCTTTTACCACCACTAATGCAGGTTGTACTTATGCATATATTAAATGCAAAGCCATTAAGCTGTCCCATGTGTGAGGTAGTACTATGAGGAAATGCCTGTTCACTTCATCTTTAATAAGTTCAGTATACATTTGGCTAAAAGGGGATCTAAGCTGTGTGTAACCTGTGAGAAACAGAAGTGGAAGTCGGTACGTGAAGAAACATATGTCTGCCATGTAGAAATGGGATATTTTCCCCTGTTTGCCATAGAAGTGTCTGTAGGTTATAAAACAGATACGGTAAAGAGCTTGAATGGTTGTCTAGGCATATTGGTGTGTTTGGTAGCCAACTATAAATGCTGACCTTTTAAGAGGGATCATGTCTTTATATAGAAAATGTATATTTGTGGATGAGATAAAGGTAGGATTACAGTAAGGATTTTTTTGGCAGGAGTTTTCGTGATTGTATTTCTTAAGAAGATAGTTGATGGATTAAACGATCATCTGAGATTTTCAGAGTTTGTAAAGACTTTCAGATTTACCAATTCATCATCTCTTGTCTCCATCTAATTATTACAAATCTGTTGCCTCTAAATATTCGTTGCTGCTGGATATTGACTCATGTCCTGCCCTAGCTTTGTTCAAAGTATCTATCCCATTTTATAATAAACAATCAAGAAAACATAAAATAGATTAAATTGTGATAAATGCCAAATGCATGAAAATGTCCTGCTGAAAAGTATGAAAACTTTTCATGCTTCTCTGCCTCCATTTTTTCATTGATAAAATGGATCTAATCACATTCACATCTCTTACGGCTTTTTTGCAATGAGCAGGCTAAGCCTGGACCTGCTGATGGCCTGTTCGTGACCTTTCTCCTTGTAGGGGGATGATGAGTGAAATTTGGTGGGATGAGGTTTCGTTCAGCCAGCTCTTTCATGGGGAGAGTTTGTTCCCTGTGGATGGGACAGGGCTAAGAGTTTGGCCTCACAGCTCTGACCCCGGCAAAAAGCTTTTGGGGAGGGCAGCAGTGACGCAATGAATATGGGAGGATGCAGAAGGAGTTACTTCAGGCGTCCAGTGGAAGATGTATTCTTCCCATCACTACCCTTGCCATCTTCCTTCTCCAAATCCTCTAACGTGGCTCTTTGTGGCTCTCTGAGATACAGCTTGCAGGGCAGCATAGAGATTCAGACTGATGGCACTCTCCATACGCTGAGACCCCCAAAATATAAACTCTTAATAGCATCTTCTCTGTTTGCAGAGGGGGCCTCCAGCTCATGTTTATTTACTCTCTGTGAAATGGCACAGTGTCCTCACGTGCAAACTGATGACATTCCAGCTTGACTACTTTCCTAATGAAGATATCCTGTTAATATTAATCTCGCAGTGAAAGCACACTTTTTTCCCCAGAATTCTCTTCTCTATTTCTTAATAAAACTTCCTTGAAGGTAGGAGTGAAATTTTAGAAGGGCTTTTTTCTAACAACCAGCATCAAACAGGCACCCCCACAGCAGATGAAGAGGAATGTCACATTTGTCCTCATGTCTAGGAGAGCAATGAAAATGACTATTCAGCATTTCAATTATCATTTTTTCCTTGTGTAAGGATGCTCGAAAGGTCTATTTCAAGAGCCTTTCCCATACTGTCATTTCAGCTGTGACATTAGGATCTATCTGACAGCTGAGTAAATGGTTTATTTTTTCATTGGTGTGGACTCTGTGATGTTTAGCAAGCAGAACGTAGCTTGAAAGACACAAATTTTGAAGTTGCTGGGATTTTGACTGATTTCAATGAGACCAGGTCTTCATCACAAGTCTGTTAGCATTGCCACAGCTTCATGGAGCTGGATAGGAACAGGTTGGACGTTCATACAAAACAACAAAAAAAATTTTTTTTTCTGGCAGTGGCACTTGTCCATTTCTGCATTCCTGGTAAAAATCATCTACGTGTAGTTCTTTTAAGGATGACTTTTGATCTAGTTGCCTATTTAGTGATAATATCAAATGCTCTTTATTCTTCTAAAATGCAAAATTAATACTGCATTATTCTAGCCAGTATTATCCCTGCAACGAAGCAGAATTTCATCAAGTTAAACTTTTCTGTTAGAAGGATTAAAGGAGAAGGCAGAGGGCCAAGTTCTCCTCTGTTGTGTGAGTGTTGTGCTAGACAATCCATTGACATCAAAGAAATTGGGATTTACACTACTGTAATCAAAACCAGAATTTCTCACACAGATTTTCTATATATTTTTGTTAACTCTCAAAATATAGGACCATAATAATCCTTCTCTTCCTAAAGTGGCACAAACTACAATCCCAGCGGCAGTCATCTTACAGTGGACTAAGGAGATGCAGTTCGCATTGCCTACGTGAAAGTCCTAAGATAGCTGCAGTCTGAATGACTTACAGTGCACAGACATGCTCATTAATACCTAAACTACTGTAACCATGCCTTGTGCTTCCTAGAAGCTTGCTGCCTGCATTTTTAAGGAGAAACCCAAGTTATTCAGCAAAGATATACTTGTTGGTGCTTTGCTTTGGTTTGCCGTTGGAAAAATGTGCTTTTTCAAAATTCAGTATATAAGTGCAGAAGAAACACGTTGGGGCTCCATGCCTTTGGGAAAGGGGGTTGCATCTAAGCCCTTGGTGGGGTGTCACTGCGTGGTGCATCCAGTCGTGGTCCTGGGCATCCTCTGCGTTGCGGGGTAAGAGCATCTCGCTGCCGGCCCCCACCCCACCCCGCAGCCTCTGGGACATTCCTACAGCCGCTTTCCAACGAAATCCCACGCCGGCAGGATGACTCACATCAGAAGACATTCCAGAAAGAAGAATAATTATGCCGTTGCTGGAATTGATGTAATGGTGTTTTTCAGGATGCTTTAATAGACATGAGTGATGTTTTGGCAGGCAATTGAAGTAACCCTAGATATCTGATTGCATTACTGACTGCTACCAAGGGCATCTTTGGGGAAAGGGACATTACTTAAGGTACTTTCTCTGTATTTTTAACTTGCTGTAGCTAACTTTTAATGCAGCATAGGGTTCTTTTTCAGAAGACAGACATATTGGAGAGCTTAACCAAGACATATAACAAACCAAACTCTAAACATATACAGATTCCAAGAGACAGGCCTGTGTAAACAACATCATAATTCCCTGGGTTATGTGCTGTTTAAAATAACATTCAGCTATGCATTCACCTCAAAAGATTGCCACTTAACAGTGTTGTTTCTTTTTGTAATCTTTATTGTTTAGGTTTATTATAGCTCTCATTTTTTTCCCCCTTAGAAAACATAAACAATTCCCTTCTTCGCCCCGTGAGCGGGACGCCCGTGTCCTGGCGGCACTTCCTCTGTGCTGCGGCCAGCCGAAAAGATAACGGATGAGGACTATGTTGAGCCTCTTTCTCCCAGAAATAAGTTTATTCTCCCTGTCCGTATGTGTTTTAATACCATGCTCCTTAGGATGGTGTTTCTTGTTATTAATGATTACTACCAGCATTTAAACACATCATTTGGAATTGTGCTCGTTTGACACCCACGCAGTCCCGCCGAGGGCTCATTGCCTTCATTTAGGCTATATATTAAAAAATAAAATAAAAAAAAGCCCTGCACACCGATGTCCCTGCATTGTTTCGCAGAGCCCTGTCGTTCAGCTGTTCTCCGCAGGTAAATAGGCCTTTTTTTTTGGTCTGGCATGTTGATAAGCCTTCACACTTGGCTGGGCTCGAGGTGTGTTTGTGCAAAGGCAGATTGTTTTAGTTAACATAATCAGTGAACTCACTGTTCTACCTGGATGTCTGGGAGAATTGCCAAGAGATTTCCCAACATTTCAATCAGAGGCAGGGGCTATAAAGCTGTCAGTTTTCTTGTAGGCCAATTTGCCTTTGCCATGGTTCTAACGTTGTGCTCATTTATAAAGAAATCAGCCCAGGTCTTTTGGGGTAATATTTTATGCTGGTTTCAATTTGAAGAAGAATGATTTCTTTTTCTTTCTTTCTCCTTTTTTTGTTTTAAAGATGCATTTTCAAAAAGCATTTCTTGACACAGAAAAATGCCCCACTTTAAGATTCTGATACAATAGTATTTTTTTTTTTAAATATTAATTAATATTCCATTTTTGTTCCCAGCAGTGGAGCTGAGCTCCTTTCACATATTGCACCAGCCTCAAGTAAATCTGTTCTTAAACAAAGAAATGGAGCTACTCAGGTCAAATGTTCAGGGTGATCTTGGTCTGCATAGTAATTACAATCAGAGATATGTTAAACTACCTGAAAATAATTCACTTCCACAGGAAAAAAGTATACCTACAAGTTTATGGTTTGCAGGTCATTGTCATCTACCCTACTTCCACCTGCCGTAATAAATTTTGGTGAAATATCTACTACTGAGTACTGAACTTAAAGATTTTTTTTCCTAAGCCTTCAATATTTACCACCTTGCGCCAGATTACATCATGTGACCTTCAACAATGTTGTGACACTTTTTTAGTTGATGGGATGCAGAGGAGCAGGACACCGCATCCACTTGAAATTTCTTTGATGTTCCCCACAGGAAGTTTTTCAATATTTGGTCAACTGGATGTTTTTCAAGTATTTCATTGTGGTCAGGACCTAGGACAACTGTCTGCTATTTTTGCAAGCTGGCGATGAGGAAGGTGGACCGGTTCATTCTGCTCTGCGATGCTTCCAGCTGCAGGGAGCGGCTGCGGGGAGCGGCGGCAGGGACGACGCTGAGCGCACGGTCCTGTGCGAGCCTGCAGGACAGGTACGCGGTGCCATCAAACATATTTCGCAAGAGCACTCTCAGTTTGTTCACGGTTTTGAAGTTTTGGGTTCCTGAGGGTCAGCATCCCAAGAGAGCATTGGTGCAATGAAAAAGGATGATGGCGACCCTGGGAGATAGGAGAGACGGGTTGGGAGAGCTGGAAGTAAAACCGGGTTGAGCATCATCTGTCACGGGAGGATTTCACTCGTATCAGGAGTATATCAAGGCTTGACTAATTCACCTGTCGGAGGTTTCACACAGCTGATTTATTTGCCAGGACAGGTGGAGAGCTGCCTAGGCTTATCGCTGAGCAAAGTGGCATGAGAAGAGGCACATTAAAGGAGTTCTGCCTCCGACTGCAACAACGAGAGCGCGACTGTTACAGCGCCGCAAATTAGCAGACAGTTTTAAACCAGCTCCCAAGCACTGAAATTAAAAGCACTTAATACAGGAATCATATTCTCTAGCTAAGGCACAACGAGGCTCTGGTGAATTTAGTTTATAATGTTTCCGTGTTGTAACAGAAATTTGTCTTTTTGAGGCAATCAGGGGAGCCGCATTACAGCAGGACTTGCAAAGATTCGTGTTTGTGTCTAGTGGCTGCAAGTGCATTAACTCTTTCATGTGAACTTCTCTGCGAGTGCCATGATTTCTTCTACGCTGAATTCAATCTGCAAAATAATGTTCAATTCAAGGTGAGTAGGACATAGGTAACAAAATCTGCCTTGTGCTCATTTCTTGAAGAGAAAGAAGGTTGTCATCATGGAATTATATGAGTAAAGATATATTGGGCCACCTTGTCTTGGGGTAATTTGTTGTGACTTTAACAATTAAGCAACAGTCAACCTCTGGTGATGTGGCTTAGCTAACAACCAGATCCACAAATGTTTAAATCAAGAATGCAATTTTTGGAAGATTATTATTCCAAGAAGAAATAAAATAGTCTTATATGAATTAATTTTTTTCTACCTAAAATGATATGGGGTAGACATGTCAGCCTTTTTTCCCTTTCAGACGTTGGCAAACACACCACAATACCATGTATAGTAATGAGATAGCAGAGAAGACGACTGTCATGCTCATTACTGTTTCATTACTTGGTGATCGTGAGAGCTTTTTTCCATCAGTGCCTGATTTCTGTATTATCAGGAAAAGGGCAAGGTCTTTGATGTTTTGTAACATTCTTCAGTGCTACTAGAAAACTACTTGTTTTCTTCATTTTCAAGGATACGTCAGTCGTTTATAATTGATCTATAGCAGTTCTTTCAGATTTAACCTTAGGTCATATATAAAATATTAAATATGGCCATTATAGGGACCATGCCTTTTTAGAAAACTGTATGGGTGTTAGCCTTTATGTCCTAGACAAATTCCAGTTTGGGTAATTAAATTTTGCCTGCATTCATTTTCCATGCAATTTTAATTGGATACAATATTTTTCACTCCCAGTGCAAAGTAATAGTGCATTGTCCTGTGCTGTGAAAGAGTTAATACGTGCTGAGCTAGAGGTTGCTGCACTTCAGTAGTAAGTGAATCTGCTATGTATGTTTGAAGAAACCAGCACAGAAAAATGCCAAATCCTCTTGAAATAAGGTACAAAATTTGTCAGATGTTTTGGCATGCTGCAAAAGTTTAAAATTACATTAGTGGCATCCAAGTCATCACATACGTATCCTAAAAAGCAGATTTTCATAGTGTTCAAATATTCGGTGTGCAGCTCATCAGATTGCATCAACCACCGCTACAAAAGGGAAAGGAATCAATACATATGTAAATGTGACTCTGGTTTAAAAAGCTAATCTTGGTTTTACTGTTACCGCGCTAAAAGACATTGTAAACTGCAACAGACCCATTTCCTACGGGTTGGCTTCCCTCTGCCATTGGAGCAAGCAGAGCATGGGGCTTGCCAGAAGATGAGCGCAATGAAATGAGGGCTGGTGTTAATCATTTACAGAAGATCTTGTTCCATGTTGAGGAGGTGCCTAGAGATGAAACTCGTTTGAGAGGTTTTCCTGGACTTTGGAAATTGCATAGATTGTTTAAACATTTATTATGGATTACATATCATGGGGGAAACATAGTTTGGTTTTTGGATTAGGCAGTAAGTATTGTCATTAACACTAGGCTTTGTCTAATTTAAGAAATCTGAGTCAGTTATCTGAGGCTGTGAGGTCCATTAGCACGTTTTTCTCCATCTGTAGAAAATTTTACAGGTCACCTAGCACTATACTTTTTAGTTTTCTACTCTTGAAGATAAAAACTGATTCAAAATGTTCACAAAGTCTGAAATTATAAGTAAAAAAAAGAGCAGACAAATAATATTTTCACTAAGCAGCGGTCCTTGAAGTTGTTTACATTCATATATATCAATAAAATCAAAAGCCGGGTGTTCTTCTTCATTCTCTCCTTTGTACAATGTATTTGTTTCCTTTGAAAAGAGTTGGCACTGGAGAGGATAATGATTGAAATCCCAAAGGTGGCAGAATTTGACCCTGACGAGGGTTGAGAAGTTTGGCTGAGCACAGCAAAGGAGTGAGACCCGTGAAGTGCTTAGGGGACAGCAATCCCCCCGAGGGTGAAGCGCAGAAGGGTGTTGCAAGGATGGGAGCTGCTCTTGGGTAACCCCGAAAGATGTTAATCACTCCGAGATGACATCTCCTCCGTTAAAATTTGCTCACCCTGACGCAGGGTATGGAAACCTGGCAAAGGCGAAGATCACGAGGGGAATTTTGGACTGGTTTGCTAACAGATGCCCGAGGGGGATCAGGGAGGCCATGTGGACAGACATAAGGATTTAAACCGTTTAGGAGATAAACAGGCGGTAAGAGAAGGCAGAGGTGAGAGAGAACGGAGACCTGCTCTGCCATCGGGGTGGGGAGCAGAGGCTGCCTGTGTTAGGTAGCTGGGATTAGGGAGAAATAGTCCTAAATCATGAAGGAGCCTCAATGTCTGATGGAGAGATTCACTCTCAGTCCTCCAAGAAAGCACTTGCCCATGGTGCAGTTTTGAACATGGATTCACATTAAAATGCAAAGTATTTTGTAGAATCAAAATCTCAGTGAAGAAATTCTTGTGCATTACAGACAGGTGATCAATAGGGAAAGTTATTCATAAAAATACGATCAGAGAATATTCTGCCTTTTAAATTCATTATTGAATAGCCGCAGTGGAGTTTTGGTTTGTTTATGCTGAGGATCCCGAGAGAGATCCTCCAGAATATTTGAGGATAATCTGTGGGGATTTTTGCTTCCATCTGTGGCTTTCCTCTTGGAATTTAGTTTTCATGCTGTAATCTGAGCATCACTTTAGGTCATTCAAAAACATTTATTATCTTGTTAAACGGAACTACCTTCACTGCTCCTGCATCAAGTTTTATGGGAATAAGACCACAAAGCATCACGAGTGATGCTGTGCTTTGTAGGTTAAAGCAATGCAAATGCAGCTTTTCACCTTGTGTTTAAGAGAGTAACAAGCATTCCGTTTTTATGTTTTTTTGCGTGTGTGTTCTTGCGTGTTCAATGCTGCTTTATGGCACATGCCACCACGCCGGTGAAATGCCACGACGTGACACGCGCCGCCCGGTTCCCCAAGAGCATTCATGAGATGGCTTGGCGTGGAGAGCAGCCATACAAAGCTGTACGCAGGTGGCCCTTCAGCATCAATCTTCCCACACTGAAATGAAAGAGGAGATCTGCAATCCTCTTCGCAGTGCCGTTTCAGCCAGCCTTCCAGTTGATTCTGGAAAGCCAGCAGCAAATTGGTCTGCATTGTCTCCAGGTTAGCATCGGTATGAAAAAGGATTAGAAAGAGGAATGCTCAGTATACAGTAAAGAGAAAGGGAAACTCTATGTCCTTAGGATACGTCCATCTCGAGCATGTTTAGATTTCGGTCGGGATCCCTGGTGCTGTGCTAGCGAGGACCCTGTGCTGTACATATTCGCTGTAAACATCTTGCCCATCAAGGAGGACCCATCCTCAAGCTGTTTCTGGCACCGTTAACTCACTGGATATGGGGATGGCTGAGATATCTGCTGTCTGTAAAGGATGAGCACTCTGAACGGTAGTTTCTCACTACCTCGTTCTTGGCTCCACAAGCCCGGGGACTTGCAAATTCAGACATCTTTAATAAAGTACCTTCAGAGGAACCGGAGGGAAAGAAAAATTATGCTGTGGACCCCCTAGTCCTATGCAATAACTGCTTGGTCACTTGGATATTTAACAGTGATTTACAAGCATTAATGAATTGGAGCCTCAATTACATCCTCAAGGGCAAGGAAGTATTATCAGTCCATCTCCCTTTCCTCCCCACACAATTTGCAGATGGAGTAAAGGTAGCACAGCACGGAGGGGGCTGATGATTTCTCATCTGATGCTTTTACCACTGGGATATATTTCCTCCTCTCTCTCTTTCCCCTCCCCCTACCCCAAATGCCTGAAAATGACACTTCTTTTCTGAGTATCTTTTGATACATTGATGTAGGGTGTCTGGAAAGCCAAAGTTTTTGACTTGAAGAAATAGCCTCTGAGAATTCATTGCATATAACACTTATTTTTCATTCCAACCCTTTTTTTCTGCATCACATCTCCAAATTTGTAATCTTTCAGCTATTATATGACCCCATTATAACTCTATCCAATGATTAATGTGGGGTTAATAACTTTGTTCGGTGGGTGTTGGTGTAAAGGAGTGACCGCTGCTGACTGTGCCCCTGTTAATGGTAGGTTTCGACTGATTTGGAGAGCAAATTATTGTGTGCTTCACCTACTCAGAAACAGCTTTTCCATGAAAAGACAGAGTAAGACTGTATCTTTGGGAACAATCTGTTTTCTGTCTGTAATTAATATGTTCCGGATTGTTTGGCTACTTTGGTCGGTGTATCACAAACTAGACTATTATGCTCAAAGCTACTTTTGGGACATCCAGTAATAGCTCCTTTTGAAAGCATTAAGAGCAACCCCTGTAAATCACTGTGGGTTTGAGTCAGTATCTAGCTTTGCCTAAACCATGCCAGGTTTCTGTAACAAGCTGATGAGCTATCACTGGGTAAAAAAATGTATCCTTGATTCACACCTCTCTGGTGTAAATCCTGTTCCAATTTTAAAAGCACCTTGTTATAACAGTGTTGGACAGAGGAATTCTTGAGGCTAAGTGTCATTTACAGCCTATGATACTAGTGTATCTGCACTGTGTATCCATCAACATTTGGCATTTAAGAAAATCTGCTCATCCTCGCATCGCCTGTTAAACACTCACTCTATTAGCACAAAAAAAAAAAAAGAAGGGAAAAAAAAAAAAGAAAATCATTCTCTTTGCATTTGAGTTTTTAATGGGCAAAAAAGGGGTCAGTTTGACCGCAACGGCATGAAATCAGCCCCAAATGACCTCAGGCGACTGTACACCTGGAAGCAAAAGGTGGGTTAAAGTGACATTTTCTTTTTTTGTCCACAAGTTCATGCTGGAATAACTTGCGCTCTTTAGCGTGCACAGCTGTATTATCCCGGGGCAGTTTTTGGCTCGGTGTGAATTTACACATCTGTCAAATCGCTTGGAGATCCATAGGCAAAATGCAGTGCTCGGGAACATTGCGTGGATTTGGGATGTTTCCTGTAGGACCTGGGAAGCGCAGAAGAACGAAAGGCTCGCCTTCTTGCCGCAGCCAGCGCTCCTCGCTGCCCATTTCCCTCTGCCCTCCAAGGAACAGGACAAAAGCACTTCTGTCCGCAGGTGATTTTAGGCTCCGCTTCAAACCTTCATTCTTAAGTCAGAACCACGTTTTTTAGTTCAAAACTGCGCTCCTAATTTAAAACCGCTCGTGCGCTGCCTCCGGTTTATTCCAAATAGCGGTCCCCAAGGGGTGTTTGAATTCACGTTAAGGCCTACAGGTTTGTCTGATTTGGTTTTTAGGAAGCGTAAGCTGAGCATCAGACTATGATTACTGAAAGCTAATCTAGGGCTTTGGCCACAGATCAGGTTCCTTTTTTTTTTTCTCCTACTTCCTATATTGCTTCAGCCATTTCTATGTCATCTTTTCTTCCTGGGCTACCGTGCTGTAGTTGTTCAGCTCCCTATTTTTCTGTATCTTCAAAACCAAGCGCATTTCCCCTGTCTTCTCAAGGTGTTCTGCTGTGCGTATGATTCTGATTTCCTCTCCAGAGCTCTTCATGCCCTGTCGATGCTGTGCCACGGCCTGAGCTGGAGCCCTGAAACCACACGATTCCTTCACCTACCTCTGCTCCCAGCTTCCCAGGTGGCCTTTGGAATATTTTCATTTATTCACTGGACAGTGGTTTTACACCACTCTGGCCTCTAACTTGCATCCGAGATTGTTGCCATGTATTTTAATGCACAATGCATTTTGGGATGCAGTTTGTGTGCTCCTACGTAAAATATGGTTGTATTGTTCATATGGCAAATAATTTTTTAATTCATAACCCTGGGACAAGAGAAATGAACACAGTTTTTCTTTAATTTTTATAGAGCGAGAGTGAACACAGTAGAGCAGAAAAGGTTTTTCTTGTTCGCGGAGCCGCGTTGCAGCGTGTGGGGCTGTGTCGTGCGTGTTGGTGGAGCGAGATGCGAGGCAGACGCGCTCGCTTTGATTGGTTTTGGGGGAGGTTGTGTGGTGGCATAGCTCACAGTGGAGCTGGCACGGCTTCCAGGCCTCGGGTTAAGTTGCTCAGTTTGGTTCAATTGGTAATTAATAAAAGCAATGGCCAATTGGACTTTATACCATGTGTCTGTCTGTGTGGAACCTGGCACACGCAAACCCTCTTTCTACCGAGCAAGATGGTCAGTGTATTTTTTGACGTGCACGTTGTTCTGGGAACTTGGAAGCGTGTGAAGTTTCGGTGAAGGGGAAGAAGCCTCCTGGCCCCTGACATAGGTTTAAAACCATAGTTAAACACGACTTTTAAAATGTTTCTTAAGTGCTGGTGTAGGCTCACCTCCTACAGCTTCCAGATTTTTAGTAGACAGGTCCGTCAGAGTTTCAGGGCAGCATCTCAGCAGTTGGGTTGTCTCATAAACCCAGAAGGGGCCACCAACATTTTGGTGCAAGACTTCCCCCCCCACACCCCTCCAAAGAGGAACATCTGCTCCTTAGCATGCTGCTCATTTCCATGGCAGGACTCCAGTCGCTCTTCCAACGCAGAGCTCGGCAATAGTAGCGCTGGTGTCTGAGCTCTGGAACAAACCAAGTGGTTTGCGTGTGCTTTTGTGTGCCATGAGTTATTTCTACTGTGTGCTTATTTATAATAATGGGCATTCATTATTATGAGAGAGCCTTTTTGCTCAGGAATCATCACAGTACACGCTGTAAATGCATCTTGACAATAGTTCGCGTTTGTATATTATGGACTCATAATACGTATTTATTTGTGTGTATAAAACTGTAATACCAAAAGCATAGTAAAAAAAAAAAAAACAAACCCAACCTTAGGAAATTGCATGAACAGTAGTTCCATTTAAAATATCATATCTTGGCCAATTTTGTTATGTCCAAATATCCTAGTCACATTGTAGACTAACAGCCTGCCAAATTTCACTTAAAAGCACAGCCAATTTTTAAGTTACAGAAGCACAAAGAGCAGTGGAATGTTCTTTTTTAGGACTCCTCTAACTTAAACAAAAATTATGAGGTTTTTATTGTTTTGCTTAAATCCAAGGGAAAAAAATATTTGCTGCAACTCAGCCTGGATCACACTGCAAAATTCAGCATTTGGCTGTCTACACGACCAGAGTATGCTACTTAAAACAAGTTGATTTCCTTGCTAGAAGTCCAAAGTCCATGTAAAAGTATATCTATTAGTAAATATGAGTCAGTTAGAGGATTTTTTATTAATGGAATCTAGTTTTATTTTTTATTTATTTATTCCCACCCCC
The DNA here is from genome assembly GCF_018139145.2 of Gymnogyps californianus. Lineage (NCBI taxonomy): Eukaryota > Metazoa > Chordata > Aves > Accipitriformes > Cathartidae > Gymnogyps > Gymnogyps californianus. Next base: position 40,183,359 of record NC_059477.1, read on the forward strand.
CCCCCCCCCTCAAAGCAGAGCGGTTCTCCCATTGGATTATTAGCTAGAGATATTTTCCCCACTGACTGCTGTTCTGAATTGGGGTCTTTACAGATGCTGTATCTTGCTCTTCTCAGATTGTAACTGTCTCACAGTGTAATAAAGAGAAAGTTTAGAAGAATCTAAAGTGAGAAATACTGACTGATTTTTGCTCCTATCAGTGGTGGTCAGGAACTGATATTAAAATGTCTTAAAGGAAAGAAAATAATATTCAAATTGTGGACATAACCCCAAATGTTGCATGAAAGAATTGTTTTTTTATTTTAACTAAGGTTTTGTTGTCAGGGAAAAAAAAAAGGATCCACTTTTAAGATTTCTTATCTACATACTTAAAATCATTTTCCACTGGCATCAAAGGAACAAATGCATGGATTCATTAGAATAATTACAGAAAAAAGGAGAAAAATGGAGTCAGTGCGTTAAAATCTCCATTTTAGCTCCGTATAGTGCCTGCCGTGCAGGGGGAAAACAGTTAATTAGGACAGCAAAAGACAGCACTGAGAAAATGTGCTGCGTGACAAAGGTGGCAGAACTCGTCAAAGATTCGTATTGAATAAGTAAGTTGCAACCAACCCTATGAGAAGGCTTAAAAAAAAAAAATACACAAATATAAATCTCTCTCTCTCTCTCTCTCTCAAAGCCCCCATAGCAATCCCCCATCGTTTGGTTAGAATATTTCCAAGAGGTTACGGTTGCAAAACAGTATTTATTTCTCCTGTGCAGCCGGCTGGCTTCTCCCTCTCCCCTCTCCGCGCCGCCTCCAGCCCTGTGCCGGGCTGCCTGTTCTTTATTCCCAGCGCAGCTTTTAGCCCGCGTGGCCAATCGGGGCGGCAGCGCCGGCCCAGGACCGCGCTTGGTGCTGAGCTCCAAATGTGATTCCAGCCCTGACAGGGGGATTATAGGAAACAGATGACTTACGCTTCTAATTTGTGGCCTTAAATTGCAAACAGAATTTCAGGAGTCGAGCGGAGTAATAAATGGCAATAGAGAAAGCCACACACAGCCAAATCAGTATGTGGTGGTTGTAGGTTAAACTAAATAGGAAGAGACAGGTTATGATGGTTTAGTGTATTACAGAGAAGAAAGTCTTAAATTACTAGTGCTGAGAGGTATTGCACTATGGCAGACAGTATTGCATTGTGTAGTCTACAGATATCACAAGCAGAACAATAAAAAAGCAGGTTTAGCATAAAACCTGTTGCTGGACAAATCTTTTTTTTCCCTTAGAAATGGAAGCTGTGTTTTATGTTTGTTTTGACCTTAACTATATGCTTGCCCCTTAACATCTGTTTTCTACTGTTGCAGTTTTTCACACCAAATTAACTGTCAGGGCTTCAGATAAAATAAGTTAAAAATACTTCCAAATTATTCTTTGTTGACTTTCAGGACTAGAAGAGTGTCCTGTTACTCTTCTTGTCCTGGATTGCAGCGCTTATCTCTCGCAGGCGTAAAATATACGCCGTTAAACATTTTCAAAAAATTAAAAATTAGAATGGCAGATTTTAAACTTTTCCCCCCCTTTTTTTTTTGCTTATGGCAGCTCTGCCAGCCGCTACTTTTTGTGTAATGGCACCAGAGTACGTTTTGGAGAAGGTTTTTTCACTTTCAGGCTGGATCTGCTGACTTCTTTTGTTATCATTTGTAGCTTCTGGTTCTGAAAAGCTTCGGCGTGTTTATTTAACGATGATTTGTATCGAAACCTTGCTCCACGGTGTTAATTGGTGCATGCTCCTTGTAAGCCTTAAATTATAAAGATATATTCTTAGAACCCAGAGTGTTTTCAGATCTGATATGCCGACAACTAACGTGGGATTTGCTTTTTTTTCATCTCAGTACAAGAGGGAAGGAGAGATGAGGAATATGCTTAAAGGTCTGGAGGAATAGCTGGTATCACAAAGGCATATGTCAATTGTTAGTATTTCTTAAGCCTCTTAATTTGAAGATGTATTTTAAAAAATGGAACGAGTCTTTTCTTTAACAATCTGTGATCTCTGGAGTCTCTGGAAGCTGTTAGAAAAACATTCCCATTACACACTGAGTAACACGGCAGTATTATCCTACCACCCCGATAATACTGCCCTAAAATGACAACTGGCCAGACCTACAAATAGCATTAACCCAAAGATTTAAAACAAGAGCGGAAAAATAAACCTTTGGCTCCCCGGTACTTTGCGTTGCCGTGCCGTATAGAGCATTAATCTGTGCAACCTGTAGGTTCCATCCTGGTGATTTCCCAGTCGTAGAAACCCTTTAGTCTTGCGGGGCATCGTAGCAGGGTCCAACCTCGACGTTTCATTCCAGGCAGCGAAGCCTGCCTGCATTTGAATGAACATAACTGTTATTATTGCAAAATGATTATTGTTTTAAGCAGGTCTTTTGATTATCATTGAAAATGACTGGCTAAATACATTTTGATTAATCACTTGCAAAAATTATGCTTGTTAGAGCTGTTTTATATTCTCTGTCGCTGTGTTCTCACTGTAGGTTATAGCCATTTCTTTACAGCTGAAGATTTTTTCCCTTTAAGTCACCTGGTGAGAAAGGAAAACAAATCTTAGTTGAAAGCTTTTGTCTGCGAGACAGAGTCCTCTTTTCATCCCTATGTCCTTTAAAAAAATGCTCAATTATTGTCTGTGCCATAGAGGAAAGAATGGGGCCTACATAGGACCTGAACCTTTTCAGACAGGAGATGGCTTTTGTTTTTGCACCCCATCAACACCGCTCACCTAATTAAATCTGATATCTCTGGCTGAAGCAAAATGATTTGTTAATAGTTCTTTGGGAATTTCCTTAATGAGTTTAGATGTCTTTTGTATGGTACATGTGGGGGTATTTTGCGAATGGAGCTGAAAAAGAAAAAAAAAATGGGGCGAAGAGAGAGGAGAAAGAGCACCAAACCGAGGAGCAAGGTGTGGGCTGACGGCGGGTCCTGGTGGGCTGCAGCCAGCCGTTAGCCGGGGACACGTGGCAGAGATGCTCGGGAAGAGCCCTCCCCATCCCGCACGGCCAGGGACATCTGTCAGGGACTCAGATATTACACCTTGATCAGGCTGAGACAGTGACACCATTTTCTTTAACAAACACCAGCAGCTTTTCTTTCTCCTTTATTTTAACATTTCTCAGGGGTTGGATTCCCTTTCTTCTCCTGCTCTGCTGAGAGTAAAAGGAGCTTGTTAACTTGCTTAGATATTTTGACTGCTGATGCACTTTGGCCACTTGCCTGTGGTAACAGTGTCAAAGCATTACTTGGGATAATTGCTATATTTGCAGTCTGAAGAGTGCTCTGACTTAGTGTTCAAGCTGCTGAATAAAAAAGAAATTGTCATTTTGGAAGAAATCTGTGAATTACCCTCCCAGTTAAAAAAGTGCACAATTTTCAAAATGCCTTTTCCCCTTCTATTCAAGCATAATGTTATTCAGATAATTAACATTTTAATAAATAGCTTAAAATATGAGATAGCAGCTTAAAAGGCTTTGGTTTCAGTAGGGTTTTGTTTTGTTTTTATTTTTAGCTTTGGGGATTAACCACTATGGGGCTCTATTTCTTCATTCTGTGCATACCCAAAAGTACCCACCGGTCCATAAAAACACCATGCGCTCCTAGCTTGGGGTTTTCAAAGGCTGCAGGATCAAGCCCTTAGGTTTCACCAAATTTACTGGTCTTCCTACTTTCACACTTTGAACCAGTACCGTAAAATGCCAGTGTTCTTGTAATTATGAAGTAACTGGGATATTAAAAATATTAGTTACATTGTCAATTGTGTCTCAAGTCATACTGCATATGGATAGCCTGTGACAATTTTTTGATAGCCCTTCATTTAGTAAAGATGTGAATAATTTATACATGCTCTTATGACATCCATTTTCCGAGTGGAAATTGAGACTATAATAGAATTTAATTGTATGAATACGCTGTAAGAAATGGCATCTTTAAACTGTATTTGTTATGCATTACACCTTTCTGATACGTTTGTGCATCCCATTTGTTGTGCAATCTTTTGCTGTGAAAGACTAGGGCGGATACCGTAAGCAAGCTTTGGTCTAGGAAGAAGTCCAGATTTCTTGCAAACTCACTGAATGCCCTCAAGCTTCCTCTGATCCGCCTTTAGCAGGGGCACCCGGCAGGATCATGTCTGGTAGCAGCAAGGGCTTGGAGTCTAAGGACCATGGTCCGTAGAGTCAGGTCAAGACTGCCATCAGCGACTCAGGGCAAGCAGAGGAAGAGATGCTCCAAGCAAACGTTGCTTCTTGTGGCCTCTTTTTTTCAGGTTTGCCCAAAAGCTCTAAAATATAAAATAAACAAAAAGAAAAGATATTTTCTGATAGTTTGCATTGTGTTTCAAATCGTACCCTTCTGGATTCACACTGTCAAAATTGCCCTGGGTCTACTGTATCATAGCACCTAGGCAAGATATAGTAGGCTAAATCTGTCTGGAAATCCATAATTTAATATGATCTAGAGGACAGCCAATAGCAGAAACTGAACGATGAAAGGCTTGAATGAACCTTTCCAATGCCCATCCTCAAACCAAAGTTAATCAGCCTGGCAATTACCAGCATTAGCAGCTCTGCCACCATTCCTCCCTTACCTGTGTTAGGGTTCAATCCTGTTGCATCTGGCTCCTGTCATTTTACGGCATACTGATAAACAGCTATTGATTTAATCAAAATTATGTAGGTTGGAAGCCAGGACAGTGCTTGGCCCCAGGAAATCTTGCAAGGAAGCACCTAGTAAAATTACTCATCCTGCATTTTTCTGTTGCTTGTAGGCTTCAACGCTTGCCCACTCTAATGCAAAGTGAAGCATACTTTGTTCTACTGCCTCCAGATACCTTGTGTGGCTGCCTGATGCACTCTGATGTGCATTTTACCTGGCATTTGGGAGTATTTATTTAACGTCGGCGTGATTACTTCTCTGACGGTGTTAATTCTGAAAAATGCTAAGCTCTTCCAAAAAGTGGTGATTGCTCTACTGATGGACAACGTGGCAAAGGGGAAAGGTATCCGGCACGGTGCAGGGTCCCAGCTGACGTGACCTGAGGCTGTTGTTGGGGAAGGTTTAACGCGCATGACAAATTTGCTGCTGACAAAATTGTTTGGGGGCCAGATTTTACTCTAGGTTACGTGGATTTAAATTTGCAACAGTTCCAGAGGCTTTATTTGTTAGTGGAAATTTCAAAGGTGGGTTAGGTCAGAACCTGGCTGCCTGCGTTTTGGGGTGTGTTCTGCTCAGTGAGTGAAACCCTGTCCGTTTTAACTCTTCTTTTATTTAATTCTTCCTTTATAATTACCTCTATGTTTTTGGAAGAGCTCTCTTTTTCCAATTGGCTGTCCTGTGCATTTTCAAACTAGTTTTGAATTAAAAAAAAAAAAAAGGCAAACCAAACCCAACCCCCTAAAACCCACTAAAAAAAAGAAACCACACCCCCAAAAAAGAAATTCCAAAAGTTAAATAGTATGACAGAAAAGCTCCTTTCTGTTAGGGTAGGATCACCAGGGCTGGGATAAGCCCCTTGCAATATTATACATATTTGAAACATGAGAGCTATTGTTTTGAAGCTTTACTATGTTATTGTCCTGCTTGTCTGAGTAAGAAGCGTGTATCTCTGGTGGATGGAGGTTAGCTAAGTAAGTCATGCATAGATGGAATTTATTAAGTTTGCATGGTAGTGACAGCTGTGAGTGGGAACAGTAACTCTGAACGTGCCAAGGGCTGAGAAAGGGAAGGAATTTTCGTATGTGTCTTAAAGGAAAACGGCGGAGTAATTGTGAAAGCTCTTCTAATCACTCCATCTCATTACCAAAGAGGAAAGTCACTGAAATGATTTTTAAAGTGTAATAGTCTGGCAGGGGGCTGGCTGTCTTCGGACAATCTCACCAGGCAGTTGAGGACAGGGAAGAGTTGGGTTCTGTTGAGAACCACTGAAAATCAGACAATTTAATACAAATCCATTCAAATAGAGTCATAAATATACATCAGTGCAACATAGCAACTGGTTAAGTTATCTGTTAAATTGGCTAAAAATGTTTTTTAAATATAGAATTCACCCCCAAATCGCTTCCTAGCCATCTGATCTTCAGGAGCTTCTTGTAGAAACACTTTTTTTCCTTTTTTTTTTTTTTTTTTTTGCATTCCCACTCTGCCTCCTGAGATGAAATTCACCTTCGCTGCTGGATCATTAAAATGGCAGCTGTCACTTAGAGGGAGACAAATTCCAGTTGCTGGGGCTGATCCCGGCGGCACCGTGCGTGCAAGTGACACACGGCTCGCCGGGACTGCCAAGAGAAAGGTCAACCTGGCCTGCAAGAGCCAGGGGTGGGCTCCCCGGGGTGCCAACCCAGGCAGGGACAGAGGTAAAAACACCAGGAAAGGGGGAAATAATTATTAATGGCCCACCTGATATTAAGTCACCTCGTCCTCCTGGTTTATTGCTCTGGTTGTGGTGGATCAGGCCAAGCAACAGAACCCGTCTGGGGCAGGGATGCTCCAACCCAAAAATAGTGAGAGGACATGTCTCCTGCCCCCCAATGCTGCGGTGAGCGGTTATGGACCAGAATATACTAACATGGCTTTTTACCGTCCCTTTGAAACCCAAGACCCTTCTCTGGCTATTGTGGGGCTACCAAAATGAGAGGTGAGCCCTTTGCACCTCCCCTGCCCCTGCCTTTGGTGCCCTTCCTCCTCTTGCCCTAACCTCACTGCACCCTGGATCCCATCCCTGTACGTTGTGTATATCAAACATGCCACAGGATGGGCCCTGTCAATACGTTTTCATTTGATATAGGTATAACACTCACCGGCAGAATACGATACCTGCCCTGTTTTTTTAATAGGGCTGCTCTTTCCTTCTCTTTGATATTATATATATTTTTAAAACAGCCCCCATCTTCATAGCTCTCAGCACCATCCAGATTGTTTTCAGGCAGATTAAAATTAATTCTAATTTTAGAGAGCTCTTTAGGTGGCATCTTTTAATTTTCACCTTTTCCGGGGCTTTTGTTGCAGCCTAAAAATGAGCTTACCATAGGTTAAATCCATGTTCTTAATGAAGCACTTCTTGCTCGCTGGTTTTTTGTTGTTAGACCACATAGGATATGTTCTGTTGATGTGTGGGGACTTATGATTAGATGAGAATTTACCTCTGAGGAAGCTCAGATTATCACACATAAAGCATCAGAAATAGAAAAATGATGTGCACAACCATGAAAAAAACAATGGATCTTATCTTTAGTTTTTTTCCTAATCACCCTCCAGCATCACTACAGCAGTTAAGTTGCCTCAGGGCTCGCTAGGATTTATGGTTTATTATAACATTGATAAGAGCAGCTGAGCGAACAGTGAACTGGGTGTTCAGTAAATATTAGTTTGAATTCATGGCAGAATTTTGATCCGATGTGTTCACAATTCTCCTGTATTTACACAGTTCACTGCAAAATTGCACTGCATCGACTAGCTTGACAAATTGTGTGTGTGTGTGTGTGTGTGTGCTTTTTTCTTGAGTAGATGCCTGAACTAACCCGTGTAGATCAAACAGCTCTCGTTGTGGCCGAAAACACAGTTTGAAGTTGAAGTTCTGTCTGTCTCATGCATTACATATTTCAGTTAATAAGTTATGCAAATGGTGAATTTTGTGTTCGGCATTTGTAGCGTTGACTTTGAGTTTTGAATAACATCCAGGCTAACGGTTTGATGGTGAAATTAGTGAATAATTGGGAATAGCAAATCATTGCTTTTGTGATCTGTCGGTGAATCATTTAGATAAAAATGTTCCCTGTGAATTGTTTCCTTGTCTTATATTTTGACACTTGATGCCACATCATTAAGGGATTACCCTGAGGAGCTTTCCCTTGATTTGCAGGGGAGTAAAAGCAACCTCGCGACGGGAAGCCCAACGCTGAGTGGGAATACCAGTACTACCTTAATGCTACCTAATGGATGTCACCTCCGTGGATTTATGAATCCCATTGCATCTAAATAATGGAGGAGAAGTGATGCAATACCCTTCACCCCTTGTTCTCTGTGGCTCGCTGGCGCTGGAGTCTGAAAGTAGCTTCTCGTAATCCAAATTCACTGTTCGATGGGAATTTTGCTATTCATATTTTTTCTAGGCATGGCCATAGTTAAGAAATCCTGGGTTAGACTGTTTTAAAAAAGGAGATGAAATAACACAAAAATTAAAATAAAGTTTTAATTCCACATCATCTTTTTTTAAGCATCAAATGGAGACCCATTATAAATCCCACTATGAAACGCACAGCTACGATAGGTTATAAAAATACCGAGTTACCTGTAATAAGCCTGTTGGTTTGCAGTGTCTGCCCATTAGTAGGAAGGCAGAAGATCATGCCAGGCCTGACACACGCCATAAGCCCACGCGTGGACACGACCCAAGCGCCCAACCTGCCAGAACGATCCCTGCTCCCCAGGGCCAGGCCATGCCAAGCAGCGCCGCATCTAGGCCTCACATCTGCACGGCAAAGAAACCTCCATCGCCTTCCTGAGAGCTGTTTGTAAGCTCATTAGAATAAATAAATACATACATGTAGGAAAAAAAAAGCCCCAAATCCCAGCTGATCAGATCTTGCTAGATAATTTAGAAAAAAAGCTCATATTCTACCCATTTTAGCAGAGGGGAGGATTTTCTTCCAGGATTTTCCAGACTAAGAAAGTCTGTTGGTGCTGTGAACCAAAGAAGGAAGAAGTGAAACCCCCCCAGTTCACGCTTCTCTAAGTTAAATCACTTATCCGTGTTTTACCAGCCTTTATCAGAGTTTGTGCACTTGCTCCAATTAAATTGTTTTTTCTTCAAGGGAGCTCGCGAGGCACTTACATAAATTCTCTTAATTTCTGAGTAATGCAGTCCTGACAATCACTTAAGACAGTATAGTTGATACCGCTGTCAGGGGAGACTCTTTTTCAAAAGAATGTTTTTATAGAATATCACTGTGACACTTCGCTTAGATGGATGTCTTTAGCAGAATTTGATTAATGTAATGTAATAAAAGAGATGCACACTAAAGTGTCTGTACATGTCTTGTTAAGTATGTTTGATTCATTATATGTAGTTCTCCTCACTTCTTTTCTCTTTCCTCAGTTCATTTTTTATCATTTCAATAATATATCTATAAATATGAAAAAGTTGGCACTTTCTTTGACATATATGGCTATTAATTCATAACTCTAAAAAATTGTATCTTTCAACTTGTCACTTTAAAGCTTGTACAGTTTATTACAGTAAGTAACCTGTGTTGGAAATTAGATTTTGAACTTTAGCAAGGAGATAAATAAGCTTGTGGACATAGAAGTTATGGAGAAGATACCTAGATATAGTGCCAGAATAAAATTGCATGAAAAGATCACTTACTTGAAGATGATAATTTCAGAGCTCCCTGAGAATCACATTAAGATTGTGTATTGGAAATGGGCTTCAGCCTGAATTCCAATAACTTTAATTCCTAGAAATGGCATTATTTCAGTTAATCCTTTTCCTTGGGTGGGTGTGTTTGTCTCATTCTGTAGGCCAATAATAAATATCAGCAGCACGCGATTTCACTAAATATATGAAATTTACTCTAGAAAGACTCCTGAAAATTCATCTAGGCCAAGCTTTGTCTGTCCTTTTTCAGCACCGACCAATGTGAGGAAGAGAAAAACCTGGAAAATATTAATATCTTTGTTACATAGCATACGACAACATTTAAAGTGAACCAGGTTAGTTATTTCCTAATTGGCCAACTAAGTCAAAGGGAAGCAAGGATGGTCCTTAACTTTTTTGCTTTGCTTTGCTTTGATAGCAAAATAGCCACTCTGTTTCTATTCTAGTTAGTTTTTAGTCTACGAGTTTTTCAGAGCATGTCTGACAGGTCCAGTCCAATCTTTGGCCGCTTCAGGGCTGGGACTGCAGCGATGGTTTGCACTGAGGATTCTGCAGGTGGGATGTCTTCTTTGGGTGAATGCTTCTCAGGACTCACTTGGACTTGGGAAACTTTCTTACGGGAGTCAAGCAGAGCAGGAGCTCCTGAGCTGGATGTGCCTGGTGATACAGCCCAGCAGGAGAGCATCAGCCCTCCTGGTGTGACCACATGGAGGGTCTACAGGGGGAAAGCTTGGACAAGCAAGCCACAGGGAGGGGAACGAAGGAAGGATGCGACCTCTCTGCAAAATTATCTCCATCCTCCTGCCAGCAGGATTATTTCATTTGGTTATGGCAGGGCATGGGGCGCCGATGACTGGAACTCGGCAGGCAGAGAGCACGAGGAGCTCGCACCGCCGACATCCAGAGCACAGACCACATGAAACGGGGGGTGGGTGGAAGCATGTGCCCTGGGGCCCGGCGGCGGATGGAAGGTGGGTTTGTCGGCAGCAGAAAATACAGAAGTCGGGGCAGCCTGGGAGGATTGGAAACCACACAGTGTAACTGCTGTGCAGGTTTACAAATCACGAAGCGCCTGAGGATTACACAGCGAGCAGGGTAGAAGCGATGGGTAAAGATGTGTGAAAACAAAGATCCCAAGTGAGGATAGATGGACGAGCCGCAGGAAAAGGGAGGCGAGGAAGGTGGAGGTGCAACAGAAGACGTGTCGTTTGGTACGCGGCATAGGTGCGTTTTGCAGTTACTTTTTCTGCAAAGCAGGGGCTTTATTACTAATGTTTTGCCCAGGTTTCTGTTACACCAGGGCACGTAGTGTTGATAACGTGTAGCCTCAGATTGTGGTTGTACTAATCAAGTGTACATAGTAAACAGGATCAAAAAGGAGGCAGGGGGATTCACTTTTGAGAAGCATTTGAGCTTCAGTGTTTTCCGAAGCTTTGAGGAAGGGCACGCAGTTCCCTGGAGGCCACAACTGATTGCTGCGGGTTCGTAAGGGCGCCTGCAAAGGGAACTGAGTGTTCACAAAACAAAGGTAGGGTCCTGGGATGAGCACCAGACCAGTTGCACATACACCAGCAGAGATAACGTAGGTAATGTGGGGAAAAGATGGCAGCATTAGGTACCACCCCACTGGAAAATGCTGGCCAGTAAATTGGGAGGTGTGCCATGCCCAAGAGCTGGGACAGCTACTCCAAAGCTGATCCTCCACGATGCAGTCACATCTCGTATGCTGAAGTTCCTGTCTCCTGTGCAGGGAAGATGGTCCTGCCAGACATGCACAGGGAGGAGGTGAACTCCGTTTACTCATAACTTTCTTATTTATAACAGTCATTAACCAGCCAGGTAAAGAAAGCCCAGCAGGCTTTTCACCTTGAACAAGCCGTATCTCAGGGGAGTCAAACCAGCTGTATTGATTCCTGTCAGCACACTTGTCTTTGGGAAATCATTTGTTTTATAAAACCAGATTGCCAGATCTCTACAGCAGAAGGAAAAGGGAGAAAAAACAGGTTTTGAATGAAACTGAACAAAACTTCTAGGAGTGAAGAGCTCCTATCAGCGATAATCTGCAATGTCTGAGCATGAGCAGCTGGGATAGGCACCTGAAATAATGAGTGAGTGGCAGGAGAGAGGACCACTGCTGTAAGAAAAAAACTTCATGGACTTGCTCACCTCAGTGGGAACACAGCACACCTCCAAGCTAACTTTTCAGGGGATGACAAGTACCCTGGTGTCTCTAGGGTGTTTTCAGCAGGGAAATTCATCTCGCCCTTCGGGTGCCATGAGCCCCCCCTGCTCCTTCCTTCGCCTGGGTTTCAGTTCCTGATGCTGATGCTCCTGTCCCACACAGATGTACTAACGCCCGATGCCAGCAGGCGATTTACTGCCTGCTTTGTGCCTAAAGCTGCCGTGATTCACCACACCTCTGCTCCACACCTATCCTGCCTGAGGGGCTCAAGTCTGCGGCGGTCACTTTGAGCGTGCTGGCTTGCATGCAGGGGCGAGGAGGCACTATGGGCAGAGGGTTTGCTACAGGAGAAGGTAGAGCATTGAATATTGCCTTCTCTGGACTTGTGGTAATGGTTTGGATCCAAATACCCAACATCCAGAAAAATGACGTTGCGTCTGAACGTACAAAGATTTTTCCAATCCTTTTGAAACTATTCTGCTTTAATATGAGCAGGTGTGTAAGAAGTGCAGCAGCACGTTTGAGATCATAGGGCTGCTCAGGAGGTGCTTCACCCACCAGCTGCTCTTATTCTCTTCTTGAATCCACTGCTATAAAGTGGTTGAGACCCAGAGGAGCATCCTCAACTGTAGAAACCGAGGGAACCTCTCATCACAATGATTTGGGTTGTACATACTGGGGAGGAAATAACCAGTTTCTACTGTGAATCAGGTAAAGGACTAGAAGATAGTTCTCCCACACCTAAGTAAGTATTTTTACCTGTAGGCAAAGCTATATGTGACTACCATGAACAACAGAGATAGGTGATTAGGATGCCTGCTCACCCTAGGAGGAGGATTATTACTAGTCTCAGTAGATGCACACGTGGAAGCCTCACACGACTCCCTTGCCAATTTAGATGGCTTGGCTTGGCTTATGGACTTTCATGAACCTCCTTCATGCGCCTCCTTCATGCATGGTAGAGGAAAGCCTTGACACTTCGCTTAGCATCGCTGAGGCTTCCTGGCCAAGGTGTGCTGCTGGCGCAGGTGGGGCCGCAGCCTCCAGCAGTGCAGGTGCCTTCATTTGAGCCTGGCTGCAGGGAGGTGACTAGCAGAGGAGCTGGGCTCTCCCATTTCTTGAGTCAAGGAAGGAAGGAGGGAAGGAAAGAAGAAAGGACGCACTCATTTTTAAGTAAAAACAGCTACTGGAGGTGAGAAAACAAAGTAGAGGTAGTGTGCCGTTGATGGCTTGTGATCTCTTTGTGTTTAAAAACTAAACAGTGAAACCCAAATTTCCTTTTTGTGTTGGACAAGGCTTGGAGTGGTTGGCCTTGTGGATGTTTAGTGTTTGAGAACGGGTCTTGCTGTTTGCTTTGGTTTCTTCAAACAAATCTCTTGAATATGTTCTTAAATAAAACAAGCAAATAAGGTTGTCTTAAAGGAGTTATTGCATTTACTTATGTGATTATATTAAGCGTGTTCTTAATTGTTCTTTTGATACTAGCCAAGGTACATAGATAGCTGCTCTGAGTAGTTTCTGTGAGCTGATATCTCTTCTTTCTGTACATTTGTGAGTGAGGACTCCTCTATTTGTGTGTTAGCTAGTGGGGCTTAAAAGATGGAAAAAAATAATGGATGCAAAATTGCTGTAGGTGTAGAGCCTTTGTGTGCAGTTAAAATTGAAGGCATTACAACTGGTTTTCAATCCTATTTTCTAGCAAGGGAAGTGGCTTTCCTTCTGAAAGTTGCCTGTTCCCCAAGCAGAGTAACGAGAAGAGTATGGAAAATGCCTGTGCCTCGTTCATTCAAGCCCCATAAATGCAATGAGTCAGGTATTTTGCCTTTATAGGCTGAGCTGCGAGCTAATGGAAATATGCTAAAAACAGTTAAGCTGGAAAAATAAAACCTCTCTGATCGTTGATCCTGAAAGCACGGGGAGCTGATCTGATGTTAGACTGGAAGGAGATGCCCAGCTGCGTGTCTCCAGGAAAGGGGAGGAAGAGCCGGTTTGCTGCCTGTGGCCAAGGCGCAGGTTACCGAGCACCAGGGCGGTGAACGGTTTGAAAATGAGGAAGGGGTGTTGCAGGGTATAAGATTTCTTCTGGAAAGAAGGGTGTGTGTTGTGGTGAGAGTGCAAGGAGGTCAGGCAAGAAAACCGTAAACACCTCTCCAACTGGGCTGTTTCCTTCCCTGTTCCCTCCGCAGTGCTGACCTCCCCTCTTATCCCCAGCGAGAAGAGAAGTGAGAATTAAAATGTTGTGTATTTGGGGGTGTCGCTGTTCCTGCTGCACCTGCTCAAGTGCTGAACTGCAGGTGTTTGTGGCCACGTTTGTACTACCGCTCCTGCGAGGGAAGGGCGAAGGGCTGCAGCCCTCCGAGCTGTGCACAGGATGGCTGCACCACGTTTTGGGTGCTGGAGAAACCTGGGGTGCTGCAGGGATGCTCTTCAGGTCACACCAAGGAGATAGCTGAATGCCAAGTCCTTTTATGTGTTTGCTTGCTGTAGCCCCCAGTTCACTCCTCTGCAATCCCCTTCCTCCCCCCAAAATGAAAATCCATGGTTTATCAAACCTCATTTTCTCCAAGTGCCTCTACTGCCTTTCTAAGTTTAGTCTTCTCTCTTAATTGCATGCCAAGTTGGGGAAAGGGAGGGGGGACAAATTGGTTAATTGATTAGTAATTTATTCTCTGGTGATATGCTTATTTAAGAAATCTGCCGGAGTTATATATGTCAAATGATTCACATAAAAACAACATCAAGTGAATCATATATAAAAATGACATAATTGCTATTAAACTTAGAAGCCATATGTGTGGCTGAGGAAATTACTTTATTGGCTTTAGCAACTCTTTTATATTTCTTCCCAAAGCCAGTTGTACTCTTGTGAACAGAGAAGGCATGTTTATGTGCAGGAAAATAGCCCCTATGTGTGTTATTTGGAGATCTGTTAATTCAAGGAAGTAGGTGCATATTCCAACAGTGCAGGAAAAAAAACAAAATTTTGAGTGTTGGGAAGCTGAGAAAGGGGTCTGTCTTTTTTTCTTTTTTCTCATCAGCAAGATTAAACGGCAGCTCTTGCAATATGCACCATCTGAGATTTTATTGCTCTCTGTTATTTTTAGTACTAGACGGGAGATTAAATGAAATCCGGGATTATTTCAGACAGTGTTAAACTTTTTATTGCTCATTTCTGCCATCAGGCTGAGGCTGACCCAGCTGGATGGGTCATTAGAGAAGGTGGGCTCTCCTCCGCGAGCACCCAGACAATTAAGTCCTCTACCTATATGTTGTCTTATAGGAAAGTTGCATATAGCAACAGCAAAAGTAAATATAGCTATTAACACAGCTAGTCATTTATTTGACATTACTTGGTTCTCAGAAATCTGTTTTGTGCTGAACTTCACATATGCAAACAGTATTTTATGTGTGGCTCAGCATCCATATAGCCTCTGTGGGATCGCAGGCTTGTGTCGCTTTCCTGGGTGTTTTGGAAGCTTATTTTTATTTATCTCTTTAAGACTACTTGAAATAAACCTAAACTGATTTAATATTTTGCATTTCTTTATCAGGAGAAGATTAAAAAGAAGGCCTTTTTTTGAGTATTTACTTCAAATCCTCACATTAAAAAAATTAGCTAGATACAGCTGACTTGATGCTTGTTACTGATGGTTTCTTCATTTTTATTACTTTTTATAGGGTGGTGCCTTTTACATTAGTCATAGCCTTAGACACATTGATATATGCAGTAAGGAAGGCTTTAGGTGGTGGTGTTGATGAATAGCTGTTGTAGCACCCTTCTGCAGTTAATCTTGGGATGAAGGAAAAATTCTGGTCTTGCTTCTGCAGGTTTCAGAGGTCCTGCTTGTCTTCGGGGTGGGTTTTGTAGGTTCACGAGCGTGCCTGCCAGCTGGTGCCAGCCCAGTTTTAGCTCAGGACGTTAGCAAGTCCCCCTTGATGAAGAGGAGGGGTCAGTAGGCAGCTATTCAGCTTTGACAGGGTGCCTGTGTCATCAGCACCGAGGGACGGAGCATCTATTGTAGCTTATGTGTTGTGAAGAAAGCCCCCTAGTATTTTCTGTAATTAGTTGCTGATAAATCAACTTCTAGAAGCTACACATTAAAGACTATCCCAGCGGCATGTCATTATAAGCTGTATTTGGCTATGTTTGGAATAACATTCCCCGTGTTTTGGGTACTCTGACTGTCCCACGGTCTGTCCTCGCACGCGTGGCACTCAGCAGCGAGCCTGAGCACGCATCGCTTCCACCGCAAGTGTCTGGGCTGTCCTGGCACGAGCAAGTGAGTCAAGAAAGTGGGGATTACGCTGCCCTGAACTGGCTTTTTCCCTGCTGCATGTCTGTCTAATCTTGCTCGGAAGTCACTGATGTAAGAGGAACGAGCTTGGACTAGAGTGGCCAGTGCAAAACTTCTGCGATGGGAATAACTATTTAGTCTGTAAACACGCAGAACTAAGAGAGCCCTGTAGCTCTGACTCAGCCGTCCTTTCGTTTTCAGCCCTGGCATGGGAAACCCAAACCCTTCCCCTTGCCTCTGCCTGCTGTCCCCTTCTTTCTCCTCAGACCTTCAGCCTTTCGCCAAACACAGGCTGGGAGCTCGTTTCTGAGACTGTTATCTAGGAGATGCGGGTTGTTTGGGTAGGACTGTCACTGAACTTGTCAGTAAACATAAAGGGCTTTTGTTTCAAAAAAGTAAATGCAGCTGGTTTGCTTAATTATTCAAAAAAAAAGAAAAGAAAAGGGACATCAGGCTAGGTAGGGAGCTGCAAAGGGACCAATATTTCTAAAGAATATTCTGACTTGTTGTAAACTTTCTAAATAGAAACATGTCTGAATGGAGACTTGGTATCAGCGGTCATGAATCTTTTTTTGATTTTGGGAGCTCTTACTCATTTTCGTCTGAATTCAGGTTCAGAGCTGAGTCATTCCTTCTGCTCTTCTTCCCCCGGTGACTTTTCCATGCAGTTTCATTTTTCCCAGATAGACGTTACTGGAGCAAGACTATGCTAACCGCACCGCAAGCAGTGAAAACAGTGTGTGATTTCCTTGGGAAGAGGAGAACACGCTCCGTGTGCGTTTCTGCGACGCGTACCGCAATCACACGAACGGTCTGCGCTTTAGGGAAGCGGCTCAGGATAAGGTGTGGGAGAGGCAGAGGCCATTAGCATCGCTGGATTTACCGCTAGCTCCGGCTAAAGAGGAAATAACGAACAAATGTGTTGTAATCTTCACTCCGGTGCTCGGTTTAGCAACGCAGAAGGTTGAACAGGGGCTGAAAGAACCAGTGTCAGGAGCCGTTCTTGCGTGCTTTATATTTTCACCTTGTTTGGTATTGACACAGCACGGGATAGCATGAGAGAGACTGAGAGAAAAACGCATTTCAGAAGAGGAAAGGGGCCCCCATATAATGAAGAGTTCAACTGAAATAAGGGGGGGGGGCGGGGAATTTTTTTCTTTGCATGCCAGATTTCTTGCCACTTTCAAGCTAATCCTTTCAGTTCACTTCAATACAGTCACTGAAGTAGCTCAGAAAAAGAGAGAAAAAGATCTTTGATATGCTAGATCAACCAAAGTTTTAAAAATCTGTCTTTGTATATGCCATTTATAATGCAAATCTCAAGTTGGCATTTTAGGCTCACTTACTGCTGTTACTGAAGTACCTTGGAATACAAAGGCTGGAGATGGAGGGAGATCCCAAATGACAGAGCGCCTTTGATAGTTGAATAATAAATAAAAAAAAAAAAAAATTACATTTTCTCATTTCTGTAAATACCTTCTACTTCTGCAGTGTGTGTGAGAGAGGGGAAGAGGGAATATTACTGTACAGAGCTGAAGTTATTGGTCCAAGTCTTCTGGGAATCTGAATTCAGGTTTGCCAGTGCGTCCCCAGAAAGGATTTGACCCTGGCTGGGGTATCCTGTGACTTTCCTCCTACCAGGGAGAAAGCGTATGTGCTAACTACGTTTGCTTAGTCAGTGAGCAACCGGTTAAGTATTCTTTTGGAAAGCAGCCTAATTTCTAGGAGTCGCCTTCCCAAATATATAACCTGATTTCTTTCCCTTGTGTTCCCAACATTTAAGCACTGATTAAATGTCACCAAAGATAATAGGAGAAATGCTCATGACGGCCAGCCTATTTTAAAATAGCATGGGCATGCTTAAAGCAATAAGTAATTTTGCCTCTGTTACACAGTGTGTTTAATGCATATTTAAATTAATCTGTAGACAACTTCGAGCAAGCTGGATCTGGAAATGAGTTATCTTTCTAATTGGGGATATTTTGGGATTTGCCCTGCTGAATTTCACACAACCGCTCCATGAAAGGTGACTATCAAATGGGTTGATTGTGGCCTCCTGTCCCACACGTGCTCCGCAGTGGGAGTGGGGATGTTGAGATAATCCTGTCCGCCGTTTGAATCCTGTTTTTTTGGTATTGTAAGGGCAGTGGGGTAACTCTCTGGTCTGCAGTTCATAACCCAACCTCATGCTCTGTTTCCAAACCTTGTTTTCTCTTGCTGCTATGTAAAGAAGGCAGAGGCAGGTTTCTTTATGATAATTTACAACTTGGTTTGCTGGGAACTGTCTTCTCACCACAGACCTGCCGTGCAAGGCATTGATTTAAGGAACTGGCCAAGCACCTACAATTTCCCCAAATACTATGGTATTTAGAATTGCTTTACAACTGTCTTCTGCTACTGCTGCTCTCTGGAGCATCTGCCCATTGATGCCTGTGTCATGAGGAAGTCAGTAGGACCCTTCATAGGGTTGTGATACGCTTGGTAGCTCAGCTAGTGTAGAGTGGATTTGTCCTACTCTGTTGACTATTTCTAAGTATCGTTATACTACAGACATTAGTGCGAATAAAGAAACATAGTTGAGAAGTAAGTAAAATGTACCTTGATGCAAGAATTAGTCTTCCTTTCCACCCCCTTCTTGATGCCAATGTCCTCTGTGTCCATTGAGAAGCCACTATGGCATAAGAGTTGAAACATGGTTCAGGGGAGCAGCAAAGAAAATACATCTTCTGGGAGTCAAAGTGTCAAGATCATGTTTTTATTTTATTTATTTATTTTTCCCCACTGTGTTGTGGATTTTTTTTTAACTGTAAATATCACTTAAATCATGGCTATAGTGTATGACAGACTGCATTCACTGAAAGTGCTAATCTTCTATTTTGAGGGGTTTGGAAATGTTTAGCTGAATCTGGGGAATGATGGGTGGGGAAAAAAAAAAAAAAGAATAACGTGTGTCCTCTAACTGAGCTGTTACTGATTATCTGAGTGCAATGTACAGATTAAGGGCCTGATCTAAAGACCACTGGGGTCAATTGACTGAAGTGGACTTTGAATCAAGTCTTATGAGCGCTCAGCGTATGCTGTAGCGGAGGGTGATGGAGACGAGCACGGCACACTTTCCTCTCCAATAAGCCTGAAATACTCCAACTGAAACTCTAAAGCAGAGATGGTTTTCTGGCTTGTATTGAAAAAACCCTAAAATGATTGCGTAAGGGCTGTTTTTAATATGTAATGTGAGAAATATTCAGGTGGGAGCACAGATTATTAGTAGCATCTCAAGAACGTGACTTTTCAGGTGTAGGAACTGGCATTTCAGAGCTTCTTTCTTTTTGGACAAAAGGGTGTTTCATCAAAGTTTCTGCTTTTGAAAATTCTGTGATCTAAGTCCGCTAGATTACATGTTTTCCCACACGATGGTGATTCTACTGCCTATTTCAGGCTGCTATGGAAAAACTTGAGGGGAAAAATACAAATAAAATATGCCCAAGCACGCAAGTCAATGATCTGTGTGTTAAGCCTATTGGCACATATAGGACAATTTTATTGCATGACCTACTGGTTAAAAACATCAAAAATATAAGTCAAGTCGTTTGAAGAACTGCTGCTTAGTGAGTTAGAATGAATGAAGTCTTTATTGAGTACATGCTTCCAGATTCATCACTGGTTCTGTTCTAGTCATGCCCTATCCTAGTCTTAACTGCCCCAGGCAGTCTTTTTGAGGCCACTTGACCTGCCAGTCATATTTCAGAAACTACTGATATGGTACTTGCTGATTTAGTTTAGATTCCAAACAGGCTAGCTGCTGGATTACAGACTAATGACCCATCAGATGCTAAAGGCAAAGGCTTAAAGTGCACTAGTGAATTAAGCCTCAACATTGTCTGAAGGGAAGAATTTATTATGTCATTAAACTTGACTCAATAAGTTTCATTTCTTTAGATGCATTGCACTAAGCAAGAAGTAAGGAATTAATGTGACCGAGAGATAGCATTTTGATTTTATTCAGGTAAAGCACTGATATTCAAGCATAACATCAAGGGTTTCCATTTCGTAGAATTTTGGCTATATTGATAGAAACAATAGGTTGACAAAACTGCATAGCTGATTAACCAACCATGGACTCCTCAAACTAGGTTCACTTGGATATATGCTTCAGTTGGTAAATACATAGGAAAGTGAGGCTTGCCTGATTTGATGAGACCCTTGGTGAGGTTTCAGGGGCTTTCCATCAAATATCAAAGCCTCCGTGGTGTAAAGATATTAGTAGTAAGTTATAGATAGCACTGGGATTTAATGCAAAACTTAATACAAGCACATAATGTGATGAGTCAAACGGGGATTGCAGCTTGCCTCTCAGAAGACTGTTATAGTGATCGGAAGGAAAAATCCTGCATAATGCAAAGATCACTTTAAAACATAAAAAAAAAAATAAACATTTGGTGTTTTATCTATCTGCATATGTCTCCTAGTTGTGTCACAGCAACAGAAAAAGTGTTTATAAATAATAACAAAGATACTTCAGGAAAACGTTAAGATTTCTGCCTGTAGCTTTTGTCACTCATCTCTCACAGTATCTGATGAAGTTCTCTTGAGTTCTTCAAGACATTTTTATGTTGTAGAGGTGGTCACGTTATCAGGAGAGAAGTAAAAGGCTAGAAGCAATCAGTGGTTTTACTGAAGTTCTTTTATATCAGACAGTAGGATGGTAAAAGTGTATATTTCTGAGTTTCAAAATCAATTTAAATGTGGTTAGATTGTATTTTTAATAAATTATGTACCTTATTACAAATGTTAAGTTGCACTGAGACATTGTGAACCGTATACATTTATATGACAGCAGGTCTGGGATTAGGATTTTTTATTAGAAGATTTTAATCACTTTAATACAGTTCATAATCAAAGGGAGTATTTAATATTCTAGTCTTAAAATTAAAATTGACCTAATGGGCTGATTGTCTCTTCCTTTAACAGAGAGTATTCTTTCCCTAAAATGCAATAGCTTTTCCTTGTGAGTTAAAGAAGTGGTAAAGGTCACTCTGATTTACACAGCTCTACTTTTTTCTTTTCTCTAACACACTGGAAAGGCAAGATTCACTGCTGTGCTAAAACTACTTTCCACTGTGATCTGAATGATTAAATCCTGCAGATATGTGTGTATATATACACGCGTACACTTATGAATTCATATTTATCATTAGGCTTCTAATGAAAAACATATATAATTCAACTGACCACTGCAAGATCTTAATCTACTGGATGGGCTTCTGAAGAACTAAAGCCTGGAAATTCATACAGCTCCAGGAGATTCAGCAGAACATCCAAAATGTTTTTCACCTTTCCCTCCCATTAGAACACTCTTAATTAGTGTGCTGGTACTAAGTAGGTGGCCCATAAGTTGTCTCAGACCAGTATGAAACTCAATGTTACCTGGTTTATGGTGGTGTTTTTTGTTTTCATGTTTTTTTTTGTGTGTGTGCATTTTGAATGAAATACTCTGCTAGGAATCGAGCAAAAGGACATGCTTTGGGACATACCAGGCCGGTGTACATCAACACAAAGACTTTCATTACTTAACTCTGTGTGTTTGGGACTGGAACGGGCACTTCAACAGCCTAACGTTTGCAAAAATTTTCCAAGGACTTGATTTAGTGTTTGTAAAACAGATTTTGGAGTCTTGGAAGCCACTGTGTAGTGGAGTTGTGTTGGAATCAGCTTTTCTACCCTCCTTTGTGGTGGCATTTTTATCAAAGGCCCAAACTGAGGTCACTTGCAGTGCTCTGTGTGGGCATCCTCAGCCATGGTTGTCTTGCCCTTCTCCACTGAAAATGCCAGGAAGCTCTGAACTGGCAGTATGAAAATTAAACAGATATTAGTATTGTGCTAAAAAGGCAAAATATGCTGTTTAAATAAGAAAGGATGTGTGTTCTTGTTTCTGATTTTTTTGGTTTGTTTTTTTTAAATGTCTTGAGATACTTAATTAAAACTTATCTAGCTTTCCAAACTTGGAGAGTCAGTTTAAAGGAAAAGAGGGGAAAAAACCAAACCTTACTCTAATGTGTCAGGTGCGTTTTCTTTCCCAGCTGTAGTGCACAGGTTTATCATCAGATCTTAGCAATGGGAGGAAAGCTAGCCACAAAGACAACAAGCTAAAATGATAGAATGTGTTGTTCTTTTTTGCAGTGGATGACTTTAATTTCAGAAAGGGAGTTTCAGTTACCTATTTCATAATGCTTCACTTGGTCCCAGGTATTTCAGGTAGATTAATAGCCTGATGTAGTGTGCCCAGTGTGAAATCAGTGATGCGGTAGTGTTACCTTGGATGCAATAGGTACAAGGTACAAACTTCATATTCCTGTTTTTCTCTTACTTGCATTCTGTCTTCCACCTTTTGGTAAATTTTAAACACACATTGCAGCTCTAGCAAGGCTGTTATTGGATTTTCTTGAAAAATTAGTGCAAACCAGTTACTGAAAAGGGGAACAGGTCATTATTTTGGAGACTAGGTTGACACATCAAGGAGTTCTTGACTGTTCCAAGCATTTTACTTCTGATTTGTTCTACTGAAATATCCATTAATCAGATACAAAGGTGGAGTATGACATGTGTTGTGTTTATCTACCCATTGACCTTAAACATTTTTGCGACTCCTGTTGCCTTTGTTTGCTTCTTGGCCTGTGCTCCCCCATGAAACTCAATGCGGAAAGATATCTGTGGCTGACTGATGGATGATATTATAAGGACATTATGCTCTCAGAAAAGGAATGTCTGGAAGTTTCTAGATATGGCCTCCCAACCACAAGTTGGCTTGGTCTCAACAATATAGATGTTAGGCCTATGAGTATTTTGAATTCAAGAGTGCGTTTGGACCTGGGTCTAACATTCACTCAACGAGTATCATGTAGTGCCTGAGGGTCTTGGTCTTAGAGAACCCTGTGAGATGGTAAGGGTGGCTTCCCCTTACAGAGAGAATAAGGGGTGGAGAGACTGTCACATTTCTAGATGGATTTGGGTAGATAAATGATTTAATAATTTAGGTTGGTAATCTAAACACTTGCATAAAATCTGGCCCTCAAAAGGATTTGAGTGACTTCTGTTGGCACATCAAATTACAAACAGAGCGGTCAAATTTTCTGACCTTGGGCTGGCCAGCTAACTTTCTCCGGCTGTCCCCTTTCTCTCCCTCTTGCTCCTTTGGACAGCAATGCAACACTGGAAATCATTTTAGAAAGTAACACACTTAGGAGGATATTTCTACTTAAGTTCATGAGATCAAATGTTGGTTTTGATTACAAAAGAGTAAACCTATTGCCCTCCACAAGGTTGTGTTGATGTAATACAGCCATAAAAGCACAATTAGTTTAGCCTAGCAACAATGAAGACTAAGAGGGGTCACGATTGTTCTAAAAAAAAAAAAAAGATGCAAACACCAAGAAGGGTTGAGTGGCCTCAGTTAAATGACAATATTGGCATGAGAACAAACCCATATTCAAGATAAATAAAATCAAACCCTAGATGAGGAGACCTCAAATTACCTGAGGAGTGAAGTTCTGGAAAAAACTTCCAATGGAAATTATGGGGTTAACAAACTTAACTGGTTTTAAGTTGAAGCTAAATAGTTTATGAAGAGCCTTATGTGATGAGCTTTCTTGGGATAGCAAGGGACAGGGCTCTGTAACCCAGAACTGAAAAAGATTTCCTGTGTTTCTCTAAGCAAAGTTTGGCCTGTCTGGTCTGTAGTGCTTCCACTTAAGAAAGCAGGCTTATATGAGCCCTTTTTGCTGGGTATGACTGAGGATGTCCAAGCTGCATTTCCAAAATAGGATGATGGATTTGCTTTCTTCAAAGTCTGCCATCCTCCTTTAGTATAGGTATGCTGTAGGGTATTCGATGAACTGAAATAATTTGAGCCCTGCCTGTTTCCCTTGGGAGGCAGATGGGTTATCCTGCATACCTCCCTTTGGCAGGGTTGCCAAACTCTGGATGAGGCCAGGAAGCCATCTCTCCCTGTTTTGCGGTGGCGGTGATCCCCTGGTTCCTGCTGCTCGCCCCGTGACGGCGAGGTTCCCACACGTGGGGCTGGGGCACCGTGTCCACGTACGTGCCCTGCTAGGGACACGGGGATGTATTACAGGCAGTTTCAACTTTAAATTTCCTTGCGCTCTTGGGGGTGAAATATAATCCTTGCCCTCGCTCTAACACATCCTTTGTGGTTTAATTTAAATAGTGTTTTTTTTACAGTGACATGTGATGTTCATCTGCTAACCTTTTACCCAATATGTTCAATTTAAAGAAGCATCAAATCTCTGAATGTGCCTCTATCTACAGATATAGAAGCGTGCTATAAGGTAGTTTACCTACTTAGGTTGGTACCTAAGAGCTTGTAAACAAATTCATAAATTTGTCATGCTGATTATAGTGTTGGCAAACACAATGGTTGATCATGTTATAAATGTTTATCAACACCCGCACTCACCCACCTGCTAAGAGGTGCTACGCTTTAATGAAATTGTTTGAATATCAAGGCTGGTTGCTAAGATACAATGTTCTTGTTACCAGGGATGTGATGCTTACAGATTTCTGTTATCAAATAATGATTAGAGATGTGCTAACCTCAAGGTGCTCGGTGCAGTGAAAGGTTTACTGAGCCACAAATTAGTAAACTGTCTGCCTGAGCAGACACTTACAGAAGGATCACATGTGCATCAAACTTACCGAGCTGACATTTTTAAAGAAGACAAGATCTGGCAGTGTAAATGTTCCTATATATGATGAAAGACTGTCATAGGAAATGTTTACATGATCTGTTGCCTAGCACAATGTCTTCGTGCCATTTTTTCCCCAACTTAGAATAGTGTTGAAATCTCCTAGTCAAGTAACTGCTTTCTTCTTGCTCACTAAAATGTCTCCCAGCACTCACCTCTTGAAATTACACCGTGGTTTGCAAATGCTGATTTCTGTTTTCTGTAGGCCACACAAAGGAGGAAACAAAGATGTGTAACAAAATGGCCAGCATGTGGGTCTGGTGGGCAAAAGATCGCATTTCTGGATACTGCGATGGATTCAGGGTCGAAAGCTTTATTGATGTTAAAAACACAACTAGATGTTAAAGAAGACAAACATCAAATATTGATGATGTTTTCTTTTTAGTGTAGGTGCTCTGAGCCCTCTGATTTGCTAATGCACTTTTTAATAAGGTATAAATATTGTACTTCATTTTATTCTTTTTAACAAGCGCATTTCAGTGTTATTAACCATCAAAGAAAATAATGAATAGCACAATATAGGTGATCAAAAGGATTTTGCTCACGCTGCTGAAGTGCTAAGTAATCTTTAAGTGTAATTGTTGATCTCGTTATTGAATTAAGGTTCAAGCTGTATTTACAATACCTACATTAACATGAATTTGAGTTTAAAGCCAGTTCAGCTGAAATAACCTAAATTGTAAGCAGGGTTCATGCTTGTCTGTGGGACTCCATATTTTTACATCACCAGTAATTGTTTGTTTCAGTGTAAAGGGATGTTATTTTCCTGGTCCTGTAAGCATCCTTTTGTAGCTACTTCACAAGACGCTCCTATTACTATAACTACAAATCTGCTGGCAATTAAATTCAACTCGGTGCGGTTCTAGTAGATAGGTAGACACCTTTAAAGTTACAAAATTGCAAAAAAAAAAAATTAGCTATAATTTACTGTGGTTATAATTCATGATATTAAGCTTAACCCTTGGATGTAAAATTCATACTTCATAAAATGATACAAGACTGCATCCTACAACAAGCTCTTAACATAACCCATGTTCTACCTACGCTGTGTGGGATGTTCAGACAAATAATCGCCTTCAGCAGATGCCTTTGTCATAATGAGTGTGATAGTTTAATATTTATGGAAGAACGGCTGATTTTCAATGCCTGCTTTAAAACCCCAAGAATAATTTTGCCAGCTCTGAGGACTGCATGTAGATGAAATGTTTTGCAGAGTGAATGAGGTATACAGACCTTTCTATGCCACTTCCAAATGATGGGAGTGGGTCTATTGCAGGAGATAACCTGCACTATGGTTATCTCTCCTCCTGCCTGCCCTATTTTATATAGGGACCGGCAGCAGGGCTGGTAAAAGAGGCTGATCATCCTCAGTTAGGTAGAGCTGATGAAGTGATGCAGAATTACTCATTTCTGTTGCTGAAGCTGAGGTGGGAGAACCTGAAATCTGGCCTCTATGGGAATGGATTTGCACCGCGGCTTGTGTTCACCTCCCGGGACAGCTGATCCCCTTCGCCTGCTCTCCCACCTGTTCCTCTGCCTCACCAGCCTGGTTTTCACTGAGCTTTGGACCTGCATTGAATTTTATGACTATGCTATAATATTTCTGACATTTTTCCTTTTGCTGTAATGTCTATTAGCTAAAAAAAATAGGAAATACTCTCTAAAACGAAGTCATAAAACTTCCCTTCCTTCCACCACTAGTGATCAGCAAACTAGGACTGTAGCTGTGGCCATCATGGAAATAGAGATGTACTGAAATGCCTTGAAATAACATCAAAACACAGATGCTCACCTGGCCATTTGTGGCAATATAGACACTTTATCTGCTGCAGCTGTCTGTGAGGTGGGAGGAAAGTTGGGCTTTTTCTTCTTTTTTTTTTTTTTCTTTAGGTTTGTTGTAATGAGTGATTTACATTGCATTAGATTATGCTGGGATATACTGTGTCAGGTGGCATGACCTGATATAACCCAACTTAATGCAACACATATGTTTAGATTGTATTACACGTGAAGAAAAATTCCCTGAGAAGCTGTCAGGAGCAGGTGATTTCTGCAAATGGAAAATATTTGCACAGTGATATTTTATACGAGTCAAAATTGAAAGGTGTGTAAAACTTGAGCATGGATTTAGGAGCCTTAGCCCCATTGACTTTGCTGGGACTAAAACTTTTAAATGCCACGGTTCCCTTTGGAAATATGATTTAGCATCTGAGGTTGAGTTGGCAATTTTGCAAAATCTTGCTTTCATTATAGTCAGCTCTGAGCTGATGGAGTTGCAGCAGTGTAAGAGGGCAAGTGAGATCCAAACCAATTGACTGGCAGCTAGCAATAAAGCAGGATGCAAGGAATTCACACGAGCAAGTCTGGATTATTATTTTCCTTTTAAAATCTTGCCTGCTTGATCGGTTCCCCTTTTGGAAATCAACTTGATAGGAATGTGGGCCGAAGTGCAAGGTTTACATTTCACTCCAAGATGACTATGTTGAGGTACCCAGCTCTAAATTTGGAGGCTCATATGGATCTTTTTTTTTTAATTTATTTTTTCTTTTTTTTTTTTTTATTTGGTGTCGGAAAAAGGAGCCTAAATTTAGGCTGTGAAGTTCATTTAGGAATCTAAATATAAATGTTCTGCTTTGCAAAAGTGCTGAGCACCCTGCAGCTCCCACAGTCTCCATTGAGACTTCGCCTTGGTGTAGGATGCTGCTCCCAAACGCACCCCATCCCGGGGGGAGGCTTGTGCGTGTGCGTATCCTATGTTTGTACATCGCTTCGAGCATACAAAAGCTTGCAGTGCCCGGGATTCAAAAGTCAGAAAATGCCTATGTGACCTTAATTGTATACATGTGTAGTGGCCTTCTCATGTGTATACATTATGACACGGTTTGGTCACGTACTTCGCTATACTCGGTGCGGTAAACGTTTGGGAGTGTGATGTGAGGGAGGCAGGGGTTACAGCAAGACAGATGTTTCTGTGAAGAGCAGGGAGAAACAAAAAGCCTGTGGTTTGAGAAGCCAAACATCAACGCTTCAAACTTTTTCATGTGGGCTCTTCTGTGGACAAGCTGTTTTCTTTGTGAGTTTAAAACCAAAGCCAAAGCACATCACGCTTCCCTTGCGGGATGGTTTTTACCTGTGGCTTGGTTGCTGTTGGGTGTAGACTGGGGAGGCCCCTGGCTCTGGGGGCTGGGGCAGCTCTACCCAGAGGCTTCTCTCTCCTTTCTGGTACCCAGCATTTCACCTGATCTTGATCAGGTTTTCTTCTCCCTTCTTTATCCTGTTTTAGCAGGCTCTTAGTTTCCCTCTACCCGGATTTCCCTCTAACCCCTCTTTTGTTTAATTTCTGGCTGAGAGGCATGGACAGTTTGAATTTGGGTTTCCTCTGGGTGCCCAGCCCTGCCTTGGAGCCAGGAGCAGCATCTGCAGGTGATAGCTTCTTTTACTCCTGCAGCCCGAAGCTCAGTGCAAAACTATCCCATGCTGTGTAGATGGCTTTTGAAAGCCCTGAGAAAGCACAGGCTTGGCCTGTGAGAAAACGCATTTCAGCTTTTAGAACATGAAAAAAAAAAAAAATTAAAAAAATCTCTCAGAAAGTTGAGATATACATAAGAACAACCTGGCCAAAGTCAAATGGGTGATACTGGACAAGAGCTACCCCTGCTTCCACTGAATCTCGAGCTCCTACTCTGAATAATGGCAAGATCTTTGGCAAGAATAAGTCTTGCTGTTATTCTGGGCAAGGCAATGCATTTCTTCTCCCCAGCCCTCATCAAAGAAATGCCTCAACTTTTTTTGAGCTAAAGTGTCTCCAAAGCATCTGTCTCTAAAACAGATACCTGGCATAGAAATGCCAGCTCAAACAGTTAAAATTGGCTAGACAAAAAGCGATGAAAATCGGTGTCTATTAATAAGAGGAGGTTTTGGGCAAATCATTACACGCATTGCTGCCAGCGCCAATAATGCTGATATTTATTTTTGCGTTCTTCTGCAGCATGAGTATTATGTACAAAGAGCTGCCTTTAAACAGGATCATCTTTGTTACAACACATCATCAAGGGCTACTCCGCTCTGAGCATATGGCAGGGCTGTATCTCGGAGAAGTGGGTAGTAGTTGGTAAATGCTGACAGTTGAGAGCAGACCGCTGTCACTACCCCAGGCGTGTCTGCAGTCAGGTTGCAGAGGCAGCACTTACCTGTTTTGAAGGCTCCAACTTCTCCTTCCCGGCCCAAGGAAGCAGAAGAGATGGGAGCAGATGTCAGGAGCCTAGAATTTGGATCTGATAAGGACTTGGATCAAAATATCAAACAAAAATATTTTAGGGAAAGTTTCTGGGAGGAAGTGAGCTATATGGGGAGCATGGCTTGCCAGGCTTTTTAAAAATAAAACGTTCTCACTCTGTGTTTAGCTCTCCCACAGTTTGAAACACTTGCGGTGATCGAGCCTAGCAGCCCTTGTCAGTCTACAGTACATCATCCCCCTTCGGTTGGCTGGGAACATCTCTCCTGTAAGGGCAAAATAAAGCTGCTCATTTTGCACACATGCTTTTAAAACTATAGGCAAGGAATACCTAAATATAAACCAAGGGCACCTTGGACCGAATGCTTTCTGACTCGGGCTGTTATCGCCCTTTCCCCTTGCAGTCACACATGTGCTTCTCCTGCCTTTTCTTATGCACACCTGTAGCTTGCTGACAATGCGCTCGATCGCGTATGCGAGCCGCTCAAATTCATAATGCTGTTAAACCTCGCTTGCTCCCATGCTCAGGAGCGTTTTCCTCCAATTAAATACCAAAACACAACAACGACATATCTACAAAGACAGCAGGAATCTGCATAGCACGGGTGGAGGCGAGAGGGACCTTCTGGTGTCTTTACAGACCAGTGCATTAGCCTTAGTCTTTTGTTCACAGGGGGAGATACAAGTTTGGGGGTCAGTGAGCACTGTCACTGTCTTCTGTATATTTTACTTGGGGAACTATACAAGCAAATAGCCTCGTGGTGTCTTGCGGTAGTGTGGCCAAGAGGAAGATTTGTATCTCTTTAAAATTACTATTCATATGGCACCTAAAAATATATAATGTGGAATAGTGTTCTGCACCATTCTCTTTGTTGGCGCTTTCAGTAAAATAAAAATAATTGACTAAAAATAAACCTGATAGTAACTGCCTCTAAACTGAGGAACGGGCAGGGTTTTCTGGTATTTTTTGACTTGAGACTGCCTGGGTTGGGAAGACAGGATGTTTTTCATTGCATAGTTTATGAAAGAGAAGGAGATTAGCAGACCTTCATCGAAAGACCATGAGCTATGTTAATCCATGAGGCTCTTTATGATAAATAAAAACTAAAGCAAATGACACAATTGTGAAAGGTGCTGTAGAAGTTTTTACCAATTAACCATTGGAAACAGTAATATTGAAGTTCCTAGGATAAGTCATAATACGTCAGTTTGCAAAAGCATTTGAAGCAAGTTTTCTGTTTCATGGTAGGCTTTTTGGTTACTTTTTCTTTTGTTACTTGGTAATGAATTGTAGTGTAGCTGGTTCCCATTTACCATAAAGAGGTAACCATCAACACTTCACTTGGTGGGCTGGGTGGCCTTCTCCTCAAGAGTGAAGAGAGTACTATTTTGGCTATAAATGTCATGTTCAGCCTGTGAAAGCATTATAGAAAGGTTTATTTATCAAAATAAAATGCAAAATCCACTTAGCTGATGTCCATTCCACCCCTTTGTATACCAACGTTTGAACACTGCATCCCAAATGAAGATGTAACATGGTTTATTGAGGTAGGTGATTTCACTCCTCTTTATTCCATGTTTGGGTGTTGTGGTATTATAATCTCAGCCAACAGTCCCCACAAAATATTTTTTAGGGGTATGGTCTATAGGAAACAACCGAGTTGGAATGAGCATATTGCAGAGCGTTGCTTTGTATACTAATTATCTGCATCAATGGATGTGCAGAGCGGCTCAGAGCACTGTACCTGCTGTGTCGAACAACTTGCTCGTAGTCGCGGAGTATATGCTTCCTGTGGGCACCTGCCTATTCCGTGCATCGCATCACATTGAGTTATGTCACGTTATGTCACATCACAGATGAGATGCGACCCAGTGTAACCTGACACAGTGCAGTGCCAGCACTGCAGTGGATCAAAACTCGAGAAAACCTAGCAGTTGTGTTTGTCAAGGGCAGTAAAATACAGGCAGGCTACCCGTGAACCTGCAGGTACTCTAATTTTCCCGTTAGCCTGGCTATTTGTAGATAGTTTGACATATCTCTCTGGGATATAAATACAAGAATTTCTCTGCTTGTGTTTATTTATGATACTTGTCGTTTGGGAAACAATAATCTTCCTACTTCTTAATCTAAATTGAACCACGGTGGGTACACCAATAAAACACGTCACAACAAACAAAGGAAATTCTCCCTGTATTAATAATAAACTCTTTAAGATTTATCAGTCTCTCCCTCTTTCTTCCCTTTGTGCGATGCAGTCTAAAGCAACTGTTACATTTATAGATGTCTGATAAAATTTTAATAGAAGAACCCATTACCTTTGAATCTGGAGTAAAGAAACTATATAAAAAACAGGAGTGTTGAGCCTGAGCTAAATATAATTTGTTAACTGAGAGTAGCAGCACATGAGCTTTATAATGCTGATGGATTTACTTTATTTTGCTACAAGCAGGGGGACAGTGAATGTTGTAGCAGATGAGGTGTCGCAAAACAAGAGCGAGAGATGTTCCAGCTACTGAGCACAGGGAAGTCCAGCAAGAGCTGGTGGAGGCTGTATGAGACCCACCATAGAGGGTACCTCCATGAAGCTATGAACTCTGAGAGTTTGCGTCCTTGATTTTGGGGGGCACTAAAGTCTAAACAACACCTGTGCTCTTGCCAGAGATGGGGTTTGCGATTCCTTAAGATGTGCTTTGAACCAAGACCTCTGTACAGGATTTAACAGCCAAATCCAGAATGACTTGGGGAAAGAAGTGCTGTTACCTTGTGCTCCACGGGAGCTTCTCAGGAGCTGTTGGCTATCTGGCATCTGGCTCTGACTTCTGGATGCTCTGCTCACCTGGCATTTAGTGTCTGCATAACCATCTGGCTAGGGAGGACTTCAGTTTTTGTGGAAACATTGAAATTTGTTTTCACTTTTTGGATTTTATTTTATATACTTAGTGATATTTCTAGTAATTTTTTTTCCTAACACTTAAATCTTCAGCAGAATTTTTTAGCGCTTCTGACACATTACTAAATGAAAATTGGTGACTTATTTTAAATATATACACACATATATGTATACACATGTCATAAAATAGGATGTTTTCAGTGTCACTTAGGGAAGAATTTCTTTTTCCATGGGAGGAGGAGCTGCAGTTCAAAACAGTTCTTAGCTGTGTACGTTATTGATGATTACTGCTAAGCAAGTAGAAAAGAATGTCTGTGGCACTAGGAACTTATGCTGTCCCATTGCTCTTATAGTTCATAAGCTAAAAATTAAAACTATACTCTTTGCTAACATTTTTTTTTTCCTCTTTGACTAGAAATGTGATATTTGCTGAGAGTGCTGTATTAGCAAAAAATCCAGATATTCCTCTGACAGGATGGAGTCCTAAAGTCCCAGTGAAAAACGTAAAAGTCAAATGAGGGTCTCATCTGAACCTCTATCTGTAACAGAAGGAAGGGTTTATTATTCAGCTAATACTCAATGTTGTAACTAAAGTTGCGTGATGCAGCAGGGTTCAGCCAGAAGCTGATGACCTCCGTTATGACACATCCAGTTTAGAACCAGATGGAATGTAGTAAAATATATTTAAAAATATTTCAGAAACATATGTAGCTACCAGAATCTGAAGTCCTAAATGCATATAGCCTCTATTTCTCCACCAAAAGACGAAGTCAGTAAATACAGTGGCATCTTCTCTTTCCTTGAGCTGAGCTGAATTTAAACTGTGAGCTTCATTTCCACAGTTCAGTGTCCAATATGCAATCTGATCACACCTCCACTTTTGTGAGTTGTAGCCATGGCCTTAAATTAAATTACAAATCCTACATTGGACTGACACAAATCTGATTTTGGCCTGAACTTGAAGTGTTTGAAATACCAAATCACTACTCCCTGATCCCTAATGAGAAGTAATCAAAGAATTTAACCAGCAGTACAAACACTTACACATCACTACAGATGTAGCCAAATTGACTCAAAGTACTCTTTTTCTCTATGAAAAAATTGTGTGCAAATATACCTTACTGACACCGGCTATTCCAGTAGAATCACTAAAGAGGAGGGAAAAACTCTTCTGGTTTAATTCTCAAAAAAGAATCCTAATAACTTTTTCCCCTTCTCTTCTAGAAATCTCTGTTTTTCACTACTGTTGTACACCATGCCACTTACTCATAAATAACGAAATGCGATAAAGAAATTACCCAACCCGCCTGAATGTAACTTGGACAGTCGTTAACCTGGTGCGTCTGCCATGTTCCAGACACCCATAAATTGGTCGAGACTCCTTTCCTCCTGTCTGTTGCCAAAAAGCTGGCTTGGCAGCTCGCTACCCCAAATGATCGTGATTTATTTGACTGCCAAACTTCCTTGTTGTCTCCTTAAATTTTCCACAGCAGTTCAAAATTTCAACACATTGGGGCAATTATGATATTATATAGTAATGCATATGATAGTACTGACATAAACTAAAAAAGATTACAAACACTATTGATTTTTAGTTTCCTTCTGAGGAGAAGCTGCAATAAAGCTTGCCCTGGCGGGAATGTGAAAAGGTACGTCCTGAACAGTAGCCTTAAGGTGATGTAAAGTGAAGGAAGCTGTCTTCTCTAATGAATTGAAGTCCTTGTCTTCTGACCCTATGGAGAAGATAGATTTCCCACGTTCCGCCCCCCCCAATTCTTTCTTTCTGTTTTTTTTTGTCTGTGGTAGGAAACCTCTGCCTTTTTTGGGGGGGGTGGATGTGAATGAGAAAACAGTTGTTATTAATGCTACTCTAGCAAATTTTTTTTTTTTTTAAATTCCTGAGCAAATGGCATATAATGCCAGCTGCTCTGGTAACTGTATAGTAGGATTTAGGATACTTAAATAAGGTGACCAGACTTTAAGTCATTCTCTGACTGCTGGAGCACAGAGTAAGATGTAATTTTACACCTGATATTTAAGATAATCTGTCTACGTCATGCATGTCATCTTTCTCCAACATATATTTTACTGTCTAGGAAGGCTTTGTCTCTTTCCTAGGCTGGAAGCTCATGTTCCTCGGTCAGTAAAGTGCTGTGAATTATGCTTTGTCTAATACACCTATTTAAAATGTACAGCTATCATATGAGGAAAAAATGATGGTTGATGATACAAGTAACACTGCAGGTGTTGCCTGATATATACTCTTAAGGTCTCACGTTATCACTTGTGCTGGTAAAGCTACACCAATAACGATCCTATTGTATGCATTCTATGCCTCTAAGATGCATCTAGATAGGGGAGCTTGTAATAACTTCTGAAGTTAAGGTGATGGTGATGATGATTATTTTATTTTACACGTAGCTGTAAATGCTGGCCTCTGCAAGGATGTACGTTGCCTTCTATTAAAACATCCATTAACTAGTAGAGCAGTGCACGAAAGGTATAAATGTAGAATAAGTGTCTGGCTGTAGTGTCTTCCACAGAAGAGCAATGCTTGGACCCTCATTTTTAGCAAGGAGATTTACTTTTGCCTCTGCTGTTAAGTAGCAAGCTGTAGTGGTCAGTGTTGACTGAATTTCAGAATTTACATGATGAATCAGGAGTTTTACGTCCCTCTTTGCAGAATGGATGAGGCTGACACACCTTGGTGGTTGTTTCTCTGGTTGTTTTCTGTATGGAACTTCTCCTTGGCTATTTGACTACAAGTTGGTAGAAGAATGACTCTGCAATTATAGATCCTGTGATTCAGGAGTTAAATATACAGACCACAGGCCAGTGAATCACAGGTTCTCTGCCTGTGCTCGGACAGTGTGCACGTATCTTTCCTTAAACACTTGCAAAATCTGAAGTCATGAGGCTCCAAATGAAAAGCTCAGAAAAAAAGTTTCTGTTCCTTCTTTCTAAATGTCCTGAACTTTGCCATCCAACTTCCCTTGAAATAAAACTCATGGTCTTGTATTTTGGTGTGGCTTCTTTGTAATGACTTTGTTTTTGCAAAGGAGCAGCCCATGTGACTTGCAAAATGTCCACAAGGGTTTGTAAGAGAAGGTACGCAGAGCTTTCTACGCTGTAATGGGAGAGTTGTAGGAAATATGTTCGCTACTAAGGTGTCTGACCTGGGGACAGGGCGTTCAGATCCCTTCAGCATCAGCTTTCTGAGGACTTCCAACAAGGAACAAGCTTAGGTCTTTGAGGATAAATAGATGTGTAAAAAGACAGGTACATACCAGGTGGGATTTTTGAGATTTCATAAGTCTTGGCTCTAGAAAAAGACTTGAGCTTAAGTGTCCCTCTGGGCTTTAGCCCTAGAAATCTGAAACTCGGACCCCTAGATTCTGCATCCTGCTGCCACCCAACCTTTGAATAGACCTAAATTCCTTAGATACGAAGTGTATGTTGATAAACTGTAAGTGCTTCCGAGAACTCCAAAATTGCTCAAGCGCAGTAGGCAACACAGAGCAGGGCTTCCCCTGCCTCCCTCCCGTGTCGTCTGCCTATCGTGTCAGCCAGGAAGGACTTCTCGGAAACCATGAGTGCAGTGAAGGGAAGCAGATGGGGGAGCAGAGGTTCAAGCCCTTCCTTTTGAAGCCCTTCCCTCTGCCTGGTGTGCCTACTCCATGGGGAAGGACGTGCCAGTAAACACGTACGTTTGGAAAACCTTATGAAAGCACAGCTTCCGTGAAGAAGGAAAACCTAGTTTCTGCTCCAAGTGATACTTTGTATAATAACCTGCAGGAACCAACACGGCGTGCTTCGTGCACATTGAGCGGACGCAACTGCACTCTAGGCACCAACTCCTGTCTTTCCACGTGGTCACTCAGAAGCAGCTGTTATTGCCTTTTACAAACCAAAGAGTCTGATGCATTCGCAGACAAAATTTGTGAAGACAAAAAGTGAGATCTGTCTGATGTCAGCTTTCACGATTGCTGTTCTTTCCAGTTTTTTCCACACATTTCCTCTTATTTACGGTAGTGTGCTGACACTTAGGTGGAGATGGAGACCTAGGGAAAGGAAACAGAGGTTATATTGACAAAGAAAGTAGTAAGAAATTTGGCTCTTTAAGCTTTTCTTGGTGCTTTTTTCGCAACTCTTCCTTCGTTAAGATGAAGTGAGAAGACCTCAAATGACACGAAAATTAGGGAATGGGGAAATTTTTTTTTTATTTACTTATTCAGACTGCTGCATTGCAGGAACTGTGGGGCAGTCAAGTTCATGTCAGATCCTTTCTTTCAATTCCAGTAGAAGTATAAGCTTATCTATATGTGAAATTAGTTTGGTAACTCTGGACAAGCGTCTCTTGCAAAAGCAATCCCACAACATCACTAAGTGTTTAGCTGTGCTAATTGTTAGTGAGAGGTGAAGGAATGAAGAGCACTTTGACAGAGACCAACGAGGATAAAATTATACAGGGAACTTTCTGCTGTGATAGTCTGCTCTGGGGATAAATAAGGGAGATTTTTCTCTTTAATGTTCACGGTAGTTTCTCGATTAACAAGGAAACTCACTTAATTTAGGAGAGCTGGGGGGGAGGAGGAGAAGAAATGAAAATGAGGAAGTTCTTAGTACAGTACCAGAAAAAAAAGCGTATTAACGATAATTGAAATTCACCTCCGTGAGGGCAATGAATCATCAGAAACAGCCTGTGGAAAACAAGGTTGTGCAACCTTGACCAGCGTGTGTCACTGACTGGTGGAATTTTTAGAAAAGCAGCAGTTTGGGCTCATCGCTGTGGTTGGCGATTGCACACACCTGTTCGGCTCAGAGGTTTTGCAACCAAATTAAAAAAAAAGGAAGCTGAACTTGCTGCTTCTCCTGAGCAGTGCAAAAAAGCAGAAAACCACAGCTGTTCTAGCTGTTAACAGATATCAGCAGCATACCCCCTGTTACATAATTGAGGATAACGTTTTTGAAGCATATGGGCTGAAGGTATTGTAAACTCATTAAAACTTTAGGTGGGAAACATTCTAGCACATTTCTAGGTTTGATATCTTTAACAAATGTTTACAATTAGAGCTCCTATAAACAGTTTATTAAATAATAAATGAAGGAAAAGCTTGACGAACAAGTAGAAAGCCAGGAATTTATGCACAGCGACATGCTAGTTGCAAGTTGAATTGTGAAAGGTTGCTGCCCATTGATTTGATAACTAGTCACTTTGGGCGGCTTGAGATTCAGGACGCAGTTATGTCGGCTTGTATATAATCTGAGAGAAACACAGTTTTCAGAAAGCTTTGAGATGTGTTTTCCGGAGTTGCTACCCACTGTTTGCAAACTTCCAGCATCTGACTAAGAAAAGCTGTGGAAAATTAGGTGGTTACAAAGGGGGGGTCTTGAGCCTCTGTAGTTCTACTAATCTGATTGTTAAGATGAAGGAGGACAGAGGTTCTTCTTGCTGTAATTGCCCTTGCACTAATAGTGCAGAGATGAATTTGGCCCATTTCTGAAAACCTCTTTGTCAAGAAAAAGTAAACAACATTACAACACTTAGAGGCTTAACATACGGACTTCAGTGAGTATAGGTGGTTAAGGTCTGAAAACAGCTAATGGTTTCAGGGATGCAGCTGCTAGCAATGTGGTTTCTGATGCTATACAGCCATCTTATTGATTCAGGAGATTCAACTGATAACGGACTGTGGACCTCTGGCTACAGGTCAGCAGTTCAAACCGAAGTCAGATCAGGGAACGAATCCGGGCAGCATGCAGAAGTCTAAAGATTGGGAAATAAGCGGTCCATGAGTATTCTGCTGAACTTACCAGTGAAGCTACCAGCTAAAGCCAAAGAAGAACACAATCTTGGTTTTGCAGAAGCAATGAAGTTCATCAGGTGGTAACCATTTTTGCTGTCCTAATGCGCAGTCATGAGTGATTCAGTGTTTACAGGGAAGTGGATAACACATCCTGCAGTTCTCGGGGAATATTGCCTTTCCAGACAAGGCTGAAGGCAATGTGGTTCATCCTGCTTTCTGTCCTCTAGCTCACAGATCTCTTCCTAGGGTGGTCCTACAGGGCCTTGGTACCAAGCGGACCAGAGAAGAAATGTGCATAAGCTAAGATCTAGAGCATCTTGCAACGGATCTATATTTTACCCTGTGCACCTATGTCCTGCTGTCCTCCCCATGACGCCGTTCAGCATACATAGCGCAGTGATTTGAATTCATTGTAATTGTTTGCTTTCAATGGCATAGGAAATTTAGTTTGTTTAATCTGTATTTCATTTGGTTGGCATCAAAGTGACTAGAGGGCTATTGGCTGGCATAATGCACGTTATATGAAAAACATGTTCTTGATGATTTATTATTGAGGACCAAGTTTTTCTTTTATGACTAAAACTTGGCTTAAGACTTGGCTTGTTGCTGGCTGGCTGGCGCATTCCCACGGCGTGAGATGTGGGCTATCCTAAAAAACGGTTAGCTGGGCCTCTTAAATAAAACACCCGCTTGTTAATGAACATCATGATGATTTTGTAACGTAGCTATGCCTCCACAAATTGTAATTTAAGCAGAGGGCTTAAAAAAAAAAAAAAAAAAAAAAAAAAAAGTCCAAAATCTGACATCCTCTGATAACAATCCAAATTGTGCTGAGGCCAGAATTTTATCTTTGTAGTTCTGAGGAAACTCGGAGCAGGATCTGACCTTCTGGCACTGCCTACCTGCTTTCACAGGTGACCCAAACAGAGCGGGATGTTGTCTGTTATGTATGGACTGTGTAAAAACTTAGCTATATTTATTCAGTAGCACAAGGAAACTGGAGACCTACTTCCCATCTGTCTGTTTTTTTGCCAAATCCTTAACACGATTAAAAATATTTTTTTTTTTTTAATGCAATCAGATTCTCTTTAGAAATAGGAATGTGTTTGAAGGTTCTCCATACTGGATAACTTCTGTGAAGCTATCTCTCTCCCCCCTCCCCCCCCCCCCCATACTTTGCTTACAGTTAAGATTTAAAAATTGTGTATTGCATATTGTTACTATTCAAGCTATTTGGAAAGTATCAGGTTCTGGAGAAAGAAATGGGAAGTTATTGGCTTGGTTAGGTACTTACAATTTGTTCAGCTTGTTTACTTTAAGGAAAGACCCAGTTCACTCTAACTGCAACAAATATTTGAAATGCATTCAAGCTATTCATCAGAGAGCTTTTCTCTGCATGAATTTCAGATCTATAACTTTAGTGCAATTAGAGCCTAACCTGATCCCTTTTGTTTTAATACCAATCCAAAACAACATAGCACAACTCTTTGTAAAGCCAGTAAAAAACCCAATGCTAATAATATTCTGATTGCTTTGGTAAATCTCTGGTATTCATAACAATTGAGTACATCAAGTTTGTATGTGGCATTGATTATACTCCGGCATTACGGATCAAGAACAGCTGAAAAGGAAGGATTTACTGGGGTAATAGATAATCTATGGAATACTTGTGAAAATTTGGCCAAGTGCGCATGGACTTTTGCACATCATCAGAACTCTGGTGTGATTAAAGTAGCGTACGGTTGTGCAAACAAATTGCTAGGAGAAACTCTTTATAAAGTTGATCTGATCACTGGTAATGTCCTTGAGACCCATGTTCCCAAACTTATCTTGTTGCCAAAATCCTGGCTGGTGTAGGGGTTGTTTCTGTTTTATTTCAGCTTGCTTCGTTTATCCACAGGGTATGGGGGAAGAGTGGGGCGCTTTTTTTGTTTTGTTACAACTTGATGCGCCGTGTTTTAATCAAGGTGTCTCATTTACACGCTATATCCACATCAGGATGGATAACGCTATGATACAAATTCATTCTGGAAGATAGGAATAAAAATGAATGTCGGCAGCGTCTGTGGACAATGAGGACTGGATCTCCAGCTAATCAGGTTATTTCAGACTAGTTAAGCACGTTTCTGAACCCAATATTTGTTTGCATTTGTTTATGTATTTCATTCTAAGATGCTGTGTGATGGTTTCATGACGTTAGGGAGTTTTGGAAGAGGTGGATAATCGACCTGTTTGGCAAAGAACACATCTGTCCGCTAAATCAAATTAGAAAATGCTTAATCTATGATTTTTACTATACGAGGACATCAAGGAAAGGAATGGTTTTGACTTGTAATGAAAAAGTTGAACTACTGAAATGTTTTGAGCTCTATGTAAATATGTGGACTAACTTTACATGGCATTTTTTATTGGTGAAATAGTCCTCCCTTCATTAAAAGCACTTTACTGGAAAGGAGAAAGGCAGAGGGCAAAATTTGCTAGGCATTTTAATTATCCCAAGTTTTCCATGAAATTTCTCATCTTGTGGTGTGGATGTTTTCTTTAATAACCTCCCAAATACCTGTAAGGTTTGAAAGTGGTAAAACTCCCTGTAGGGTTACAGAAATCCATTCCAGTCTCACCTTTGGAAGCGAAAGGTCAGTGCAAAAACATTGACTTTTCATGCATGCCGTAACTGAGACTTTCGCCTCGTTGTTACTGTTTCTTGCTTTTGAACTAACTCATCCACTTACATCTCCCAGATTTCCACGGTAGATGAGCACTCCTGCTTAAGGTGGAAAGCGTTCATAGGTGTTTGTATGATAAGGCAAGTCATATTAGGGTGAGAGATCGGTGCTTTCAAAGGTGTCCGCAGCTCTGAGCACCTCAGTGAGGTATATTCACAACAGCTTCAAACTTTGCAGTGCTGTACGTGTTGAGTTTCCAGCAGAAGCCAAGGGCAGAGGGGAATTCATCGCTTTTGAAAACTAGATTGCAAATA
This sequence comes from Gymnogyps californianus, assembly GCF_018139145.2. Lineage (NCBI taxonomy): Eukaryota > Metazoa > Chordata > Aves > Accipitriformes > Cathartidae > Gymnogyps > Gymnogyps californianus. Next base: position 40,223,923 of record NC_059477.1, read on the forward strand.
TCTAGGATTGGATGTCTACAGTAAAGAAAAACCTAGCCCTTATTTTTCAGGTACATGTTTCCCAGGCTACAAAAAGGAGCAACTGTGTTCATTTTTTGAAGGATATTTCAAACTCTTTGAAATACTTGATTGAAAGGTACCGCTTAATTGTGAAATACTGCCAAATTCCTGAAAATTCAGGGCTGTGGGAGAGTCACTGCCCGTTATCTGGCTAATCTGGGCGTATCGTCACGCTGTTCTTTTAATAGGTGTATTTGTGAAACCAGAATAAGGCTTGCGTGATCGCTTGTGATGATACACGATACCCAGTTTCACAGCAAACTGTGACACTAAAGGATTGAAAAAAATCTTTCTAAGTTATACTGAGATTCTCACGAATCATCCTTTTGTCTGACCCCAAAGTGTGGGTGCCATTGCCTCAGTGCCGAACACTGCTGCGACTGTGTAGTCTCTGTTTCTCTATGAGAAGACAGAAACCATCTGGTCTGAAACACAGTCCCCTTTGAAAATACATATCCTATTATGTTAGCTCTGAAACAGTATGAGCATCTATGCCCTCTGAAGAGGAGATGGTGTCTTAATATGTAGAAAACTTCTTTTTTTTAAAATCTCTCCCCCTCCCCTCCGGGGGGATGGGGAGAAATGTCAAGAATTTTTTTTTTTTTAATTTTTTTTTTTTCCCCCTGGTCCTGAATCTGCCTTGTAAAACAAATTGCTCCCAAAGAGGCTATGCAGAGTGCTATGCTTGCAGGACAACTTATTCCCTTGCCTTGCAGGGGCGTGCGGCTGGTCCCCTGTGATGCCCTGGGGACCGTGCTCTGGTGTGCCCGGAGGGGGGGGTAACCCAATCCTTTCCTGGCCTCCAGTTTGGCCCCTTTCTCTTTTCGTCTGTGCCAAGCAGCTCAGGCACAGGAGGGCAGCAGGCTGTGCGGCTTCTGGCCACCTGTACACTCTTCCTCTTTCTCTCCCTCCTCCTCCTCCTCCCCCCCCCCCCCCCCAACTCACGAGGTCCTTGTTGCTCGTGTCCGTTTGCCTCTCTTACCAGAAAAGCCACTGTGCTGCAAGAGACCTGGCCCAGGCATCTTCCGCAGCCCTGTGCTTTGAGAAAAGGTCAAACAGGCAACTAATCTGATTTGGTTTCTATTCAGCACTCGCAAGTCCTTCAGCAAGAAAAGGAGGGGGGGGCGAGGCGTGTGGACTGGTGGAGGGGAAGGTCCATGGACCCTATGTGATGCTGCAGTAAGCCTGGTGCTTCTCTGGCCGGGAAATATTCACTTCTGATTTACAGCGGCGAGTAAAGAATTAGATTCACTTTAACTCCCCCCCCTTCTCCTGACTGGTATTCCTGACTAGCAAGTTATGCTGGTTTAAAAACAAATAAATAAATAAAAAAATTAATGTGCTGTAACTCCCCTTTAACAGGACAGTGAGCCAAATGGCTGTGCAAAGGTTGCTAAATGCAAATATAGTGTTATAATTAGGCCTTCAATATTGTTTTCCATTTTTAAAAAAGCCTAGGTTATTTTTTTTTACACTTATTTGCCTTTTTGATCTAAAGGTGCAGGGTTTTGCTTAGCTTCTGTAATAGGTCTTCTAATGATAGCAGATTTCTGAATTTGGTTTGATAAATCGGTCACTGTACTGCTTGGGAAGCTGATGTTCTCAGCTGTGCAGAGCTTAAAAAAAAAAAAAAACAAACCCAACAAGCACAACTCCTCAAACCCCTCATTTTGCGTCCTTCATCTGGTTATGACAGGCAGCTCAAGAGCAGCACTCATGTTTCTTCCCTCTGAGGATGTGAAGTGCATGCAGCCAGTAAGATATACTAGGTAACCATTATGTTTAAGTCAACACAAGAACACGCTAGGAATGTTGCTGATGCTTTAAGAATGCACCCAATTAATTTAAAAGTAGTTCTGTGGGTATTATTCGCTAAACTAATCCTGAAAGCAATTGCTATTTTCTTTTTAAAGGAGATCAAAACAAAACAGAGCTTCTCCGTTTAGGTGGGAGAGCTGCCTGATTTTCAGGGCAGGTAAGGTAGATTAATAACAGACCACTCATAAGAAGGTTTCAGATCTTACTGTCAGAGGGTAATAATTAATGATCAAATGTTAATGGAGATGCTGGGCTGTTGATGCCATTAATTCAGCTCAGTGGAGCCAGTCCTGCCCAGGACCTGCCACAGCTGTCACTGCATTCGCTTAATTATTCCAGCGCCTTCAGGCTCTTTTTCCCTTTTTCCTGCTAACTGCAGGACAGTATGTTTTCACTGAAGCAGAATTATGAAGAACGCCCCGCTTCCCGGGTACTGCCCGGCCGGCTCCACGCATAAACCTACAGGCAACAAAAGGCGACCACGAAGTGAAAGAAACAACCTCCGTCCTCTCCTCCACGAAGTCCCGTTTTAAGCAGAAAGAAGTGGGACAGTTAAAAATAGCTGGGAAGGAGCTCAGGATGGGAGGGCTGCAGAGCTGGGGGTGCCCCAGCATCGTCGCCTGGGTGCGTTGTCGGCATCGGAGATCCCCCCCCGCCTCCCCGGGGTTTGGGGGGCTGAAGTGCTGGTCCATACTGGTAGCTAATTTATATATTTCTACACACTGGTAGGTGGTTCCTACCTGCCGGTAGGTAGTTTTGATATTCCCAAGGACTGTCACGATGAAGCATCAACCAGTTCTTGGCTGGAGATAAATGTTAAATAGGGCAAGACTAACTAAAAGCCAGTGAAGTCCAAAAGTTTGGAGATTACTAAGCCTCAAAGCAACAGTTAAGGGCAGAGAATCTCAGACTAGGGATGAAAACTTGATTGGTTAAAAGAACTTTATCATCAGACTTTAGCATGGCAAAACTGGAGTTTTCCATGTTTAACTCTGTACAGTCCTGCTGAAACTTGAGAAAAATCCTAATCCAATCTTTCAAGCAATGTTGCAAGCTGTCTTTTTAATGCCTTGGCTCTTTTTCTGATGCAAAAACCCGATATTTCTCCCAGTTCTTCTTAAAGGACATGCTAATTATTTTAATGGCCCTGCCTTTACCACCACCACCACCCCCCAAAAAAAAAAAAGAAGAAAGGTTTTTTTGTTTAACTTTCAGTTATGAGGAGTGCTACATTTTAAAACCAGTCCAGTGTGTCTTGAGCTGCGAGGCTGGAATGCTTCTTGACTCGCTTCCAAACTGAAGTGCTTAAAAAAATGTGAAGCACTACAACAATTTTAAATCACTCTATACACTGCACATGGTGATTTAAAATAATTGAAGCTCTTCAAATTTTTATATGCCCTTGAATTTGGAAGTGATCAAGGTTCTGAGCATGTGCAGTACACAATGATTTAAAATTATTAGAGCTCTTCAAATTTATCATAAGTGTTTCAGCTTGAAAGTGATAGGGAATCTGGACTTCAGCAGTGTAAAGTGATTTAAAATTATCAGAGCACTACAGATGTTTTATAGGTGCTTTAATTTGGAACTGATCTCGGTTCTGAACTATAGCAATGTATAGCATATTACTTTTAAAATCATTGAAGCGGTTTCATATTTTTCCAAAGCGGTTTTCTTGAAGTCAAACATCTTTAATAATTTTAACATACATTATGTTGCAAGCGGCACCCTTTTAATAGAATATTTTGCACTTCGTAATGATAGCAGAAACGATTGCAGTTTGGTTGCAATTTGCTTCTGTGACTTTTTTTCCTTTTTTTTCCTTTTTTTTTTTTTAAGATCAAAGGTTCACGTACGGATGCTTACGGCTTCACCTTTCCAACACATCTGCTGTGAATGCCGTGCAAACCTCGTGCAGGAGATTCGCACAGAACTTCTGTGCCCACAGCCCACGAGAAACGCCGGTTCTGTCCGTGTGTGCGCCAATTAGGTAATAGCATGTGCAAATGGGTATTTAGCCACGTAATTACCCAGTTTGGGGATGCAAATGCCCATCTGCTGGTCCTAATTTCACCGGGACAATTCTGGTGTGAGTCTTGGTGATTTCTTCTTAAATATTTTAGGTCATTTTAAGGAAACAAGGATGAAATATTCTTGCGTAACAAAAGCTGAAACGCAAAAATAGGTCCTTTTCTCAAGAATTATTACTGAATTCAATGAGATCAAGGAGTGGGGACTGCACTATTGCCTAGAAGCAACATAAGCTTATTCTTTCAAAGTAAAAATACCTCCTAAAATATATTTAAAATTGTGTTTGAAGCTGTATAAGCATAAGGTTTGATTAAATACTTGGAAGAATATACTTAAACATCCCCTAATGTTTGGTCCTGAAGTTTTTGTGTAATACTTTTATAGCCGTATTTACACTGGAGCTGAGCCTTTGGCGCTGGGAAGAAGGTAGGCTTTCTGGTTACATCCATATTTCACCTCTGAAGCCTGCAGGACGTGTGCTGTATGTTACAAGGAGGTAGCCTCCTATGATATTCTCATAGACCTGGCTAAACTTTTCTTACGTGTAAATTAGGAAGCCAAAAGCCCAGGCATATGGGCAACTGGCTTTCAGGCGAAGTTTGTGCTTATGCAAGTGACCTCATGTGAGCTGCCATTTCCTTTGGGGTAGCTGTCAGCAGCATTTCTGAAGATGCTTTTTGTTGTGAGGGCCGTGAATATGGAAGATACGGTTCAGACTCTGAAGGACAAATCCTTTATTTTTAACGTAGATCACTTGCTAGGTGCCTGCTGACCTCCAGCATCGCAAGGCTGCCAGGGGTGGGAGTCTGGAGGGATTCAGTAGCGTCCAGATCTTCTCATAGGTCTTGTCTCTGGTCTTAAGAAGATGTATTGCACAGTGGGCTACTGTCCAGAAGCCTTGTTTGTGAGGATGCAATAGATATTTCTAGAAACTAGAGCATGCTGGGTCTGAGCCAGGGACTAACGCAGTTAATGAGCGCTGTGACTTCAGCATGGTGAGTGCTCACGGAACGGTCCTTGTCCTTCTTTTCCTGTCCCCTAAATATTCCCTGATTTTTATTTAAGGCTACTGTCAAAGAGTTAAAATCCCAGTGTTTTCTCACTGACTTTCCACTCGTGGCAAATATTTTAGTTTTGATTAAAGGGGAAGGGAAAAAAGTAGATCAAATGAAAATTAACTCACAGAAAAGAACAACCTCCATTTGAATTAGAAATTTCTAACACAGAAGAGTCGTTTGACCTGTGCTCTACTTCTCCGACTCTCCAAGTCACTGTGAGAGTAGAAATTTAACAGGATTAGGAATAAAAGATTCTAATAATAGCAAGTATTTTACATTTAGGATTATGATGGAAGATACCATCATTAACCTTAGCCCTAGGACTTGTTCTAACACCATTAACATCCTGACCTAAAGCTTAACACCGTTCTATTTTCCTTGGTCGGTGAAATCCTTGGCTTTGTCTTAAATTTTCTTTTTCTTATTAAAAAAGCAAGTCTAACAGTTTGTGTTTGTTGAACTTTTTAAGGTCTTTCTCTTTTGATGTTTCTCTTTTGGGATAAGAAGCTTATGATGAGACAGGGGGAACAGCAGTCATCGTTTTCAGGTTTAGGCAAGGGATATTTAAACGCAGGAGGTTTAGCTAGGTGGCCTATTTCTGCTGCAGATCAATGGTGTCGAGTGCTTGACTGCCCTCTGCCCATTGAAAATCTCTTGCTAGATGCATGAAGTCAGGAACATAAAACCCATACGTGGGCTGCAAAGTAAATTGCTTTATATTAAAAAGCCCGGTGTACTTGAAGTTTCCAACATGTCTGATCTGAGTTTGACTAACTATGGGTTTTGGAGCCAAGCCAATGTGTTGGGTGGGGTGTACTTCCATTCCATTTTTGGCTTAATCTTGGAAGTAGAAGCTGAACCCAGTCATATAGACTCAGACTTCAGCTGCTCTGGTGCTACAGCCTCTCAATCTGCTTTTAAGGGGTAAGAAAGTTGGTGTGTGTGTGTGGAGTGTGTATGTGTGAAGAGGAGCAGGGGAGGCCATAGCACGGTAATGCAGGGTATTCATCTGCTGTATTCTACAGCATCTCTCACTCATCATTTCTGATAAAAATAAACTTTAACATTGGTAGTGTTGTATGGCATTAGGAGGTAAAGGAAATGATTTAAGAGAAGGCTGTGTAATTCATCCTTTATCACTATTTTTGCTCGATCACAGCATTTCGAAACAACAAATTTAAGAAAAGTTATTTATGAAGTTCACCAATATCAAGAAAATTTAACTGTCATATTGTAATAGTACTCTTGTACCTGTCCTCTGATTACTGGGTTTGACATAACAGGATTATTAAGTCTCTTTCTGGCAGAAGGTGTTAGGGCTTCTTTAATGCACCAAATGCCAAGATTTTATTTCCTACCTGAAATGTGGTGCAACAGAGCAGCATAGTGTCCTCTCTTCCTCGCTTCCGGCAGGCAGTAGCTCAGAGATAAAAGACACTCTTAGAAGTTAAACCCATCGGACACGATACACTCAGTTTTGTCCCACATTGCTATCTGTCATGGACCACGTTCACAACTGCTTGACTCACTCTAACTCAACTTGAGTTTGAAGCAATATGAATTCATGCAAGTTAAGAACCTAGCTCTGCACAGCGCCCTTTTATTGATCTCTAGGAATTGCTACAAAGATTATTTTGTTAACCTCAAAATTATTAGCTGCATACTTTGGGCTTTTTTTGGTTGGAGGGGGACGTTGACCCCCCTTCTCCCCACCTTGTGAGTACAGTGATGACGGTCACCGGAACAGAATATTAACTCTTCAGGCATATAATGCTGTGAATAATGTGTACTTTAAACTAGATCCTGCATAGAAAGGATGCAAAAGGAGTTTTAATGTGCAAATCACCTTTAATGGACATTGTCAAAAAATAGTGAAAACTCTACTCCTCCCGCCCCGTAGTCTTATTCCATTTACGAAGTGTATGAGAAATAACAGTTTTTAAGAAACACAGGAAAGTGAGAAATTGTTGCAGCATAAAATGAACTATGATATATTGACACTACAAATCCTTAATTAGGTGGGATTTTTTAAAAGTTGATGGAACTTAGATTTTTCTAATTTATTTTTTGCCTGTTCAAAGAACTTGATCTCTTTTCCAGTTGAAAGGATGCATTACTTGGCCATTACTTCTTTTTTTTTTTTAAACAAAAAGATAGAGTCCTAAAATAATATGAGGTACATTATTTTTTATTTGCAGTGGTAACAGATTTGCACTTTTAATTTGACTGTGTTAAATGTTATGGAAGAAGCAGGTCACATTAGGGTGAACTGTCTTTATTGTTATCCTAATACGTTTAAAGGGAGACATTCAAGTCATACTAATTTGTGTGATAATACAACCCTCATCTGGGCGGTCCCAAGCCAAGGAAATCACTTCATCTCATTCAGCCTTTTGCTGAGTTATATTACATGTATTACCATGCATTAGTACACTATGTAAATTTGCTGTCCTTTGAATGACAGTTTATTATAGTGGTGTTGGCTAGCGCCTTGTAGGTAGGGTTTGTGTAGGCATCTTAAAGCAGGTTTTCTTCTTCAAAGTATGCATATTTTTTGAATTTGAAAAATGGAAAGTAATTATATGAAAATAGCAATTTTTCCACTGGGGGGGGAAAAAATGTCAGTTGCTATTAAGTGGACTCCAAAGATCTGTGACAATTAGTTTTGTTTTCCAAGTTCAGCTCTGGTTTGAGTTGATCTCAGTTAGTCGCAGATCACGTGCGGTGGTTGGGGTTCCCGGAGCGAAGGGAATCGGGCAAGAGAGGAAATTCAGTCACTGGAGCCACTTTGGCTCAGTCTTTTTTGCATGGTGAATGAATATTTTCGTGTGCAGATGGTGAGCAGCAGCTCCATCCTTGCAAGAAGGGCAACGAAGCTGGTGAAGGGTCTAGAGCACAATTCTTACAAGGAACGGCTGAGGGAACTGGGGTTGTTTAGCCTGGAGAAAAGGAGGCTGAGGGGAGACCTTATCATTCTCTACAACTACCTGAAAGGAGGTTGTAGCGAGGTGGGGGTCGGTCTCTTCTCCCAAGTAACAAGAGACAGGACAAGAGGAGATACCTCAAGTTGCGCCAGGGGAGGTTTAGATCAGATATCAGGAAAAATTTCTTCATGGAAAGGGTTGTCAAGCATTGGAACAGGCTGCCCAGGGAAGTGGTTGAGTCACCATTCCTGGAGGTATTTAAAAGATGTGTAGGTGCGGTGCATAAGGACATAGTTTAGCGGTGGACTTGGCAGTGCTAGGTTAACGGTTGGACTTGGTGATCTTAAAGGTCTTTTCCAACCTAAATGATTCTATGATTCTAAGTGTATGCTCACAGTATGTATGGAGGCAAGCCACTGAATTTTCCCTTGAAAGTCCACCTGAGTAAGGCTTTTGCCAGATGCTGCTTCCTAATGTATTGAAAAAAAAAAAGGAGCAATGCTAATGGGCAGCATGGTGGTGCTTCTGCTTGGGTGGCTGGCTAGAAATACCTGAAGTTCAGGTAACTGTAGCACTCCTGGAAGACTACTACAGCAGTTGTATTTCTGGCAAAGCATTTCCAGCAGGCTTAGAAGGGCTTGCTCATAGACTGAATTATTAAGAGATGAAGAGAGCATATTTCACTTGTTTGGGTTTGCGGTGGTTTTTCTTTTTTTTTCCCACCTAATTTGATTTTTCATAAATGAAAATTTCAAAGAACACTTGCCATTGCATTTCCATAAGAAACTCCAAATCAGTTCTGTAGGTTAATCTGTTAAAAACAAACACACATAATCATTTTTTAAAAAACAAACCCCCTAACCTCCTTCACACCAAGGAGGGTTAACGTTTAACGATTGATGCTCCAAAGAATGTATATTAAATTATGCTTTGGTGGAACTTAAGAAAAGTTGGTGACTGTTTTATAATAGTTATTACCGTATATTGTTATTTTAAGACACTTCCAGAGGCTGAGTATATGATATCCCAGGCTAAGAACATTTTAAATACATGCTTAAAAGATAGCAAACCACTGAATTCACAGAATATTAAAGTACTTATGAAGTTTAACATGAAAAGAATCTCAAATGTACCTTAGAAAGAAATTAGCAAATATTTTTCTATTTAAATAAACTAAACATACTGGCCCAGGGAAGGCGCAGTCTCTTAAAAGTCCTAAATATATGTGAGAATGACAAATCCAAGTCAAAACCCACTGACTACTGGATTAAGTACGTATTGGGCGTTATGACCTGGGTTATAGAGAGCATATCCATGGGCTGTTGGAGTCGTGAAGTTGTGTATTTGGAGGCCCTGAGGTACAAGAGGAACTGGTCGATCATTCTGTGTAGCAATACTGATGCAGCGGAGTTTCTCAGGGACAGAAGCTTCTGCCCACACAACACCAAAAGCCACGTTTCTGGAGTTCCCCTCTGAATGTGCTAAGCTTTTCCCGTTATTTTCTTTTTTTTAAAAATAATTTAACAAAAATTGTTGTCTTTACGAGTGCCAGGCCCAAGTGGGTAAGTGCAGAGGAAGCGGAGGATAAGCCAGTCGTGCCCTGCCTTATTCTGCTGTGCCTCGTGGGCTTCACATCTCTGTCTGGCTCCTCTGTGTATGCTTGTGTCACAGCAAAAAGTCTACGAACAAGCTATGGATGGAGCATTTGCCTCTTGAATTCTTGTGCTTTTGTTGATTTGTCGCATAAATGTTATATAAATGTAGCTTTTTATGTGTTAATATTACATACTGTTGAGGTGCTTGCTAGTCCCCTCAGCATTCCGAAGCGCTATTTAAAAATTAACTAAAAAGCAGGTTCCACCATTTTATGGCATTACCTGGTTTAACGTGAGCACATGAATTATTAACTGTCTGTCTTGTTAAGTACCAGACCAGTGGCTTTTGCTGTAGATGGGGGAGGAAAAAAGCATGCAACGTAAAAGTACTCTGCAAAACAGTTGTAAAATTAAAAAAACTCCAAACTTAAAACTGAATGTGAACTGTGGGCCTTGTGCGGCTTCTTGCGAGACAGTTGGAACTTTCCTCAAACTGGTTGAGCCGTCATTGCCAAAGTGTTCATCAAATAAAAATCACAGAACTTTGCATGTTTTTAAACTTATTTGGATGATGAGAGATTTGAGCTGAATAATTTACGTATAACAAATGCTAAGAAGGTTTGTGAACTATTTTTCTGACCTATCTGCAGAAATGACTTAATTCCAGCATGGTGCATTGACAGTGATTAGAATTGCCTTTCTGAACAGCTACGGTGCTTAGTGCTCGTCACATCCTCTCCCTTGAACAGAGGTGAGGGGCTCAGTTTCCTCATCAGATGGTAGCAGTGCCTGGAAAACATACAGATATCCATCTCTTTTATAAAGAAAAGATTCTCCTTTAAAATCTACAACATGAAGCAATCTTTTTACTTTTTGTTGTTCACTTGCTTTGGAATAATAGAAATCAGCCCAACAGTCAAGAAACAAAAGGATACTAAAACCTGTTTATCACCAGATTCCTTCTTAGGCAGATTCAAACTGTGGCCATAATATGAATGAACGTAGGTGTATCACAAAACTGCTGGACTTCAGTACCGAAGGTGGAGAAGTCCAGTGGTTTATGACTGGCAAAATCCTTGATACGTACTGGAAAACACTGAGCATTCCTACTTTTCTCATGACACTTTGAAATAGAGGCACCAAAGGGATGATAACTTGTGTTTTCTGAAAATGAAATGCCAGCATCATTCCAGGAAGCTAAATATATTTTAAGGTTTTGAAAAACCTAAGTTTAAAAAGCCCTGCCTTACACAATGGTATTGGTACGTTTGACCTGAGCAAATATTTACCTAAAGAGCTGTTGGAATAGTGGAGTTCAGAGATAAATGAAAAGTGTTCCTGAAGGGTCATTCCCTGTCACTCCTCAGTTCAGTCACTGTCCCTTCTCTTTATCTTCTGTTCACCAAGCACTTGCGCTGATTAGTGCCTGTGCACACGAATGCCTGGTGAATTGATATTCTCCATGTTGGCAATATTATTTGCCGGGGTTTATCTGTTGTCATGTCAGCTTTTCTCTCTTCCACACCCCCCCCGCCCTTTTTTTTAAATTTTTTTTTAAGATGTCCTTAGAATGCTAGCTCTAGCAGAAATGGTCACTTCTGCCTCTTGTACTGTTAAGAAATCATATGGGGCCAAAATGAAATATGTGAACAACCTAGGTATTGAAATGCATTCATTACTGGTGGTAAGTATTTAACTAGTGCATAAACTTACTAGCAGTGCCCTCCCCACCCCCCCAAAAAAAAAAAAAGCCAAAAGTACAGTTTAGGTACTTAATCTTAAAAGAGTATTGTATTGGAGGTATGGTTGTTTAAGGAGCCTGTTCTCCTCTCTTATATTCAGCAGGGTTGTTTCGGATGAGACTGTGTTGTACCATTCACTTGAAAAGCTGAGATGCAGCCCAGAAGCTGCAATATTTGCTCATCAGCTACCTGGGAGATGGGACGTAGCTGATTTTTGTGAAAGGCAGGAAAAAAGTGAGGTCAAAGTGTTAACTCTTTTTCTCAATAATATATGTAGTATTTGTTGTGATTTTTATTTTTTTCTTCCCCCCCTCCCCTCAAGCTTTCTTCACTGTTGACCCATAATTTTCTTGTGGAGAAGGTTCACTTTTCCTTCTCCCTAATTACCCTTGACCTATAGCTCATGAATGGGGCTCCTGATTGTCCAGCTGATTTCAAACCTCTGAGTGTGGAGGAATACGTCATTCCCAGTGATTTGGAACAAACAAGGCCATTCTCTATCCCCACATGAAGTTCTGCGTTTAAATCACACCATATGAAATCTATATCTCGGCGAGGTCTTCAGGCTGCAGCAGTACACAACTGCAAACTCCCATAGAGGACTGAAGCGTCCCACAAATTGTGGCAAATTTCCCACGAAGTCCTGCAAATTGCAGCAAAATTCATGGGAAAAGAGACAGGAAATGATTTTTCCTGCCTGGGGAGAGCTGTTGTAGAGGTTTGATCTGCAAGTTCTCACAAAAGTTGGAGGAAAAATACATTTTTAATATTGCACTATGGAATATATTTCTTTTTCTATTTCACACTTAGGGGAAAGCACTAAAAATTTAGTATGTGTTATAGATGTTACTTTTCACTGGTGTGATATAGCAAACGCCACAGGTATATGTATTAGTACAATATAATACAGGGATGCTGGATAACGTGACTGCTGCTGAATGTACACTCCTGTTTTACCTACAACTTGTCGACTCCCTAAAGTGGCAGTACTTGAACCACTGCCATTTCAAATATTAGTAGAAAGCCACGTATTCTTTCATGCTTCAGTTATAAAGGGAGTATATAAATTATTTAATTGGGAGAAAGTATTGCATTAATATATTTACACTTCTAATGCATTTACAGGAACATGCTCCTCCCTAGTGAGAATAATAAAACGTTGGTGTAAAGTTGCACCGGAGACACGACTGAGGATCGCAAGGAGTTATACGCAGAGAAGACAGCCCCTTTTCATCCTCTCGTAGAAGGTGGTTGCTGCGTTTTCAGAGCAAGATACGGCTGCCTGCTGTACCCTTGCTGGAGCTCTGCCAGACCCTGCTTTTCCCTCAAGAAACATGTGGTTGTTACACATCCGTCTATTTTGCCTCGCTGCTCCCTTCATCTCAAGGGCAACTGCTCTCTACAGATCACTTGTACCATCCCGAACCGAGTTTGGGATAATTGCCCCACTGGTGCGATGTGTCTTAATCTGATTGCCAATGTCAACTCAAAGGAATGCGTTTCCCTAAAAGTCTTCTAATTTAAGTGTACTGAAGCTTTTGCACTAGTCTAGTTAACTAGCACCCAGGCTTGTGATCTGCTTAGGCTTATGTTTCACAGGTACAGCTAGAATTCTGAAATATTTAAAACCATATGCCTGTTTGCCTGAAAGAAGAGGCCCTGTTTTTTAAATTTCGTGTAAATCCAGAAAGGATTAAACTTTAAGGCGGTGGATTCTCAGCTGCTGTAAAAGCGCTGAAATTAGAGTCCAGATTAACCACAGAATTTAAGAATAGCGTCAATGCTGAAAGTGGTTTTGAATGAGATGTGGGTGTTTATTAGGAATGCTCTGCTGCACAAAACCCGCTCCCGAGCTGGATAGAGCCTGAGTTAATGAAGGAGTGAGCCAAAAGGATCAGGGAATACTGTAGGCTCATGTGCATCCAGTGCCTGCGGTCACAGTTTAGATGCTGGAAGAGAAATGTGAATAGGAAACGGCCACTCTGGATAGACAAGATGTTGGTGTTGTCCATTCTCTTCTATGGAGCCCGTGGAGCTACCTACCAGGGTTACGCGAGCGTGGCCAGCGGGCAGAGAGTGACATCTTTCAGAGGTGCTTTCCCACCTTCCTGTGATTGCAGCTCGTGGATTTCCAGAGCACCAGGATTTGGTAGAAAGGAACTGGTACATCTTTTTCATCAGGAAATGTTTCTTAGATCTAGGTTAGCAATTTGGATCAAAGCTGGGAACGAGGAGATTAAGGGAGAGGGTTGGTGAAGAGCAGCCTAGTTTATATGGCCCTTGGCTCTGTAGGGCTCTCCCTCTGTCAGGACAGGTTTGCTGTCCCGACCCAGCAGTGTGGGTGTGGAGCTGTCGTGGTTTAACCCCAGTCAGCAACTCAGCACCACGCAACCGCTTCCCCCTCCCCGCTCCCAGTGGGGTGAGGAGGAGGAAAGGGGAAAAAAAAAGTAAAACTCGTGGGTTGAGATAAGAACAGTTTAATAACTAAAGTAAAATATAGTACTAACAATAGTAATAATGAAGTATAATAATAATATTAGTAATGAAAAGGAATATAACAAAAAAAGGAAGGGGCGGGGGAAGAAAAAAAACCAATGATGCACCATGCAATTGCTCACCACCCGCTGACTGATGTTCAGTTAGTTCCCGAGCCACGATCCGCGCCTCCCGGCCAACTCCCCCCAGTTTATATACTGGGCATGACGTTCCATGGTATGGAATACCCCTTTGGCTAGTTCAGGTCAGCTGCCCCGGCTCTGCTCCCTCCCAGCTCCTTGCCCACCTGCTTGCTGGCAGAGCATGGGAAACTGAAAAGTCCTTGGCTAAAGATAAGTGCTACTTAGCAACAACTAAAACATGGGAGTATTATCAACATTATTCTCCCACTAAATCCAAAACCCAGCACTGTACCAGCTACTAAGAAGAGAGTTAACTCTATCCCAGCCAAAACCAGGACAGGAGCCCACCAACATGCTCTGTGCTTTTGCTACCGTGGATTTGCAGAACTGCTCTGCTAGGATTTAGAGAAGGCTGTTGGTCTCCTCTTATACTTTCTCCTACATTTCTTGTTCCGTTCTTTACTTCTCTCGTGGCTGGACCTGGGCAGGTAAATGAGAAACACGCTTCATGCATGCTGGCGGCTGCAGGAAAATAACTGCACCTTTAATTTGACCTCCAGATACAATAAATTCACCTTCCTCCAGATTAACTCCATCATACTTTTGCTGCCTAAGTTAGTGCTTGTTGTGAGAAACCAAGGCAAAACCACTCTCATTTGCTGTCTTGACCAAGAGTTGCTTTGTTGACAAAGTGCATTTATGTTAGTACTTAAACTATGAGGTGACCTGCCAACAGCTTTTTGCAATTTTATTGCTTGCGTTATTTTAATCATCCCCATATAGTATCCAAAAGTACATGTATTTACTAAAACTATTAATGAAAACTCCTCTTTGGGGGGGGAAAAAAAAAATTTAAACCAAGCAAACCCTCTCTCCCAAGCCTGAAGTTAAGTGGAAATGCTTTTGATGCCTTCTTTTTAATAGAATAAAGATGTGCACTAAAAGCGCAACAGGCTTTATAACAGAATGACCCTCTGTCCATTTACTGTTACTAAGAGAGCAGCAGCCTTCAGCTTGCTTTTCTTAGCTTCCTGAAAGGTGTTACAGCTTTGCCTCCGAGGTCTCGTATCCAGGATAACAATGATTTACCTTATTTACTCGAAGCTGACCTACCCTTTAGTATACTGCTCCTTCACTTAGTCAGCTCGATGGGTGCCAGATATTGTTCTCCTGCAGGAAGTTCTTCCTGGAATTCTGCAGCAAACCAAAGTCTCAGGCAGTGGGAAAATGAAAATAAGGTCAACTTTCCCTTAGGACTAGAGAATACAAGAAATACACTGACACCATTTGAGACCTCCTTCCCAGAAAAATAGAAGCCACAAATACAGCCAGATTACACAAACTGATTCAAGTATGTAACCATTTCTTACCATTCCTTTTTTTTTCAAGATGAATTTCATCTAACCTGTGTTTAAGGCAATGGTAAAAACAATTTATTTCTAGGAAAGATTTGTTCAGAGACTGCTGTCTGATTTTAATACGTGGAAATGTTAATATGTACTGGGTATTACCCAGTACAATCAAGCCTTTGCAAAAACTGGGGTGCAGCAGATAACTTGTGTAAGGCAGAGTAGCAGTATTTATTTGTGCTATGAATTGCACTGTTAATCTAACTTCAAATAAGCAAATATTCCTGGCAGGTCTTAGCTTAACATCTTCCTGGCTGGCCAGGGAAAATGTGAAGCATCTCTGAGAAGTTCTGTAGTATGAGCAATGCTTAACATACATTGGTGACAGGAATAAGGCATGTATATTTTTAGGTTATTAATAGTTCCTTTCACCCCACTTGGCCCCAGTTTCCAGTAATTATGAATCATAGTTTTTGATAAAATAGAAAACCGTAACAGTGAGGAAAAAGAAGTCGTCCCTATTTCCTACGAATTGTTGCTGAGCGTCAGTTTGTCAAACATGCCTCCTCTTCACATATATCTTCACTTTCTGAAAGAGGGTCTGGAGAGAGCTTTGGGTCTGCTTTTTAAGATACAGAGATTACTGACAAATTACAGACCGGTGATGATTAAAAAAAAAAAAAAAAAAAAAGACGATGATGAGGACAGGAATACTATAGAGCTTGGGCAATAAAAAGTGACAGAGCTGAAAAGTTACCAAGGAATGTTTCAGAGAAACAAAGGATGTGGTCTTAGGGTCTCCAGAGAGCGCAGTTATTTTATTATATTCTGTTCCTATTATCACTTTCATTTTGTTCCAGGGAGATTTTCAGCAACTTGAGAAATAGATTTTGGGGCCAGCTATCCCTCAGATGTGTGCACACAACTCCCCTTGCCTTTAATTGGAGCTCTGTGTAGGCATCTGAGGGCAAAACGTTGCCTTTGGCGGATGGCTTTCTGTAGCCAGCATCTAGTGTCAACATAAACACACACACAAATGCAAGTATCCAAAAGCGACTGCTTTAACCTCTCATTAACATGAAAGGTTCTTAAGGCAACGGGGACACGTTAGTTAGGAAGTGTATTTTGAGGCTGTTTTTATCCCCATGCATCACAATCATAACTTTTTTTTTTTTATTCCTTGAACCAGCAAGCACACGCAGTCGCTGTAAAACAACCACTAGATCCCATGTGAGGTGCCGTTTCAATTTTACGGTAAATTTCCTGTTTTATGGATTCCTTTCTGAAAAAATCCTCATGGTATTCTCCAAAGAACACGAACTTTTCTTTAAAACATAAAAAATTGCTGCCCTGTTAATAGTATTTTACTTTAGTCCTGACTTTGTCTTTATCTTTGGTCTCACCGATAGCTGTTATTACTTCTTAAATGTTTTGTTTCTATTTTACACGCTTCTCATTAGTGTTGCTATTTTAGGGTCGTCTTAAAATATATATTTTATTACATCCAGCTAATTACCTAGAACTTCTTCAGATGTGAGAATGCATCTTATTTACAAAACCCCCCTCTGATCAGGCAGTAGTTAAAATACATGTACAGGATATTACAGTTTGAAGTGTGCTAGGCATTTGTGTTTTAATTAAAATCTTAGAGGAGAAACTTGTTCACATGAATTACTAGCTGGATTTTTAGCAGGTTGTATAAATGGTGACAAATTACATCTTTGTATTCAGGAAGAGTGTGGCGTTACTTGGTGAAAATCACTACATATGTTAAATCTTTTCAGTGTCTGCTATAAATATTGAAGATATGTGGGTATGAAATTATATGAGTGCAAACGACCCAAGAGTAATTAAAATACTTGATCTGCTTCTGTTTGCTACAAAAAAAAAAAAGTCTGATTTTCAGACTATCTTTAAAACAAAAAAAAAAAGGGAGGAGAAAAGAAGAAACATCTATATTAGTTGTAACTTCGTCTTACAGCGTCAATATTTAAGGTGCAATGAGGCAGGGCAGATAAGGTTCAAAGCAGTTAAGGAAAATCCTTGCAAACCCTGAAAGGCAGCACTTGGTTCATGCCCTGGTTTAACTGGTGAGACACCTACCTGAGACACCTTCCCTGTAAAAGTACTATGGATTTATTCTACAGTGTGGTTTGGTGTATGTTTATTCTCTACATCTACTCTGTGTGCATATTTGTTTTACGTAAGAATCTGTCTTGCTGAAAGTATTTAAAATGCTCCACCTCAAATAAGGGATGCTGCTGAAGGTGGTTCTTGCAGGTGATAGGTTAATGTTTTGGGGCTGTGAAGGTCAGGGATGTCCTGTTTACTTGAACTAAAGCACTGGAAAACTACGTATTCCCCACCAAAAAATGATTGCATGTCCATGCATTTGGTGTAGCTACAGAAACTAAAACTGCTGGCAGGAAACTGGCTTTTGAGAAAACGGAGAGTTTTTAAATTCGGTGAAATCTGCAGAGGACACTGCATCATTACTGGTGAACTTCTCATGCTTGCAAAAAGACCCTAATATGTCTGTCTAGAGTACAAGTGCTCATCTTCAAAAATGACACCTCTATTAAATTAACTTGTTTCTGCCAGCCTCTTGTTTACTTAAGGCTGCTTTCACTGTTTCATAAAATGCCAATAATGGAGATGACTTACGTCATCTCCTTCGACATGTGCTCTTTGATGTGTTTTTATCCCATATGTACAAGAAAGGATTTAGGTCTTGTGATTAGCTCAAAAGACTTGAGTTTTTCCTTTTGCTTGCAAGTTGTTACGACCTCCAGCCTCAACGGTGCTGAATATTTTCAGTGCCAAGTTGAAGAGAACTGCAGCAGCAGGTACCTGCTTGCTGGGGACTCGGTTTATTTATGTCAGTGTACATGCACCAATAGGGGGATATAGATATGTATGTATGTACAAAATATATATATATAAGCTACTCTGAGTTTGTCTAATGAGATGGTTCTGATACTACCTTAGCATATGTCCCTAAAGATTAATTTAATCCCTACAAAGCTGTTAGAGGTCTTCAGACAAAAAGTGATATGACTGTTCTTAACAAATGAAACAGAGATGAAAGGTTTCATTTTTAGGCATGAATTCAACAAGAATTTCCACTGGAAAACTTTTATGAGAGTTGTTCCCAGGGTTTTTGGACATCTTTAGGCAGCAAATCTCTATTGCTTTAACTAGCTCTTGAACGATTCTTACTTCATTGAAGTACTGTACACCCCATGTGCGGAGTTAGCTGTGTGTACACGGAAATTTATTTTCCTTATAATACATTATTTTTCTAATTTCAGACTGCTATCTCAGCTTCTTCAGACTTCCTCTAGTCTAATGGCATGCTTTTAGCGATGACTAAAATTTAAGCTAATGCTTTGTCTGGGTCCTATAAAATCTTAGGTGGTGGTGATTGTTGTTGTTGTTATGATGATGATGAATGCCCCCAAATCTTTAAAGATCAAATGAAAAGACAACAGGAACAATCTTTCCTAATTAATGTAAGTGTCCTTACCTTGAGGGGACAGGTGTTTGCCAAAATACATATAATGCTTCGATGCCGTATCTCCCTCCGTGGGCAGCGGAGGGAGGGCTGCAGCCGCCACGTGCACACCCAGTATGCACGTAAGGATTAGAGCAAAGAAGAATTTTTTGACTGTAGGAGGCACTGAACTAATCCCAACACCAAAGGATTCTCCCCAGTTTGCTTTCTCTTTTTAACTTATCGATTAATTTGTTCTTGTAAACCTACTTCGTGATTCTTGTACTTTTTGTATCTGATAATGTAGGCAGCACTCTTATCCTGTGTGTTTTCAGCAAGATTTCTTCTCTTCCCCTATTTAGCAATGTTTCCTCTTGTTCAGAAACTGCATTAAGGAGGCAAGTGCATTTACCACTTAAGTATTATCTCGGGAGCCTACTGTGTCCCTGAAACTCAAACTCCAGCACTCAGCAATAACTCTAGGAGAAAAAACACGGGACGTTAAAGCTGGGAAGAACTGCTAACCCTGCGGTGTCTGATGTGCTGGTTCTCCAGGTGCGGCTGTGCGAGGTGATTTTTAATCACAGACAAATAACTTCTAAGCATTTCCATAGTGATTTCCATCACTCAAATATGTCGCTCGACTTTGTGCTTCTCTGCTTTCTGGTTTTGAGCATTTGCAGACAATTTTGGCAAAGCCCCTCTCCTACGCTGGCTCCTCTATGAACGTCTCAGTCCAGACATCATGCAGAGGAGGAAAAAAATTGGTGCCTGGTTTTGTTTGTTGTGGTTCGGGTCCTGCCGCCGCTCGCGCTGAGCCGAAGTGTGAGGTTCGTCACTTTTTGAGCGCCGGGAGAAAGGAAGCTGCCGCCGCGGGGAAATCCGGGAGCTTCCTCTTCCTGCTGGTCAGCCTCTTTCTTCCCGAGGTTGGCCTCTTTCCCAACGGGCTGCTAAAAGCCCAAAGCTCACTGGCTGAAATCCTGGCCTAATTAAAATCGATGCCAAGCCTCCCGTTGACTTCAAGGCTCTCGCCCAGCCCGTCATCGCGTCCAACGGTTGTCTCACTCCATTGTTTATGGGATTGTTCCGATGGGTTTTCTAGGGCGATGCTCAAACAGCTCGCAGCCCTCCTCCCCTGCGGACAGGCAGCCGGCTCCAAACCGAGTTCATCATCAGACAGCATTTTATCAGTTTTAGCACAATATCTTTGTAAATCAGGCCAAAACAAGACCCAGCTCCTCAAGCAGTTCCTTCATAGCTGCAGTCTGGAAGTGTGAACTTCTTTGGTTTTGTTTTGCTTTGCTTATGCACAGTGACTGGGAGATCGCTGCACGATGCCTCCTACAATGTAATTACACACATGCAAAATTTGGCAATGGGAATACATTAGAGAGCCAGTGGAAATGGTAAGAGGACACCCAAGGAAAGCGTTTTGTCCATAAAGTATGAGATGCCACTTCGACAGAGCGAAAAAAAAAAAACAACCCAGTTCTCGGATGATACTGTACAGGGGCAATATTCACGCAGTTGTAAGAATTTTTTTAGTCTTTGGAGATGTTGATGTGAAAAGTAGTTGAAAAGCAGCTTTTAGAAATTGATTATTAATAACTGAAAAAGTCTTTATTTGGGGTTGATAAAGCCCCTTTTTCTTTTTCCTTCCAGTTTCATAATATATTAAGGTTGGGGGTTTTTTTGTTTGCTTTGCTTTGTTTCTTTAAGGAAAAGGGGGCTTTTCATTTGATTAAGCCATTTACTTGAACTTGTTTGGTGCCATGTGCTATAAAAACAAAAGCAAATATAAACGTAAAACAAAATGATTATGCAAGCTAAAAGAATCCCGAAATAAAATATTCAGACTTGATTTGCAAGTGGCTCACTCTGTGGTCCCTCTGACCTCAAACACAACAGAAAAACACATTATTGAAAACCGCTAAAAAGTAAATAGCACTCTTGGCTAGTAATGGTGAGGGACTCAATCCTGCCCATGCCCTGAGCATCTCCGCTGACCTCCGCCGGTCCCTCGCCAGGTCGTCTCCCCAGCGCATCCCGCGTGCTCGGCCACGCCGCTCCTTTCCTCCCACGCTGCCGCCTGTCCAGGAAAATACTTTGTAAACCATTTTGGAAATATTTACTTTCAGTTTAAGCCCTTAGTGTTTGTTTTTACAACTGCTCTAGCAGAGAAGTTGAAGAGCACGCAGATGGGTACGAGGTGTATTTGATGTGAAGGGTTTGATCTGCATCATGAGAGTGGTTGTGTGCTGAGCCAGGTACGCGGCACGCTTACGAAGGAGCTCGGGCCAGATCCTGCCTTCCTCGAGGGTGCGGATCTCCTACGCGATTGCTGGACTTTGAGATGTGTAGTAGTAGCAGTAGTGGCACAGACTACAGGCACATTTGAGAGCTGGTGTGCCCTTTGATTTCTGTGTAGGAAAGCATGAAATCTCTTTAATTTGTCATTTACTCTTGGTACTACAGGATGAATCTGCATATGCCAGAGCTTTTGTTTTGCGGAGTAATTTTTGAACCTCGTAATGCAGCAAGAGAGGAGAAAGGAGACTGTGCAGCATACAGGAATCCCCCTGAAAACACTCTTATCTCCTTTAAAAAAAGAAAAAAAGAAAAGCAAGTGAGAGAAATGATTTCATAGATTTAATAAACAGTTCAAAGTCTCTTGCAGGACTTCTCATACTATGCATGTTTTTCATTGTTCTTTAATGAGTAAATGACCCGTTAATGTGCATAAAAACATATCAGAAGCACATGGCGGTGAAGAAGCTTGGGTGGTAGTAGATTTGATCAAAGTTTTTCAAATCTGATCCCAAGTATTTGATGAAGAAGATTAACATGGAGACAATTTACCAAACAAATACAGCATTAAGAGCCAAGAGACAGGCTAAGGGAATTGAAGGCTCCAGATTGCCCACATAAAGAATATCGTTAAACATAAAGAAAACAAAGCCAGGATAAATGTCTGGGATGCGGAGTGCCACGGAACAGGACTTCTGCTGCCGATTGAGTCTTTTTTTTTTTTTTTAATGCTATTTTTAATATCGCACATAAGATTCCCCCCCCCAATAAAAAAAAAAAAAAAAAGTTATGCCTGTGACCTGGGTTCTAACAGTGTTACTCTAAGCATTTAAAAAGATTTCTGGAGCAGAATTGGTTAATTAGTGCTTTGTGTTACACTGTGTTACATATGACCCGACCAGAGATAAAAAGGTTTAAAGGTCTCTTGTAACCCTGCAATGCCATTTGTAACACAAAAATAACCCCCTTTCATTACTGGCATGCCACTGTAGCAGGCAGGTTATTTTTTTCCCTTCGCTGCAACGAGGGCAGCTTTCGCATCAGAAGAATTCTTGGCAAATTAATGCGCTACCTCTTGGGCTAATTAAATTAGAAAGGATCAAAAATACAGAGCAGCTTTTGTGGTGGACACAATGTTGTGCTTCATGCATCTTGCTCAGAGAGGAATTTCTGCCATTTAGCCCCTTTTTGCCTCTAGCAGCGTTCTGGACTCTCTAACACAGTCAAGTTCCTAATTTGCCTCAATGAGAGAGAATTATTAACTGATAATAAGAAAAGGAGCATTCACAGCTCCAGGCTGGGCTGTGTGGAAAAGGGTGAGCTACACAGCACCTGAAGCGCATGCAATTTTTATTAATTCCTGCCTAAAACAACGCATTCAGGAGTAAAATTGCTGTGCAAATGACAAAAACAATTATAATTTTGATTCTTCGGTTCTGAAAATATGAACCGCTTTATCTCAAATATGACTAGATTAAACTAGTAATAAGTTCACCTCTCCTCGAGCCTACACGAAACAGTTTTGGTGGTAGCAAGTGCATTTCATTTGGAAGTTGGTTCCACTTAAATTGATTGTTCTTGTTTTAGAAATATTTTTGAAAGCATGAGAGGTGTAGTTTTTCATTTAAGCTAGCAACGTAAACGGTAAAACTGCTTTTACTCATTACAAATATCAATTGCGTTGTTTAGAGAGAATGATCTATACGATAAAAGGTGTTAAACTGTATCTAGGATAATGCAGAACAATGAAGCAAGAATGCGTATAGATGGATGCAAGGGGCCTTATAGTAGGCTCTTTTTTCTTTTTTTCCCCCAAAAGACATTTCTTGTTAGCAGAGAGATATGTTTTCTAACAGACCTCATTGTTGGAGTCGGACTGGACTGTGCTCCTCTTCAAAATGCAATTAATGGACACGACCAAACAGGCACGCGGGGCCTTACTCTGCCTGCACTTAGGTAGGGGAAACATTTGATAAATCTAATGGGAGTTGGCTGGATAGGGAAAAGAAGGATGAAGGCCCTGCATTTAAAGCTTAAGAAATACTTTTTTTGTCCAAGAACCACTAAACTTTCTCTGCTGTCAAGATATTGAAACCTTTGCCTTTTTTTCCTATGCAGATACTGACCATAGAAAAAGTGTATTTTTGCCCTGATGGTTCCACTCACCGCCATACTGCAGTCTACTGAACTTTCAAGTATCATCTGTATCTGCTTTATTTTTTATTTCAACCATACGTGCTTTTATATGTGTCTGAAAAAAATAAATTCAAAGATCTTGA
Organism: Gymnogyps californianus; assembly: GCF_018139145.2. Lineage (NCBI taxonomy): Eukaryota > Metazoa > Chordata > Aves > Accipitriformes > Cathartidae > Gymnogyps > Gymnogyps californianus. The sequence continues at coordinate 40,247,197 of NC_059477.1, forward strand.
AACAGTAAGGAGGGCATGTATGTAAGTTACAGCAGCCCCAGGGTAACAGTATCTTGTTCGCTAATGATTCACATGGAGTTTGTGACTAGACACACTCCTATTTTCTTTTCTTTTTCAGAAAAGTAAAAGTATGCTGTTGAAATAGCTTGTAATTCTTTGGCATACTCAGCATCTCCACAAATAATTCTTTTTTTTGGCGTATGTTTAATTTCGAGGGGAAAAATCATGTAGTAACCTGTGAAAATCTGGAGTTTTGGTAATTTTTTTGCAAACACTTGAAACGTGTACCGGTGTGTGGCGTACGCATTTTGTGTGACTTGTGATGACAGACTCTATCTGCAGATACATTAAATAATGCCTAGAGGCCCCGGTGAGATCAGGTCCATGGTGTGCCATGCACAGGGTAACGGCACGGTTTCAGAGGCAGTCCCTGCCCTGAAGAATTGCAATCTCGATAGAGGTGGAAGAGAAAAAAGTTAGAGGGAAAGGAGGACCGAGGAAGAGACAGGCTTGCCTACGGGCATGCAGGAGAGCAGCGACAGGATGGGAGCAGGATAGTGCCCATGCACTCCTGGTGCCCAGCCCCACCGCCCGTGCTCTGCTCCGCTCCGGCCGCTCATCTAAAAGCCCTAAAAATCATGGAGCAGGACGGGGTGGGGGAACCAGAAAGTGAGAATTGAAGGATTTAAAAATTTCTCTCCCCTATTCCTGCTGCTTCAGAAGAAGCAGCTTGAAGAGAAAAAAAAAAACCCAAAAACCCAACAGTCCAAGAAACAGTGCAGAGAGCCTAATTATTTCAATTAATTACTTATGAAATAAAATATTCTTGACATGTGTAAAGGTGGGAGATGATGACACATAGTTTATAGCTTTTCCTTTTTTTTTTTTTTTTTTTTTTTTAATACTATGGTACTGATTAAACAGCCCTATGTAGAGCTTTTAAGACTGCCAAGAATCTGGAGGTCCGTGTTATTGCACTAACAGCGTTGGGCTGTGTGTTGGTTTATTTTTGGGAAAAGGAGGGGGGAAATGAAAATGAGAGTGTGTGCAGCGCTTGGGCTCACAACTTGGAGACTAAAGATGTGTTTCGGTGGGAAATGGAACATTGGTACCTGAGCCCGTGGCCATGCTGGAAGGATGCTGGTCTGTGGACTTGTGGTTATGTCAGGCCGCTGTTACGGGTTGCTGCATTCACACAAAAACTCTGGCAAAATATCAGATTATAAAATAATTCTGTTGTCATTTTTAAAGATTTCTGATGAGCTGGGTCACGGGCTGACTGGATGAGTCATAAAAGAAAAATGTTCTTTCTGTGTGTCTGAGAACGGGCAGCAACAGAGTTTTACAGCATGACTTTTGAGATGGGAGGGACGTGAAGTCAAACTCCAGGACAACCAGAAAAGTTTCCAGGGACAAGTAAGCACCTTTTTGTTGCTGGATTAGCAAGCTGTAGGTAACACAGGAGCCACTTCTCACCACACCACAATGGGTCCTTGACGTGGCTTACCCATTTGCTGGCAAAGGAGATGGCTTCAAATATTTCTGGCTATTTAGTGAGGGATCAGTGAGGCTCTTCTAGTGCATTATGGTGGAGTATAGGCATGAAGAAGAGGCAAAATAAAACTATTAAAAAATCATCTCTTAACTAGAACTGAAAAATATTTTTATCAAATTATTCGAGAGTGGGAATGATCTCTTGCAAGCCTGTAGAAGTCTTTTGAAATATTTCCTGTACACTCATTAGAGCAATCTGGTAAAAAGAAAAGATGATTAAGCACATAATTTAGGAAAGTGAGAAAAACTTGGATATTTCAAGCAAAACTGGAAGGTTTGTATTAGTCAATTATTATGAAAAGAGAAACTCCTGAACTTGTGTTTACATATTTACATGAAATCTTTTTGTGGAAGCATCACTTTGAATTTCTAGACCCTTACCAGGAAAACTGGGAAACTTGGAAAAAGCAATGGCCTGACTGCAGTTAATTTTTAGAGCTAGCTAAAGTTCACTTGCCAGGAATTTCCACAGCCATGGATGATAGAGAGACTTTCTATCCAGGTGACTCCCAGTAGTACAAGACTGGACATGAAAATCATCTCACGAAATATCCCATGTACATGCAGAAAAATGAAAACCCAGCTAGGTTCTGATTGCTTTTTACAGTTTGTGATGTGAAATGAGGCTTTTGGCGAGGAAAACCATCCAAGAATTTTAAAGGGACAGAGAACCCACTCTACTGGTCCTGCATTTCCAGGTCTTCGGTTTGCAGTGTTGTTCCCTCTTGTGCTTGGTTTGCACTGTAGCAATGGCTTCTGTCTCCTGTGGTGGCTGTGATATTTTATTATCAGGACTTCAGTGATTTAAATAAAATATCACACACATCACGTTATCGTAGGCACAAAAAATACCGCTGGTCGCCCTTACCTTTCTTCTGCCTGGGGTTGCTAGACGAGTGAAGCTCACGGGATTAAGCCCTTCAGCGCTTAGGCACATGCCTGAGGTCTTAAACATGTTGCTTGTTCTCCTGCTCCTCTGTTACTTAATGGGAGGCCATAGGGGATTACGCAGCTTTCAGACTGGTGCAAGGAGCACGGCTTGCCTAGAGGGAGGTGCAACAAACCCATGAAAGCTGCATGTGTCTTCCTGCTGCAAGCATGTCACCTATATGTAAGAAATTACCTCTGCGTAGGGAAAATAATAATGGTTAAGCTAAAGAAATTGAAGTTCAGCTGCTGCTCCAACTGCACTTTCCAGTTAGTAAATTGCAATGAGGTGTGCGAGGTCATAAATCCTTGTTTTGCTCAGGTCAGCCCTGCGAGAGGAGCCGCAGCCGGACCCTCAGGCAGGACCAAAGCGAAGCCCCGCTCGCAGCACTGCGACGAGCCTGGCTTCTCCTCTTCCCGAGAGGTCAGATCCCTACCCCAAACATATGTGCGCTTTTCTTGAGCAAATTTTGTTGATGTCTGTTTGCTAAATGAATGTCGTCCTAGATACACAAACTGTTGCATGCTTTTAAAGCAAAACCAGTTTGGTGCTGATGATTCACTCCACGCAGCTCTGCCCAGGCAGAGTGATTCTCTTCTGATTTTTTTTTCTTTTTTTTTTTTTTTTTCCCCCAATGAAATTTCATTTCCTGACAGTTGAAACATTTCTGAGCTGTATTGTTTTCAGTGGGGACTCCCTCTTTTTCTAACGTGCTGAAGTATGATATTTAGTTACTGGCTTGGTATGTTGGAGATGCAGATTTAAATTTATGTTTTCCTTAACTTGGAGGTTGGTAATGAAAAAATGCACTCTGCATCTAAAAGAATGTCTCTTGACCTGCCTATGTGTTATTTGAGGGCCCTTATACTATCTGCATGGAGGAACTGAGGACTTTGAATCTTGGAAAAGTAAAAAAAAATCAAAATCTGACAGCTTTCTCAGCTTTTTTTTTTTTTAAATGATCGGAAATTTTGTTTTGTTTCCAGTCAAAAGGTATTTTGAGATGATGTAAATTGTTGTAAAGGGAAATTCATTCCACAAATCTGCTCTTGGATCCTACTGTGAGTTCAGGATTACGGGAGGACTTTGCATCCATATCTGAACTTGAAGTACTGGTGTTCCAGCAAGGCACTGATGGGGAACGCTGCCACTTTTTTTGAATGTAGATTGTTCACAAGGACTTTGTCACTGCTGCTTTTGCTCAGCTTTGGTATCCATTTGGGAAGCCATACAGTTTGCAAATAATTTCTAAAGGAACGAAAGCTATAGAGAAAATGTCAGTGTCCTGATTCCACAATTTGGTTTGGTGGGTTTTTTTGTTTTTTTTTTTTTTTTACTTTTTTTCTCTCTCTCTCTCTCTCAAATTGCTAATAACAGATGCTTGAATTCTAGTCAAGTGAAAAATTCCAATTGATTTCAAAAGAAGTTGGATTGGATCCTGGCATCAGTTTGGCACCTATGAAAATACAAACATATGCAAGGGCTTCACTTTCATCTGCACTCAAAAATAATATTAAAAAAAATTCTCACAGCAAAATTTTGAAATTACTTATTTAGAAGAAAAATCTTCAAAATTTACAGATATTTCTGATAGGAAATTTAAGATATTGCTTAACAGCTTTGAATGAAAACTTGACTAAAGGCCATATTGTCTATTTGACAAAGGAATTGCCTTTGATCTCATCATCCCACTTTTTGTCGCTTTTATATTCAGTAATACTTGGTTCTGAAGACACCGTACTTTGGCTCGGGATTCCCGTGTATATGTTTGATTTGGGTTTACTCTTGGGGTGTTCTGTTCTAGTTGGACTTGAGCATATGGTTTGATTTTAAGTTAACTGACACCATTTCTTACATATGCACATTACTCATTCACCATGCAGGTTCAATAAAATCATGGCATCTTTTATTTTTTTATTTAAAGCTGACAAAGAAGTCATACTTAAAACCAATCTAGGAAATTACTTCATTGTCAAAATTATTTCCTCTGATCATTTCCATGCTTTAATTTTATATTATTCTTTCTGTAGCTGTGGTGGAGGACTTTTACCACTGGAATGAATGGGAAAATGACATCATAGTAAAATGTCATGTTTTTTCAGCTCTTAAATGGCTGAACTACAATTAATCAAAATTGGTGTGATTTTTATGAAGTGGTATGGCCAATAATTTAGGGTTTTAATTGGTACCTGAAATGTCTTTTTCTTTTTTTGAAGGCATAAACATTAGAAATAGCTTTTTCTTTTTTTTTTTTTCAAGGAACAGCACAAAATATATTATCATGCATTGTTAACATTGAATGTAACCTGTATGGTCTGAAACGGTAAATATAACACGGTTAAAAGATGCCTATTTTTCTTTGCCCTATCCGAGAGGATGTTGTGCGTAACTCTTTGCAAAAAGATAGCTTGTTTCATTTTAAGTTGCACGAAGCAGCGTACGGGATGGCAGCCTGCCAATTAGTGATCCATTTTCTCAGAAACCTAGTTTGAGGCCATGCCAACCAGTCACATACATCTTATCTTCGGCATCATAGTGCAGTCTCGTAATTCGTGCAAAATTATGTTTGACGTTAAATTATAAACCCTTAGTGTAATAATAAAAAAAATAAATAACCCTAAAAGCAAATTAAAAATTATGTTTTCACTGGAGCAGGTTATAAGCCCACTAGAAATGTGATCTGTAGTCATCAGTCTATGGGCAAAATTCCATTTCTCAAGGGTTTTTTTTCCTCTCTACCGAGCAAAAAAAGCTGCAATTCAGAAAATTAAGTTTAGTTAGTGCAAGGATATCTTTTTTTTTTTTCCTTTGAGGTGATGGCTAAGACCTTTTTTTTTTTTTTTAAATTAAAAAAATAGTCAGATGTGATGCAGGAGGGTGCGTCTCTGCCACATCCCTACCTTTCATGAAGGGTTTAGCTTTTTTATTTGACAAGGGGGCTTCTTTCAGAAACACATAGTGGAAAGGTAAAGCAAATGCTGTCTGGATGCTGTCCCACATCCAAAATCTTGTAGTGTGACCCATTGCAGTGGTCCAGTGTCACCAGCTGTGGGTTTTGGGAAGCAAAGCTTCCTTGCACCCCAGAGACGTGATGCGGTACCTTACTTCTTAATATCCCTTAAAGGCTCACAGATAACCATCTACTTGCAGAGGCTGAGAAAGAGAAGATGGAAAGACTGCTTGAAAGTAAAGCTAACTGCAGGGATGAAAACTATTTTCTTTTATTTTCTTTTTTTTTTTTTTTAATCTATGACAAATTTGGTAAATTACCGCTGGTTACTTAGCGACATCCTTATGCACACATCGCATTATTTTTGCACCTAGCCTCAAAAACTTGATTTCCAGCAGAATTGTGGAGGATTATTTATTTTCAGAAACATTTTAAAATAAGGAAGACTTCTACTAAACAACTTCAAGTCCCCCCACATAGCTAAAATCCTAGGCAAAGTTCGACCATTTACTGGTTTGCTGGTATCATCTGTCAGGATGAGTTCGTGAGGCTGACAGTATTAAAATCTTGGCGATGTTTCCGTACATAATTTTACAAATGTTGGCCATATAAGTAAAAAAGATAATTAGTGAGAATATTTCTGAACAGTCTAAGATTGTTTGCATGTAAAATTCTTCTCATTAACTGGAATTCAAGCTTCAGTGAAAATGGTTTTAGGAATACTTCAGTGCCCAAACATATGAAAATTAATCCAAAATCACGTAAAATCTGACTTTAACTTGCTTTACAGAGTGGACTTCACTTTAAACCTACAGCCTAGATAATTACTTGATACCTCTAAGTTCATACTTATCACCTATTCACAAAGCCAGTGAGATGTTCATGTTCATTTAGTGCTATAATGGGCTGAAAAGAGCTCATTCACTTTTAATTTGGACATTATCTCTTTCTTTACGTGGCCTAGAACACCAAGATTGGGAGTTTATCTGTTTAACCCCCCCACCTTGGCCCTTTGCTCTCTTCTCCTTGCCTGCTTGTTTCCACCGTTCCCAAAGGAAGACCGTGGGTTGGGATAAGCTCCGTTCTCCAGTGACAGGCGTGGGACAGCGTAGGTTTTCATGGTGACGGTGTTTCTGAGCCCATGTCTCTGCCTCCATGAGGTAACACACACTAGCGCGCTGCATCCAAGATAAGACTTCAAAGTGATTGCCAGGTAACTCCAAACGCTTTCATATCTTCTAGTGCCAAATTAATTCTAGCATTGGAAATTAATTTCCTAGCGTGTTTTGGGAAGGAAGAGGTGAATTAATTACTGTGGGCACCATGATACCATCCAAAGTCTACAGTTGGTTCAGATTAGCATGAAACCAGCTGTAATTGGGTTCCGCTTCTTTATCATTCAAGAGCTCTTTTACATGACAACAGGATATACGCATCTCCAAGGGATACCTTTGGCACTTCCACCGCTCTGATTTCTTTGCACACCCTTGTTCATTATTGAATCTTGGAACCAAAGCAGGATATGGGGAGGTCTGTCCGTCTGCTTTATTTCACCTAAGCAAACTCTACGCTCCCTTGTTAGCACAGGAAGCATTTACAAAAGTTGTTTAAAGAGCAATTGCTCTTCTTCACTGGGGATGCTAGTCTTTGCTCTGAATTTCAATCAGGTTTGTAACGCAGAAGGGAAACGTAAGGCTTCTGAGCTGTGTTTATGAGCCGAGCACTGATGATGGGCTTCACAGTGCTTCAGCAGAAGGAGATCTCATCAGACTGGCTGTGTGTTTAGGCAACTATATAGCCCCATATTGCTCTTCATCATTAAAATTACGTACAGAAGACAGAATTAGGAGGTTTAAAAATACGTAATGTAAATAAGTTCTGAATGCTGTCAAGTAAATGTAATTGTATTGCTGAAACTGGAGATCCTAGAGCCATGTTGATGAAGAAAGCAAGTCCTGTGTCTATGGAAAAGAATTTAATGAATACGGATTGTAGGTCAACAAGTGGTGTCTACGCTGACTGTACTCGTTTCTGTTGTTACCGTTACGTTTCCTGTGTGTTTTGCTATGAAGTCTCATTCTCTTTATCTGGCTTGGCAGATGGAATCAGTAAATGTTACATTATCAAGTTTTATCTAAAAATGTCTTCCACTGATAGCGCATTTATATCGTGTCATAATAGCTCTTTGTACCAAAGCACTGAGAGCTGGGAAAATCCTAGCTAGTGAGTAAGCTTGCATTTTTAAAGTAGTAAAAAAGTTCTTTGTTCTACAGCATCCTATTTTTAGAGTGAACTTAATTAAAGTGAGTAAGGAATTTTGAAATCTGGAATAGGAAAAAATGGGTCATTATTAATTATTATGTATATAATAAATCCAGGGGCTGTGGTCTTTTTTCTTCACAATGCATGTATGTCTTTTCCTTCCTCACAGGCATTTTTCATTACCAAATGGCTCTACTTCCCTCCTCTAAGGCCCTGGCTTAGCAACTTACTGAACTGAGTATCTAGCTGTAAGCAGACAAGGAGGACTTTTTGGGGGTTCTTTCTAGACTTTGTCAAGAGCATTTCCATGCTGAATTAAGCATAATGCCCTGTCGAAATCCAGTTACACTAATGCATCTCTGCAGCCACTTTTCCTTCTCCCAGTCCTTCAACACCTTCTCCCTTTCACCTGCTCCCTGTCAGTCTGCAGTCGAGGAACACGCGTTTCTGGAAACGGGAAGGTAAAGTTTTCAGGACCACAGAGAATAGTAATGTCCCCAGCTCATATTATTTGCAAGTGGTGTTCATATTCCCTAATCAATATAATTCAGCTTAGTTTCCTCTCCCTGCCCCCTTTTTCTCCCTCTGACTTTTTTTTCAGAGTCAGCATTCCTCTTGTCAACCACTTTTTCTTTCCTGTTTTTTTTTTTTTTTCCCCCATCACCCCCAGCTCCTGAGCTCCCTTGTGACCTCCCCGACTTGGTTTCTTTCCCGTAGATACTTGGTCCTGTTGTGAGTTCCCTTCTGCTAACTTGTCACCACCGCTGCTGCCACACACGTAAAACAACGTGTTCTGGGGTCAGGCAGGACAAAACTGGCCCGTCCGTGTCATCTGAGCCCCCCCTTGCTTCTGAGTCCCTGGGGAAGAAAGTGCCCAGGTAAAGCAATGCAGAATTGCCTTGATGCGAACAGCTCATCTGCAGTTCCTTGGTTTGGAGTAGCGAATACAATCTCTTCCAACCTGTACCATGCTACCCCTGTGTGAGACAAAAAAGCTGAAAAAAGTTGGATTTTTTTTGTTTATTTAAAAAAAAAAAAATAGTTCCAAACTAGAAAATGAAAATGCATTTCTACCTTTTTAGCTAGTTTTAAAAACTCAGGGTTTGATCGCCGCTTCTTTTGAGAAATGGGGAAACACTGGGACATGACTGGTTCTTCTCTCCCCTTCTCAAATTTGTCTGCACACTTCAGTTGGAGTTTAGTAATGTTTGAGCTTTCCATGAAGGTTTCCTAAATCATTTGTTTTAACTACGCCATGCTGGTAAGACATTACCGTTACGATTCTTCTGGTTATACAGGGATTACTAAACTGCCAGGACTGGGCTGGTTTGTGCTATTCAGTATCCTGGTTTTGCACTCATAATTCTAGGATTATTCCCTGCGACATCCTGTCAAATGACTTCAGTTTGGACTCTTGTAAATGATGCCCCTTGGGTTTCTCTGAGTGTCTACAAATAGACAGGAAATATTCAGCAGTGATTAAAGCACATCAATATACTCTGTCAAGTAGCTGCTGTATTTAAAACTACAGGTGGATAGATCTTAGCAGTGGAAAAATTGGCTAAGTAAACTAACTATGTTGTTTATTTTTAGGCTAGATAGGAGGACTATAAATACAATACCTGTAATGTATCTATACATTGCATTTATAAGAATGGAAAAGAATATAAAGGACAAATAACTCCTAGTAGAGTTTGTATTTTGCCTTATAAAACTCTAGTTTAATTGCACGTATTAACTACTATATGACTACTACAGTGTAAAAGTAAATACAAAAAGAAAGACAAGAAAATGAAGGTTTTACTGCAGTCCAGCATTAGCTTTTTTCACTTGACTGTTGGTTTTTCCATGTGTGACTTATGTAGTTGTAATGGAATAACAAGTAAAGAGATTATTACCAGCTTTCCAGTAACAGGTGAAGGGTAATTCTTTCATAGGCCAAAATTTCTCTGTGGCAAATATCAGTCTTGAACTGTTGATTTGAGTCGTCAAGTTTGTAACTGACAGCTTTGCAGAAAGCACTTTTAATCTGCTCTTACGTGGCATTAGAAGGAATTCTTCTAAAGTTACCATGAAGAGAAACTAACTGTGAGGGGGAAGAAAAAAAAAATTAAAAAAAAAAAAAAAGAAAAATCTTGGAACTGGTTGGTTTTCCCTCCAAAAATGTACACAAATCTCTTGACAGAGCCAGTGCAGAAGGTCATGTTTTGCACATGCAATAATGCACCCTGTCAACCCATCAGCAGGTGAGTTGTGCGCTCTGAAGAAGTGCATTAGTCTAAGGATTTTTGTGCCATGGTACAGATTCTTGTTTGCCTGGTTCTTCGTGGGTGAACCGTAACTTTGTACATCTGTAGTGGCGGTGGGGGCGGGGTTAAAGGATGATCACTTTCAGAATTAAAAAGACTACCTCAGGGGCCATGTCTTTTGTTCACTTGTCTCTGCTTTTGGTTCAAGGGGGAGCAACTTATTTTGAAAAAAAAAAAAAAAACAAACCAAAAAAACAACAAACCCTTTGCTTTGAACGGTCTGTCCAGGAATGAGTTAGCCACAGCCCTGCCTCTTGTTATGTTGTTTCTCACTTTGGAGCTTTTGAACAGAAAAGGAAAGGTGGTTGAGAAGTAAAACCTGGTTGTATTTCGGGTTTCTAGAGCCTGCTGCTGCAACCCCTCACAGCAATGTGTGTCGCCTCTCTGCTGGAGTGATGGTGGGTTAGAGATGAAGCCAGCACTGTGTTCAGGGCTGTTTACTGATTGAGCTCCAAACTCCCAGATTTTCCAACTGCTCTTAGCGGGGTCCTTTTTAGGGGGAGAGGGGAGTGGGAGGACAAAAAGAAAGTGATTGTAGCCAAGTTTCAAAACTGGAGCCAAATTTCAAAAGTCCTTGACTTCAAGGGATGTGACTTCAGGTGCTGGTTTATTTTAGAGATTGTGGCTGGTGACAGGCAAGATTTAGATCTGTAGTCACTCAGAATCCTAAACTTTGGAGTCAAGGCTTGGATTTGGTCTGCTAATTTAGACCTCTCTTTCTTTTTTTTCCCATTTGTTATACGTACATAAAACTTCTAAATGTTTTACTAAGGCCTATACACATGCCATATATACCTGCTGCAGACATTCCCTGCTGCCTGTAGACGTCAATATTAAGCCCGCCAACCTATTACTCCGATCTAGGCTTCACGATGACTGCTCAGATACATTTAATTAAAATGCTAGACTAGAGTTCAACCAAGAAACGTTGAGATAATGTCACTCCATAAGGGAAGAAACGAGATTAAAATCCAGAAGGGACTTCCCTCCCTTTCCCATTTCTCCAGAATCACCATCAGCCATGAGATTATCTTAAGGGTTTCATGTAGATGCATAAGCCAAAAGCGTGCCATGAACACCTACCCTTGAACGGAATGAATCTATCATTCATTCAAACAAACAAAACCCCTTGCGAGCCTAATATCCTTAGTGTCATCGTTAATTATAATATGCAATCATAATCATTTTGGAGGTAGACCTGGGGTTAATTTGGCCAAACAACTGCTGATCGCTAACAGTGGCCTATTCAAGTGTATGAAAATGATCCCCTGTAGTTCTTACATGTATGACGGAAGTAATATATTGTGTTCTTTTTTCCTACAGGCTGCGTGCCAAGGTATTAGTTTTCCCTGCGACTCTGATTCACAATAACTGGATACTTTTAGCTCTATCTTTTTTTTTTTTTTTTAATGAACAGGTGGATAGGAAATCGTTTTGGCATAAAATAAATAGGGAGAGGTGCTGCAATGGGTTGTCTCTGTGTTAAGGGCTTGCTGCCAGTTTTTTCTTTTTTTTTTCTTTTTTTTTTTTTTCCCAGTTTTCTTTTTATAGCAGACTTTGAAACAATATGTGGGTTTCTTTTGTCAGAAGGAGAACGAAGAAGAGGTCTCTTGTGGCATTCAGTTGTGTCACTCTCCTTTCTACCTGCACTGACACTGTGCTGCTCCCCGGGAACTTTGCTTCACTTGACGGTAGCCCGGTAAAACTGATCTTAGGGAAACCCCAGAAGTAGGAGGCGGCATGGCAAAATCTTAAATCAGCTCTGCTTTCGTGGCTGAGCGTTCATACGGCAGCTAAGGCCTGTTACAATATTTATGTATATGCTAATATATTTACAAAATGGAGGGGGATGTTGGTTGAAAAAAAAAATAAAAGCAACATCTTTTTCTGTTTCACAGCGGCATAGAGTACACAGTTGTGAAGGCCGCAGTTTTAAATGGTGAAACTTTAAAATATTCCTACAGTATTTAAGCAGACAGGCCTGCAGGATGCATGCTAATTAAATTAACTGCAAGTCCATTGATTTAATCCCCTTTAGTGGCACCCCAAAATAAGTTGTTTGGATACGAAGTTATAAATGGAAATAAGTGGATCTATTAGGTTCCTTTCCACTGACAAATTAATAAGTGGTGGCCAAAATGACTTTAAGAAAACAGTTGACTATCCAGATAGTAGGAAGCTGAATAAAATTACATGTGTACAGCAAACATTTTTTCCCTATGTCTAAAGAAGGGTTTCCCCAAATCCAGGCAACCAATCACACATTTTGTTTTTAACTACAGCGAATTGAACTGGTTCAAAGTAACAGAAGGGAAAAAAAATTATATCTGAATGATCACATTCATTCTTTCTCTTCTCTGTTTAAGGATTATTGTCTGGGAGAAGAGGAGAAGGGAACGAGTAGATGCTGTATCTGAAAGAAAGCTCAGGATGGAACAAGGTGATAAGATGATGAAAGGTGAAGAAAGACATAGTTGGAGGATATTTCAATTTTAAAACATTACTGCCCGTGTACTAGCTTTGAGGAAATATGCACGGGCATAAATGTCTAATTTTAATGAAAGAAAAGAGTTGATTCACTCATAGGCAGTAGTAATGTAACTTATTTTATAACAGCAAGAGCCAAGCATATGGTATTCATCATTAGCAGTAGCAACAGAAGCAGTTTCTGCCGGGCCGTGGCTGGATAACACCGCTCCAGCCGCGAGCCCCCGCCTCGCCGGGCTCCCCACCTTCCCGCTGGCGGCGATGCCCTGGCACCGCTCCGGTGAGCGCCCGCGGCTCCCAGCCTCCGCGTGTTGTCTGAGATTCCTACCCCATCAGCTGCTCTTGTATCTTCTGCCATTTGGTGCTTGTGGTCTTGTTAATGAAACGAGTTCCCTAATTAATTTTTTTACCTTTTTACCTTTGTTTGCCCCTTTCTCGTACTACTGTTTATGAGCCCTATTAATCTGCAGGACTATCGGGTCTATCTGAAGAAACACCGTGTGATGAAAAGAGCTTTTTATTTATTTTTCCCACCTCCTCTCTTAGTGATTGGCTGGGGAGCTCGGAGGCCTGAATCAAAACCTGAAGCTGTCAGCTCACTGAAATAGCGCGTAGCTTTTAAAATGTCTTTACCGTTCACCATTATCATTATGCTTACATAGTACAACAGCAGCTAAGCAGTGGTTTGATAGTCACAGTGATCATCTGTATTTCTCTATAGCTCTCAAAATGTTCCTCTAAAATACAAATGCTTGGCAATACGTCAGGATAGAGACAAATGTTTAATATCCATATTACTAATGGTAAAACTGAGATGCAGCTTGTCTTAAGTGGCTAAACCCAAGTGCATTATGCTGTGAGAGAGCTCTCCGAGCTGGGTAGCAGCCCCGCTAGGTCCCTATCGCACCGGCCCATGCTGCTAGAGCGGCCGAACTCTTAGCCCTGCAGACACTTCAGTTCACTTATCAATGACCTTGGGTGTGCTCTCAGCAGTTATTGCGGTGCTACGTTAAATTGAACTCGAGATGAGAGGAAGTTTATACAGCTATTCGTATTCAGATATCAAGTTGGATGGCAAACCTTTTACTGACTTGTGATGGATTTTGGAGTGAGAAAACTTGAGCTCTATGCTTTATTATGTTTGTAGATATTTAGAAGTAGGAAATGAGACACATGTAGATGGCACAAAACAAGAGTAGCACCTCTAACATTGAGTAGAAACTACAGAATAAAAAAGCGTGCAGTATCTAGTTGATGTGGTACACCCATCAAAACCACTACTACCTGTTAACGTTCTCCTTTGCAATCTTTATTCTTATTAAAAGACAGTTATTCCTCAACATCAAGTTTCCCTCTGTTCCTTTCTGTATTCATTTAAGCTACTGAGTGTGATGAATCTAGCGATGGACTGGTCTGTGAGCACTCTAATGTTGTCCTCAAAATTCCAATTCAGTTTGTACTTTTTACCAAGTCCCTTGATACTGTGTAAAATATTGTTATGTAATGGTGTTACTAGATTGTGTCAAATCAGGAAAATAATTGGAAGCTACCATTCATCTCAGAATATTTTAATTAGTGGATTTCTTTATCTGTCTTAAATTACTAACAATTTCCTCCTTGAAACTAGAAAAGTACGGAGGACCTCATTAGTTCTGTCTCTATACTGTACTTTAGCACATCTAGAAATATTAGTTTGTTACTGAAACATGACTTTTGCTTTCAGTATGTTTACATTCTAGCCTCCCCCCCCGCCATCCCCCAATTTTCCATATGAAATACAATGCTTCTATCTTTCCTTTTCCTTTAAAGGCTGGTCCATAATGATGATAAGACAATGTGAATACTAATATATGTATTTTGTATTCTCTACAGTGAAGGCAACATCATTTTTGTTCTGTGAATATGTACAAGAGTTTATTACTTTTATGAAATATTGGAGGAATGCAAAGATGAGAAGTTTAGTAGTTTGGTAAGAAAGCCAGAATCCAAACAATGCTTCAAAGACTTTTAAAATAAATCTTTATGTTGGTGTTGACAAAACTGTGGGTAATTCAGCTGAAGTAGTACCATTTGAGACAGATTTTCCATTTAGAGGCGATTTCAAAAACACAATTACATTCATATTTGGCCAAAGTGTTGTCCTATCTGAGGCCACCTAGATGCAGAGCAAGCTGAATCCTCTTGGGCTAAATTAAAGCACCAGCCTCTACCCGGAGCCGAGGGACCTCTGGGATCCCTCTGGCTTCAAAGGAAGCTTCCCACTTCACACATAAGCTTACAGAGGAGTTGATGGCAGCTTAGAACTTTATTATTTATTCCGTAGTACAACTCATCCCAAATCCTTTGAGGTGGAAGAATTTCTATACTTCTGCTTTTGACCACTTCACTCACCTAAACTTGGGTACCTGCTTGGCTGAGCCAAACCATTAGCCCTTGCCTGACCAAGGCCTGAAAGTCATTAATGCAACAAATTGATAGTCTAGGACAAATTTTAGCCTTTATTTTTTTTATTATTTTTTTTAAACGGTAGATCATTTCTCCTTTATTTCCCTTGGATCTTTTTGTGTTCTCAATCCTTGTAAATATTTGTGAGAAAACTGAACTGAACAGACTTGAGTTTTGACTTGAAAAGCAGGATGTGCTTGGTCCAACCTCTGCGTTCAGGTGATGTTGAATGCCTACGTAGGACAACTCTTGTCCTATAAACCACCAAGTAGGGTGGTAGCTTCTACTTGTCAGGCCCCCAGCCTGCAACAAAGCAGGAGCAAACTAATTAAGGTAATCAATGACATTGGAATGGGGAAAAAGGCTGTGGAAAGCGGGGAGGGGAAAGGTACGGGAAGGAGAAGAGGAAGTTTACTCGCAATTCTAAGGATACGACTTCCCATCCCTTCTTGCACCCTTTGGAAGGAGGTGCCATGTTTGCACTGAGTTTGCTCCTCCTGGGCCCGCAGTTGCTGCCGGTGTCCTGGGGAGAGGAAGAGGAGGGTGGTGAGGCTGACAGGAGCCGAGGGGCAGGTGGGCTTCACCCTGCCCTGCTCTTGCCCCTGGGAGGAGGGGATGCAGCACCCTTGACTTTTGGATTGGTGGCTGCATGGGACGGGGTAAGCACTTTGGAGATTTGGTAGGAGCAGGCAGATTTTACCAATTTATGTTGCCAAGCTACATACCACAAATGTGTCTGTAAGCCCTGAGAAATAAATATGACTGCAGCTTTGTTTATAAGTGGCATAAAAACAACAGAGACAGCCAGTCAACCAGCTTTTATAAATTATAATTTTTAACTGAAAACATAATATGAGGTCAAGACTGCTGCTCTGATTTCCAGGAATTTTTTTTTTTAATTCACTGATTTTTTTTATCTCTTCCTCCCTCATGCACTTTTCCCCTTGTTCAAATGTACAGAGCAGAAATAAATGAGGAATAAGGAGTATGATCTTTAAAGAGTAGAAGAAGATGACTTCAAATTAATTTATGGGGTATTTAGCTCTTTGAGCAACTTCACATTTTCCTGAGGTAAAAAGTGTTCAGCCCTTTAGCTTCTGTTGCTGTATTTTGGGACTTCAGCTGGAGTCGTGTTTGTGAGCAGCCAAAATGGCCTTCTCAGCACATGGGGGAATGCAGATTTTAAATTAGGTGTTCAAATAAAAAAACCCCAAACTAATAACAGTTCTACTACTGCTGTAAAATTATCCCAAAGTCAAAGGTGTAGTGCTTGCATTACTGACATTGGTAGTAGATGGAGGAATTTGTACCAACTTTTGCCAATTAATCTCAACTGTTTGTTTAAATTGAACAATATTTGCTTTTGTTGTTTATCATGCAGATGTCCTCCCTTAGATTTTTTTTTTTTAAGCTTTTAAGGCTTTTATTGCTGCTTAATCCCTTTAAATGTACTGTATATCACATTTATGAAATGTATTGGTAGCAGAGAGAAGCAGACGACTTTGTTTTTAAACAAAGACCCCAGGATAAGGGGCAATGTTTTTCCCCTCACAGGTGATGGAGTACGTACAAAGAATGCAGCGGATAATGGCAGTCCTGTCCTCTGAACAGATGGTGATGGTCCTGTTGCTAGGATAAGGCCTGAAGAATTTAGTTTTTAATTCCACATTATTTGCCTCAGTGCCATGAATATCCCTAGGTTTCCTCAGGCAAAAATACAACAAATACACAGAAAGAGAAAGAGAAGTGACATGCGGATAGAAAAGGAGACAGAGCACGGGAAAGGACTGGAGCCAGGTCAATAGAAGCTTTTGGGAAAATGTCTGCTCAGCTGTCTGCAATCACCTGGGTTTGAAAGGCAGGCAGGAAGGAAGATTGGTTTGGCATGAGAACGAGGCCTTTGATGCTTTAGATACCACAGAGAAAAATACGCGTTTCTTCCCATTAGAAGTCTGTTGACTTTCCTAATTAAGATAAACATGTTTCTGAAGAAGTTAGCTCTCACAGTACTACATTTGTAAAAACAACCGTGCTTTTAAAATATATACACAGACAAGGATATGTGCCAAGAACTAGTGCTGGTGTGGTCTTACAAATCACTTTGCAGGAATATTTTTAAATCGTTGCCTTATTTAAAAGTGAGCGAATTTCATTCCCTCCAGTCAATTAAATATCTAATTTCAACTCAAGTAGATAATAACCAAAGTATTTTTATATAAATGAATGAACAGTTAGAAAACTGTTAAACACACAGCCCTCAAGCATGAAAAATATATTCGTTTAACTATTTTATTCTTTTATCGCTAATTTACTACAGAGATTTTGCACTTACATCATTTTAGTTTGTGGCACTGGAGGAAAGAAATCTTATTTCAAAAAGATTAATTCAGATATTGAAATTCTCAAGGATCCCTGTGCCACCTGAATTATTCCAGCAACCACATTATATATGTGGTGGACGGTGCTGATAGACAGTTGTGATTTTTCCACAACGGCTGTTTTGCGAAAGCAGCCTGTGAAAACTTCCAGCGATCCAGTCCCCATAACAAAGCGCACGCAAAATGTCAAAAAACTTGTCGAATTCGTAAAAGGACACAGTGCCTGTACAAAGGTGCAATGCCTGAGGTTTGGGGGATTAATTGTAACATTCTACCCTCTCTAGGTGCCCGCACAAAGCCAGGCCGTATCAAGTGGTTTAAAGGAGCCCCCGTATCATTTACTCCTGTTGTCAGATGCTCTGTGATCGATGTCTTGTTCAAATTGTTGATTCCACCTCCATAGCAGTTCTGCTAACTGGGATGTGATCCGTGCCATCCACGTTGTGATCTATCACATAACAACGCAGTGAAAAAGAAATCACGTGATGCAAACATCTCGTGTTTTGTGCCTAAAAATAAGTTGAGAAAAATCTAGATGAGAGTATATGGGACAGAAAACATACTGTGTGCCAAAATACACCATACATGTTATTTATGCGTGTGTGTGTGTATACATAAGTATAATTCATGCTTTTGTCCTTAAAAATCAACAAAAATTCATTTTATCAACAACAAAGAAAGTTATGCTTCAGTAAGAGTTTCAAAATTGGCTCAGTTGGAACAGATGCTCTTGCAGGTCTTCAAATAGTTGCTGTTTTCACTATGTGTTCAAAAATATTCCTAAGTAATATAAAATGGATCAGAATTTATTGATGTTCAACTGTCTGGGTACCACATTGTCTTGGAACCTCATAATCTCCAAACAGGCAAGCATACGCATTTTCCCCTCTCGCTAATATATTCTGCTCTTTCCAGTAGCCCCTGGCACTCCTTCCCTTTTTACCTCAATCTCTCTGGTGAGATTGGTGATCGGTTCATAGACTCTCTTGTCCCACCATCTTCAGTGTCTTGAAAAAAATCCAACCATCTGTTTTGTTTTCTTTCTTAGTGCCTATAGATGCTACCTGGCTGTTCTCAATTCTCATTCTTCTAGGGCACGGTCTCTTGTTCTACCACATTCAGAGAATTAATAGCCTTTTGCTTAACTTTAGATGTCCATAAAAGAGATGTCCCAGATGCAGACAGCATCTAACTATCTGGGGGACATAACTCTAAAAGTTAGATGTCTTAGTGAGGCTGCTGAGCAGACGTATTCTTCAGTCTGTGATGAGGTGAATTTGGTTCACAGCCCTTCATGTGTAAATAAATAAATAATAATACCTCTGAAACTTGATCAGAGATGAAAGAAACCATTTCCTTCAGAGAGCTAGAGAAGTGGTTTCCCATGCCGTGTGTTTTATGATACACATAGAAGCCTTTGTGGCTCATGTTGTTTATCCTTCATATTGTAAGAAGGAGTCAGACGCATGCCTTAAAATGAGATAATGTGTCACTTCTGACATTTCTCTTTTTCTATAGTTTGTGTTCTTTCTTTTAAATATTGGCTCTTCTTTTAGAAGGCCGTTACGAAGAAAGATGTGTGCTATTCTTCTCAATTCCTGGTTCATAAAGTGTCATACACTGTTAACTTTTTAGATTATCAGAATGGAATCCAAACTGGAAAATACTTTATTTCTTAATCTCACCAAGATTTGATATGAATTTCCTTAAAAATAAGCTGAGTTTTCTTTGCTTTCTAATCTCAGACCATTTTTTTCATGCAAAAGCAAAAGGTGCCAGTGGCACAGCTACCTCATGTAATGAAACACATAGATTTCTCTTCTACTTATTTCTCACATTCATCATTCATATTTAATGCCACAGGCATTTGACTTCTTAATTCTCTATATTGAATTGAAGAGGCATGCACAGCATGCACTCCAGTTTAATGACTTGTAATTCTTCTTCATTGATGACATACTTTTTCACCTGAAAAACTTGTGGTGCAAAACTTCCTCTCACATCTGTGATGTAGTCAGTGCTCTTAACAAGGTGGTGATGGCTGAAGCGCTGAATGCCTGGCGAGTGTAAGGTGCTAACCTTAAATGCCTCTTGGTTTGAGAGAATATCGGCCTAAGGGTTTTTCTGTTGATATATATATTTTTTTTTTTTCTGTAGTTGAACCTCAGTTGTTGACTTCTCTCCCGTTGGCTCTAGCACATGCCTCTTTGCTTTGTCATTCTCCTTTTGTGAGCTGAATTTCAAGTAATACATAACTCTCCCACCCTCAGCTAATTAGCATTAATCTACTGAATAGGTTTGCCAATAATATTTTCAACATAAAGGTTTCATAAACTTCAACAGGACTAGCAGATCATATGAATGACGAATTACAGTATCTGATGTCAGTGTTTTGAACTAAGATATGATGGACTAAGCTCTACCCTGAACATTATTGTTTATTTACAAACATCTCATAGGAATGTCACAGTTAGGGTTAGTTATTTGTAAAAGCTTAAGATTTTGGAATAAAATATTCTGTAGAACTACAAAGCATTAAGGCCATTATTAAAACATTGCACCTTTCCAGGTTTTCAAAGCACTTTAGAAACATTTACCAACCCTCATATCCCTGAAGCATGAGTAGTCTTATCTTTTATTGATTTCCCAAATGGGTAGACTAAGATATTGAAGAATTATGGTTTGCTAACTGCAAAAACTCTGATAGCCAAATGCAACGTCTGCAGGAAAACAAAATTGACGCTGAATTTCCCCTCTAACTACTACAGAGAAACGTTCTGGAGAGTTTCTCTCTGGCGCTTTCAGGAAAGCAGAAGAAAAGAGCACAGAGAGAGATGAAGTTGCCTGGTTATTCAGGGAGAGCACGCCTGAATGAAAACAGGAGAACGTGGAGGTGTTTTACAATTAAACTCAACTCCAGAGTAGAGGAAGAATATCTTTTCAACCAAAACTTGCTTAAGGCATGTGTCCTTCATGGAGATAGGTGGAGTGTGGATGGAGGGGGAGAAGATTTTCAGAAGAGGAGGGTTAGGGAGGAGAACAGGTCCAGTTTGGTTCCCCGTATAGGCTTTAGGCTAGGCACTAGCTATGAAGAGTGAATGTACAGATTTTTGAACAGCGTTAAAATCTCTGCTTAGTAGTGTGTTTACTAGGGTCCTCTTTCTCTCCTGTTAAAAGATCCTGTGAAACCATTTACTGCCTGGCAGTGACCTCTCTGTATATGGCTTCTTTGTGTCCATGACTCCAGCACAGTAAAACCACAGCTGTCCTGCTGTGAAAAGGCTTTATTCGTTGTCAGGCGTGTAGTGAAGAGGAGGAGGAGGAGAGGTGGAGGTTATCCAGGTACTGGCCCTTTTCAATGCAACATCGATTTTTCAGGAAGCTCCAAGAAGTGAAAGAAGTTATACTTGGGTGAGTCCAATGATCATGAGAAAATGAGAATTATTCTGTTGATGCATGGTGGTTTAACCTTAGTCTTCGTAATATCCTTGAAGTTTTCCTTTGGAATATATCCTAAAGTATTTAAAAAAAGAAAAAAAAGGTACATGTTGCAAAAGATCTTAAAACATTTCAGCATAGAAACACAAACCTTATGTCGGGGGGGGACGGGGTTCAGAGGTGATCTAGTTCCAACTCCTGTCCCAAGGCAGGAGCAGCTCTACCTAAAAAGCACTTTGGTTGTCAGGTGTTTTTTTTTCCCCTTGGAAATTTTCTGTTATTTTTATAACTTTCCAATTGTTCTTCCCCCCCCCACCCCCCCGAAGATCTTAATGTATTTAGTGTTCTGATTTCTCTTTAGTAGTTAGAAATGTCTCAGAAAGTGGTTATTAATAAATCATTAAAGGTTTGCATCTCATTTCATTTCCTTGCTGCTCTACTACTCTGTATTTTCAACCGTAGTACAGTCGTTCTGAAAATCTAAAGAGGAATTTTTTACAACAGAGTCAAAACTAAATGATGAGGGCAAACCTCCAGATTTTTTTCTTTACCTGTAATAGTCTTTATTTTTCAAGCTATTTGCTTAGATAAAAGATTTCTTAGCCTGATCTTGTTTTATCTGGCATCTGTGAAGAAGGAATAGTTGTGCATGCAGGGCTTTACAAACTGCATATCTTGAAGAGAACATGGAGTCACTTCACCAATAGGGCTTTCCTGGGAATAGGGAGTAGCAAGGTTGAATATAACGCTTGATAACTACAGATATTTTCAGTAGCACCAAAGGAGGTATGGGACGTGATGAAAAAACTTATGAAAGGTAAACGGACTATAATTCATACTAAATATCTCCCCTTGTGCAGAAGCTCTTTTTAAATTACTCAGATAAATGAGCTCATTTATGGAATATTTTGTACTGCATGAACTTATATGGGCACCTGTCATGTATATATATTTTTAATACTGAACTCATATAGATGGCTTAAAGTCCCCCTTGCCCTTTAGTAAATTTAAATCTCCCACAAAGCTGCTGTACAGTAGTCATAAAGAAACATTTATGGTTCAACATAATTTCCCTTCATTTCTTTTTCTCTTTCTTTAAAAAAAAAAAAGGCAGTTTAAAAGTAATAAAGCATTTCCTTCTGTAAATCTTTGATCTTTTTTCTTCCTAAGGGAAGATTAATTTGTAAATATGCTAATGGATTTGTATAATATGAAACCTTCATAAGAAAAACTACATTAGTTCATATGAATGAACACATCTATCTTATTCAATTTATAAACTAATGGCTGAGAGCATCAACACTGTTTTCTGCTCGGTCTCATGTCCAAAATCACTACTTGCATTTCTAAGACAACACAGAATTTTACAAAAAAATGTATTAAATAGGACCAATTTTGTCACCTCTGACTCTTCTCTTTGGTTGCAACAGCGAGGTTTGCTGCTGTTCCAGCCAGATGAATACCCTGCTCTGAAGAAATCCAACCCGATGGGAGTCGCACTATGTGGACGCAAGGCACCCAGCCGCACGCCCTCCTAACGAACCCTGTTGGTTTCCAGCAAGGTGCTGGGTGTGCCAGCTCAGCAATCGCTCATGCGGACACCCCCAGAAGCTGCAGAGCCGAGGCTGCCGCAATAGCTGAGTGTTCATCTAGGTTGCTTACGTGAGCTGAGAAGTTGACCCTAGCCAGCACCTCGCTGGGACAGTGATGCTGCTGCTTTTTTTTCTAGCTAGAAGTTGTGGAGGACTTTGGTCCCACCAGCCTCTCCCTACTTCCCCTAGCCATTGCAGCTGCAGTGGGGGCAAACCCGACCTCCCTGCTCCACGGCAGGACAGGAAGGGACACGGGCAAGGTCTTCATGGGGGGGATTCACCTCCAACGGAGATGCAGTGAAAACTGGTTCACTGGAACCTCCTCCTCCTCTTACTCTTACCTACATCCTGGGTGCCTTCAGGCATTGCAGAGCTCCCTCCTCATTCCCTTTTGCTCCCTGAGCCCACAGTTCACCTCCTTCCTTGTTTTTTCCTTTCTTTGATTTATTCTGGTGCTTAGCTGAGAAGCCAGGGAGGGCTGAGGCTTGCTTCCAGCCTTGCCTGTTAGTGAGGCCATGGTATCTCTGCCACATTTCCTCCAGAGAGAGAGGGGTGGGAGTGGAGATGGAGAGGATGGGTAGAGCCCACTGCGTCCACCCTTTTCTTTCTGCCAGTGTCTCTTTGCTATTTAATATTCTCCATGCTCTTTGTCTCCTGGTTTCTCTTTGCCTCTTTCCTTTCTTGAACCAAACCATACTAATAGAAACTTGGCACTGTATTAAATCAAGCAGATCTAAAAATCAAAGCCCGTGTGTTGATCTGGCGGGGCCGTGCTGTACGACTGTGTGGTCACCCCGTGGCACCCGAGCCTGCAGGGAAATGCTCTTCTTAGCCATGGGCTCACCTCTCTGCCTCTCCACAAGGAAGAAATCCATGTGTTTTGGTTTTATTCCCTTAAATATACGGTGTATCTCTTAACAAAAAGAGTGGGGGGAGGATTTAAATTGATCTTGAAGTTAGCCCTAATTTTGATCCAATTTTGTCTGCAGAATGAAGCTTAGTGCCGGAGGAGTCTAAGTGGCGACCCTGAACCTCTAAGCTTTATATGGGGATTTTTCAGTGTCGTAGGCCTGGTTTATTAAGGTAAGAATAGATATCTTGAACTTCAAGCCAGCATAGTCAATGAAGGACTTGTTTGATGTGCTTGTGGTACGCAGCGCCGAGGAGGCGCGTCGTTAGTGGCTTCAGCGGTGGTGTTTTCCCAAGGGCTGACAGATTTGTGTCCGGCTCCATCGCATGGCTTTCATCCTGCTAGCCAGAAACAAAAGGTGTGCATTTCTTTAGGCGTGGAGCTTACCAAGATGCCTGCCCGCTGTCGTCCGACTGCTTCCCTCGTTTGATGCTATCGCGCTCTGGATAAGAATAGAAGCATAATGTGTACCTTAAGGCTGGAGAAGAAGGAGCACAAGGAGGCAATCCGCAGCCGATTTATAATGGGGTTGGGTGGGAGGGAAGTGTCAAACACTGCTCAGAATAGATGAATATTATAAAGGGGCCTGGAAAGATCAGAAATAGGAGAGATTCAGATCTCTTTCTTTTTTTTTTTTTTTTTCTCTCCAGGAAATTCTTTCCAGTGCT
Source organism: Gymnogyps californianus (assembly GCF_018139145.2). NCBI lineage: Eukaryota > Metazoa > Chordata > Aves > Accipitriformes > Cathartidae > Gymnogyps > Gymnogyps californianus. Next base: position 40,271,118 of record NC_059477.1, read on the forward strand.
TCTCAATAATAGTGGGGATAGAGGGTGAGCAGAGCAAAACTGGTGGGAGAGACTTAGCAGTTGTAATGAGCAGAGTTTCAGACATGAGCTTGCAATGTGATACAGTCTATTCTCTTTTTAAAAGAAAAGGCGGGGGGTGGAGGGAGGTTTAGGATTTTCTCTAGCAAAGTTTTCTTCCCAACAGTCAAAAATAATAGAAAGTAGACATAGAAGAGATCTGTTAATTGATCTTGTCCATATCTTGCCCAACACAAGGTTATTCCCTGCAGCATATTTACTAGTGCTGAGTTCAGCTTTGTTTTTAAAACCTCCACAGTGACAATCTCCCGAGGGAAGTGGTGAAAGCCTGACTCTACAGCCTACTACATCTCCTTGTCGATCTGCTTTGCAGAGGGAAACTCTCACAACCAGGAAACATTTTCTGATGTTCAACCTACCACCCCCTCTCCCCCTCCTTTTTTTTTTTTTAATTCTGTCTTATTAATTCTATTTATACTCTTCTGTATCATCCAAAGTAACGTCCTTCCAGGAGCACCATGAGTTAGCTTGTAACACCAAAAGGCAGAGTTCTCGAGAAAGAAGAGCTTTGCCTCATGCTGACAGTCTCTTGAAGTGAATGCAAAATTTTGGCTACCTGACCCATTATTGGCCCAAAAATCGTTGTTAAATAACCACCTTAACTGCAGGCAGAAGTTTTGAGTTGACTACTTGCATTTTCTCTGCCTCTAAAACTGAGATATTCTGCATGAAATGGATCCAAGAAATTAGTAGTATGAATCCTTAGCGTTTTTAAAATTTATTTTCTGCTCTGGATCTTTTTTCTTGCTTCACATTATCAATAGATGCCTGTCTGCAAAGCATGTCCTTTCTCATTGCCTTTTTTCTCCCTCCTAATCTTAGCACTAGATCGTGATTTGGTCAGGGTCCTATTTAAATAGTTTTGGGGTTGCCAGCATGGTGTGTTCTGATATTCAGATCTCATAATCCAATTTTGAAATTAAAGAGCTTGGGGCAAAAACATTCGCACAACTGAAATGCATGTTTTTGAGCACTGAGCCAGTGTTTTCTTAAGAAAAATATACCAAATCTCCTCTTTCTTTTCCCAATTAATATAGCAAATGTCATGCACAAAATCTTCTTTTTTAACTTGTGCCCTGTATGAGGACAACAGACAGCGGAAATTTAAGCTGGACTGTGATCCCAGGCAAGGTATTTGAATTCCAGCTGAATACAGAAAATATGCAGAATAGCAACTGATTTATAGTGCCTCATTTTCTGTCTTAACAGAATGATGTTCTCTGTATTCCCAACAATAAAAGCAACAGCAAGGAAAAAATAAATCCTTTTTTTTCCCCTTCCCCCCTGCCCCCCAGGTTTTTCTCCCCTCTGCCCAAGTCATTATTTTAAGTTTCTCGGTATTAAATCTAAAGGTTCATCAACTCACATCTTTACAGCTCTGTCTTTCTGTATACAGGACCCTGTCTGCCTGTTTCCTCTATTGCACTATTTTGTTTGTACTACTGTAATCATTTTGCTGGCCCAGATCTGTGTGGGTGTGCTGGCAGCTTTACAACAAAGTTACATGGGAACTGAGTTAAGGTTGAATATTTATTAGAAGAAGCCATCTGGCGTCAGGCTGTCTGTACAGGGGGGCTTATTTCTTTAGTAGTCTCTCCTTTTTCTTTCTAGCTCTTCCTCCCTCTCTCTCCGTTTCTCATTTACTTGCCGCATATATGTGAAAAGTGGAACACACATCTTGACATATTGATTTGATTCTTGATATTTATAGCAATTAACCCCGCTCGTGTGATTATCCTTGTCCCCTCGCCCCGTACCTCTCTCTCCCCCTCTTTCCCCGTGGCGGGGGATGCTCGGGGCTGGATCCTGCGGTGGCAGCCCCACGGATGCTGCAGGGCTCCCGCCGCAGACCCTTCCCGTTCGCGCCGCTTCCCATAGGCTCCGGGCAGGTATAGCTTTGCTTAAACATTCCTCTCCTGCTCCTTCCACACTTTCCCTCCTCCAGTTTGTGAGCTCATAAAAGAGTGCTGCGCTCCAAAAACTCCCGACTCACCATATTAAACAAACTAGCCAGCAGAAGGGTGTCCGTGCTATTTCACCATTTGTATGACATAGCCAGGCTTCAAAGTGCAGCACTAAATTGCCAAAAGATGTTTACTTTACTAGCTTAAGAGCTCCTCGTAATTCAATTGTTCTCTCTCCCGCAGTAGAAACACACATGCATCCTGAGAGCCGTGCTCTTGTGAGCTCCCACTAGTTATTTACCCACGGGGTTTCCTCTGTTGTTTTTTGCAGAGTGGTTGACTTTTTTTTTTTTTCCCTTCTTTCAGGGGCTTATGGCTCAAGGTAATTTGTTTTTTCTGGGGTGCTCAACTGCAAGGACCTTGAAAGATACAGCTGTCTGGCTGCCTTTTGTTTTCTTCCCCAATGACAGACATTTAGTGGTTTTTCCAAAAGAGGTTTTTTTTCCTTTTTTTTTTTTTAAACACGCATGAAGTTGGACATCCAAAATTGACGGTCACCTTGGAAAACCTTGACCTATTTTTCCTAGCAGGCCAGGGAAGCTGATGCAGTGTAGTTGGCAGCCCCTTCCCACTGTTCCTGACTTGTGTAAGTTAATATTCCGACCTTGCAGCCTTGCGTAACCTCCTTGTTCGTCGGTGTGGTGGTTTTGGTGGCGATGCCAGGTGGGAGAAGGGGAGCACTGGGCAGCAGAGATTCTTTCCACTGACAGAAACAGTGAGTCACTACTGTCCTGTGATTATTCCCTGGCCTTTTTGCAAAAGGCTGCCTGCGGGGATGAAAGGAAAGTCCTTTCTCCATGACCTACGCTGGGGGTTTAGCAGCCTACCAAGCTCCGGCAAAGCATAACACGTGGGCTGGTTTTGAGCAGCGTAAAGCAGGGAACAAGGGCTGTGAGCCATGGTGTCTTGAAGGACACAAGCTGGGAGAGATGGTGGTTCCCAGCTTCAGCCTCCCACTACTTTTCCAGCAGCTGCTGCCTCATGATACCAGTAGTCGGATGACTGGCAGCATGTTATCTCCTCCCCCAGGTAGTGTCTCTTGGTTTGTCGCGTCTTTTTGTATGTTTAATCTGGGAAAGAAAAAATAAGGATCTTTTCCATGCAGTGTGCTAGGGTGGCTGAATAGCTGTGCTGCTTGTGGGAAAGGGATGGGGAGTGGACGAAGGAGGTGGTCCAACGTGGGAGCAGCGCGAGGAGGAGGAGGAGGTTGCTGTGAGGGGCGGGTGATAAAGGAGGCTGGAAAGAGGTAGCTGCTGAGCTGACCTTCCTCTTTTCTATGTTTAAATGAAAGAGGTTGCTCATCTTAAGTAGCCCACCGTTATTCTTCCGTCCACAGTATGGAGAGGGGCAAGACAAGTCCTCTGGTGAGAGCCAGTGATCTTAGCTCCTGACTCTCTAGCAAAATGGGAGAGGAAGAAGGGGAATCACGCAGGCTTTGTTTTACATGCCCTATGCACAATGAAGCGAGCCAGCCTTGGATCTGAAGCCTACCGAGACTTACGTTGCCCAGCAGACTGGAAGAGTTGTGTTTAAGTCGCTGGGCAAGAGACGCTGACTTTATTACCGCTCTTATTCTGTTGTCCTTTGGCAAGACACTTGAGTGGCCTTGTCTCACTTGTAAAAACATAACGATAATTACCTTCTTCTAGAAGTATTGCAAATTAAAGATCACTATTGGTAGTAAAATCCTCTGAGATGCTTAGAAGAAATGTTGTGTCAAGGTGTATAGCTTGGTCTCCCTTGTCAGACCTGGATGTCTGGCGGCTATGCTTTTTCACGGATACAAAATCTATTTTGTGTACGAAAGAACAGGCTGAACTGTTAGTTGCTGGTCTGAACAAAATAATAAAAAGGGGTTTGAATTCAGTTTTGCTTTAAAGCTTGTTGCACTGATCAACTTGCCATGCTGTCTGGACAGGCAGCGTAAGTATTAATCTCCGGTGAAGTATGCCAGCGCTCGCCCCGGGTTGGCGTTACACAGACCAGACCAGATAATGCCAGAGCAAGGACAGTAACGGGGCAGCAGCTTCTGACGAGGATGAGAAAGCAGCCGTGAGACAGGATGAGCGTTCAGGATGGAGCAGGACATGGGAGAACATCGGTGCCAGATTGAGTGTGTTAAGCAGTGAGTACTGTCACCAATTAAAATAACCATAAAAAGCCAGACATTCCTCGCTGAAATAACTCGTAACAGATCCTGAGTGCTGCGTTACCTTTCAGTGGAGCTCTGCGAGGGAGCCATGGCATCTGCAATGTGTAGATCTGATCTGGAAAAGGGACAGAGAAAAGCTTGTTCCTATCTCCCTTCCCAGACCATGCCATCTCATTAGTGTTATTCCTTGCAATGGCCCTTCTGAGGCTCTTTCCCCATCTCTAAACCCTGTGCAGCTTTTCAGTAATCCCTTTTCTGGTGTACCCCTCCCTCTCTGTTAGCACAGATGCTCCCGGAGTGTAACCCTTCTGGCTGATTTGGGGGTAACTCACGAAGCTGGCGGCTGGCAGCTTCACCTTCCAGCTCTCCTGTCCTATTAAAATACCAAATTTGGCCCACTGTGCTCCGGGCATGGACTGGGAACTCCTCCAGAGCAGAGGTAAGGGGAGCTAGAAATGCAAACCAAGAAAGCAGGACCACCTGAGGTCCTCTGCTTGTCTCCTCGGAGAAGCCCTCTTAGTCCTTTGCTTAAAAAAAATTACGCTCAGGAAACCCCGGAGCAGCTAATCTAATGTGTAAGCACAAGGTAAGGGAGTGTGTGTTTTAATGTGTGCCTTCAAGCTGACAAGTAGCTTGTTTTTCAGTACCAGAAGTGAGTAAATGCTTTAGATTTGTCTGCTCTCATCTTTCCAGGTAGTCATTAAAAAGTTTCAGTTCAGCCTCTTTTCTGTTTGAGAATAGTGATCAAATTTACCTGTAGCCAAATTTATTACATTAGTTTTTAAACAAGCAAGTGTAAAAGTGCTGGCGAGTATTTGAATGAAAAATACAAGTGGAATAATAATAACAAAGTAAAATACAGACTTCAAAATATGAATCCAAGACCTGTGATTTATCTTGGAAGAGGAGACGAGTATCTGAATTGTAGTGGGAACACGTGGCCCCTGCGGTGGAGCAAACTCGTCCTCCCAGCCCAACGGTTATTCAGAGAAAGAGCCAAGGGACACAATTTAAATAACAACCATGCTAAAATCCTCATTGGTTTAGTATTTTGCAAAAGGAGGATGAGGAGATGACAAAACGGCATGCCTTTTGAATTTTTAAGTATGAAATATATTGATACCAAATCCAGTATATACAGTATCCATATTCTGTTCTACTGAATATTTTTTACAGCAGTGAAACATACTTAGGACCTTAAAATTAAACTTTTCAGATGTCAGTGAGGACCTTACCATTTACTCATTCTGCAGGCTTGGACCCCGCAACTTTTTAAAGGGTTTTTTTGGGGGGTGGGGTGTCTTTTTTTTTTTTTTTTTTTATTTTGAGTCTATATCAGCTGCTTTAAAAGTCAGTCACTGCTCACAATAGCTGCCTCTCTATCCCTTGCCCCATGGCTTCAACGTGCACATAGGGAAAAAAGCATTGTGCATCAGGCGTGTGCGCTCGCGCTACCAGTGCGGCTGCACACGCGTGTGCACACACCCGCGTGCGTGCACAGGGTCTCTCCGCCTTCTTGTCCTCTGTGGCTATGAACACGGGATGCTCTCGTTTGGGAGGGGGGGTTATTAGACATTTTCCAGCATTGCCAAAACAGGCATGCTACAGATAAGATACTTGCATTAGAGGGATTTATGCTGCTTCCCCAGTTACTCAGAGAAACCCAGCCGCTTGAACCGGGCTGCATCAGACCCAGATACTCTGCTTATGAAATAGCATATGGTTGAAAACCCAAACTCTTCTCTCTACTGCTCATTTAGTCAAACAAAATATTTTTTATTGTTGTTTCTTGACTTTTTCTTTTCAGACACAATTCCTCTAGGCTATTGTTATTTCAACAAAAGAGGGGGAGGATAGGCTCAGCTAGTTACTCTGTGGCTTTCTGGTGAGGAATTAAGAAATACTCTAACAGTTTAATAATGATAATCTCCAAATAGTTCATAACGACATTAAGGGTAATTAATGACATTTGAACAGTAAGAGTACTTAATCCCTAGGGAAATGTGATATCCATGATTTTATTTACATTTGAAGTTGTTTCAAAGGTAAAGGAAAAAGAATAATCTGTTTTAAAAATGGTTTCATACTTGCACTGTTTCAGATTTTATCTTAATTTATTGTAAGCAAATAAAAATAATAGAGTTTTTGCTAACAATAAAAACTGCATTCCACGTTAGATCCGGCATTAGGTTAAAAATAAAGAGGAACTCTTATATGTTTCCTGTGGGATTAAGATTTTCTGAAAATTATAAATCACCAATGATACTGTGGTTTACAAAGAAGGATAACTTCTTCTAAAAGACCCACATATTTACATTTAAAAAATATTCTTCGTAGCGTTTAGAGCCATTAAAAGAACTTAAATAATTTTGATGATAAATGCTATGTACTGTAGCTTTTATGTTTTAGTAGTACTTTTTATTTTTTCTTTGCATAGCTGACCTCGCTAAACCTTTGAAAAATGCTGTTACATCCTTTTACGTTTTCACATTTTTACAGTGAGGGGAAAAATAACTCCTGTGATAGTTTTCAAGATAATACTTGAACTAGCCTGATTCAGATGTTTAGGTTTTGAAAGTCAACAGAAGGAAAAGGGTTTAGTTGACCTTGGGTTTTGAGAATAAATAGGATAACACCTGATTCAAGACAGGAAGCTTTAGCTGGGGTAAATATACAGAGCGAACCAGAGTGTGTCAATCCAGTTTAGCATTTGAATGCAGCCTCTGCTCTTTTGGTTATGCTCTTGAGCCTGTTTCTACTTTTGGCTTTTACATTCCACAGAACTTCTGTAAAATCAGCAGGGACAGTGCTAATAAATTTATAATGTTGTTTTGTATTTCTGAACATAGTACCTCAGTAATTAAGTGAAATATTTATGATGAATATAAAACAATGCAAATTCATTTGTTTGCCTGAAAGCTAGCTTGTTATTTATTTACATTTATCTTTGAATGATTCTTTAAATTGATTCACAGTATGAATGAGAGTGATATTTAAAGCAGAGAAAATTTGCTATGGTGTATTGATGCATTACATTGTATTACCTAGTGTTAAAGCTATGCAGAGGATGATTAAAAAAACTCAGAAAACAAAAAAACTTTGATCTAACAAGCATTCTTTAGGATTTTTTTTCCTTGTAGAAATTCCACAAGCCAAATCATTTCCCAACAGCTGAAATCTTTAATAAACCTTATGCTTTATTATAGCTTAGCTGTATATATGCAAACCGGATCTTGAATTATAGGACAGATAGAGGTAGGTTCAGCATAATGCGATCTAACTTTTGCCTCAGCTGGCTGCGTTTTGCTTCCTAGGCTGCTACTTTCAGTAGGTTTTTTTCATTTACTATTTTCAATCCTCTGACCAATTCTAATCCAATGAACGTAGTGACCTATGAAAGGAAATGTCTATGCAAAGTGTCCCTGTGTTGATGATTATGAACTAAATTGTTTACTTCAGTTGGACTTTTTTCTCCTTCCCTAAGTAAAAATTATCGTCCAAAAATAACTTCCTTTACAAATGTATTACTGTTGCTCTCCTCATCTTTCTGTTTGACAGCCATCATGTTTATGTCATGACTAAGGAATGGTTATCTTAATGTAAAAAATGAAAAATAAGTTTTTTTAGTTTAAAAAGGATATTTTATTTCGAAGCTATTGCATGATAAAGTGTTGCACATCCACTAATAAGAGTAGATATGTATAATATTTTATCTAACTCTGGATGGACCGCTAATGTGCTGAAAAATTGTTGAGACTCGCAGGTGGGAAGAGTCTCCTAAGATTTTAGAAAACTTCAGCAGTGTATGGTATGCACATATCTTCTGTTTCTTGTTTGATCTTGGTTTTGCCAAAACAACCCTGAGCAATCAAAGGTGACCAACTCTTACACGAGTTGACAAAGTACAGCTTCCGTGAGGTTCTATCCTACTGCCGAGTCTACAGCCAATACCTGGGTGCTTGGTGAAAACACGACCATTACTTGGAAGCTTTATTTGCTAAAGCATGCTGTTCCTCAGCCTTGCCATCATTTTATGTTTATTTTATAAGCATACAAATAGATTTTAAAATAGCTTCGCTTCATTACATGAAGGCATCGAGGTTGCTATGTTCAGACCCAGAGCAGGGTTCCTGGACATTGGCAAAAGCAGAGATTGAAGTTTCTACCTTATGGTGTCTTACGTTGCCACCAAATGTGCTGTGTGGTACATGAGCAGCTGGGGACGCAGGAACGAGCTGTGTGTGACAGGGCCGATCTGCAACGCGTTCAGCCCGGGGTGAAGGTACGCACCTGCAAGGATTTGCAGGTCGGCATTTCTGTTTGTTTGTTGGCTTCCCAACAGCTCAAGAGGGAGAACATTAGCAAGGTGTTATGAGACACCAAGTCAAAGACGTGCTGTGCTGGCCAGGAGCAGAACAAGGAGTTTTGAATGACTCTATTGACATCTTTAAGAAAGTATTGAACACTTCTTTTTTTGTCTTTTAGAGAAAAGAAGCAGCTCAGAATTAGCAGAAGGACTTCCATATTTGCTTTTATTTTGTCAGTGAACGTATTTTATTTTTACACCTCTCGTGCCTTAATATTGGTAATTTTATCTATTAATTTATGCATCACACATGGACTATCAACGACATAAAATATAGCCATTAACTCTAAGATTTAAAAGGGTAAATTTTCAATAAATCAACCATGCCTGCTGCTTACTTTCTGGGCTCTTAGAAAACTATTTGAAGCATGCTGTAAACATAGAGGAGGGCTCAGTAAGTTTAGCTGGCTTGAAATGTGCTACTGTGTGTTACTATAAGAATCCTGTTTGGAGTCTCTTGCTGTCGCATACACTTTTTGGAAAATAATTTCCTTTTTGGAAAACCATTTCCTTTTTGGAAATGCAAATCAGGCACTATAGTTGGATGCCATAGTAGGGCTGTGCAGTAAAAGAGTAGGCCTCCATTGATACAGAAATATTAAGCACAGAGAAAGGGAAACGAGTGCTATGCTATACCATTTATTACTGCAAAAATTTAACTTGTGATTATGCCTTAGAAAGTTAAAATCCAGACATGATGGGCTGTCTCTGTCTCTTCTCCTGTTCCTAGGTCAAAAGGTCCTGCTGGACTTCCCTTCTTTTCAGGCATTCCTGGGAAGAAGATGAATTTGTCAGCTTCAGTAAGTACAGCGATGCTCCTCTTTTCCTTCAAACCTCAGTGGCATGAAATTTTCAGCTCTCCTCATTTTTAAAATATAAAAATTTATTTCTCCTGGTGGATTCCCCATGTGGAGAGATTTAAAGAAATATATGAAGCACATTCATAACAAAGAACAAGCAAACATTCCCACTCTCTCAATTACTTTTGATTAAAAAAAAAAAAAAAAAGTATTTTTGAGCAGATCTCATAATTTGAGGGCTGCCTCAAGGCTTCAGAGCCCCGAGCTGGCAGTGCTGCAGAGGTAACGGGGTGTGCTGTGGAAGGGCATGGCGGGGGGGAGTCCTCCGATCGTCTCAATCCAGCTTCAGAAAGCCGGCTAAAAAAACCCTCTTTGAAAGGGATATTTTGGTTAATGTTATGTTTCCTGATATTCCCGGATTACATGTACAGTAGAGTCAAAAGAGTATTCAAAAATCTCAAAATAGAGCTCAAAATACTCAAAATAGGACTCCAGTACTACAAATAGCATTCAAATCAGGATGCAGAAATAGCCCATGCTCAGCTCCTCGCCGTTCCCGTGCTGAGCCCGGCAGCGGTGGGGTGGCGATGCAGCAAGGCTCAAGCCCACGTTGTCCGCTCTTAGAGCTGTGCTGCTCCTTTGGACTCTCCCAGTCTCGCTCCGGATCGCAAGCTTGCCGTGGCACCCGTGGCCATGGCTATGGTTAGACTTCGTAGCTGGTTTTGTCAATATAAATAGTAATAATTTTATGTTGGGTCTGAGCAGATGTATTAAGTTTTTGGCCTTGGCTTGCTGATGTCACTTTAGAAAAGTTGTTGGAAAAGGCCCATGAGAAGTTGAAAGTACATGTATTCTGAGGAAAAAAAAAAATATTAAAAATATAGTTGTTTTACACTAATGATCTGAAGCATGTTATAATCTCAGAAGCGCTTTTGCTGTTGAACCCTGCAGTATGTTTTCAGTAAGGGGATTACTAGTTCTCCCCCCACACCCCCCAAAAATACCCCCAAACTCACATTAATGTTGCTGGTAGTACGATTGCCTCAGTCCTAGGATGTGTTTCTCTGCTGTGGTTGACAGTGCTGGGGAAATAGCTGGCTAAGTGATTCTTGGATTTTAAACCACAAAAGGCTGATCATGAGTCCAATATTCACTTTTCAAACTTGGGAGGAACATGGTTTTGACCTCAGAAAAGGCACAATGCCTGTACTCATTAACATCCTCATAGATATTTTTTTCTTTAAGGGAGGCTCTCGAGGAATACCATGATGTGCTTGTAGTATTGACTCCTTTTATCTCGTTTTTTCTTGGCTTTTCAGTGGCTGCAGGTCATGGCCTAAAACTGGTAGCCTTCCAGAACGGGCTCTGGGTCCGCCCATGATAAAATGTAATATATGTGATGGAGAGCAGACCCCAACTTTGCTCCAATAAACAACAGTGTTGTCTGCCTTTGTAGAGATGTTAATTATTAGGAGCTTGCGGTATGCAAGGTCAGGAAAAGAGAATTTACAATGACCGGAACATTCAATTTTGGGGTGGTTGGTCGGCTTTAATATGCACATGTCTTTATTGGATGCTGCAAAGCTGGCAGTGAGCCCACCTGACTGCGGTGATCAGGTGGATCAAGTGGGCTCTCTGAAGCACACGAGTATGGCCCAAACCCACCAGGATTTAGTGGGGAGCAATAGATCACATTTCGGGCAGGGTCTTGGGGGAACAAGTAAGAACTTGAGAAACATGCAGTATACTTAAAAAAACCCAACACTGTTATGCAAGGAGGCAGGTCCAAGTGGTACCTTAGTAGCACACAAATATCAGAATTTTGGAAACATTGCTAGCAGACCAGAAGATATAAAGTCAATACAAGTGATAGTCAGACTACATATAGGGCTAGTAGTGAACTTGTGGTAACAATGAAGAAAGGTGAAGAAATAAAAATGAGAAAAACTCAAACCAGATCTTACCTAGAAATTCAAAAGCAGATATTTTCACTGTTCTTATTGGCTTTCTGAAAGCCACTTGTACTGACAGAGTTTTATCTCCATACATTTAAGTGGAGATCAGATACCATGCCAGTAGCAAAAATTTGCTTTAATTATGAAATGAAAATAATTTTTAGTGGAAATTAAAGTCGTTTAGGTCTCAATCCTGCAAAGAGTTTTATGCTTGTGTTTAATTAGTGTTAATGTCTCTAAGTAGTCCCATGATGAATCCTATTGATGAAAATGGTGCTGCTCAACTAGGGTACAACTAAACATATAAATATGTCTTTGCAGGGTTAAGGCTTGGTTTACAATTGTACAGATTCATTTTCACTAGAGATCTCAAAAAGAGAAGCTTGAATTCAGAGTTAAAAATACATTTTGCTTTCACTCTTTTATTGCCCCCGTTATTAAGGAAAAGGCTAGACGTATTAACTTATTACTCTATATACTAAGCCATACAGAGTGCTTGCTCCTGTGCATAAGAAAAGGTTTAAAATCCTTATCATTCTGCTAGCCTGACTTCCACCCTCTCATAGCCTGTCATTCGCACCAACTAAAGTATTTCCACTATCCCTCAGAGAAAAGCAAAGCCAAAGCAAATTAATCAGAGTAGCCACCTGCTTGTGTAGCTTAGATCATCTAATCAAAGAACAAGAGCACTACAGTGATGGAACATTCGGTTCAAATAGTAAATAACACATATCAAATATTGAGAGGAACAGTGTCTCAGTGTTTTGAGAGAGAGCAATCCCTGCTTATCAGTTGGCTAGCATGAAATGGTCAAATATTCTGAATTTTAGATCACACACTGCATTTGTTGTAACTTAATACTTTTCCCAAATAAAAACAAATGAGGCAAGAAGATGTTTGTTCCATTAGCAATGTGTAAGTGAAAGTCTGCAAATAATTAGATATCTAGGATACATTAAACTGATAAACATTTTAAATTATTAAAAATATTAATAAGGAGCACTAAAGAGGTTTTTTTTCCAACTAAGAAATTATTTTCTGACGAAAGTGAGAAAAATTTTTCTGTATCAGTGAAAAATTTGTATGTGCTGATGCTGAAAAGTCCATAAATTTAAGTAAATTTCCAGTTTATAAAATAAGATTTGTTTTCCTGGGAGAACATATATACCTGATAGACACATGCACGTACATATTCTTATAATCACTCTCGAAATTTTGAATTTGTGTTACAAATTTTCTTAACGTTCAGAGTATCAAAGTGACTTCTTTCACTAGGAGCACTGAGATCACAAACACAAGGTAGAGAAGCATTGAGTGTGGGTGTGTGTCTCTGTGTACGTATGCACGCGTTATGCCAGATTAAGAGCAGCACTTCCCCTGCCTGGTCCCCTATTTGCCTTTGCTCAGTTATGAACACAAGGAGAAATATTAACTTGCTTACATTTTGCAAATGCGTTCTATTTCTGTTTTGATACATGATGAAGCCTGGAGAAAGCTTTATTTTAAGTGAGAAATCATCTCCATCTTCCTTTCTTCTCAACGTCTTCCCACTATCATTTTACTAACCAACAATATAGATTATTTTTAACTACTTGCTTCTCTCTCCTTTCTCCCAACAGTCATGTCAACCAAATCCACAGGAGTTATTCAGAATGAACCCTTTCAAATATTAACATACCTTCAAAATGAAAGGAAAAGGTTCCTTAGTGCCTGGCCTACTTTTATCCAACTGGAGAAAACCAGTGCCATGAAGAGGTTTGAAGAGGTCAGCGTCTTCTAGCGATCTTCCTGTGCTGACCATTGTTTCACTGTGACCCTCCTGATGCACCTGCCCCAGGTCTCCTCTGTGGTCAAGAAAATAATTTTCCTTATAAAACTTCAGGCCTGCCACTGCACTTGCTGAGAAACTATGAAGGCTTCCTCGGGCTTTCATAAGATATTACTGACCCGATGCAGTGTGGGATGGTACTGGAGAAGAAATGTGTATGTCTGTATGTGCTGCAGTGAGTATTGCAGCTGAAGGAAGGAGCAATTTTATCCCCTTCCTCTCATGTTTTTTTTGGCTAACAGGAGCTTCCCAACATAGGTGAAGAAGTGACTGGTGTCTTCGTCAATCGAAAGCAAAACGTTAGTGGAATGAAATGCACATCTGCCAATAAGGCTGAAGGTAATGTAAAATTGCAAATATTGACAAGAGAGACCGTGTCTAGTATTGGTGGGCAGATGAAGTCAGAGACAAAAGTCATATCACCACTTCTGGTTAAGATATTTGGATGAACCTGGCAGAATGGAAGAGGTGATACTCCAGTGGTGAAGATCTGGACTTCACTCTCTATTGGTTTACTTTAAAATACTGAGTCAAGTTTAAGAGCTCTGTGCTTTTCTTCTAAACCTCAAATTCAAGGTGAAAGTCTCGGTTCTTGCATTTCAGGTATTAACAAGCATTCCATAGGCAGTATAGAATAAGTCACCTGAAAATTGTTTGCCATGGTTGCCATTGTTTTCCATGGTTTCTACAACCATGAAAGAAATCACAGAATATCCTTGGTTTTCAGTTTTTACTTCCTCAAAGTGGTAAAAATAGTACTCTCTTCATCTACTTCAGAGGGGTGTTGTAAAGACAAATATCTTGAGTCTTGCCAACTGCTAAGATCCTTCTGTGTGCAAATAACCATAGTGTGTCTTCAGAGGAAATTTCTGTAAAGGCCAGCGAAAGGGCTTTATCTTATCTGACCACTGTTCTCCTATCACATACTACCCATGCTATCCTACCTTTGCTGGCCACAAGGTACTTGCAGTGGTTTTTTTTAAATCTGTTTGTCTGCTTGACCAGTGTCCGTTTGCTGGTACTTCTGTGCTAGAAGTTTCCACCAAGGGCTGAGATAGATGCTTGGCAAGGAAAGGTGGAGGATTTGAAGACCAGTCCCCTGGTGAGATGACATCCTTGTGAGCAGAGTGAAAATCAGGAATACATTCTGCAGGAAAGTTGGGCTGATTTAAGGAAAAATGTGGGGAGACAAAAGCAATCACCAGTGGGCTATGAAGACAGGAACAGAAGGAGAATGAGATGCTTTGAGTGGGAGGGATAAAATGTAAAATAACAGGGTCAGTACCGTTAAATCTCACAAGACTTTGTGTTTAACTAGGCATATCAAAGGCTATGTCTTCTCCAGCACAACGTGTGCTCCTTCCTTCCCTCACTTGGTATTTAGCCTTTGCTTGTGCTGGTGAATCAGACAGGTCACCCCGGTGCATTGCTCCAGCCTGTCTTGCACACAGCATGGCACCAAATTGATGGCTGCTCCTCGCCCTGTGACTCCCAGCTCCTCTCGGCTTTAGCACAGCGAGTTCCCTCTGATCTGAACGTCTTCAGCTGTTGTCCTCCACGTAGGGGGCCCTCGTGTTTGGCAGCCGCTGCTGGATCAGGCCCATGTAACTGCTACCACAGCTCATCTTCTCCAGCTTAGCTCCAGGTTATCGGAGTCTGAGGATGAAGTCAAAGATCTTTGATCCCAAAGACGCCGCAGTGCATGTGACAAATTCATCGGCAGCTGGAAAGCAGAGGGACCAGGACAGGTGTCATCAGGAAAGGAGTTGAGCGGTAGAGAAGGAAATTATTGCACTGCTGGTTCTGAAAGAAAAACACTTTAAAAAAAAAAAAAAAAAAAGTTTTGCGGTTGATTTATATTTCTATTATAGGCTTATCCTGTTAGCTTGTTCTTAGAGAAGAGCCGTTCCCTGAGGTACGATTTATCCTTTTTAGAAACTCTCCTCCCCTAAGAAACTTGAAAGAGTGGAAAGAACAAAAGTTGGGGCTGTGTTTGAAGGAGAAATCTAGCAAAAATGATTGAGCAGCTGTATTCAAGGCTGCATGCAATGGCTAACTCTTCTGGAGTGCAACTGCTTAGTGTAAATAGTTGAAAAATGCTTGTCCCTCAAAGGGAGGGACTTCATGAGAGCTGTAATGGTCATTTTACAGGTTTCCCCAATAGCAGCATTTCTCCCAAATTCTGTTAAGGTGATGTTTTGAGAGTTACAAAAAAAAAAAAATTTAGGAATGTTTCTCTAACAATCAGACTGTTTTGTTTGGGTTTTTTTGCGTGGGTATCATGGGGAAGATAGAGGATGGGAAGGGTAGCGGGGGACGGGATAGGTGCAAGAGACATGAAAGACAAAGCCAAGCCAAAAGCTTGCAGAATGCAGGAGACCTTTGCATCCATGAAGACACGGCTGCTGAGTCAGGCCTGTGGCTGTGTGCACACCCAAGAAATACACGTGTGCTGATAGAAAACAGGTTTAAAAGGTAATCGTGAAATTGCTTTAGAGCTCTGGATGTGTTTGGAAGTTTGTGACTGGTTGTCAGTGATGTCATAACCATATTTATTATAGCTCATAAATGGATGGGTCTGACTGTTTTCCTTATTTTAATGTATAAATTGCAGTTTATAATGGCAATAAAACACTCCAGGCTGTGCATTTCAGGGTGATTATTGCATTTCTCAGGTGGTTAAAGTTACTCTAACTGCCTTTCAGCTCAGATTTCAACAGTATTTGCCCAGTGTTCAGGCCATTTTTACTTGTATTTTTATGTACAAACCTCAAATTAAAGTGTTTTATTGCTTTTTAATTAAAATGTTGAAGTGTAAAGAAGGAATGGTCACAGGCAGATAGAAAGTCGCGGCAGTAGGTGTTTTGATGTAAGAGGGGAATGTATGAGACGGTAGATGGGGAGAGGAGAGGCTGCAGAGCCTGTCACTGCGTTTGGGTATTTCACAGGTACCCACTACTGGTTCCAGAAAACACGTGGTTGAGCAGAAACATAACACGTCTACCTCGTAAAATCTAGAACAGAGAAATTACGGACTAAATGGCTGTGAACCCTTAATTAAGTGCTCAGCACCAATGTACCCTCCTGGTTGAGGCTGAGACATGCTGATGTTCCCCATGCAGTAGCTTGTGACGCCTCAGGCTCGTGGTGTTCCTGATTTTTAAGAGGGGCAAAAAAATGCTCTGGCCTCCTGTGCTCTCACTCTTTGAGACACTGACCACCTCACGCATGGCTGATTGTACAGGGCAGACTCCAAATCCAGTGGCAATGGTGGGCTTTTAATGGAACATACTTATTCTGGAAGAAATAATTTCCTGGGTATATGAATGAATTAATTCACCAGTTTGGCCCATGTGCAGGGTGAAATGTTTGCTCATTGAAATCCTTTTGGATGATGTCATGTCTAAGTATCTGCTCGCTAAAGCAAAGCACCAAAGTCCTTGTGTTACATGTATTCATGGAGTGGTGGCTGCTGTCTCTGGGCTAAGGGAAGGACGGTCCCGTAGAGAGGTAGGGCTGCTCCCTGTTTCTGTGGGGCTGATGGACCCACAGTGACATCGTTCCTCCACACCCTTCTTGACACAGCGCTGCTCCTTCTCTTACACCCGGACCACACTGAGTCCTGGACCAACCCACTGGTGAAACACCCTCTTGCTGGAGGTGCCTACCACCCTGCAGACCAGTGAGGCCCCTTCCTAGCTTGGTCCTACAAGCCCCTGAGGGGGCATTGAAGAAGAGTGGCATAGCAGGACACGGCATCCACGAGGCTCCTGATCCTTCCTAAGGGCCCGATGCTGACAAAAGTCATGGCCATGTCGCAGGTTTGCGGTCATATCTCAATCTGCACAAGCTTTCTTCTTGAGGCTGGGCCATCGCAACACTTTGATGGGTATCTTGTTATTTGCAGTCATATACCCCTTTCCATGACTGGTGTGGTGTTGGATAGCTGTACGTACAGGCCAAGCTCTTTAACTGGGATTATCTCTTGTGGTACATCTCTACAGGAACTGGCGTCAGAGGCCTCTAGTTCATATCTTGTGGGTACCATTTTAAATAAATTAAAGGAGAAAATCATGCCCCTACACACATGCCCCTAACAGGTAAGGACATGAGTATTATAAGCTTCATGGAGGAAAGTTAAATTAGAGACTGAGCCTTTCACTAAGGAGGAAAAAAAAAACAAACAACAAAACCAACCAAAAAACAACTGGTTGGGGTTTTTAATTTTACACAAAAAAGGTAAATAGTATAATTTTTTCAAAGCCGTTTTTTCCATTGTTTCCCCCATCTTTATTTCTGTGTCTCCTGTGCAAAATATCCCTCTTGCATACCTCCCCTTTCTTCCCATACAAGCATGGAAGAAATGCTTAATGGGAAGCAAAACACATTAGGAATATTAAGGAAAAATTACAGTATATACAGTATGAAATGAAATGCATCTTTTGTGAATAAATCCCCCCAGAAATCTTATATTTCCAGGCATTCACTCACATACCTTCATGTAACAACTTATATATTCGTAAAACATTCATTGAAAGCAGCTCTGCAGTTTTATAGAAAACAACATGCCAGGGATGCAAGAATCTTGCCAGTTCTGTGAAAAATGACACCAATTAAAGCTTAAATTGCTTGTTTTCTCATAAGGTACATATTTTCATAACTTTGAAATCAAATAATTGCTGCTTTTATATTAAATACAATAAAACAAAAAGGATGCTAGTTTAGAGGAACTGCTACAAGCATTTTAATATAATTTTCCCACCATTTAAAGTCACAAAATATGGAAAACAAGTCAAGTATGCAAAGTTCCAAGGAGATAGAGAAACTCCTTCAGATTATTACATCATTTGTCTTTTGTGTCAGGAAATGTGTATGTGATTTCATTGTTTGATTAAATGCCAAAAAAAGGCATATTGCTCTTATCTAACTGATTACAGATTTTATTCATCTGAAAAAGTATTTGTTCGTACTTTGACATTAGAAGGCAATATTTTTTTTAATGGTCCAAACAAGCATTTAAAAAAAAATATAATCCTAACTTCCCAGGCTTGCTTTTTATTTTGTATTAACAATGCACTGTACTAAAATTTCCCATACTGGAACACAGTCCCTAGTGGTTTTCAAGCTATAAACTGAGTAAACAGTCCCTTTCTTATTGAGTGTCTGTGTGAATGCATGTTGTTTCTGGAATACATCATATTCATTTGCAGAAACCCTGTGTATGGATCTTTAACACTTTTTTTTTTTCCCTCTTTTTCCGAGATACCTAAAATAATAGCTTTTTAAGACAGTATTACAGTCATATAACTTGCTGGGAAAAGCACACTATGGCTCACAATCTGAATTAAGCATGTGTCATTGTGGGTAAGTTTCATTTAAAATACCTATATCTGCTAATTATTTAATATGCTAATGTTATGCTGCTGTACTATCTCTGAATTATGTTAGCATGTTTTTGGCAATGCTGCACTAAGTAGAATATAAGAAAATCAACTGAAAATATTTCCATATTGAGTTCCCTACTTTTTTTGGTAAGTGCATATAAAGGTGGCACTTATGAGTGACATTTTTTGGACTCTCAACATATCAGGGTTGACAAACTTAGCTTTGCATACTGAAGAATCCTTTAAAAAATACATAAATAATCTGAGGACAAACATGAAGCTTCATCTGGGGACTTCAAGGTCAGTTACCATTGGCCTGGCCTCCATTAACCCCCACAGGAAACCTTCCAGGATCCTTATTTTATCTTGAGTGGGTGTTCCCAAACTATCAGTCTTTTATTTTTTTTCCACCAAAATAGAGACACAGTTTCCTTTAAAAGACATGAATTTCATCTGGTAGAACATTTTAAAAATGTTTACAAGTCGCAGAGAAATTTGCAAAGAGAATGGTGATGTTTTAAATTGCTCTATTAACAAAACTCTGCTCTGCCTAAATTTGGAAGAAGGAAAAAGAAGATTTGAAAACTTACTAAGCGATTAATAGTAAGATATTAAAAGACGGCTAAGCGTTCTCAGTCACTAGGGAAAATAAACTGGTATGGTATAATGAGATCCCTACAGTCTTGTGATCAATCCAAAGTAACAAGAACGTAATACCAATGGGTTAACTAATTATATGTATATATTTAGAAAGTCTCTCAGTAGTCTGAATCATGTCCAGTATGAACACTGAAGATTACACGATCTATTATTAACCCATTAGTATTATGCTTTCGGTGTGCTTTGGCAATGAAGAACTCTAACGGGAGTAAACTGCCTGAAATATGTGTCTTTTTAATAAAGTGGGTAATTTTTTTGTTGGGGAGGGAGAGTACATCTTATTTATGGTGTCATTTTAAACTCAAGTTACAACATCTTAGATTTAAGAGACTGGCCAGTAATGCAGGCAAGGGTGTCTCCTGCAAGGAGACAGAGATTAATGCCATGTGTACTGATGATTCTCCACCACAATTTAGGATTCTGGTGGCGCCATGACGCCCCTGTTTTTTATGGTGGTTTGCCAAGAGAAAATTACTTAAACCAATTGTGAATGCATTCCTGTTATACTTTTACACAACCACATTTATGTACATAAATAGCATAATGAGTATTTTTTAAATGATCTCTCATTCCAGATTCACCTACTTTGCATAAAATGTCAAGCGCAGGAAGGAGGGGAGTTGGGGTTTTGTTTGTGTTTTTGTTTTTTTTTTCTTTCTCTTTTTCTTTTTTTTTTTCTAAATGAGAAAGGTTTTCACATGGGAATATACTTCTTTTTTCCCCTCCTCCTTTCTCCATGACAACTGACCACAATTGAAGTAGATTCTTCTTAACGTACTGTAATGTGAGAATTTTCTTCAGCTGGAGGGTGTTTTATTCCCTAAATTGAAAGCTGTTCTACTTTACTGCATAAAATGTGAACTTGAAGATTAGAATGGGTACCTTAGCCAGGTAAAAACTGGTACAGGGAGAGCTTGACGGCCCTCAAAACCATGATAAGCTTTTAAGACTTTACAGGTCTGAGGTTGAGAACGGCTTGTAGGCTGAAATGTTCTGAGCTGAGCAAATGATGTCCTTATATTGAGGAGAGTTTACCCCAGGCAAGCAGAGTATTTTAAGACGTTTTGACTAACTTCACAACAGTTTTTATCAATTTACTTGTGTATGAGCATAGGTGTTTATGCAGCATTCATCTTTTTGGTTTCACAATTTTGCAAAGGAGGCGTTTAATCTTTTTTCCCCGGTCTATGAAGAAGGGTTTGTGGAGTTGTCTATTTTATGGTGTTATTTTTGTGAGGCTGCTGTAGGTCAATAAAGCAAGATTTATTAGTGGCTTTTAGAAATGCTGGTATTCTAATCATTGCTATATTTTTAGGAGCGAGTCTCTTTTTGTTGCCTGAACTACTTAATCTGTCTCCATGAGTTTGATTCTTGGTTGTGTTCCTATTTGAAGGCAATTCTCAAGTGCAAGTGTGTTCATGCTGGGTGATGGAGCCCACAGAGTTAGTCTGTCCCTCGGAGGGTTTTGAAAACTCAAAATGAAATGAAGTATCTAGCTTGATATTTAATGGGAGGAGGGCTGCGCGTAAGGATGATGGGCTTGGAGGCCGCCTCTGCTTCTAGTTTGCTGTACTCCAAAAGACTTGTAATTCTTTTAAAGTTAGTGGTTTCCTACTGTGACTATGAGAACTATGGTAATCAAGCCTGAAGCTTTTGAATGACAATGTCGTCATATTTAAATATTAATCTGGCTGGAGTGGATAGAGATATCTTGCTGTAGCTGAGAGAGAATAATATGCATATATAGATAAGGTCTTTGTCCAAGGCCAAAAAGAACATCCTCCCTTAGTCCCTAGGCATGGACAGTTCTTGGTCTGACATGTGGCGTGGAGGGGTCTGATAAATAATCTTTAGTGAGAGTTATAGTTTTTGTTAAGAACTATGTCCATGAGTGTGCTGAAGAGTGAGAGCTTATTGGATGCTGTCTTGCAGCTATTGCAACAAACAATAGGCAGTTCACAGGAAACTTGTACAAAGCAGCTGATCTAACCATATTGCTATTTTTATGGTGTACGTGGTAAAGAGGTGTTTACTAAGCAGGCCTCTTCTCCACGCAAAAAAAAGTGGTCTCCAGTATATCTTTATGTGTTCTTTAACATAATATTTTGGTTTGGAAATTAGAGATTGCGTTAAAATTATTACCTATAGCATTTGAAAAGTAATTTCCTCTTCATGTGCAATTAAGGTCAATGTTTACATACAACTTCAATATCATCATAACAGAGTTTTTTACTGCTACATGTGGTTCCTGCAGTTAATACATCCAGTTGTATCAATACTGGCTGTTACACTGGTGCGAATACATAGGGTGGTCTTGGCAATAGACTTTCTCTGGAAGCTGGAGAAATCTTCTGGCAAAAGTGAAGAAGAAGGGCTAGAAGATTAAATAGTTTGGCAATCAGGGCAGAAGAAGAGGTCTGCTGGCAACTGAGGGGGAATTATTGGCACAGGAAAAGAAGAGGGTCTAGCAGTGTGGAAGGAGGGAGAGAAGACTTTGGAAAAGAGATGGAAGGGCCAAGTACACAGGGCAGAAAGGTCAACAGGAAGATTGGCAAGAGAGCAAAAGAGTTTGCCTCCAGAGAGAAACAGAAAGGGATGACTTCTTAAAATAGAAAGTCCAAAGAGTATCATCAAAGGATTCAGCTGTGGGAAACCTGTCCAGCTAAAGAGGCAGCAAGTCTGAGATGTTTATTATTTTTAATTTTTTGGAATGCTGCAAGATGCAAACCAGTCAATTTCATTAAAAAAACATGTTTAGCTTCAGACTAACAGATTTGCCTTTCAAATTTTTTCAGAAAACTTGTGGTGCAGTTCAAAAGTCCCAAACTGGAACCCCATGTTATCTCAGGGTCTTACCATGTCTGGGTCATAAACTGCCCAGCTATTGGAAACACAGCTGAAAATGGGGGTAGTGGGCTGCTTTGCAGACATATGGAGCCTTGTAATAAGGAAAAGTTACGGTTTGAATTATGAAATATTAAGTGTATTTTAGCCCAGTCTGACTCTTGTCACTGGGTGAAATTTACAGACTTATTCAAATTTAACTGCTCAAGTACCCTTATGATCACCTATCATGTACACGTCAGTACTTATGTTAGCTTCCAAAGTCAGGACTTGCTGTTAAAATTTTGCACCAACAGGTAATATCTGTTACTTTTTATGAGTGTATGAGATAACACAGTGTACATCAACTGCTGTTGCTGGAGAAACGTTGACTTGTGACATAATTATGCTTGATAGCTTGATTATTCATTGCTTTGTTACTTCTTGCTTTTATAAAATTGGTTTCTGTCAGTTTTGAAGTATGTTCCCTCAGACCCAAACATAGAAGATACTTGCAAAGTCAGCTATACAAAAGTCTTCACTTAATGAACATGTTTACTTTAGTTTTGTGCTTCTATAAATAATTTATAATATAAATTTCTGAGGTCTAGGGTCCCTTTCCTAGAGGAGAGGTAGTCCTGGTACAGGAATTCAAAAAGTTAATACGTTGCTGCTTCTGCTCATGGCTGTGCCACTTTATATGTGATATTAAGTGATAGGATGTTTGCTTTTCACTTGAAGAGATCAATAATGTCAATGAAGTATTATAAAAAAACAGAGCCGTAGACTTTTTCAGGTGACTGCTCTCTAGACTATCTTACTGAAGGAGACTTCCAATTTTTGACTGTCAGGTGTATGGAGAGGACACATGTATGATAAAGCAATGGTTGGGTGTTTATGGGAGTTAAGCCCATGAAGCGCTGTACCATGGGCCTCTACCTTGTGCCCTGGTTTAAGAGGGAACTAAAAAAACTAACTCTCATGTACAAAATGTTTGTTTGACACCTGTCATGCTACCATTGTAGCCCCATAAAAATGCGCTACTACAGTTTTAATCTGTTTTACATCTGTAAAAAAGAGAAAAAGTTATAATTTTACCAAAATACACATTTAAGTCTTGAGCCCTGTGATGAGAGTTTTGACATTTCAACACTGGCATGTAAGAAGGAAAAGAAATTCAAAATGTCCTTGTAAGGAAACTTCTGTTTACTGATGATTTCTAGCTATCCCGAAGTAAGTCCTGTGTACTGGACTGATTATAATGCAATATTTCAGAGGAAGAGAGAGGCAAAATACTTTGATGAATTTAACTGAATTTAACAGAAGCAAATGTTAATACTGGAGACTGGCATGTGTCTGAGTTTCTAACAGCTGGATGAGAATTGTGTTGTAGAAAAATAATCCTACCTAGATTGCTTTCAGTGGGATCAAAGCCCACATTTTCTTAATTTATCTGGGTTTTCTAGTTAACCGTGAAGTTTTGCATGCCGTCTGCCTGCCAGCCTCCTCTGTGCCCACTGGAAATGATGCCCCGTAGCTAAAACATCCATGGCACGAAGAGTCACCTGAATGTACCCCTCAAAGAGAGCCAACCGCCTTCCTACACCCACATAACCTTTCGTCGGGAAGCTGATGGTGAACATTTAATGTGAAAGCATATTTTGCACAGGTGACAAATGCAAGCATTCATCATTTCTCCTGTGAGGTGCGAGGCTTTCAGGGAGGGCTCTGGGAAAGCAATACGAATCGAGCCATACTGTCATATTCAGCTGATACAGCTGCTTATTGTACAGCCTCTCCTTTGTGCTTGGACTATTGCCACGTACGATTTAAGCGTGTTTGGAGTCCTGGTGGGTGCAAGAGTCTTGCCGGGTGGTGTCTACTGGGACCAGTGATGGAAGAAGGCATCAGTCTTACTCTCTAGTTGGCAAATTCATGCAATGCAAAAACCAAGGAAATTAAAAACTAACGCTCTTAAAATGGGCAGCCTGACACATAATGGAGATGGGGCATTGAGCCTGGGTATGTCAGGAACATAATTTTAACACAACAAGACGCATGTAACCAGGCATGACACATTGGTGTGCTGACACGTGAACCAGTGCATCTGAAACAAAGGCAGTTTGCTGAAAATCGTATAGATTCCCCTTGCCCTGAACAAATTTCAGTTTACAAGATTTCATGATTAACAAGCTTTCTAGAATATTTACAACTTTCTGAAGAGTGAGCTTTTTTTTTTTTAAAAAGAAAGTTAAATGGAACACACACATTGCCTTTGAAATGTAGCCATAGGAAGGTCATATATTTAGGTGTTACATATTAAAATATTGATTTTTTAAAAAATATAAAACCCCTGCTTACAATAAATACAATGCAAGTCATAACATTTATTATAAAAATATTTCAGTGTTCCCCAGTAAAGGGTCATTAACATTGCTAAACTGTAGAATTTGATCATTAGTGGAGGATACTACATTTTGTTTTTAATAAGGCAGTGATTTATATGGAAACTTATTAAGAAGGAAGATATGGCTCATTTCTGATCTCTGACATGCTTAAAAGATGTTGCAAATTAAGGGATTGATCCTGTAGATCGCTGAGCTGATATGAAGAAATGTCGATAAACAAAGTGCTCACTCTGTCACTGGCCTTTACCTTGCACTTAAGGAGAAGTACAGCATGTGATGGGGAAACTGAGATGGTAAAGCTTTCCTGATCCCAGCCATTTCAGATTTCATATACTAAATGGGAAGCCAAGCGTACGTTTCTTTCTTTTTTTTCTTCTGGACAAATGGTTGAGCATTTTTCTGTGAAGTGGAGAAAATCTCACCAGCAAGGGTGCATTGGGATGTTCTCCCGTGCGGTGTCCATAAGGAGCTGGCTTTGCACCATCTTGTATTTGACGTGCGCGGCCAGGCTGCTTGCGTGTGGCCAGCCATTGTGCAAGGGCACCTGGGCGACTGTGAACATTGGGGAGGGCTGATGGTAAGCAAAGGTGAAGAGAGGACACAGCTACGAAGCCTAGCTACCGCACGGAGCTGGTGTCTGTCAGACACTGGCTCTTCAGCTCCTTGTGGTGATGGCTGGAGCTCATGAGCCTCCTCAACGGAAAAAGTGTCTGAAACTCAACCACGCAGTGGCAAAGGGAGTTCACGTGAATGGCTTTATCTGCCCTGATAACTTAGGATGAGCTTAATTAATTAATTTAAATGACCCAAGGTGCACTGCGTCATTTTTCCTGGAGTGGTTCCACCAGAAGGTGTGTGCGGGGGTGGCCTTGGCACCCGTCAGCATCTCCAGTGCTCACAGAGCCATTCCTTAAGACAGTGACAAGAAGTACAGTGTCCCCTACAAGAGTGACACAGACCACCTGCCTGGGACACGGGTCTGCCTGCATGGCTGGGACCTCCTGAGACAAGCAGAGCTGGGGTCTTTGGGTTGCAGGACGCTTGGGGTGGCAGTAGCAGAGCCAAGGGCACCAAAGGGAGAGGAGTGACGCATGGCAATTAAAATAACCGCTGGAAATGGAGAGTTCCTAGGGGAAAATAGCTTGCCTTCGTATAAGTCCCTTTATGTGTGTAAATCTGTGGACAGTGTGATGAAAATGCGTTGTTGTATGTTACCCGAGAAAATTTCATAGGGGGGAGAAAAAATTTCCTTTGCCAGAATGATCCTGTTACACATGCACTACTTATTAATATGGGTGAGTTTGGGTTTTTTAAATTTTTTTTATTTTTTGTTTTAGGTAGTGCATGTTTTTCATTATTTTAATCAGGAAAAGCCTGATAAAAGAGAACGTACACTTCACGTGTCAAAGAACATGCTAAAGCTTTTTTATTCATATGTGAAACCTGCTTATATGTCACTTTATATGATTTTCTTTTTAAATTTTATTAGCTGACTTTTAGTGCTTTTTAAAGTAAAAGTGATAGCAACCAGGTGCATTATGGGGTAGATTACACAACCCTGCCAACACACCTACGTGAATAATTCCCACATTTCCAGTCTCTGCCGTTTGTGCAGGATCAGGCAGTTGTTTCGTGCTGTTGATACATGGAAGGCTCTCAGACAGACACCACCAGTCTGATTTTGAGACTGTAAGCTATATTTCACTGCTCTAAAGTGAAATACTGATTAAAAAAAAAAAAAGCATTGTTCTTCACAGATTTTACATTTCTGTTTATGTGATTTTTCTCTAATATTTTTCAGTTCTGATGAGAATTAAAAGAAAACTAAACAATAAACCAAACCCCCTTACTTCACCTGCTTTCTGGCTCAGCCGATTGAAGCCTTCCCATGGCTGTTCAAATAGCATCTGGAGGGAATGCCAGTTTGTCTGTTAAACAATCAACAATAAATATATGTATTTGTGAGGATAGTGAGAGGCACAAACCGCATCCCATGCAGCCGCTGCTGCCTGTACCTACACAAGCCTGTTACTGCTTAAAGATTTAAAATTTTTCTGTTTGTTTGTTTTTTTTTTAAAACACCTCAACACGGTGAAGCAAAGACATTAGCAACTTGAGTTTAAAAAAAAAAAAAAAAAAGAAAAAACTTTATATTCTTTCTCTTCAAGCCTTTGATCCCGACTCTCCAGTCGTGGGAACAAGGAGAAGTCATCTTTCGTGAACTGTGAGTAGGAAGCTGCGAGGGAATCGGCAGATGAGTTTAAACGTTAGGCCTTGTTTATACTGGGGATTAAGTCATTTGTGGTCAGTAACCAATGCAGCTGGGCTGCTGCAGGCTCCCGGTTCACATCAGATGACATTACTGGAGTGAAAATCGGGGGCACGCTCGGCTGCTGGAAGGGGCAATTTCTGCCCTGGCCGTGTGCGTGGTGGGGACATTTCACTCCCCGCCGGAGTGGGGTGAATCCGGACCGGAGCCGACCTTATGTTCTCGGTCCTTGTGTTTCCAACATGTCAGGTTGGAGCAGCGCTCCTTGGGCGAACGGAAAACTTCAGAGAAAAAGGGTTCTGAGGAGATTGATCAAAACCATAATTTTATGGGTGTAGCAATAAACAGCCAAGCCAAGCCTGAGCTGCAGAAAAGAGCTGCTCAGAGCGGCTGCTACTTGGTGTTTCTCAAGATCCTAAAGAAGACAACAATCAGAAGATAGGGAAGTGAAGGGGGGGAAAAATGCCTAAATTGCTGCGATGATCTGTCTGTGTAAACATTTCAAGCATCTGTCTGCATATGGAAATATCCTGGGTTGTGCTCTGAAAGTATTAAGACTTTTTCCAAAGGTGATTTTATTGTCAGCTACTATTACGGCAGATTTATTTTTTTCTAGGAGGCACATGGTTAACATCTTTCTGTGCTTCTAAATATAAACTCGCTTCCCAGTAGTATTATCCAGGTCTCATTCCTTCTCTATTTCTCTTTCCTTTTTTCTGCTCCTCTCCTCTTTCTCCTTCTCCTTCTCCTTCTGTCACTGTCTGTGTGCACTGGATGAGGCTCTGAATTACAGCTGGACCCTGCGAGGATGGATTCCTTTTGTGATCTGTGCCGAGTTATACCAAAACTTTCTGTAAAGTTTTACTTTCGTGGAGTGCTATATAGTGACTTTTTATGTGTCTAAGAAATGGAAACATTTTGTCTCGTATAAAAAAAAAAAAAAGAAATATTTTTATACTGTGCTCCATTCACAGACCACATCAGAGGTATTCTAAGAATAGAATAGATCAAATATATTTTATGGAAATATAATGAGAAAAGGATGTGTTCCCAAAACTCACTCTGAACAAAGGAATGCAACATAGTCAGGAATACTTTAATGCGCCTAACAATTTTCTCATGTGAAAGGCTGAAGGAGAACAGTCTTGGTTTGAAGAAATCTTCCAATTCTCCCCAGGCACCCTGAACTTGAAATCAGAACTAGGAAAGCTATATATTACAAAAAAGAAAATGTATGGAAAAAGTGACTGAGGGCATTAACCATAAAAGACGTTTTGAAAAGAAAAATAACATCAATATGAAACATTTTGTCATGTTTCATTTCATTGATCATATATTTATTTTATGTGCTCTGGAGCGCTGAAGCTTAGATGTAACTACATTTCAGGAGCCTCATATTAGACCTGTCATTCTCTTTGTGATGAAAACTAAATAGTGAGGAAAAAATAAAATAGATTGCACTTATTAGATTTGGGTTGGATTCCATCGGATTGTGCTTAGAAACTTCAAAAATTGAACTTAGAAAATGAGACATAACATTAACAGCTATTAAAGACACTGCCTGTGTGACAGATAGAGAAGTAGGAGGTACACCTACGATGTAAAATAATGCATCTTTTTCACAGTAATGCAATATGTTCACCTTAAATAGGCTTGTAATTAAAACTGCCAGTGTTGATTAGATCAACCACGTAGGAAAGATGCATTTGTATTAGTTCTAATTAAATCTGTTTTAAACAAGTTGAAGTTGCAGATTGGTTTGGGTTTTTTTTTCACTCCCCGATACAATGGCATGTATTTCAGCTGCTGTATATAGCTCCCAAGCAGTACAGAGCTCAGTTTAAAGGGCTCAGTCTTTTCTGTAGCTGGTCTCTGATCTCACGTTATTTCTGCCTCAGGTCTGGACTTCTTTCCTAGGAAAAACCTGCAATGATTTAAAATAGGGTTGTTACAGGAACACGATGGATGGGATCAGGCCACTGTTAGCGTCGTCAGAAATTTTTTTTAGCATTGGTAAGGAAAATGAAAGCATTTATCATAACTCAGGCTCTTGAGTTATTGGTCTTAATGTGTTTTCCAATAAGTATAAGGTTGGCTTAGAAGTTAGTAGCGGAGAGAAGTGGGGTAGGCAAAGGCATGAGCTTGGGGAGCTCTGGTAGCCCCTGGCACATTCTTGCAGCTTTCTCTGGTGCTGGGCGGCATTTCTCACACTAGGCATCTTTGAAGATTGCTGGTATAAAGCCCAACGAGATACCCTGTGTTTTCAAAACTTTCTGTTGGAGTCTGACGCCCTGTTAGAGCCGAAAGTTATACTCTCCTTGAATTGAATGGAATGAGTGGATATTTTCCGATATTTCAAGCAATGCAATCTACAAATGCTAATGAAATCCCACCGTAGTGGTAATTTATGCAATGGCATTTCATGTCATTCAGGTCTCTGAACAGGTTTTCAAAGGCACAACTCCAGGGGAATAATATCAACCTTTCTCTTAGATCCTCATCCATCCTCTCAGTACGGAGCAGATCGTAGGTGCAAAGAGAAAAAGAAGTGGTCAGAGCCTTTTGGCTCCTCTCTAGTGCTGAACCATGACGTTGGGCTTTGTCCTTCTCACGGTCCTGGTAGCTTTGGGTGGGCACATGCCAAGAACATTTTCTCCAAGGCAGGATGTGTCTAGAGCACAGAGGTCCGTCACTGGGGGGGTCCCCAGGATGGAGTGATGGCCAGAGACGCTGATTCACCTCCGGACACGGCGTGGCTCTGCTGCTTTGGACCTCTCCTTGACCCCCGGTAGCCGAGCGGGTCAGGATTGATGCTCGTGGCTCTGTGCCTGCCACCTTTCTTTTTGAAACAACCTGAGTGCACGGGAAACCTCCAGGAATTCAGAGTGCTCTGTTTCGGCTTGTAACACAACTGGAAAAAATAAGTTGCGCTATGTTTTCATATTGATTTTCCTTCTCTTGGTGCAACGTTTTCAATTTAAATGGCAGCAGACTGAGGCATAGAATGGGAAAAATGTTGAGCTACACAACTGGGAAAAGAGCCTGATTTTCTGATTTTGTGTCCATGTTACCCAATTAAATTTTGTCACTGTCCTGTGATTTCATGTCCAGTGCAGTATTGCTTCCACAGAAGAGCTAATTACGGAATAAGATAAGTACAAAAGTGCTCATATTTAATTAATGTTATATAGTATATCCAGGAAGAAAATTTTTTTCCTAAAATTGTTTTAATTAACATGAAAGAAAAGCTTCTGCTGACTTTTTATTGTTGGAAGATAGAGAGAAAATTATTTCATGCTAACATTGGACTATATTTAGCTTCCATCTCTCTATCTACAGAAGAAAAATGGAAAATTAGTTTATGTTAGATTGTATTGCTCCTTTTTATCTCATAAGGGTTTCCTTCAAGTACCATTAAATAACGATATAATCTTTAGAATATTAGTTAACGGATGATAAATATTTAATTTTTGTTGTTTGGTTTTGTGTTTTGTCCTTTTTATATTTCTTAGCTGAGGAAGAAATCTTCCACCTTCCAGAAACCTGATATTTTGGACTAAATTCCTCTCTGAACAGGTTGTATGCTGCCCTTTTCAAAATCAAGCTATCAGAAGATGCCCTTCAGCAGAAGTGTTAAGAGGACTTGGTTAGCTTAACATGTTTCGCCTGCTTAATTTAATTTGGAAAAATTCAACCAGAAAATGAAGTTATTAACAGGTTGGTACACTCAGAGATAAGATGATGTCACAGGAAAGCAGTCAAGTGGGTTGCTTGTCAAAATATAAAATATGTATCTGTCAGAATCAAATGATAGATAAGCTGTGGCTGGGTGTAGGATGCAGTGAAAATAGTGTGCTAAAAATTGAAACCGAATCCCACCAGTCTGGAGCACAAGCTTTTAGTAACTACCGTGGTGATCAGAAATATAACAATTCTGGGGACATGAACTGCACTGCTTAAACATGGTGCACGTAATTTCTTGGCACCAGCAGCCAGAAGCGTGTACATCGGCACTAGACCGCAAACAAACAGGAGAGACCTCGAAAATGTGGCTATTTCAACAGATGACTTCGAAACTGGGACTTCCCTTTAGCTTGGGTATGCCAAAATGAGGGTTAATAAATCTTTGCCTGGGTAACTCGGGGACCTTTAAGGCCTTAAAATGTGAAAATAGAGTCTGTCTAGCCAACGTGATGAGCCTTTCTGTATTAGAGGGGTTCAGATCAAAGAGAGAAGTCTCCAGTGTATTCTCCAGGAACACGTACGTGTCATGTCAGTCACAGGCCTCTTCCTGCCTTCTGGCTTGCCATATAAAATAGCTGGCACCAGGAGTTTAAAGTTAATAAACTCGGGAATTTTAAACGGCAATTTGGAGTCTCGTATGAGCAAAACAGAATAGGCTACTTAGCAAGGAATGCAGTCAAACTCCCAAATACTGTGATGGCAAAATGAAAGAAATACCATTATAATAAATGTCGGTATTGCGTTATCATTGAATTTGGGAAAATGATCCCACTTATGTGGAACTTCATTCTCTGCAAGTTGCAAAATTGAGCTTTAAGACTGTAAACTCTTGGGGACAGCCCATGAAACCTCTCTATTTGCTCAGGATCTTCCATGATGCAGAGTTTAATTGTGACTGGGAACTCTCAGGACTAACAGAATACAAATAATAGAAGTCCTAAATAAAATGCTGCTCTTATATTTGAAGGTCAGAAGGGACTAGTCTGACCTCTT
Organism: Gymnogyps californianus; assembly: GCF_018139145.2. Taxonomy (NCBI): domain Eukaryota; kingdom Metazoa; phylum Chordata; class Aves; order Accipitriformes; family Cathartidae; genus Gymnogyps; species Gymnogyps californianus. Next base: position 40,302,542 of record NC_059477.1, read on the forward strand.
GATCTATAGGCCATAGGGCTTTGTTCAGTAATACCACCATGATATTTCTAATTTATGCTTCAGCTTAAATAGTTCCTAAAACCTCAGCTCGAGAAATACTCCTCCTCAGGAAAGAATAAGCTTTAATATGTTGTTCTGATGTTATTTTTTTCAGTATTTAAAATATTTCTCATTTAAATTTCTTTAGCCTTAACTTCTAACCTTTGGATTTTGATTCTTCTTCTTTACGCTTGAATAAACTTATATCAAAAACCTTCTCTTTTATAAATGAAACAGGTGGAGTTTAAATCTGTAAGCTGGGTTCTTAAAAATGTTAGTGATTTTTTTTTCTAAGTCAGTTCCAGGGTTTTTGCCATACTTTTTATTGTGTGAATGCCAGAACTGAATGTTGGTTTTGTTCATAATGACTTCCCCAATGCCGTACACAGAGGAGACAGCAACTCTCTGCTGCTACGTGTTATCCTCCATTTTATGTACTCAAGGATCACATTCACCCTTTAGGACTTCTTGCTGTTAGGATTATATGTGCTATGCTTACTCTGTATCATGCTCATTTTTTATTCATCAATAATTGTAACGGTGATATAGGATGATCTATATTGCTGCCATACATAAGTTTAGAACATCATAGATACGTATCAACTTTTAAAGTTGAACATATCATCCTTTTTTTGGTTAAAATCTGAAAATAAATCACAAATCTCCCAGCATGAGGAACTCGGTTTTAGACTTGTGTAATGACAATGCCCTCATAATTGAAAGAAAAAAGAAAAAGGAAATTTGGGAGACTATTAGTCTACATGTGGTATACTTTTTTTCCCTAAGTTGAACATAAAAAAAAATCCAATGACACATTTGGGCTGAAAAACTGTTTGCTGCACATGTTTTATATATGTGGGTTTATTACACAGATCATGTGTCTTAATTAAGTAATTTATATTGTGTTATCCAAAGAAGATGTTCTTGTTCAATTGGATACACAATAAAAGTTTCAAGAAAACTTGTTAATCCTGTATTTGCAGAGATCAGTACATGATACAGAATAACAACAACTACAAATATATCCCTATATGCTGGTACAGTTACCTACTAAATTACATTCCCTGGAGAATCAGTGTTGTTATATATACATATATGATACAGGTAGGGAGGAGTTGTATTTTTAGTAGGACTTTTTAATGCTCTTCCTTAAACTAAATATTTTAGCTTTACCCACCGGGCGACTTTTAAGGCAAAAGCAAAAATTTAATGATAAATGAAACTGACCCCAACGAGGAAAGTTCAGTCATTTTGTTATCTCGGGCAATTTGGCCCTCTTTGAGCTGTGGTGTTTCAGAGGGGTAACGGCAACTTGAACTTGAGATCTCCTGACCTTTTTTCCTCCTTCCCACAAAACCTTGACGTTTCCTAAATGAGCGTTTTGTTTCCTTGTACTAATCTGATACTTTTCACCCAGAAACTGAATCTAGTTATCACTGGTTATGCTAATTGAGATTTCTTAGCTTCTCTTCCCCTTTGTCATTAAGCTGGATTTGAGCTTCACACACCCTTGCAATTACTTTGAAATTCCAAGTCTCCTTGCAACTACTTTGAGAAATCTGAAAGCTAAATGATTCCCAAGTTTAAAATACGATGTTCCCTAGTTGAAAGGCAAAAAGCAATATTGTTATATTTGTATTCTGATGAAATTCATTATGTACAGTATAATTTGTGTCTCCATAACAATCTACTCTTCTTCAATTAGGGATTAAGCCAGATACTACAAAGATCTGGAGGAAATACAGTAACTTTTTTTTCATTGAGAATACAGAAGGAATTTGAAGTGTGTGTCACTGGCAGTAAAATACAAGTTTACAGAGTTTTTCTTCTGTTTATTGCAAATCAACTACAGAACAGCAACCCATGGCATTAGTCCAGGAAACTGAGATTATGAAGTTAGGAAGTAAAAAGATGAACAGAAAATCTTGTTTATAAATCTCGACGAACGTCTTCCTCACTAGGCAGTGAGGACCTGATTCATCTCTCTTTAAAGCAGCGGGAAAACTCCCACCAACTTCCAGCGGGAGTTGGCTCGGACCCTGATTGCTTGTGTTTGCACCCTGTTTGGGGTGGGATAGGGTGAGACGCAGTGCATGCAGAGAACTGTGACTAATGGGATCGGTCCAAGGACCTTGGATGCAGTGGGAAAAGAAGGTGAAGAAGTGAAGCTATTTATCACACTTCATCAGACCGATTTCCTATTCATGGGAACCCAAGAGCACTGGAAATGGTGCCACATTGATGGCCAACTTGTTGATGTGTTACGAGCCCTAGCTGCTGTCCACAACTCCGTTCCTCTGAACCGTATTTGAAGAGTAGCCTAGAAGAAAGCTGTTGTAATTTGCTCTCCTCCTTTCTGTATTTATAAGCCTACAATATTGTAAGTTTTTACTGTGGGTGGACAAGCAACATCCACTCATATCAAAGAAGATACAAGTACAGATAAATATAACTTTATACATTCATTTTTATATAACTTATGCAAATGTATGCGCAAGTTAGTCACAGTCTCCATGCTGGCAGCAGATAGCTGATGTGGCCATTGTTATAGCTTTGTTCGGACGCTTGTGTGGCTGGGTGATCCTGCTGCCTTTAAGCAGAGCTTTGCATACGTATGTTTGCTGTGTGCCTGCTAGAGCAAGGTTTGGCTGGAAGGAAATGGCAGAATGGGACAGAGAGGGGCACAGTCCTGGCAGTTGTTCATCTCTACTGCCAAGGTAGGGCTTAGACAAATTGCACGTGGAGGCTCCTAACGTTTTTTCTCTTAAGGGCATTAGCAAGAAGGGTTAAAGTCTGAAAACTGAGGAATGAACCCATGAGGGGTTAGCATGTGCATGGACTGTGGCCCTCACTGGCATCCATCTCCTTGCTCAATGCCCCAGCCCTCCTCCTGTGATAACGGGATTGTTCGTCTCCACCTTTTAAATAAAAAAAAGTGTCTTTCTCCCCATCACATCACTGGTTGCTCCAGGAATGGCTTGTTTTACCTAGCACTTGCTGTTGAGTACTAACTGACCATCTTAAAAAGCAAATCAAAGTATAGAGACACAGCAGCTTATTGTTCTTGGTTTACGGGAACTTGTCTGTTGTTCTCCAAAGACTAAACAAAACAAAAAGGCCAATTTTGGTATGCTGGGTTCAATTGTCCAAATTAGTATTCTTAACGTTCATCCTTATTTTAAACACCCATGAATAACTTGGTCCCTACTGCTTAGATTATAGGTTTTAGTGTACGAATTTTAATAATTCTAATTAATGGTGCTACCTTTATTATATTACTTTGTACTTGTGTTCACTCTTTCATCATGAGATCTCAAAGCGCTCTATTAAACCACACCAAATCTTTGTAAAGTATATGAAGTTTAGCCTACTGAGCTTATGTATCGGATAAGTGTAGTAAGGAGAGTGAACACTTTTTCCAAAGTTCATTTCAGAGCTTTGCATTGATTCTCTGCAATATTTAAACACTGGGAAAATTAGGCTCCAGAAAACTTGCCTCCCACTTCCACCCACTAAATTATGGATCTCTCTACTCCCCATTCTGAATTTCAAGTAATCTTTGAAAAATTTGTGTTCAGGAGTCTTCAAATATGAATAGTGATAATTATATCAATATTATTAATATGCACTATTAAAAGACATAAATCTACATTTGCAAAGCTTTGATGTGCTTACAAAACTGAACTTTTAAATGAAAGTATGTTTTTAAATCATGTATGTATTACAGAAATCTATTAAGACTAGTCTCACAAAGATCTGCATATGCTTAGAGCAATGATTCACATGCTTCTGCAGTGGTGCCCTGGGAGCATGGTAGATATCTGATGGAATAGACCTGCTCAGCATCTCACAGGTTGTTTCTGAAAACATTTTTGTTCCGTTTCCTCCTCTTTGTTAATTCTGGTATTTTTTTTTAATCTTTGTTTCCTGTATATGTATTTATATGTGATTTTTATGGCACTGCAATTGTGAACTATGAGGATTACCACCCGGAGAAGCTGTGTGCTAAATTCACACCAGATCTCCATGGTGGACTCTTATCTCTCTGATAATCTTGCCTTTCAAATCCAGACAGACCGATCACTGTAGATAGCATTGTACTTTTTTTAAAAGTTACACGAGCCTTCCCCTCCTTTCCCACTGCTGTACAGCAAGGCGAGAGCTGGTCATTCACGACTTGGATTTCCTAATTCTAAAGGATTTTCATATTTCAGCCTTGTTAGATAGTCCAAACTGGAACATCATTACTCTTTCTTTTCCACTTGGACATTTTAAGACTCTTACTTAGCTAGTTTAAGAATAATAAAATTGTGACCTTCAGTTGACATTATAAGCTTGCATTTTGTAGGCTGTGCTTATATTTTGAGGTCGCTGGCTAGGGAAATCAAGACTAACTCAACTGACTGTAATTCTGAATGCTTATTTCCTTTTAATGCTGTTTTTTTCCTGTTGGGAATTTTAGTCTAAAGGTGCATGCTTAAGAGTCGCTCTCTGACCAGGTTGCTGAAGGCAGAAAGTCACTGACAGAGAAGCAGAAACGTTTTGAAGAGCAGTATCAGTCTCGCTGTCTCTTGTGCGCTAACCACCAACAGCTGGAGAACAGGCAGTGGAGAGGCAAGAGGATCACGTCTCATGGACGCGGATGCGTAGGCTTGAGGCTGAGCAGAGTTTCCAGGGGAAAGGTACACGTTTTTGTTACCTTCACTTGAATTTCTGTAATTACATGGCATGGAAGTTTTTAAACGCTAGTACAAACCTTTGTAAAATATACGAATTTTAGTCTATTGAGTTTATGTATCAGATAAGTGTAGTAATGTTTTTTTTACTTTTTAGCTATTTTTACCAAAGAGCTGAACCAAATGCAGCTAAGCAGTGACAGGGAGAGGACCTAGGTGGGGGGATAGGAAAAGTGGGGGGAAGAGAAAGGGGTGTTTATAGGTGACCAGGGAAGGTTTCAGACTTTTTCACTATGACTTCAGACCTCAGGATCACTGGATTCTGCCCTTTTCAGCTGGAGTACAGGGCAGGGCAGCAGTATACGGGAGCATGTCCCATTGCAATTTATGGCTCTAAATGGTGGCAGGACAGTGCCCATATCTATCTGGTCTCAGGTCATATGTGGCTGGAAAATGTTTGATCTCCTTCAGAAGACAAGGAGTGTCCAACAACCACCTTTATTTCACCCACTCTTGCATCTGCTGAAACATCTGGTGGTGGCTAGTGTTGGAGGCATGACAGTAGACGTGTTGAGGAACCAGTCTGGCTCAGGATAAGAGTTTTTATGCTTCTCTGTGCTGCATAGCATTGGGGGATCTGGAAGTCTTTCATGCTCTGACCTTTAGGAAGTTGAAATGCTTAGAGCGGCGTTGTCATTGAGTAAACAGCATTTCCTGCTTAAAACTTCAGGAGGCATGTTTTTATTTTGCTTGTATACTTAAAACCAGTGATTAAAAATTAGGTCTTTTTAAAACTTTCACCTTAGACCATCAGTATTTTAGTACTAAGAAAACCTCCTTTTTTTCCTCAGTGGTACACTTTTGTAGAATGCAGTCATGTGGGAACAGTGTTGACTAGTAATTATTTACCTGATCGGACTGGTTAGTTTTCCTTCAAATGAGGTACACCATTTTAGCAGTGGCATCTTCTCTTAAATAGTTATTTACAGAAAAGCTGCAGAAGATAGCAACTTTGCAGAGGAGGGAAAAAAAAAAAACAACCAAACAAAAAACCCAACCACACACAAGTTGGAAGGGCTTAGAATAAATTGTTGCATGTCATTCTGTGGGAAAATCTTCCCGTACGAATGCTGTGTTGTTCACAATGTGAGTGCCAGATCCACTCAGCTCTGCTTTGCACTTCTGTCACCCTTATCACTCATGAGACGATACTCTTCTACTGTAAGTGCTACCCCCAGCGGCATGTATTCATTTATAGGACTTGCATGCTTATGCTTAAGTCAGACACCCAAGAGGCACAGGATGAATTGACAGTATAGGCAGATGCTTTCAGCAAAGAAACAGGGATGTTAAAAGAGCTTTAGCATGGTTATTGTTTTGCCAGGCAAATCCATGTACTTGTCATCAAGGTGTTCAGGAGTATTTCAGCCTCGTCGTACAAGCTGAATACAAGAGCTGTAATCAAGAGTTACATCATTTGGTGAGACAAGACCTTGAGGAATACAGCAAAGGGAAATGTGCATAATTAGAACAGTTCAGTTACAAGGGAAAGGGGCTTTGATAGTGTTAGAAATGCAGCTGAAACACGCAGTCTCCGTTGCCCTGTCATCAGGCATTAGATGGTAGATGTCAATGGCCGGGGAGACCTCAGGAACCAGTGGAGGAGTGTGGGGTTCCCTCTTTGAACCTTCCCAATCCTCAGGAAACCTTCTAAGGTGACCATCTGCCGAGCCACGAGGTTTTCTCTCTGTTTGTGGACAGAGACCAAACCAGAGATTAAAAAAAGTGTCACTAACCAAAAACTTGATTTGAAAAAAGCAGTTTGTTTTGATAGTTGGTCAAAGAATGTTGAGAAATAAGAGCACAACCGATTTCCCCCCCTCCTCAAAATTCCCGTAAAGGAAGAGCTTGACATGAAGCAGGGCCAGACGTGATAGCCATGGTGACAGGGAACCCATCATAGGTCATCGGATGCATTAGGGCCGATGCGCTTCCCATGGTGCTTTCCACACTACAATTTTTGCCAAAATCCTTCCTAGAAATTTCGTGTGGGGGGAGTTCTCTAGTGACACTCGTTCTGAGTATGCAACATCCAGCCTGCTTTATTTATATTTTTCACAAAATATTTATCACTGCCATAGTGATAACTAACCTAAAAAAAGAGACGACGTTTCAAAGCAATTTGACCTTCTCTAGACCCTATCTAGAGACATCTCTATTCTTACATGTATATTATTGGCAAATGTTTTGAATTTTTGAGTTTGTAGAGGAAAATGTTCAACATCTCAGGGATTCTCGAGCCATGGGAGACTGCTTTCCACCCACTAGTAAGTAGGTTACCAGACAATACTTAATTTTTAGGTGTCAAATATGTTGTAACTATCCCTGGACCTTAACGTGCAGTGAATTAATAACATTGCTCCTCTTTGGCTTTTCAGTGTTCTATTTATTACCGCCACGACTGCCAGCTTTGGCTTATATGTAAGTGGGTGACTTCCAAGAAACACCATTCAGTGAACGCTGCAGGAAGGGACTTGGGTGCAGCTGTAGAGCTGATGCTCCTCCGGGATGTTAGCACCGACTGGCGTCACTGGCATTGGTTTTTCGGGTGAGACTATGGCTGGAGCCCTACCTCCCAAAGCAAGCACTGCAGCAAGGGCTCTGCAGGTGAGCAATTCTGAAAATAATTGATTTAATGATAATATAAAAGTCATGGTTAGACATTTTTTAATTGAGGCTGCTGGCTGAGCGCTGCTGGGTGCTGTGGAACGTGAGCAGCACTATGAATATCAGGAATGCTAATAATGGGGTCCCATTTCTAACTTGGGAACAAGAGTTTCATTGCGTGCACATAACTTCCATGGGCAAGCATTCCTCCTGTCTTGCTGGATGCGGGGTGTGGTTCTGCGTGAATAACCCCATTCCTTTAGAAAAGTACTGGAAGACAGTCAAAGAATTGTTTCTTTGCCAATAATCATAGCGTGGGGAGGCACCAGGCTCAGGTTTTAATCCTGCAAATGACACCAATACAGTGAAGGAGGCAAATATAAAGTGCAATTCAAGATCTAGGTCTTTGTTGTTTTTGGGGGGTTTGTTTGTATTGTGGTTTAACCCCAGTTTGTTTGGTTTTTTTTTTTTAATTTATTTTTTTAAATTAGTTTATCAGAATTTTCTCTGGAAATGTTTGACAATTCATAGTCTTGCTTGTTAATAAGGCATTAACTGTCTTCAGGGTGTTTAATATGGATTGTTAAAGCCAACAGCATAGGTCAGAGGAAAAGTATCAAAAGATCGCACGTATAAGCATCCACATACTTGATTCTGTTTGCACCAGATTCCTGGCTATCACTGTCTTAGGATACCAAAGAGGGTCGCAGTTGTCATAAGCATGTCTTAAGTGGGTGCTTCAGAATTGTCCTAGGACGGTATTGAGCCAATCTAGCAGCTTTCTCGCGGGAAGTATGCACAGCGGAAGAGGGAGAGAGGGAGGAGGAATGCCTGGTATTCCCCTTCGTCTTTCTGGCACAATTGTCCTGGTGGTACTGTTTCAGCTGGTGTAATCAAGACCAGCCCTGTGGCTATGCTACAGCACGTGAAGCTCCTTTTTCTGACCCTCGTATGGCACACGATTGCAGCATGACTGGCGGGGTTTGCAGCTCCTTTCCCTCTTTGCTCTCTTCAGCCGCAATGAGCACAAATTTGACGTGTCTAGGAATCTGGCCTTATATTTTAAAACTCCATGCAAATATGGTAATAATAACTAAACTGACATTTGCTTTTGCTTCTGTATAGTGTGTCTTTAATATGATTACTACCCTTAACATTTAAAGGAACTTTGACAGTTATGTAATCCCTTCAACATTTAAGTACAACAGGAATTTATTATTAAGTGCGGTGGCTGGAAATGGAGCACTTTTTTCATTCACACTATAAACAGTTATGTTGGATTAGTAATCCTGCTTGTCAGAGTTGTTCACTGTTTGATATTAATCAGTAGGTTTATGAAAGGTGCAGTAGAAGGCAGAAACGAACAGTGAAGAAGTTGTAAACCTTGGTTCCATAAAATCAGACTCTATCTAATACTTAGGTTCACAACATTTCTTGCAGTGACCATTAGACTAAAGGGAAAGGAAGTACTGCATTATGGTAATGGTACCCCTAACTATCTTTTGATAAACATATATTTAGTTTCTCACTATATAAATGCAATAGCAGGTAGCGATGAAAGCCAAGACTTTTGAGAACATTTTCAGGTTGTTTTGTAAAGAGTATGTTTTTCAGACTGTTATGTAGATCGAGTATGATACAACCTAGCAAAACACTTAACGATCAAATATTACATGACAAAATGAATAGCATCTCCTTTCGGTGCTTATCCACTATTAAAATCATGTGCAAATCACTTCACCTGAATATTTCTACCTAATTTGTAGGTTGTTATCTTTGAGCTACATAATTAATTTTTCTATCTTGCAAACTGTGTTGCACTGCAGGGTTTTGGTTTTTTTTACACTTCCGAATCTCTAGTACACGTTCACGCAGCACGTACAGAGGAGCCAGGTCCTTTGGTTGCAAATGTCATCCTGCAAGATCTTTAGATGATCAAAGTGAAAATGACACCGTTGTAACGCAAGATGTCTTGAAACAGTGCATAAAAAATTACCATGATTGGTTAATGAACATACATGATTAATGAAACAAAATATAGACATATAATAAAGGCTGTTCTTGTAAGTGTCAGTCATCTTCCTTGTTCAAATGCTTCCAGATATGTCCCTTATACACCTAATATAATAGTTGACATGTATCCATTTGTATGTAGTAATGCACAGTAGTGAAATCAAATTGCAGTGTATGACTCTCCATTAAAAGTGAAGTTAAACTTTAATAGCGTGTTTGACATGTTTCTATACCTAGGTTTGTTTCAAGTTAATTTTTTTCCCCTTTTTTTAAATCCTGCGTGTTGTAGTTTTGTTTTGGGTTTAAAAAAAAAAATCTTCATTGAATAACATTAGTCTTCGTTAAACTATGTATATCTTTCACTGATCACTTTTAAAGCAACATGGTATTAGCTTTTTAAATTCTCATGCCTAAATTTAGCATTTGCTTGTGGTAGGATCAAAAGTGTCAAAAATCTGCATCGCTGCCTCATTATCAATCACTGTGATATTTTTGGAGAAGCCATTTGATTTGCATCGTCGGACCTCCTACCTAGCATCACAGAAGGCTGCGCATCAATAAAATTAACTTTTGTCACTCAAACCAAATTGGGCTGAGGCACTCTTGCCAGAACAGCTAATGTGCGTGCGGGGAGGACGGCTGATCCCGGAAACGTTCAAACCTTCTTTGGAAAGGCAGAATAAATCAATTCATCCAATTCTGGGTGATGTCCCAGAGCTTTCCTTATGTCTCAAACGAAACCCAACAGGAAGGCAATAGATCACCCCCACCCACACCCAGTAAAACGAAAAGGCTGTGATCCAACCAGAGGTGCAGAGTGACGGTGATGGAGTGGACCGGATTCTCCCTTGCGCTATCCCAGTGTGCAAAGCACTGCTCAGCTGTGCCTCACCTGCAGAAGCCTTGAAGCTCTGATTTAGTGTCCAGCCGCTCTTTGCTAAGTTCCCTGTTGCTCCGGAGGAAGTTGCTGCAGCTCTTTGCAGAGCACAACAGACCTCTCATCTCCTGCCAGCTCCGCAGAGCAGAGCAATTCCTAGCGGCAGGATCACCACCCTCCTTGCCTCCTCCCTCGCTTACCGAGCGGGAGCCGCTCTCCTTCCAACATCTGGAGGTCTGGTCTGCAGCACGGGGTGCCTGGGGTTTACACGCCTCCCCTTCTCCCATGGATCCAGTTCCAGCCATGCTGGGAGCCTTTCCCAGTGAAGCCCAGCGTGGCTAGTTGTCCTTGCTGCCAGCAGGCCACCGCAGCAAGGCAATAAAAAGACAACAAGAAGTCCCAACCTTCCTACAATGTCTATTATTTTTTGCTGGAGGTTGTATTAGCCAGAGTCAAGGGAGGTGGACGTGTCCTGCCTGCCTGCATCCTGCCTTGCAGCAAATCTGTGCAACAGACAAAGTTGACTTTTCTTGGGCCTTTTGGCAAAAGAAGCAATTCTGCTAAGTTTTACCGACTCTGAAACACTTTGTGTAGTTTTAAGATAGGAAGTGAGGATTTGTTCTTTGGCATCCATATCTTATTTTCTATAAATGCCAGCTCATCATCAACTTATCACTTTTTTTTCCCCTCCTCTCCCACATTTGTTTCAGGTGCTCTACGCTGTACTGTAATTATACATGATATTATCTGCTAAAGATATGTACTTGGTGCATCCAGTCCTCCTTCCTCCTGTGAATCCATCAGTAGCCTATTGATATGTCCCTCATCCATATTTCCTGAAAGATTTTGGTATTCTCCGAATTTGTGATGAAGAACGGTGGGAGTTTTGTGCATTTCTGGGGGTTTTGTTTGTTTGTTCAGGAGTTAAGCTGTTCCATAGCTACTGTTTGCCACAGGAGCCACCTGGTCCTTTTTTTCTTCTTTCCTCACTGGTGGATATAATACAACAAAGCCCTCAAAGAACTGTAGAAACCACTGAGCTTTTTATCCCCTCAGGAAAAGGTAGCAATTTATGGAGAGACTGCGAAAAGGCAAGATTAGGGGATTTTAGAAAATGTAAACCTTTTCCTTTTTGGGTTGCGTAGGCCTTTCCCAAGACATCAGTTCTAAGGAAAACGTGCTACTGTAGCGTAGATGGATGTAAAGTTTAAATTCAAGTTTGAACAAAGTCAGTACATGTGCACTCTAATGTGCTCGGGGATGGATGTTGTCAAATCTCTGTCTCAGTCATTTAAATGACGGTTTCAGTATTGTCTGTGATACAAATATTTAGACTTTGATCTACTTATAAAGCCAGATAGTTCTTGAAAATTTTCATAAGTATTTCCCCATTTCCTGAGCCAAGGAAAGGATTTTTCAAAGCCTAAGTCAGCTTGTTTCATCCCAGAGGAAATAATATTATTTTAGCGTACCTGGTGAGACCACTGGAATATGTGCATTTCAATGTAAGAATACCCCAAACACTCAGGTTTTTGCAAACGTTTCTGAAAAGGGGAAATCCAAACAGGACAAAAGAATTTCTTTTAAACCCTTAGGCAAATGAAATATATAGATTTGCACTGTCTTTTTTATAATATTCTTCAAATTCTAATTAACAAGTAAGACTGGCCACATGCAAATTCAAATGACATTTTATTAAATTTTATCAAATTAATGGTATGGGACATGAAAGGAAATGATCTTAAAAATATCAGCAGAATACTAACTGGTAATAATGCTAATTGGCTTCTCTTTGCTCCGATACTACTGTGGATGCTTGGATAAGTCAGTTGGAAAGAAATAGATAAACATGTATGAATTGCACTCTGTGCTGGGTGAGAAATAGTTTCAAGAGGCTGAACTGTTTCATGGCAAGATTTGGGCCAAAATATTAAGAAAGACAACCTTTTGTAAACCAGCTATCATCCTTTCAATGTTTGAAACAATCAAGCTTCCGTTTGACATTAAAAATAATTTTGCTATTTTTTCAGCCTTTTTGAAATTTAAAATTGCTTGTTAAATTAACTGCAAGAAGAAAGATGGAATACTCCACCAATTTATTAAAAGCTTGGAGAAAAAATTCTTGAAAAGAAACCTGATTCCTCCATCAATTCTGGTGTAACCAGACTTTTTCTTATTAAAAAAAAAAAAAAAAAAAAAAAATTTATGGAAGAAAAATCCATTTGGTTTAATCTTCTAAAATACACTGTTTTATCATAAAATAGACCCTACATATTCATAGTTATTTATTTTAAATGCCATTTCAGATGGGACTGTCATATAAGACCAGCTATTTGAATTGCAGCAGGTGGAGCCGTACCAGACTGCGGTGGTTGGAGGTGATGCTGGGAGCTGGTGCAGGCGCGGGGGGACAGTGCCAGCATTGGGGGACAGCTCACCATCAAAAGGAGACTGAGTAGGTACCATCTGGGTGATGCGGGGAATCCCAGAATACGTGGTTTCTTTCCTTGGATGAAAGAAAGGCTTTTGCCAGAGCAGCTCCATTTCTGGACCTGTCAGAGCGGTATTTTTGTCAATAGCGAAAAGCATGATTTGGGTCGTCTTCTTTCTATTCACTGCCGGCCTCTGGCATGCCGTGGTCCTGGTGTAGGTCATTATGTCTAATCATGGAATGTGCTCTACTCTTACATCAACTTCTAGCCAAGCTCTAAAGCTGAATTAGTGGCATCATCTTGAAACAGATTTTACAGCTGAAAGTAAATAAACTGTGAAAAACCTGGTCCAGAAGACAGTATTAATTAGTATGAGAGCAAGCTATCAAAGCATGCATAGAAATAGAAAAGCCATCCACTTCTTTGAAACAAACAGTCCTTTCCTTTCCCTTCACTACTTACCCCTTTAAAACACAAGATGAGTAATTTCTAATGTTTGCGTACTATTTTTTTTTTTCTTTAAATTTATTCCTTTGTGACTGACTCTACATAGCCTGTAGAAAGGCAATTGTAGCATCACCTAATTTCTGTTTCTTCAAGGTTAAGAATATTGGTAGGTATCAATTCAGGGCATATTTATTCAAAGGTTAGAAAGTACACTGAATTGTTGTCTAGTGTAGACTTTGTTTTAGGAGCAAACATAAACACGAAGAAACTATAATCCTGGTGTAATGTAGGAATCTAATTAAGACTAATGAGGCAACATTAAATTTAATGTATGATGCATTTTATATGCCTTACCATTAGAGCTGCAGCAAGCTGTTCGTCAGAGCATCGAACTTTGGTGAATAAGCCCCTCAAGGCATTGTTAAACAATCTGGGCTCAGGCCTTCTCCTGCCCATTAGATTGTGTTGGGCTTGCAAAGATCTAGATATATAAATGGAAATTGGAGGGGGGGAGAAGAAGGGGGAGGACACAAGAAGTTCTGACCATCTTTGAAGGGCTCAGCAAGCTGATAAAAACGGAAGATAAATGGATGGCTGCGTGGGACACCCTCAAGGAGGTACGAGGCTGGGACAGAAGGGAGGAAGGGCGAAGGGTAATGTGTGAACTACTGTTTCAGAGGCACGTATAGCAACGGGAAAGCGAAAAGGCTGGGATTTAAGTGACACTGCGTATCAAGAAGAATGGTCACGGTGATCATCGCTTAACAACTTATTAATGATACGGTTTGCTGTGGATTGTTTTTTTTTCTTTTTTTGTTAAACTTGCTGAGTTCAGTAAGTTCCTTACTTGTATTTAACTGTGCAGAAAAACAGGAGTATAGCTCCAGATTTAATTTCACTCTCTAAATTCCTTCCCCTAGGTACAAAAGAAGATTCCTCCCATAATACGAACAAAACTTTTAACAGTGATTTATCAAACAACATTTCATAGGCTCTGTTGAAGAAACGGATGCTCAGTATGTTGTCATGGTGCATGAGCAGCGGCTTTGCAGAGTAATTCTTGAAGGTGAGGGATTTGGATGGCTCCGAGACAAACGGAGGGCCAGCATTTGCCTTAATGGGCAGGGATGTATACACGGCACCGTGAAGTTAAAGGTGGGTTTGAATGAAGACTGCGTGCTGAGAAACAGAGAGGTTTTTGGAGGAACATGTAATGAGTTGACTTCACGGGTTTACAATATAAACTGACGCTATGGTGGTAGGAAGTGCAGACTGAGCTGTAGCTTGGACAAATTTGTGGGCTCTGGTGTCAATCGGTGATTGCCAGCTGCTGTCAGACGGGGCCAAGCACGAGAAGAAGATGAGGTAAGGAAGAGTTAGTGGGTGTGGGGAGCGGGGGACGGGGAGGCCCAGTGTCAAAGTGCACTTCAGCCCTGCTGCTCCGAAAGCTGAGTTTCAGCCTACTACATCCTGAAAATTCATTCCAGTTTATATTATTGTATGTGTTAGTGATGGCTTGAGTGTTTGAGACTTTGAAGTATTTCATCTACACATGAAATTGGAATTTTTTTTTTTCTTTTTTTTTTTCCTGTGGAATATAGCCATGGAAACCTGTAGACTGTGCTGGAAAATAAATGACTGGAAATGTTCCTCGGTGATTAACTTGCTACAAGATGTTATTATAAGTGCAAACACAAAGTTATACTTTTAACAACAAACAAATGCTGTGTGCTAGTTTTGAATTAGAGATTCAGCAGCGAAGCTGGTCCGACGCAGAAGATACTGTCAGGATAACTGGCAGCAGTGTGGTAGGAAGACCGAAGGTACCTATTGCACAGGTTTGGGCTGGAGGAATGAGTTATTCCTTGCAGGAACATCAGAGAGCACCATGAAAGCTCAGCTGGGGGCAGAAAGGAAAACAATGTCGCCAGAGGAGTTTCAGGGGGGTGGGAAGGAGAGATGCGGCGAGCGACGTGTTCACAAGTGTTTCGGTATTGACCTAACTCCGCTGCCATTGAAGTGTGGGTGGGGGGGCCGACTTCAATGCAAGCAGATGTAGGCTGACGCTGAGAGTTTTTACAGTCCCCTGGTGTGTGTGTAACATGCTGGGACCACCCGATTGTACCTGACCCGCGCTGCCCGAGAGACGGAGAGAAAAAACACATGCAAGGGGGGTCGTTTTCCTACCGTAACCTGCTCTGCTCTTTCCCTTCCCTAAGGGCACGCCTGTGTGCGTCTACCTGTACAAACTGGAATGCATGCTTATGTCGTTCACATTTGCTCCCCATTCAGTGCTGAGCAGAAGGTAGATGGAGGATGCATTTAAACCGGGAGCTGTGAAGGTTTATGGAAGTAGACAACTCCTGTGGCCCCTCCATTCTTCATCCCCTTGTGCTCCATGCTCATCTATTCATAGAAAAATCCACGAGCAAACCGTAGAAAGTGCAGATTTATTGCTAAGTGAGTTCATTAATTTATTTTCATTTTACTTTCCCTTCTCCAACCTCCTTCTCCAGTGCTTCAAATGGAGAAGGGTTTCATTAATGCCGAATCCTGACCTTTCTCGTGCCTGAGCTAGAAACATGCGTGTTTTTCATAGCATGTGTATGGGTCATGTTTTTTCCCTTTGGGATTTAATCTTTTCCTTGAAGACATGTCACACACTTTGCTCAGCTTTTGCCAGTTGGATGCTTTCTTCTGGGGCTCCTGTGTTTGGGTCCTGTGGACCGTGGTGCTGGGATGTCCTCCCAGCTCAGACTCACCGACCCGCTGGCTTGCACACTGGTCCACAGGGCAGCGTGTGCCCCACTGGGGTTTGTAACACACGGATTTAAGCACACATTGCAACCAAAGCAAACAGGGCTAAGACATTTGCAAGGCTCCTAAAATCCCATCACCTGGTATTTAACCTAATTCTAGGGAAAGTGCTAGAGATAAACCTACCTGCCTTTCCTGGTCGGGTATGAGTGTTGTTTGGATTTAAGTCAAATGCCTTGAAGGAGCTAAACATACTTTTTCTCTCAGTGTCCTGCTGCAAATGGCTTTTCCTTTAGAAATGGATTCTCGTCCTCCTTCGCAGCCAGCTTCCTTGTGCTCTCCCTCTGAAACAACTGTGGTATTACCATGGCTTGGGATTTCTGTCTTATATGTTAGCACAAACAAACAAGGACGGTGTAAACCTCGGAATAAAACCAAAGTGTTTGGTCTGATAGAAAACCACCCAGATGAGCCTCGAATAGGATTCATAAGTTGTACATGGATCTGGCGGTTGTCAGAAGTCCTTAGTTATATTTACCGCCAATGTGGCCAAGATGCGGTGGGAACTGCTAACTTTGCTAGCGGAGTGTTTTTCCTGCTGGGGTGTGGGTTGTATTGTCAAAATCCATCTGGCCATCGCTTGTTTCCTCATCACGACAAGTAGTCAAGGTGGTTTTTACATAAGTAGCCCTCTGAATGAAGAAAAAAAGCGCCCAAAAGTATTGCAGGGCTTTATACACCTCTCCCGTTGTGGCTGTGCTCGGCTTCTGTGGGCACTAAGCTGGCAGAGCTAAGGGTTAGTTTTAGTCTGCTCCCTTTAACATCCTCCCTCCTTAGGGAGCCTGTCTTTTAAAAAGTAAATCACAAGCGATGATCTGGGAGAGACTGATACTCCCCACCTCTTCAATAGGTAAATTGCCCTTTTAGAAGAGTGATCCGTGCTCCTGTCCTCATTTTTCATATCTCACTTAAAAAAAAGAAAGAAAAGAAAAGAAAAAATAATCTTCCAGGGACTTTGACTTAAGCAAAGGCACTTTAGAGTCTTTTTCTAATGTCATTCTGAAGTTAAAAAACAATTTGACTTCAAGGGACATACGGCCCAATTTTTTAAAAACTTAATAGGATTAGTCATGGGAACTATTTTTAGCAAAAGTTCAACTTTATCCATGTATTTTAATGTGGGAAAAGTGTGTCCTTTTCCCTCTGCTAATGTTTGATGTATTCCAGCCCTCCTGCGAGTGTGTTTGAGTATCTTAGGGGCTCTGGAGTGGAGGAGAACTTCCTCTCGGATTCTCTCTGTTTTCTTTCGTGAAAATGACATTCCTAAGCTGTTTCACTTTCTGACAGGAAATGGAGCCTTGCCAAAAATGATTAAAGTCCAAGAAAGCATAACAGTTCCAAAGCTGCAGCAGTTCTTTAGGAGTCCCGAGTTTGACATTGTGTCAAACAAATGTGAAATATTGTTTAATAAATTTGAATAATACAGGGAAAGGGAAAAATGGTTCTTGGCTTATAAAGCTGGTGCTCTTTATTAAGTCTGTAAAGGACTGCCTAGCCCTAATAAATTGAAATATATACATAAATATACTTGTGCATGGATAACAGTTTAATATTGTAATATATAATGAACGGTGCACATGCACCCCCCACATGCAGACATTGATTTATACATATGTACGACCATACATATATATTGAGATGTGTGTGCAGACCCACTCACAAGTTTGTGTATATTTATACATGGAATTACCATTTGCAGGCAACTCCTGTGCCTGCTTCATATAAGAAATATCATAAGTATTATTTATAAGGTGTAGCATGACATTATGACTTTATAAAAATACTAATCTAATGCTAGATAAAATACAATTTGTTAACAGTTTCTCAATGGTTTTTAATTCCATGTTTGTTTAAAGGCCGTATTGTGGAGTCTTTACTCATGCCGAGTAACACCTTATCATGTAATTCCAGCGTTATTAGAAGGGCTGTGCCGAGGCTCACTAAAAGCAGTGAGAATTATATGGCACCCAATAGCCTGGCTCTGCCACCTCTTCACATTTAACAACTCCTTCTGCCAGAAGGGCTACCAGCCACTGAAAGTCTGACAGTTTTCATTATTAGGTTATTAACACAACAGCTCTGTCAAAATGAGCCAGACTTCTTAGAAGTTCCTGTGCTGTCAAGCCCAAGTGTGAAAAAGTCCTGTCAGGCTCCTATAGTCCTAAGACTACTTCTCAGAACCCCCCAAAAAACAAAACCCCTCAGCATTTGTAAGTTGGCTTCCAATTTCTTTTGGATTCTGATCATACTGGGTTCACTGAAATCACATTTTCAAGTTGCTCTCTGACCACAAGGCCAGGAATTTCCTTTTTTTTCTTTTTCTTCTTTATTTTAATATGAAAGCTGAATTACATCATCACCAGATTCCAGGAGCTCTGAATTTAAAAATGAATCTGATGACTCCGGGCTCAATAAAATCTGGACAGTTGGCAACTTTACTAGAAAACATGAAAAGTTGTTTTGTTGGTTCTTGCAAGAAAACTCGACTTGCTTCCCCTCTGTCAGATACATTGCTTCTCTACCAAAATATATCAAATATTCAAGAACTTAGAAAAGAATAAAAATGTTCCACTGACACGGTCTCAAAGACAAAACATTCTTTAAGTGAGATGTGTTTCAAAGCAAAGCTATAGGAAAGGTTACTATTTTTCATTCCTTGTACAGGACAGCAGTGTTATTTGTTTAAAGGGAGTCATCTTTATCAGTTTTCTAATGGCATTTGAGATTTCACGTCGGTAAAGTTGAACCGGGACTGTTCGTACCGTCATTCAACAAGGACGGCAATTCACGGCTACTTTTCAGACAAGCTAAATTGATCAGACAAGTCAGTCAATGTCATTGAGCACTATTTGTCACTTCATAAGCAGCTACAATCTGCTGTTCTATAAATGCAGAAGGACCGTCGAATAAATCACATCAACCAGTGGGAGTAGATAGTATCCCTTCATCCATAATTGGTGCGGTCCTCTCCTGTCACATTCGCTCATTCCCCGCGATTCCGGCGCGGATTGACACTGACAAAGAAAGAGCAGCCGCTGTCAAAGTCGCTGGAGTCTGTCTGCTACTCCGCTCTCCCTGCTAATAGAAATTCATCATAATATTGCATTAACATCACAAAAAATCAGACTTATAACTCCGCTATCTGGGTGTATCGATGACATATGTAGGGGTCTCTCTTAGGTTACGGGGAAAGCTGATTGATGGAAAAGGAAAGCTTCTGATTAAAACCGCTTACCAAATTCATCAGCGGTAGGAGTATTCACTGCTGCGTGTGCTGCTGCTAATTTCACAGACAAAAAAATAGTAAAAAAAATGAGGGGAACACGATGATTTGTTGTAAACAGCCCTTCTGGAAATTTCTTAATTGTTATTCTCTGCTGGTGCAGGGATACTTTATGGACTTTATTCCTATGAAGTGATTGTATGGTTATATAGTTACCAAAATAATTAAGGAAATGGAACACTTCGAAAAAACATTAATGACCATTTAGCACACAAAAAAGCCCCCCCAACTTCTATCTGGTACTAGGTTTGGCAAAAAAAATGTTTTCTAAGTGAACAGATGAAATTAGCAGAGAATATTTATTGCGAAGGTGTGCCAGGCTACAAACTTTTTTCCTGGAGAAATGCTGGACAGTTTCTACCAGGAATATGTTAGATTAATCAGCTCGCTCGGCCCTGGCGAGAAATCACAGTGGAATACCCAAACTGCTGTGTAGTCACATGTAAATCTCTCTGACAACCTGGAGGCACAGATCATTTGTTCAGTGTTCTGTTCCAACAACATGCTCATGGAGGAAAATACCTTGTTTGCTTATAAAAAGATTGTAGCTGAATATGTAATCGCTGAGAACAGAGCACTGGGATCCCGGGTCTCCAGGATGAAGATCTGGATCCTTTCTCTTTATTTTTTATGAGAAAAAGTCTTAAGTCAGTTTGCTTATGTGTAAACAAGGCTTCACATTGCCTGTCGTGTGGGAAAGTAGTGACATGCTTGCTTTTTAAAGGTGCTCGGTATAAATGTCATGTTCCTGGCTGAAGTCTTTGCTGGGCCCAAAGGCAAAGCGTAATATCAAATGATTCTTACAGTTTTTAGTCTGGGACGTCTCTTGACCCGTGTGCACAGATGATGAGCAATTTTCCTTTCTGTGTTGGCTTCTTTGCCTCCTGGTGCGGAAGAAGTTGTCCCGAAAGCATGCCAGAAACCTAAGTAATAGGTAAGCAGTAGAAATATTTTATCTATGAAAGACTTAATTTTGTTAATATTCATATAAATTCTGCTTATAAAAACAGCCTGTGTTCAAAAGAAAACTCAAAGCAGATCATAAAAGTATTCCACACTAAATACAAGACTTTGATTTGTTTTAAATGAACATAATAGAAATGTTAGGCCTGATACCAAAAAATGAGACAAATCAACGTGCAAGGAGAACTGAATAGCATCCAGCTTACATAGGAGCGCATTCATTGTCAACATCTGATACTGAAAAGGTCAATAGTTAATTAAATAATCCATCACCTTAGGATAGAGAGCAGTCCTCACTTCTGACAATCAATGACAGAAATATTAAAAGGTCAGAAAATGAGTTACTATATACTGTGTTTTCTTACTGTGCATTATAAAGATGTGACTTGGGTTGAGCAGCATGGGCATGAAGATAGGTAGGAAGAAATATTAGCTGTTGCTCAAATATTTTCTTAAATGCTCTTTTAGCAGGCTTCTGTATGTGTGGGCTTCTGAAATGATGGGCCTCAGAGCTGTAGTAAACTTGTAGAATGATAATTTAAGACTATATCACAGAATTTATGACACCCTTTGTTTAATGATCGGGGTGTTTTTGAGAGCACCTTTCTCCCGTGCTGCTTGAGGTTATACTGGAATAAACTGGGTGAGTGTTCTGATATTCAGGTTTTGTTTAGATAGGGTTAGAGTTACTGTAGCAGCCTGAGAGGCAGTTTTTCTGTGCCTGTTTTCTAGACTCGATGAGAATGGGTTTAGCGGGATAAATGAAGCCCACCCGCTGACTCCTGTGCCTGTCCCTGTGCACAGGCTGCTGCTTCTGCTGTACTGCCAATGCGCGGCATGCGCCTGGTTCCAGGTTTGTCCTTATAAATAATTGCATTACTTAATATACGGTCACATTTTGGACACTGACTGTTTATAAATAATTTAAGTTAAATACAATAATGGTGTTGCCATAAATATTTTTTGCTTTGCTGCCCATTATAGTATCTTCTTTTGCAGAAACATTTCCCTCCCTTGTTGCGGGGCTACTCCTGCGTTGTGTTTGTCAGACGATGAACATTAGTGACTCGGTGCATTTTTCCATTCGTTCTCAAGACAGGCTGAAGTTTTCTCATTTTCTGAATGGAAATTGTGCTTTACATAGGGGGAGAAACAATTGACTCATGTTTCTGGGCCCACCGCAGCTGTAGAGGGCTCCTTTGGGTGATGCCTTCCTCACCCCATCCAGCAGCTCTGCTGCCCTCACCGTGCTCACCCTCCTCCATGTACTTGCCTCCGTGTGCATCTGCAGAGCTGCGAGGGACCCTCCGGCCTAAAGGAAGGGCTATGAACTCACCGTAACAGGGATCTGCCTCCCTCTTCTCATTACTATAAAGTGTAGAACCCATGCATATTTATTAATACTCTCTCTGTTTCTAAATTTTCTAAATTTTATTTTCCTGGTACGTAGCTTTTACCCTGAGTGTATGAAAGTCACCGTGCTGAATTCTGGCAAGTGTTATATGATTATTTTATCTCTCACTATAAAGCGTTTTGAAAGACTTTGTATGAGAGGCAATATAAAAATAAATTGAATTGAACTATGGCTTCACCTTCCCACTTTTTTAGTGCAGAAACCTTTAGAGCAAAAACTGCAATATAACGACAAAGGAGGAGATTAAGATTGTGTCATGAAAGAGGTGACGCTGGATGACAGGTCCGACCCTGTGTGAGCAGTTTGGTGGGTTTGCAATCGGCTGTGTATTAATTAGATTTTAAGCATGTTCACAACTGGGAAAAAGCCTATTTGTATTTTTAGTGGGAAGGTTGTTTTAAGCCATGAGAAAGGTATTAGATATTATCTACTGTGGTGTATTTATATAAACAAAGGTCTACCTGATGGTTGTGCAAACATCTGTTCTGTTCTTACCCAACATTGCACGGTTCATTAAAACTTACCCCGTTGGCCTCTGAAAGGCTGGTTCTGGAAGCACATAATCTTACTTATGGAATCCACAATTGTGATAATTTGTCTTTTAAAAGAAAATAATCTTAGCTTAGGGTAATGAGTTTGGTCCGTTTCCCCCCCCCCCGCCCCCCCATAGAAATATGATTTTATGTTTTACAATGCAGGCTCAATAAATTACATTAATAAATGACTCCTGGTTCATGAGAAGTGCTGTATTTTGACAATATCAGCCAACCTTTCCATTTGTTTAAGCAGGAAAAGTGGGGAGCCAAAATAAAGCTGTTACAGAAGAAATCTCAAGAATGTTTATGAAACTCTGCTCTAGCTACATTTATTAGGAGTCGAAGCATAGTCTTAATTTGTCATGCAGAATTCCAGGGGAGTGAGTAATTTCTAGAGCTTCTCTAAATGCCAGGACTTAATATTTTTCTGTAGCAATTTGTTTGTAAACATGGAGTAAATTGTATAGGTTGCAATGTGACAAAAAGGTATCTAGGATTTGTCATCTTCTGCTAACAGCTGTTGGGTTTATTTTATAGCATCTCATGGGGTTTTTCAGATAAATGCGCTGTTGATGGCAAGCGAAAGCACCCTGAGGATCTCTGATGGTGGGCACACACAAAGTTTAACAGCAGTAAGCTGTTTGTCGGGGATATGATCTCCAACGGATCAGCTCCCCTGGGTCGCTGCAGTTCCCACCAGGGTGTCCGTGTGTCACGTTCAGAGAAACCCACACGGAACAGGAGGCAAACTCCAGGCAAGATGGTAATCTCCCTTCTGGCAAGGATGCTTCTAGCATCATTTTTCTGATGTGAAGAGGGGAAGCACAGCTTCCCAAGGAGGATTTTTAAGAGAATGGAGTTCAGGAATTTTACTTGCCAAATTCCCTGATGTTGCAGGAACCCAGGATATTAGTTCCCTCTCTCCCACCTCTCTTTCTCATCTTGTGACATACTGTAGTCATGGGCTTTGGTCTTTTATTTAGTGGTCTGAGGTTACATCTATGTTAGTGAGCAGTGGAGCAGTAGGGATGAATCTGAAGAGGAGAGTAGCTGGTGCTGAGAACCTCAAATCTGCCACCTTTATGTTTTAGGGTCAGCCTTGGACTGAGACTAGTGTGGTCCCATGGACTGACCCCCTGTTAGCGATCGGACTGCATTGGTCTGCCCTTGGCGTGCACCTGCATTTTAGTGCCATCCAAAGGGTGCCCAGTGCGTGGTTTCCAGATAGCTCTTTGCAGTGGCTCCTGGTGTGATGGATAGAAGGGACTAGGAGGTATCTTTCAGAAGTTCACTCTGGACTAAAGTGAAAATGCTTGCAGAAACACTCACCTGGATGTTAGACAATGTTTTGTGGCCCTTCCTTGTGTAGCACGATGAGTCATGTTCTGTGGACTCTTCAAAATTAGAAGTTTCTAGCACGTTTGCTGAAGATCTCTTCCACACTTCCATGCCCTCACTCACTCTTTATGCAGTAGGTAGGTGAACATCTCCATAAGTGCCACCAATGCTCTGTCACTGCGTCCCTAGGCTCAACGTGAGCACACCATTAATCCCAGAAACCAAAGTCAATTCGCGGAGACTGTGTTTGAGGGACGTGTTGCCTTGGGAGGGACATGAGCCTGCCTCTGCTAGACCTGTGCATTCTCGTATCCTTTCAGAGGTTTTTCATGGCTTTGAATAATGTGGCAGCAACTCCTCGTCTGAACCAGTACATCAGTTCTCATGGTCTCCTGCTCACCAGAGCGATTACACCATGTCAGACAAACACAGCAGAAGTCATCGTCTAAGGGGAAAACCCACTCATTTCTCACTGCATTCCCAACCACTTCAGAACCTCTGCCAGCACATGTTAACTCCGATAACATTTTAAGATACTGCTTTAATGAAATGAAGGCCTTGCTTGCAAGGCCACGTTGTCTGAAGTTCTCTCATCCCTCATTTAAATCCAACATAATTAGTACAACTACAGACTTTGTTGTTATACATGCTAAAGTATAATGGCTGCTATTATAGCAGCTTGCAGGAGCAAAGATATACGATATTGAATGATATGTCAAGGAAAAATAAACATGTTTCATTTCTTCATTAGATAATGTTTATTTATAGCACAATATATATCTACCTCCACTGTACCATTAAAGTTTTGACTGCTTTTTAACTATAAAATTTGATATTGTTGTGGCAGCTGCACTACTCAAATGATTGCTATAGTACAGCTGTTATCAAAGAGTAAGATTTATAGCTACACTACATGGTGTAAAGATATGTGCATATTTACTTTGTGTTTTACTACTTGTGTCCTATATTTTAATGACACAAGGTGAGATGAAATAGGGAAATAAACTCTTTTGCTGCTGCAAAAGCGAATGGCGCAATTTGTTTAAAGTTTGGTGTTTAGTTTTCTATTGTGCTAACAATAAAAAAAAGTTTTTTTCTCTGGTATTTTGATTTACTTAAATATAGTTTACATGTTAGTAGCGATCTTAGGTTTTTTGTTCTGTTTTTACTTTCCAGAGAAGTGCTCTGGAACTGAAGTGAGAGCCACATGCTCAATGAAACATGTCAAGCTGTGTTGTATCCTAGGTAAAGATCAATATTTTAACCCTTGGTTAGATTGTTAGACCACAATGAGGGGCAGCTTCCTACGTGGGTGCTTTTCTAGGAAAATTATTAAATTAGGGTGTGAAAAGGACACCAATATCCACTTATATGAGGCTGCTGTCCCACACGGCCAGATTGCCTGAGCCCTACACCAGATATGAAAAACAGGCTCAGCAGATCTCTTGTTAAGGGAAGGGATGATAAAGTCTGTCCAGCTCAATGGCCAGATCCTGACCACCAGCACAAAATCATTTATAACCAGTGCTGGGCTCTCCTGCTCCAACTTTGAGCCGACTCACGGGGCTGGTCTCCATAGGATGAAAGGTTTATAACCGTAGTACAAAGCATTTGCAGGGCGGTACCTTTGGTTGCCATTTCAATTTTGTCAGTGACCAATGTCATTTTATATATCCTCCCTTGGTTTCCACTAATTGGATCTCACTCAACAAGGACTGTCTAATCAAAAGGGCCTGCAAGCTGAATTAGGTTATTTCATGAAGGCCGAGGTATTTCAGCAGAAATAATGTGACATAGGTCGAGTGCAATGTATAGTCCTGTGTGCAAGAGGAGAATTTTAAACCCAAGTGTTCTCTTGAAACTCCAAAAGCAGAAGGAAACAAAAGGCTTTGGGTACCTTTTTTTGGTCCATGTTGAGTCCAATCATGTCCATGGCAAATTCAATCATGTTGCACTAGTTGTGAGTGGGGGAAGAAGGGGCATCAGTTGCCCCTTAAAATAATCCAGTAAAGCAGTATTTCTTGATGCTAGTCTGCTTTTAGTTGAGTCAATCATGTGTTGTGTTTCCTACCAAACTGTTTTGTGTGTTAAATCTATTGCATTTATTTTTTTGTTGCGCTTCTTGTTTTGTTTGAAACAGTAAAATGTTAACTACTGCAACTTGCTTATCTGCTCTCCTTTGAGCATACTTCTGCCTGTTGCCTTGAGTTTTTCCTATGCCTATACCATGTACATATACCTCTCCATCGTACTTTTAAAATATTTGAATGAAATCGAGAGAGCATTTGAGATACACCCAGCTGAAAGAGGAGAGCTCTGTGGTGCTTTGCTCTGTGCAAAGCTGTGGCTCTGCTGAGCTCCTGCTGAGCACTGGACAACTCAATGTTAACAGGCTCTCGCTGAAGATGTAGTCTGCACATCATGGAACAGGAACGTAAGGACTCTGCCAGGTTTTAATGCATCGTACCGGCTATTTTGACTTGGTAAGCAAAGTAACTCATCATGTTATGGTACATTTTGTTTTGTTAGCTCAACGTACCGTTTTCTGCCCCTGCGTGTACACACACTTTGAAAGCTATGTAAAAATGTTGTGGAAACAGGTTTTCTCATGAGGTCTCCTGTCCTTCCTGGATTTTCTCATGTCATAAATGCAAGAATAGCCTTTTGTCTTGATATTTTGGTATTTCTTTTTTTCTGGCACAGAACGAAAAGCTATGACAACTTAAAAAAAAAAAGAGAACTTAATTTCATGTCTTGTAAAAGATTTGGCTCGAGGTTTTGCTTGAGGTTTGAGAAAATCTTCAGGCTTCCTATTATTTTACCCAGTCATCCCTACCATGAACTTATTTTGCCTTAGGGCGATGGCTTGTAGAATTTACTTAAGCATTACTTCTTATCAAAACTTTGACCAACAACTTGGTGATCACTGGAGTCCCTAAGCATAGACTGTACGGGGAACTTACAGGCTCCGTTAATATGCAAATTACTGCTAATTAGGCAAACAAGCTACCAGTAAAGCAGATCTGGCAAGTGAGTTGAAGTTAGGTAAAGTAAATGTGATAATTAATAAACTGGAAATTTGGATGGGTCATCGGAATAGAAAATACATCGGTTTAGCTATGCTTCATCAATAGCTGCTGTCTTTGTGCATTTCGGTTGAAGCTGTACCAATTCACCCACCTTTGGCACCAAGCAAAAATGGCACTTAGGTGAAAAACACGCTGCCCAGGCTAGACAGACATGTTAGATGATAGTATCTGTCCTACCAATTTCAACAGGTTGCTACAGAGGTAGGTCTCTCCCTGTGTAGGGACCAACTCCATAGGTATGGAGACCAGTATGCTAGATGAATTTACCTTAAAAGAGCTAAGTGTTAGTTTTCAGTGCTTTCACTGCTTTTTTTTGCCTTCTACCCTGCCAGATATTACTGAAGATCAGATTTTGCAATTACAGAGTAACCGCATCCTAATCCTGGGTTTTCCTGCTGATCAGAAACAATTTTTCTGTTGTCGGTTGTATTACTTTAATTCTTTTTTTCTTAACTCTTTAGCTACATTTAACAGAAGATAGACGCCTAGAAATTTTCACCTCTGTTCGTGTGGGTAGCTTTTCCACTGACCAGACACTAACAGTAACTTTAATATTATAATGTTACAGAAATATTCTTTGAGCATCTTAAGCATGTGACTATTCGAGGTTCAGGAAACAGAAATGAAAACCAGTAGCTCTGCTATAAAGACTTCTGCATCATCTGTTGAGTCCATTTTCCTTATTTAAAAAAAGACAGAAAAAAAAGAGCAGTAAAAAAGATAGAAAATAAGTAGCAGAAAAACACACTGAAATAACACACCCACTAAAATAATGAAGCCATAAACACAAGGAAAATTTGTGTTAAGGCTACAAAAATACTTTACCTCAGTTCCCTTGGGGCTAGTCTTTGCAAGACACATGGCCCTTTTCACTTTATGAGAAGAATCCAAGACACTAAGCTGTATTTCCAAGGCTGGGCAATACTTTAAGAAAATATTGTAAGACTGCTATGTCTGCTCTAACCCAGGACCCTGAGCCTATGTTCAAAAGAGCTTTATAAGCAGATGCTGGAGCATATGCTTGACTTGAAGTATATCTATCACCCAGCTGATGATGCACACTGGTCCATTAGCTGATGCATTATAGAGCCGATCCCTTAATGAGGGACCATCCCAGAGCAGTCATTTTAAAACTCAAATGTTGAACATCTCAACTTTGTGACTGTTTTTTGTGATTGAACAAAACCAAAACTCATAAAGCATTTATGTGTTTATCCTTTCTTGGGCACCATGTCACTGTTTCATGCTTTGCAAAGATATTACTGTACTCTGACTGAGAACTCCATCTTTCCCTTTACCATTTCTTTGCTTCTTTATGTTTTCCAAGGAATAAAAGAAGCCCACCTCTTGCTCCCACACACTGGTAAGGTGATGCGGAAATATTTATAGAATTAACATTGATTCTGGTTTGTATCCACTAAAGCTGTAGTGATACAGTCTTAATGGCTGGACAAAGATAGCTCTGTCTTAATAATATTTATGCTATTGTTGTCTTCTAGGTCTTAGAAGTCCTTTCCAGTGTCAGACAAAATTAGTATTTCCTGTGACTGAAGTCAATGAAACTATTTGTGTGAGCGAGTACTGCTGATTACGAACGGCAATTGTATATTTTAGTGATTATGGCCATATTTTGACCATAAGTACTCCGACATCTCAGCAAGTGCCAGATTTTCAGCAGGGTTTGAAACTCAGTGCCTTTGATTCTAAATCTTGTGGCCAGGTTTTTTGCTGAGCTGAACACCCAAAACGCACTCAGTGCACTGAGCTCTGGGCCGAAAAGGGAAGGGAGGCCTTGGGGAAATCCGGCTCTGTGCATTTGGCAGCCTCGCAGCGGCTGAAGAACAACCGGCTGACGGTGTTATTCCTCCGCAGACTTCCACCAGCAGTGCGAGGGGTAGCAGTGTTCTGCAGTACACGAAAACAGCACACAGTTTTGTCTTTCAGGATGGCTAAGTAATGACTGAGTGTGTGGGTGGTATAAAAAGACATTTTGAATGTTTTTAAGGAAGTATCTCTTTCCTCATGTGCCACATTGGGCAGGACTGTAGCATTATCTGATAAAGCAAATCTCATCATCTCTTTGAACAAAATGCTTCTGTGGCAGGCTCCTTGCAAATATATAATGCTAGACTTGTGCTTAAAACCACGAAAAGGGGCCTGGACACAGCTGCTGTACTGATTTCATGAGACCTCCATCTCCCCCTCGATGCCAGGCAGTATGTGCTATACCAACAACATCATGGTCCTCCTGGTCCCCCCCCTCCCCGGGTCCTCCTTCCCACTGAAAATGTTTCACCTTTTTATGACCTAATGGCAGGAATGAACCTTTTTGACTAATTTTCACTATGGCAGTGGTTCTCCTTAGAGATTCAAAATGAAAGTTGTTTTGCCTTTTTAATCACCTTCTAATGACAATGTAGCAAAGCCGTTACTAAGTTGAATTGAAATGATTTTCCTTCATTCTGTTACGATTGTATAAGAGAGGAGAAAAGCTTTCAAATTTTGTCTGTGGCCTCTTACATTAGTGACAATATTGAATACATACTATTATGAAAAAACATTTATAACCTCTTAAATTTACTCTTACTATATCTGATCTGGCATTTGCTGCCTATATGCTGGTGTCCATATGTGAGTGTTATAGATCAGTGTGCATGTATTGTATGGAAGGAGGAAGAGGGCTGACCAACTAAATCCATCAGAAATGAATACGATACAATACCAGCCTGCTTCAATGCTTTTCTTGGTGTCCAGAAACACTCTCTTTTCCATCAGGGCCTCTAAGTCTGCTGCATTTTTCCAGACCTCCATTCCCACCCTGAAAGAGGGGTGGAAGTGCCTAGAAATTTACCTTGTCAAGGCTGGTTTGGGAAATATTTTGGGGTTTGCCTTCAATTTTCTGTAAACTTTCTCTTTGTTCTGGTTTTTTGTTTGTTTTTTGGGTTTGTTTTGTTTTGTTTTGTTTTGTTGTGTTTTTTCTTCCATAGGTTAAGCAGGATGAGAGGAGGTCTGCCTCAGACATAGGCAAGGGTCCTTTCCACACGCATGAGGAAGGTCCATTCTGCAGGCAGCAGGTAAGATGATCCATTGCTTGACACTGCAGCGGGCTATCCAGTATCACGCGGGTCAAGGGGCCGTGTGTCCAACTTGTAAAGTTTCTCATCTGTTCTTTCACGCTGGAGGGGGAGGGAGCTGGTGTTCATTGCCCCTTCTACACTGTAGGATTTCTACCAGAGATTTAAAAGTTGCAACTTCTCTACCCCTGCAACAAAGCCCAACGCAAATGTTAAATCCTATCTCAGAGAATTCTTCTGCAAAAGAAATAATAAAACAATCTGTTATAAATGAAAGTCCCTTCCTAACACATAAGCCTTTGCTGCCTTTTCTTTACTGTTGTTTAGCTCTGATATTTTCCTATCTGAAGTGACCACGCAAACTAATGTGTAAAAAAAAAAAAAGAAAAAGAAAAAGAAAAAAAATCACATTTGCGTTGTTTTTTTGATCTGCTGTTCAATGGTCTGCAGCTTTCTTAATAGGCATCTGAAGATAATTTAAAATCTTGATAATTTTCAGTAGGTGCTGGAAGTATGTGTCAGTTGTCAATATCTTTCTCGGTTATGTGCAAATACCTCATTTCTGGTCACACAAAACTCCTAACAGTTTTTTTAGGTGAGTCACAGATGAAATCCTAGCCTACTACCTTAAATTAACATTACAAAAAAAAAAGAAGGTGAATTATTTATTTTTCCACAAAAATTAACTTTTACGAATAAGCACATAATTTTCTAAATATCTCATGTGTTTTCTTATTCCAAATGTACTGGTAGTCAGTGTGATGGAATTTAAAATAAACTCTTTCCTGGTTTTGCTGGAATGTTTGCACATTCTCGGTCATGTGAGTTGCAGAGAATGTGTGAACTGGAATTTGAAGTAAGGATGGCTTAATACATCGCAGGATACACCTTGACAGAGGTACTAATTCACTGCAGGTTTGCTCCACATGGAATCTCTGTATTTTTATGACATGTACAGTTGGTTGTAATGCCATACTGGGTATCATGTATAACATCAAAGAGCTAAGTAAGTATAAAAGCATGCTGTATTTCTTCAGTTCGCGTCAACAAAATCCTTTTCAACCTTGGCTACCTCCCGCTTAAAATCTTTAGCTCTTATTGCATTTTTGTTTGCAGCATTTCTGTCCAAAAATAATATTTGTAACAGGAAAATAGAATGACTAGGCTACCTCTTTTGTTTTTGTTATAGTTTTAAATTATTTAACTCTTATGTGTCCTTGGAAAGTGGACAAAAGTCTACCAAATAAAGCTAAGTTCTCGGGGTATCATCAACTTGCTTTCCACCCTGTCATGAAGTTGTTTTCTCAAACTGGACTGCTTCCCAAAGGCACGATGAAATTTTCCCCTTCTGAGATAACGTCCCACAGCAGATTTGTTGAAGTCGTCAGAGATTAGTCCTGTGCCAGGATTGCAGGCTCCGCTGAGCACGTTGACAGAGGTTTTTGTGGACAGGCCCAAGCAAGGCAGATAAAAGCCAGGTGTGACATGGAAGCTGTAGAGATGTTTTCACATGGTACGTGAACCTGGGTTAATAGGTCCTCCTGAGAAGGAGGGCTTGCTCTCTTCAGCTTAGTGGCATCCTATGTAGTTGCACAACTTCTGAGCAGTTTCTAATATGGGTAGCCTGAGGGCCTGTCTCCTTTAGGAAAGTTGCCTAAATAAAGGAATTTGGATGTGGAAGTTCTGTTGAGCTGAGGTGTACATTTGTGAGAGAGGTGGGGACAGGTCTGGATCAGATCGGTGTATTCTCTGTTCCCTTTGGAGGTGACCCGATAATTCCCCCGACAGAGGAATGATCAGGCTCCCCTCCCCAGAAGAAGACAAAGGGAATGATTGTCCAACCTTTGCATGTACTGACGAGTAGTTACCATTAGCTGGTGAAAAGTGTTAGGAACTGGAAGAGATTTTGTTTGACAAAATAGTTTAAAATAGTGGTTGCAATTGAAACCAGCTGCTGCAGATATTAGCTTTTGCAGTAATGTAATTATAATAATCTTTACACTTTCTATAGTGCTGCTTCTAGCAAGGCAAATGACTTTCATAAATTTATTTTTGTACAGTGTATCTGAAAAGTGCCCATCTCTGAGGTGGACAGATGCCAATCGGTACATAACGTATTGTGTAACATATTTCAGCTCGGGGCTCAGAAATGTCATAGGACCCACAGTATCCTTGAGGAACAGACAGGACCTCAGCTTCTGATGTGTCACTCAAAAGATAGGTTGTATATGACACATAGGTTGCTTTATACCACCACATAATTTGGTGTGCTTATGCAAAGAAGTGCGTGTGGGATCGATGGCATATGGTATATTAAGAAAGAATAACGCCAGATTTTTTAAAAAATGTATTCATCCATTAAATGGTGTAAATTAAAGTAAGCTGTCAAAATGACAGCACAATAATGCCATCTTTGCAATATCACATACTACAGCATAGTTAAATCATATCATTTTTGTGGAAGAATTACAGATGAGATCCAAGAAAAAATTGCTTTTGAAATGCAATCCTTTGTTAGTTAAGAATCATCATTGCTAGCCAGCATCCCCTATAAACCCATAAAGCACAGAGTAACCATAATAAATCATGATAATTTATATCACAGCTAATTCTGGGGAAGTAGCATCAGGGGTTATACTTCAGATACACTTCATATTACTCCAACTGTAATTATTTTCATTAAAATATAAAATTGCTTACAGCCGATTTACTTGAAACACACAGCATTGCACATTTAACCATGTACACAACAGGGCCACAAGAGTTCAAAATAAGTAAAGTCAAGTGTTAAATAACAGCACTTGACTCATACTTTTTAATTGCATATCTTTGTAGACACAATCAATGTGCTTTTAATATTACTTTTTAGTGAAACGTTGGACTAGCTTTTTCAATCATCATCATGTTGATTAAAAGTCAATGTCAAAATAAACTTGAGAAAATACTGTTAGGTGCTTGTAAATACAGCCTCTCTAATGGTTTGTGCATGTCAAGAGGGCAAATTTTATTTCAGGAGGAGAAAAGGAAATGCTTCAAGTTTGTGAGAAGGCGAGCGGTGGAAGGCTGGAGAGTTTGAACGTTTTCAAGTGTAATAATTTATAACACCACTCTCTCTCTAGTGCCTTTCTCGAACAATCTCAATGAGTTCTACAAACAATAATTAATTAGAGCCTCCAACACCTCTGCAAGGTAAATACAGGCAGTATGAGGTGCTCTTCCTCTCTCCATGGAGCAGAGCAACCCTACGAACCCCTGGAAGATACAGGGGCTGCAGGAGAACTTCCATCTTCCACCATTAGGGACGGTACATAGAATCTGTGCCTAATAGTTACATACTGGGTTTGATTTATTGCTGGTTATCTGATTTCACTGTTTATACGATCATCAGAGCAGCAGAGATGCTAACCTGAGAGAAGCGCATTAGTGAGTTGGACTTACTCTACTCCATGGGCATGCTGTGCAGCTGATGGTGGGGTTTTGTCTGTCTTTTTTTTTTTAATTTTTTTAAACAGGTGAATGAAATCCACTTACTGGAGCTGGAGTTGTGCTAATTATCTCTTCTCTTCCATTTTAAACCTTTACTCCTTGAAACAAACCCACAGAAACTCCGGGTCTCTTTGCATCGTTTCTAGTAGCGGTGACCTGGGACAAAAGTGTGGTAAGGCAGAACATAAAGCTTCATGGCTGTGTTGAAAAAGGAAAGATGAGCTTTATCAGCATACACTTTGCTCACTTTGTGAAAGCATTCTTTCCTGAAGCTTCAACGAACTGCCCTAACTTAAATGCTTGTGCAAGTCTGATCAGGATCCAGAGTCTTAACACAGTGATGGAGCCTATTTTAGGGCTTTTGATCTAAGCAGAACCAAGACACCTTAAACACATCTATCTTTATCAAATCTAGCGTCAGATACCGAGTAATAAAACGTAGCCTGAAAAATGTTTTCCTGCAGGATCATCCCCCATTCACTGCAAAAGATGGTTTTGGCCACAGGAATGAATAAAAGCCAGGGAGCTATCAAGGTCCTCACCTGTTTGCTGCAGAAGTTACATGACAACGGTGGATAATGCAGAGATTTCCAGAGAAAGAAAGGAAGAGTGAGTTTTCAGTTGTGCAAATGGCCCCTGAAGTCAGTGTAAGTATATCGAACTTGACTCTAGCCCATATTTTCAAGAGTTTTACTAGAAAATAATTATAAAAATCTCCCCTGGCACATCTCTTGATGGCAGGTCTTGTCCATCGCTGCAGATACCATCAAGACCCTGGAAATCTTCTGTGGCACAGCTGGATTTTTTTGTGTCTATAACAAAATTCTGTATTCAGAAGGGACGAAGGGCCCAGACAGGTTGGCTGAGAACTCTTCTGTTGAAGGCATTTTTCCCAGACAGCTTTTCTAACAGCTGTTTCCCATGGCAATTCCAGGTGAGTTTTGAGTTCCTTTTGAACCCTAGGCTGCTTCCTACATTTTGTGGTGCTTTTGGTGTCTTTGACATATTGCACGTCTAATTTGCATTTAGTCTGAGACAACTCCATCCTTTCTAAGTCAAGCAGGAGTGAATTCTCAGTGTACTGTAATATTGTAGTCCTTTTTGCCTTATTTCTCCTTAAGTGAAGCAGTCCAAGTTATTTCTATGACACCAATAATGGAGCAACCGGTTGTCTTGGTCTTTATTGTATGTCCTCACGAACTGGTGAGCACTAGTAATGTTGTACTTAGGGAGCTAAGACACGGAGATTAGGGCTAAATCTCAGGGCTTAGTTTTCACAATACTAAACTTTTTGACGTCTAACTGATGTCAGCAGACAAAGCTGTTTTCCCCAGGTTTCCCATGCCTGTTGTGCAACGTTGCAGGGAGTGGAGAATGACATTGAGCAGTCTTCCTAGGAAGTGCAGAGAAAAAATGATCTTTAGGCAGGAAAGATCATGAAAACTCTCTGGCCTTATGAATACGGCATTTTTATGGAAATGAAAAAGATGTGTACAAATTTAGCAGTGAAAGAAGGGATTTGAACTCTACCGTTAAGACAGGGCAGTTGGTTGCCATCACTGTTTCCTGACTATATGATAGTGTGCTTGAGCTGAAAACATCTCCTGTGCCATGTCCCAGAAGGGAGAGCCCAAGCTGAGCACCGTGGTGCTGGTGGGGCCTGTGCCCAACGCCTGTGGTTCTGCCCCAATGAAGAACAACCTTGTGGAGAGGGCAAACATCTCTGCGTATGGATGACAGCCTTCCTAGGGGAACCTGGAAGTCTCAGTGAGGCCTAAATCCAAAAGATAAGACTCTAAATATCCTCAAGATCTTTAATGAATTGCCCAGGCATAAGATCTCCTGACAGAACAAACCGGACCTGCACCTCCTGTGCCAAGGACATCCTCTGTGCTGGCTATGCACTGGATTGGCAAACACACACTGAATATAAGATAAATATCCTTCCTGTTTTTTCTATTCCTACCATTTTCCCCCTTGGTTTATATTCTTCATTTTATGCAGCTAGCAGTGGCCTTGCTAAAGACATCATAATCCTTCAGTGTGCATTGGTATATTCAATATATGAACTTTGGATCCTGTGATGAATTGGGACCATCCCTTTTTAGCATGAAAGGACATTTTGTCCTGTCACTTATATGTAAACAAACTGTGCATTACTTTATCCCTTCCACCATTTGTTATTTTTAGAACCTGCACAATAAGATACTAAAATAGAAGAAAATAGGTAAAGGAGCAGAAAGCAGTTGAATTATTTGAGATTGTATGAGATACCAGTAATCTCCACAGGAATGTAACTTTTTTAGTTCAAGTTGACATTTAAATTGCATTTTGTGCTGGGAAGAAAAGTCAGTGGGAGAAGAGGAATAGCAAATGAAATAGTGGCACATGTGGTGAGTCACATTTGCTATTATTTTGTAAGTATTACAAAAATATATCTGATTTTATTGGAATTGACAGAAAATTATTAAAAATTTGAGATAAAGTTTTCCTTTGGTAAACTGTACCTTACAGATGGCACATCAGAGAAAATTCTCTTCTTGTTAAGAAATCAAAACAGTTCAGGGAACACGGCAGCATCAATATAATAATAGTTGACAGGTACAGTGGCTGTGAACAAACACCCATATCATGGTATCTGAGATACCATATTTTCCCCACTAAAATTAAACTATGAGATATCTTTGACAATGCTATGTTAATTATACGCCAGCGTTTGCTTCAGTTTGGCTTCATACTGCTTTAATTCCCGCACTAGCGGGTCTTTTTTGGAGTTCACCAGGGATGTTTGGTTAGAAACCTCTTTCCGCAGGTACTTTCAAATCCACCCCACGCAGAGCTCCAGCAACTGCTGAGGCCAAGTTGGACACAGATAGGAGAGGCAAGTGAAATGCAACCCTGTAGTAACACTGCTGCTTGACCCATGAGTTTGTGGTGACAGCTGTGCTCTCGATTTTCACTGCATTTAAACTCAAATTATGTTCTCTGCCTAATGTGACAATGGCCAGGAAGGATTAAGCATTTTTGAAACTACTGTATGGATTCGGGACAAAAGGATTTTTATGATGATAATTCACTTCTTCAGTATGAAACCGAAGTGACAGTAAAATTGACAAACTCCTAACATAAAATACTGGTGAAAAAGTAGTTATCAATCTATAGTTACATTTGTCAAAACCTCTTGATTAAATTGCTGTTTAAAGTAATAACAGCCACAATTTATACTACAATATATTGCATTTTTATACACAATAGAGAATTAGACAAATGTCAATGACTGCCACTTCAAGTAAGGTAATTAATAAATTCATATCTGTGATATTAGACAATTTCAAAGTTAATGCATTGGTTTTTCCCCTATAAGGCTTAAATCATACACGTCTGTTCTGCTGACTCCGAGCCTCCCCGCCTCCTGCAGGTGTTTTTGTGGAGAATAATTCCTTAGCTTTAGTTTGACCCAAAAACTTAGAAAAATACAGAAACTACCTGACTCATTGAATGAAGGATTCTGCTTCTAGGTGGGTTCAGGCATTAAGGCTTATGACTTGGCTGTTACTGTTAGGCTTTCCAGTGTGTTTAGAGGAATGCTAGAACTGCTATAGCTTTCTAAGTAAAACAGTAATTCAAAAAAATAAAAGAAGGGCTCTTCTACCCCCTTTTCTCTTTCTCTTGCCATGCCATTACTGGGGGAAAACCTCCATTCATTCTGTACAGCAGAGATAATTACATTCTGATAGTCTTAATGAATCAGTTTATATAGAAATGTTAGCGCTCTGACAGTCGAGAACAGGCTGAAGCACACGTGTAGCGATGAGACCGAAAGCTGTGCTGCATATATATGAGTGCACAAGCAGCATCTAGACTAATTCTTCTTAAACTCCTTAAATTGTAGCCTGCGATGCACAGGAAGCTTTGCAGTTGCTCTCTACTTGCAAATGTGAGGGGGAAGCAAAATTAGCATAGATAAAAGTAAACCTAAAAGATATGTATCTGTGCTGGTATGCAGCATTACAGGGTCAGTGAAATCATTCAAAGCACTGGGCTTAGATTCAGCACATTCAGAAGGTAAAACATTGAAGTCGGAGAGAAACAGAGAAGTGAGAAGCAGTGCAGTAGGAAGAAAACAGAAATACTGAATAAAAAATGAAGCTTTTCAAGATTACTACTTCCAGTGAGGAGGAGTGTCATGAGAGCATGGAAAAAAAGGGCCTGCAGATCCCTATTTTTGGTGATGCTAATCACCACTGTGTTATCTCCCAGAGCTGCCTCCTTCCCCGATGCTCCCACAAGCTTTCACTCATGCTTTTATGCTACATGTAGGGCTCTGGAGCACCCAACGGTGTCGGACCGCTGCCTCCCACGGTAGCAGCTTTCTGCTCCGGCCAGGACAAATGGCTGGGATACCACCAACTCTTCCCAGCCAGTTCCTCTTGAACATCATCTTTCAGCCTTTGAAAGCAAAACATCATGGATAAAAGAAACCACCAAACATAGAATAAGTTCCCTGAATGGCCCAAGTATAATTGGTGTCTTTACTAGTGATATTTTTTTCAGCGTGAGTTTCTCACATATTGTGAAAATGGCACCAGAGAAATCAGAAGGCTGTATTTTCTCACTAATTTAGCAAATATAAACCAGGCGTTACTGATCAGGTGGAAAGAAGGTGCCAGATCTGAAGTACATTCAAGGCAATGAGATTCCTTCCATTGACTTAAGCGAATTTTGGATCAAACATTTGGAAGTACAGGCTGAAATGCGGCACAATGCAGAGGAGAAATGTCAAGTTTGATTGCTGCTGGAAACATAAGAAAGCAGTGCTGCTGATCCAGAGGCTGAGGCAGGAGCTGAGAAGATTAGCATGGAGATGACAAGCTACTCTGGCTCGGGGAGCCCATCTGAGGTTTCTCCTCGTGCTGTTCCCCAGACCTCAATCTCCCCCGTTACGCTGCCTCTACAGAAGCTGCACATTTATAAAAGCAAAAGAGCATTATCACGGTCTTCTGCAGCAAACAGAAAAGAAATGAAACTGAAAAAATAAGGGGGGGAAAAAACAACGTGAAGAAACAACCCAAACCACTCTTCTCACAGCCACCTAGTCTGTCCATGCTCCAGAGCAGGGCTCGTGTAAATCAGAGATGGACCAAATCCAGAAAGGTTTTGCTAAAGCCCAGATAAAACGGGATAAGGATCTGACTCACCACTTCCTCTGGTTTTTGAAAAACCTAAGCTATATGGCCGGGGCTTTGCAAATCCAATCCAACCCCTTCTTCCCACCCGCATGTTGGCTCCGCCACGCGATCTGAAGCGAGCTGTTCTCATGACTCACAGGGACAGTTGACCACCATTCTCAACTGTGTTCCTTCTTACACATTTGGTACAAAGAAAAAAAAAAAAATCCATATTCCAGTTTTATGAAGACACAAGCACATACACAGTAATGCTTGATCTGAAGCCAGCTAATGGAGAGGATATGTTGAAACCACCAGGCATATTGTTATGAGGAGAACAATAGATATTGGCAACATTGTTTGATCCATGTGCCAAGGGTAAAATTAAAGCCGCATGTTCACCCCATCAAACACAGATTGTGGATGGATGTTTACGTAAACAAAGGGTCTGTTAAACCGTGTTATCATTTTCTTCCTTCGGCTCTCAAACTTCTAGGCCAGGTACACCAATAAACTGTTTTCTAGAAGAGCCAGGAAGAACCACATCAACAGCAATAGTTACATGAGACCTTGGTTGATTACCATGTGGATATATAATAATGACTTTTCTTCCCTTAACCTCTTAGAATAGCAGCAATCAGAGCCAACCCCTTTATTCTTGCAGGGAAAAAATCCTCTATAAAGTGCCTACAGATTTTTCAAGAGAGCCTGGGGACCGAATAAGAAATAAGCTGTAGGAAAAGTTTTCCTATTTTCTACCTGTGTTACCCAGCATCCCTACCTCTTCACCGCTGCTTGTGGCATTGTTAAAGCAATTGGTAGAAAACGAATCTGGAAAATTTCCCAGTGTGTACAGCTGCCCTTTTAACTTACACCTCACCAACTCACCCTAAGTCAAGTAACCGACATGTGGTGTACTTTCCTCTGGGAGCTGCAGAAGCACAAATACAGCTGTGCATATCTAGCACACTGGGTTTTTGATTTCATATTCGCTTGCTGGCCAGATAGCAGCTAGGTTTCAGGGAAGAATCACCCATTACGGTCTTAAAGAAAAAGAATAAGAGAGGGAAAAAAAAAAATCATTCAATGTTTTACGATACTTGCCTCCTTGCCATTATCCAAACCTTCCTATAGGAATACACTACAAGTTGCTTGTGCTTTACTGAGCTGTGTACACAGAGCCCTTTTGGGGGTTCATAATTATTGCTGGACTTTATGGAATTTTATAAAAATTGCTGGTAGTTCTGGGTGCATTGACAAACTTTCACTTTTTTGTTTTCATGGCTAGGTTGCCTGTCCATAGAATTACCAAAATTTCTCAATTTAAGGGGTAATAGAGGATCCCTGATGTATTTGCTTTTTTCTTTCTTTCTTTTGTTACTTTTTTAAGAGTGTCTGCTATTTTTTAATAACATTCAGGTGTGACCATGCTGATTCAGAACATCAGTCTGGGACTATACACATCTTTGGCTACATCAACGCAAACATTCCTGATTGACGTAAGCCAGAATTAGATATTTATAAATGACTACATCTTCAATTTCATTGCGAACAACACCAAAGTCAAAGAGACTTTATTAAAAAACTTGTAGCAACAAATTTTCTCACTTTCTCAGTAATATCAGCAGATGCTCTGCATTAGAAAATGCATGCAGCAATTTTCACAGTTATCTCTGTAGTGCTCATTGACACCGATGCTTTTGTCAGAGATTACTTGCAAGAGAGAGTCTGCTAGATCTTATAGGTCCTACCAATAAAAGTGCTTTGAAAACAGGCAGTCGCAGGTACCGAAAAGATATATCATCTTCGTTTCACTCTGGCAGTTAGCAGGAGGACTGATCACTCAACTGGTCTAATTCAGCTCTTCTCAATCACTTGCAGAGACGAGAAAGTTGTTGGAGAGATATCACTGGAGGCTCTGGGATTTTCTTCTGAAGTCATTCTGAATTAGCTGCTAATGGGGAGCTTTCTTTGATAGCTCTTTTATAATTAAATGCAGCTGGATGGAAATCAACCACAAAGGGAACTCAAGTTTGTTTATCATTACTTCTGACTTTGTTAGCAGATGTTTTCTGAGTACCATGGTAGCTTGTTTAATTTGTCTCCGTGTAATGTGAAGCAGGTAAACTTTGATTAATAAACTGACAAGTACATTCCTTAATTTATTTTAGAAGTTTCCATCTATGTCTGTTATAGCACATGTGCCAAATCCCAAAAGAAAGAAAATAACAGTTTGTGTTTGATTTTTACTGTTATTTTTAAGTCTAAGGCCAGATGAAAACGTGCTTGTTGGTAACATAGCCTTCACCTTGTGATGGACACAACCACCGGCAAACTTTTGCCATGTGTGAAAAGTGCACACGTTGCATTCCCACCAGGCTATTCTGTGTTAATTTAAGAACAATCAGTCACCTTAGTTTACAGGTTATTTGTTTTTATATTAATTACATTGGAAATAGCCTTTATTTTTGGGCTTAGTATGTGCTCACCCTCGCTAACTGTGGTGGACGACTGTGTGTCCACAGTAATGCATATGTAACTGGGATGAAATCTTCTATTTGATATTGCCAGTAAGCAGTTATCTTAGAAGAAAGTGTAAGCATGCAAATATAAATGATTGAACTTGAATGCTTAGATGCCCTTTTTCCTAAGTGAGACATCTACACCTCCGTGTGAAAATCCTGGCCATAGCCCTTACGCTGTGCAGACTGAGCATCCAGTGCGTTAGCTGAATTATCTGAAAATCCTGTAGTGTTCCAAACAACATTTTAAATTAAATAGATGGTCCACTTCCTGCAAAGTGTTTCAGATTAACAACTTGGGGTTAGTTACTAAAATTACATAGGAAGTACATACGCAGCAGTTGGTTCCCATACATAAGATGAACAGCTTCTTTCTTATCTTTCTTTCTGTATTGCGTGTTTTCCTTCCTTCTCTCTCTCACTTATTTGTCTGCTTCTAATCTGCAAGAAAATTATTTCTGCCTCTGTCTAGTCTGATCTCTTATATTGCAGAGCTGACCCTACCTCAATTTGTAGCATTTATTCATTGCTTTTTTTATCTACCCTTTCGAACAGCGAGGTGTTGGACATCTGCTGCACATCATGATGTAAAGTGTGGAGCATCAGGTGTTTGTAGCTGTCCCACCGTTAAGTGAAGGCTGTCCTCCTCGCCCTGCCCGTGTCAAGGCCACCTCCTCGGGCTCTGCACACCTGATTTGGGCACTAGCCATTGCTGGTTGGGTTTATGGAAGTGAAGGGTTTAGAAATGCATGACTGAGGGGGAAAAAAACAGCATTGGCTTCAGAGATACAGGGATGCCAGGGTGTCAGGCAGGGCTAGGACCACCTCATGTTCAGGTGAGATAAAATTGCAGTACCTCAGCCCGACTATCAGTTTGTACTCTCATCCCTGCTGGATATTTGTAGTCCTCAGAGGAAAACAGCATCTTTTCTCGGTGCTTGATGTGCCTCTCATTCTTGGTATTTGAACTACAGGTTCACAGTTCCTCATATTTTTTATAAACAGCCCGTTTGCTGTTCCTTATTCTGTAGCTTATGAAGTTGCTTTTTAATAATTACTTGGTACAGGTTTTTTTAAATGGACTTAATGAGTCAGAAATAGAATTGACAACGAGTCTTGCCTTTTAGTGCAAACGCATTGAAATGAACCTTTCACAATCGAAACTCCCTGTTACCTCACCTGCTAACAAAAATACATTTTCTTATGAGATTCTTTGTGCTTCTGAAGACTATTGAGGCTCTTCGATAGCAAAGTGAAATACAAGGTTGCAGCAAATTAATAAGAGGGAGAACCTTTTTGAAAGCAAAATCAAATCTAATTCAGTGGACCTTGTCCTGCTTGGTGGTTGTTTGATGCAGTCAGCTGTGAACCCGCACCAGCCGTCTACCTCCTGCCGACAGTGAGTGCCCGAAAGTCAGCAACTAATTGCTGGGTGACTCCAGTTTTAGTGACCTGGACACCTGAGACGATGGCCCCGAAAGCGGAGGGAAACCTGACCACCGGGACACTGGCCCGTGCTCCTGTCTTACTGCAGTAATGGGATCTATGGGGCTGAGCTAATATTTTAACTACAGGGAAGTGTAGGATA
Organism: Gymnogyps californianus; assembly: GCF_018139145.2. Taxonomy (NCBI): domain Eukaryota; kingdom Metazoa; phylum Chordata; class Aves; order Accipitriformes; family Cathartidae; genus Gymnogyps; species Gymnogyps californianus. The sequence goes on from NC_059477.1 coordinate 40,344,971, forward strand.
TGCTGGAAGATGATGCGTGGAAAAAAGAAAAACATTCCTGAGTCATCCTTTTTCAGAGCAGAATGAGGCAAGAGATGGTAAATACTAGATTTTTTTATTCTGCCTTTACATTTCCGTGACGGGATAGTGTTGTAAGCTCTCCTTACAAAACCCAGAGTTAAGGGATTATCAGAACCATAAGGTTTTCTGTATATTCACGATAGAAGAAGCAGATTAAAAAAGGATATACTATTTGATCAGCAGCTTCCTGCATATGGAAATCCTAGGTCACCTTGCTGTTCCTTGATGTCTAAAGCCTGCTATTAGGTTTCTGCAAGGAAAATGGGTGTTTTGATGCAGTTTTAAGGACAAAGACAGTGGAACCAAATAGTGCTGTGATATGCCAAGAAGCCGAGCGCCGAGCCCATGCGGGTCACTGGGGAGGGTCACCAGGAGCCAGTCAGGTGGTGACTGCCGAGAAGGTTTTGTTTGCAGCATTTTCACACATATTTATTCAATAAGGCTTTTGTTTTACTGAAACTGAGAAACACTATACGGCGTTATCCTGATTTTGAAGTGACAGTGCCAAGGGGACCTCAGTAAAGGATTTGAAGGGAATTGAATCTGAAAAGTAAAGCTTTGTGATTGCTTGGTTATTTTTGAAGCAATTCTTACATTTAAGATTTATGTACAAAACCAGACTATATCAGTAGTAGTGAAGTGGTTTCAGGCCAAGCCTTTTTCAAAGAAACTTCTGAACAGAAGGTCATTTCAGAGTTCTTTCTTCTCTTGCAAAGAGGCAAACACAAATCCCACCTCACTGTATTTGTATAATATATAATACATTATTATGCTGCTGCATTTAGTAAGTGCTTGTACTTCCACAAAATTATCTAGAGCTTTATTCTTGATTATAGCGCACTGCCAACTGCAAGTAAAAGCAATTGTTATCCTCAGAGTTTCAGTGACCTATTAGGAAGATATAAATTGTGACAAGACTTTTTTCTCTCTGTAAACTTCTAAAGCCTCATCTGACGGTCTCTAAACCCCATCTTAAAAATACATGATACAAAGACTTTGTTGAATCCTCTGATGATACTACAATATTGAATCATCTTTATATAATTATGCTGGTGAATATAAAGTATCATTGTTTTCAGTATCTTTCATGAAAGCTGTTTTGACCTTCAGATTAAAGGATCCATATGGATTTCCAAATGAAAAAGTTGGAGCTCCTGTTTAAAAGCTAGAGCTCCAGTTCGGCATGCAGACATCAGATGCGCTTCCACTTGAAAAAATGCAATTGTACCAGCATATATCCCATCTGAATTTTTCTCCTGGGTAAACTCTTATAAATGAGTGCATCGTGCATAATGAGGATTGGAGGTTAGCTGCTTCCAGTGAATTCCTTTTCAAAGTGCGAGAAAGACGCAGAGCAGCAAGGAGGAGAAATCCATTGGTATTTGTGCTCTGTAGGATGAAGAGGTTTGCTGCTGGGGGAAGATCAAGAGGAGGCAGTAGGAATATTTTGGGCACTTCTGAAGGAGAGATGGAGACCATCTGGTAGAGAGGATGCTTAAAGGAAGAATGCCAGGACAGAGATAAAAGTAAAAGGAAAGGAAATAGTGACTGAGTAACATCAAAGAGCAAGGCTGACTATAGAGCAGATATGAAGAAGTAACAGTGACCCAACATAGGCAAATCATAATACAAATGGTGGCACTGGGTGATGGATCCATATGACTCTGTGAAGGCTCAGGGGAAAAGCTCAGTGTTTTAATTTCAGGAAAGTCTCCAGGAAAGTGGTGTTGACATCTTTGGAAGGCTTATAATTTAAAACTGATGCAGTAAGCAGGGTTCCTGCTGTTTCAGAAATACTGTCCTGGAGTCGAATCCAGATACTGTCACTATAGCAGAATTTAAAATTGAGAGACGCCAAGAAGAATGTTTCTTCCCTCATCAGCATCAGCATCTTTTCATTTGAATGATTTTAAGGGTATTAGAAGTTTCCGTTGAATTGCCTCCTAAGGCTCATGTCCTGAAGCAATGGTTGGTGTGTGGTCCTCCTCTGTGTTGAGCTGGAGCTGATCTCATGTGAAAAAGGGAGATGCTGGTTTTGCTTTGCTTCTGCTGAAGGAGAATAGCTATTGGCCAGTCCCCTTCTCCTGCCAAAGCCTGGAAAACATTTCTGTCACTGGAATTCCACTGAGAGTGAAACTATGGCAGTCCCCATGGTTTCTGTGGATAAAGCAACACGGAGGAAAAAAGTCTGATGATCTCTTGTGCCTTGGTTCTCCTTAGCATTGCTTCTCACCAGCCCTAAAGGCAGAGAGTTGGGGCAGGTGACAAGTGTAATTATAAAGACTGGCTCTGCTCCTGTCTCTCTCCACCTTCCTTCTTCCCATCTGCCTTTAGGAGGAGACTTTCTGCATCCTAGAGGAACTGTACTTTTGAGGGTAAATACCTTTGTGGATTCAAGATCAAGGCCTGAAATAATCTCTTGGGGTTTTTCTCTTTTCTTTTTTTTTTTTTGACAAAAAAGGTGTGTTGCTTTTTACTGAAGTCAGTCCAAGGGAAGAAAAAGAAGAAAGTACTTCCAGAGGGTGATTAATCCCATCTTAAAACAAGTGTGTAAGACAGGTAGGATAAATCTCTCTCTGAAAATGCCAATCTGTCACCACTATCTATAGAAGGAGCCTTCACGAGTAGCTTAGAGTAGGTGTTTGACTTTTACACGGTTAAATTTAGATGAGATGATTGCCACTTTTTAAGTCAGTCAAAGTGTTTGTTTATCAATGATTAACCATAATAGATTGAAAGGTTGCAAGAGATAACAAAATAAAAATATAATGCCATTGATAGAGATATCACATAATAAGAAATAGCAGTAACGACAATTGCAGATGGTTAACATTTACATTCCCCATTGTTTTTATTTTACTGTTAAATCTTCCCAGATTTTAGATCTCGTTTGATCTGAAGAAGGAAAAATTTGCCTCTGCCTTGGTGTAAGCAAAAACTGCTGAAATATTTGTAGGATAAAGAAGTGATTTCTCCTGGAAATGTCAATTCTTATATGTAGGGTCATTAATCCATAAAATGAATTTGCAAACATTTATAAGTTTCCTTTAGTGTTGTTGGTGTTTTACTTGACATGCTTCTGACTGTTCCCTAAAAGAAGATTGCACTCAGAAGATCCTGCACGGCGTGCACTGGCAGTTTGCAGGACTTGGTTTTGCATGCGACTTGACCCAAGGTATACAGTCAGTTACATTGAATTAAACACGCTTGTCATTTAAGAGAATTAGTCATATTTCAGGCTGTTACCCAAGGGTTTCATTGTGTACGATGCTTTCACCAGTCATAATCATATTGCAAAAGTAAATGGACAAAATCACTTTTCCTATACAAAAATTAATTCTTGACTGTAGCCTAGTTTTCAGAGTAGACAAAGCTTGCAGAAAAACAGTAGATGCTCAGAAGTTTCAGAATATTGGGACACTAAGAATTTTAAACAAAGTTGGAAAAAGCATATGGTATATATGGACGGGAAATCCTGCGGTAGTTTTGATTTTACACAGGAAAAAAAGTAGTTGCTTAGGTTCATAAATCTGTTGTATGCGGTATTCAAATAGAGATTTTCATGATCTTAGCTTTCCTCTTTCTTTAAAACATTGCTTTCAAGTACAGATGGGCCCATACCGCAAGTTTGGGATCCAGATTTGGATTTGGACCTGACATTGATCAGAGTGTAGACATCTTTGAACCAAGCATCTGAGGTCAGGCTCTGGTGGAATTAGCAGCCTACTGCAAAGGTCTGGATTGAGTCAATCATCTCCCTCATATTTCAAGGCATAGGTGTGGAAAACATACAGATTTGATTTGACCTGGTCTCTAACTTTAAGACATTTAAATTTTAAAATGAAAGACTTCTAATGAAGCGGGAGGCTATGATTATTGTTATGCCTGAAGGAGGAAATTGCATATGCGGATCCAATGCACTGAGTGCTGTTGGAGATAGTAACGAGAGACAGGAACTGCCTAAAACGGTTTCCAACCTAAATACTTGTCCAAGGTCAGTAAGAGTACCTGTGACAAAGTACACAGATCCCTGATTTATAATCCAGTACTTTTACCACAATACGGTTGTCTAAGTATAATTCTTGACCTGTTCCTAGAACAGGATGTGATACCTTAATAAAACCGTACACCTAGATGCAGAAAGAGACTTAGACTGCAAATGCTCCGAGTTCCTCTTTAGGCTACAAATCCCTCATATTTCCAAGATTAATGGCTTCTAATCCGTTTTTAAATGTTCCATGTGGATAGTGAAGGCGTAACTATCAAAACACTGTAAAATCATAATGTCTGTGTAGCTATAAATTACTGTTTTCAAAATGAGCTGGAGGTCTCCAACTTATTCCTAAGTGCAAAATCTTAGATAATATAAAACTGCTCAGAAATGACTAGAAGCAAGTTTTCTGGCTTTTGCCAAATGGAAGACAATTGTGGGTCTGCCCACTAACTCCATAGCAGTGTCTGTATTGGTGACACTGAAACTAGCCCTGAACAGTATAGACGGAATAGATCGAAAACATTTCAGATCAGAGATCAATTGAAAGAACTGAAGCTTTTTGCATATTTCTCTGATATGTCTCTCTTATTTTTCATTTGTCAAATTCTGAACTACTTCTTATGAGAGAGACATTGATGATGAATTCAACTGAGGGTAAAGTACTGGTTCCATGACAGACGGTTTAAGAAAAAATGTTGACGAAGGTATTGACTTAGAGTATTTACTTAGGCCAAATATGTACCGGGCATTTCAGAAAGCAGGTAAAAGAGAACTTCCAACTCACTATTATTTGAGTTAAATACAAATGCAACAATTATTTTGAAGGAAGAAAAAGATGCATGATTTAAAAGATCATTAGGATAGTCTTTTGTGGGGCACAGAAAAAACCTTTACAGATTTTATTGGCTCTTTGGGGTTATACTAAAATAAAAATTTGGAGAAGTGCCTCATTTGAATTTATACTCCCTTTGTGGTCCATCAAAAAGGATTCATCTCCTATTCAAATGACTAGTCAATATGTTAGTCAGATCAAATACCACTAATAAGATGCTAAAAATGCTTCTGAGGAACAGGGGGATTTCTTTAACAAGCCATAAAGTGCTTTTTAATCCATTTCTGACTTGTTAAGTTCTTTGTGATTCTCACAACTGTTCCATCATGACGCAGTTTCAATCCTTTGTGCAGAAGGAAAAAATCAAGGTGTAAATCAAGGGCAGCGCATAGATATTGCCTTTCCTCTCCAACTGTTCCCAAAGCCACCGTGGTCCTCGTTGTACTTTCCTATCTCACTCTTCTATTTAAGACACTGGTGCTGGTGGGTGTTTTGGCTTGATAAAGCTATATTTAATGAGATTGCCAAATCACAGAGCCTAAGTTTTGTTAAAGAGTCAAAACAATATAAAAGAATGAAACCTTGTTGCCTCACTACAACAGAGGTAGGAGACTTGGAAGAGAAGAAGTGCTCCTGGTACCCTGAGACAAGGAAAACCTAGAATCTCAGCTGCTTTGCAAACAGTGCTCTCTCCTCTGCTTTGAAGAGCTATCTGCTGAGTTATCTGTCTGAGAAAAGTGGCCTAATATTGCAGTTTTGTTGCAGACACAGCCTCAGCTTCATGGGGCACAGGGACGTAGGAGTTCTCCAGATATATCTTTCTAACAGTGGAAAGAAATGCCAAATAGACGAAGATATTATGAAGAGGCTGATGAGAGGGTGGGGTTTTTTCATATCTTCCCGGTCATATCAGCAGAGCAAAATTCTCCTGTAGTTTAGCTCTGAGTTTAAAGAACGATCCTTAACATTTGCCTGATACCCGGGATCCATGTCCCATCCTGGTGATGTCAGTGGCAAAACCCCTCAGCCTGTTTTGCTTCAGCTGAAGCTTCATACTGCTCACTTTAATTTTCTTTTTTTTTTTTTTTTTAAACTAAACATATCTAAATTTTGGGATCGGAGCTACAATTAGAAACTAAATGCGTAATTTGAAAAAAAAAAAAAAAAGGAAAAGTGTTTCTGATTAGGGTTGTTTTCCTTCCTGACTTTGCTCACCTCTGAAGAGATCAGGATAAGTCAAACTTCATAATCCACTACCAAGTCTTTGGACATAACCCTGAAAATGGCATATGAAATCCCCCTTATGACTTCTTTTATTTGCTGAAAGCACAGTGCATCTGACCATCCCTATAATTTCTGATTGATTGAATTTGTAGCTGATGTTGTAGTGTATTGGGTACAAGTTTATCTCTAAATTTTGTGAGGAATATGGGGCACCATCCTATAACATACTTTGTTCAATAAAAGTAAATGAGTTCATTCATGAAAATAAGTTTTGCGGGATTAGGCTTGTGAATACCAATCATTTGGGACTGAGAAAATAAATAGTAACGTTTAATAAATATACAGTGCACTAAGACCATATTTATTAGTCTTTTGACATTTTTATCTGGCTCCTATAAAGAAGTCTTTGGAGCTGGGACAACAACTGGTGCAGGTAAATTTCCTACATTGTGAAAGGATCTGGTATTTAGTTTATGGGAAGCAGGCCTGAGCAGATGTGAAAAGTTCAAATAAAGGAAGGCCAGATTAAACGCACTTTTGTGGCTGGAAAATCAAAACAGATGTTATTATTCAACCACAAAAAAATCTATGTGCACTTAAGTAGCATTAGGTGTCTGATCAGTTACATTTTTTTTTTTTTAGTGAAAATAACAAAACGATTATAAAATTATATAGGCTGATAAAATGTTTTAAAATGTTACCAATGGACTGCATAGTTTGGTCTTCTAGCTAATGGGAAGAGGTAGACCCAAAGTAGATCTTACAAGACTAACAGACATATGAGTAAATCTATTTTTGAAGGGAGAACCAGGAAAGGAAGATACAGACACTGGAGAAGGAACAAATGGACCCTGCTCTCTGAACCCCTGATGCGTATCAGAGAAATAATGATTTAAGATGGGTGCATTTTACAACTGTCCATAATCTTTTCTGGAGACCTGCCCATATGAAAAGGTTGATGTTGGCAGAGGATGACAGGTGCTGGAGGTCCTCAGGAGCCCTTGACAACAAGCAAATGTTTGCAGGGTGTGAATGCTGGCAAATAGTTTTACAAATTATTTCTAATTAAAAGAAAATGCAATCTAGGTTCAGAAATGAAAGAGAGCACCTAAAATAAATGGAATAGCACTGAACTGAAAGGAGAACTGAAATGGGTATCGTTGTCTGTAAAAGCCAGCTCACGTAGATAATGGAAAGAATCTTTTTTCTGGAAAAGATGACACGGTTTGCAGGGACTTGTTTGTTGGCCTGACAAGTTGCTGCTCTTGATACAGAGCTTTTCTGCTCTTGCTTGCTGGGAGTCAGAGGTAAATGAAGAGTAGGTCATGTTGACTTGCTGGGGTTGGCAGGCCTTGTAAAATCTGTCAGATAAAATGTGGAGCTGCTGGCCATCGCTTCCCTGTTCAGAGGGAAATGGAGTCTAAGACATTAATATCTCAAGACTGGCAAAAGAGAGGACAAAGCTGCAGTTCATTTTTGTTGCAATTGTTTGAGTCGCTCCATGAATAGCGAGGGTTTGCATGTTCGGGAGGATGTTGCATAACAACAGAAATTTCTCCTGTCCACACTGTCATTCAGTAATTGATCATTGCTTGCCTACTTCCTTGTCTTCAGCATCACCAGGTCTGTTCTCCATTGACCTCCAAACTTACCTCTAGGCTACCCTTTCAAATCTGCTGCTTTTCCAAAGATGAAATTGCCCTGCACTGCTGAAGTGTCTGAACCCCTCGGTGTGGGCGGTACGTGAGAGATGGAGAATTGAGATGTCTGGGAGACACGAGGTCTCTCCCCAACCCTCCTGCAGCATTTCTGGGGAAAAGTCACATAAATCTGCTCTGAAGAACTGAACTCGTCTGCAATGCAGATATAAGAGTGGTATAGCCAAAGGACGGCTATCCTACCACGTAGTTAGGACTAGGAGCTTTGCTCAGTGAACGTATAGCTCGTTTATTCTCTGCATGCACGTCCCTAGGACCCATTTTTGCTGTGCAGTGTCCTCTCTCACATATTAAGATTACAAGGGGTTACCTCTTAGTTTAATCTAAAGATTGTTGCAGCTAGTTTGGGCTCTTCCCTGGTCCTAAAGCTCTGTGATTAGTAGCAGTCAATGATAACTGCTCTCAGTATCTAGGTCGTTTTAGAAAAAAAGGGTTGTAGCTCCTCAGTCACACAAGTCTTCTCTGCTTTTCCCTTACTTATTTAAAAATGCAGCAATGCCGGAGGCCACACCTTTTGGAAAGGTGACTGCTTAGCCATGATTCATACATTTATTAACCACTTGTTCTTGGGAAGAGTGCCAAACTGAAAAACCCCACTGAAAACATGATTAAATCTTAACTCTAAAGGTGAAGTTCTGGTTGGCTTTCAGGCAATGTCAGGCTCCCAAAAGCCAAAACCAAAAGGTTTTTAAAGGTCTGAAATTCCTATTAAAGTCTGTGTTTTAGCAACCTAAATCCAATTGAAATACAGTGTAATTAAGACTTCCAAGACACTTGGGGTTTATTTCTAAGAATCGCTTAGATGACCTGTAGGCAACTTTCAGCATTTTCAAGGGACTATGTAATTTTAAAACTATGAATGCTGGCCATTTCTATCAGGGACTTTAGCAAGCCTCTGTAAAAATGCATATTTCTCAAGGAAAAAAAAATCTCTTTTGTGGCATCGAGACACAGCTAATATTATTGCTTCTTCTCACTGCAAAAGGTCCTTCCCATTCTCAAAGAGACTGTTGTTTGGATATTCCTGTGAAGGTGGGAAAAACATGATGTGAGAAAAGGAGAAGGGACCCTTTGTCTTTGCCTTCTTTCCTAATGCAGATGCTAAGTATCTTACTGATGCAAAAGGGTTGGAGAGAGCAAAATGTGTAAATAATTTAATAGGGAAAAGAATCGTAAGATAGCAATTCACCAGAGTAAGGACAATAGAGTACAAAATGCCATAAAAGATAATAGGCTTATATGAATTGGCATGTGTTAGTGATTATGCAATCATTCATTTCCCACAGATTTCTTTTTATAGGAAACTTCGGAAAATCCCTAAAGAACTGACCGAGTCATTTAACCACAACAGGTTTCTTTTCAACATGGCTAGGAGTGGGCGATAAATATTTTCACATATTTATGCACTGATGGCTTGTTTTCAGCTGCTGGAAGCGGTGGCGCGGAAGGCGGCAGAGGACGGTGGCTCAGCCCCACGCCGAGTGGGTCCTCCTCCTGCCACCCGCCCTGTGGGACCAGGCGGCAGAGATCCAGAGGGGAATGGACTCGTGCGATCGGGAGCTTCGAGGTTTGGTCCATGCCTGATGCGACAGGCGCTGGGGAGGCTGAGGAGAGGGATTTCTGCTCCAGAGAGTGTTTCCAGCTCTGGGCTGGATGCAAATCCCTCTGGCTTGCAGCGAGCAGCTGAGCCCTCAGCGGTCACTGGCAAAAGTAGTCATTTGCTTCCTTGCTGTCATAGACTGTTTAAATACTTGTATTTCTGACAACAGTTTTCCTTCACCACCGAGCTAAGGAAAACAAGACCTTGATCCACACTTCTGAGTTTCTTAAAGATGTTTTTTTTTTTCTTTTTAAACAGGTTATTTTCCTTGCAGTCTTCAGAGCAGTTGCTCGCAGCCTTGAAATGTCCCTGCTGCTTCAAGATGTGCTGCCGGAGGACTCACCCCTCACCAGGCTGCCTCGCTCCAGGGAGGCCCTGACTGACCCCAGTATCCTCATGTGCGTATTCGCGTATCTCAGACTCTCCTTTTGCTAAAGCATCTCTGATCTGAGCAGCTGCCGGGGAGGTGTGGAAGCTGCTCCCCCCTTGCAGCTCCTTTCCCTGCTCCGCTCCCCTTCCCGGGGTTCCTCTGCTGACGTTGGCAGCGCTTGCCTCAGAAGCGGGGAACCTGCTCTTTGCACTTTCTCATTGCATATGCTCACCTATAACTTCACCTCGAGTCAATTAATTGTCCAATTAATACTTTTAACAGGGTGCATCGCACGGGAGCCGGCAGCACCCTTCGCTTCGCTTTGCTTTGCTCTGCTCCACTCGGCCCTGTGGAGCAAACATGCCCAAGCCGCGGTCGGTGGTGGTGACTGCCATCCCGCAAGAAGACGGGCAGGTTTATGGTGTTTCTTGGAGCTTGGCACTCCTATGGCACCAAAAATACGGCATGCTGGCTCAGAGTAGGTAAAATGGGTTTAATCATACCTGTCTCATAAGAACCTCCAAGCATAAATTTGCTGGTATCATTCAAATCATCTTAGTCTGGTGCAAAGTGTTATTCTTGCTCCTATATAAGTAGCAGTATGAAAGGAGAATGGGTGAAAGACTTTGAACTCCAAATCACTTTAAAAGACCGAAAAATAAAACCAGTTGGAGAATCTGGATCTCCCTCGTGGTTCGGCTTTCAAATCCAGAATTCTGATGTCTGAGAGATGTCATAAATCAAAGCCATCCATCAGATTACAGACATCTCTGAATATCAAATAGTTTATTATTTAAAAAAAAAAAAAGAACAAAAGAAAGCTGCCCATTAAATCCTGCAAGTGGTTAAAAATGGTCATTAAGAGCATTTGCAAATGTTTATCTTAGCTTAAGTTGGATGAACGTAATTTCGATTAGGCCATGATTTTTTTTCTTTTAACTACATTACTAAGCCAGCTATGAATAGTAATGTTTTCATTTTTAAAATAGTTGACTCCTTTCTCAGTTTCAGCTCTCTCCTGTCATATTTTGAACTGCAGTGTACGTACCAGGATAGAAAAAAACCAAAAGGGTGAAGAGAGATACGAAAAGAGTCTGATCAGCCCCTTCTCAAAACAGCAATACTCTCACCAAATCCTTCCCCAACATCAAAACAGCAGCAAACAGCAGCAAAAACAGCTTGCCACCCTCTGCAGCAGGGAGGACAGGCTCACCTAATGGCTGCTGGTCACTGGCAATCGTTCAGAGTCGGGAGCTTTGCATGAGTTTGCTTCACCTGCAGTATCTGAGCTGATCGTGGTTGCATAAAGTATGTTCAGGAAAAGAACTCAGCTCCAGTTGGCTCAGGGCAGAGCTTCTAAAAGGGGAAATTTCTTGATAGTCACATAATAAATTTTAAAAAGTTGTCGTCAGTGAAAGTCATGGGTGCTGGTTCTCTCCTTGGTTAGATTAAAAACGGCTCATGATTTCAGGTTCTTTGGAATCTGTCACTGAGAAACAGTGCTACCTTTTTTCCTATTTCATTTTGCTGCCACCCCTTGCTTCCCCTTGAACTGGCTGTTCAGCTGGATCGGGTGTCTTTGCTGCTGAGAGCATATTTAGGCCCAACCAAACTGCAATTCACGTTCAAAACGTCTGAACTCAAGTGTCACTTCTGTAGGCTGCGCTGTGCCTGGTTTTAGTAAGCTGCCCCGGATGGGAGGAGATGCTGCTCAGTAATCCGCTGGTGGAAGCGTGGCTCTCCCTCCTCCCATACGCCACAGCACAGCAATTTCCGCGCATGCCCTCGCTTACCAGGATGCAAAGTTTTAAAGTCTTCTGCAAATATTCCTGAAATATTTTTGCAGTTAGGAAATACAAATACAAGGTAAACTCTGAGCTGCCCATCATATGCTTTATTAAACAGGGCATGAACATCAGCCGGAGTTACTCTTGCAGCAGTGCACTGACTGAAGCAATGAAAGTCTGTGATTTTAAAGTAGTGTTAATCTAAGGCAATGAGTTCTGAATAATGTTTATTAACTATATTTTAATGACTTGTCAGTTTTCTAAAACACATGCTGAAGTATTTTAGAAATCACTTAGTAAATGTAGTTTTAATTCTTTTCCCATATTCATGGGCTGCTACTTACTTTAAAAAAAAGAGATTAGAAGGTTCAGATTTAGAGCAGCAAATTGCTGTGCTAATCTGCAGGTATTTCTCTTCTTGATACGGCCACTAATGTGTAATCTTAGCAACGCAGGCCCAATCATTGTGCTTTTTCATTAGAGCTGCAATGAACTGTGTGCCAGGGACTTGAACTCTGGTGAGCAGGCTGCTCCGAGCTTGCAAGCTTTCATATGAAAATGTACTGTGTGTATTAAAGAGCAAGTCTAAAAAGAACCTGTTAAGCTCATGCAAAAGTTGGAGAGTTCACAATATCAGCTCTGGTAGGAACAGAGTGCCTTTGAACCTCTGGCCAGTGTGGTGGTTAGGGCTGGCCACGAACAAGAAGTCTGTGTCATGAAAAATTTTCAAGCCTTTTAATTTGTTTCCGTTTCTCAGGAGAGAGAAAATAAAATCTCGGGAATTATTTTTTTTGCCTGCAAAACGTTATGGGGAAAGGCTACGGAGGGCATCTTCCCTGCTGGATGCTGTCTTCAGTGTGGGCAGTTCAGAGCTGGGCTTTGAACCCGGACCTCCTGCCAGCCCCAGGCGTGTGACCACCAGGCTACAGGTGAGTCCGGATTGACCTCCTCTCTCTTCCCTCCTGCTATCCAAAAGCCTCATCCCAGACTTAAAAAAAAAAATCCTGCCGCTGACATTTTTGGAGAAACAGATACCTCTTTGTGAAAGATTCAGTGCTATTATGATTTTTTTGATAAATGGGGTTTTGCGGAACTTTTTTTTGCTGGAAGTTGTGATGGTCATGACTGGTCCGAGACCCCAGTGTTACGATGTGCCCGTATGTGACTTGCTGTCCCGCTTCTTGAAGCGTGTAACTGAGTGGTTTTGGTACAGAGCTCAGTAATAAGAGACGGTCATTGATGTTTCTTTCCTCATGAGAAAGGGTGTTGCTCTTGAGCAAAAGGGTGTTATTTTGAAATCCTTACCTAGAGGTGAGGAGTACCTCTAGAGAGCTATTTCTCAGGTGTTTCTGAGCATGGAAGTCTTGATAACTGCCTTTGTTCAGGTTTTCTTGTTACTTAAGCTTTGCTTTCACGTATTCCTGCATTGTCTCCAGTATTTCAGTGTTTCTGCAGCCAAGTGACCAAGCAGTCTGCTCCCATCTTGCTGAGAGCTGATCCATCTCCCCTTGGAACAACCTTCTCTACCTTTGTCTCTATAGTCTCCTAATTTCTTTGTAATCTTTTATCTCACTCATTTCGAGTATCCACTAGTTTTGATCCTTACCAAGGAACTTATTTCTCAATTCTTTTGGTCCCCAGATAAGAGGATTGACCTTATACTTTGAAATCAGTGGTCGTTTGACCACAGACTTTAGAGACAGTTAAGCTCACGAGGACCAAAACAGTGAATACAGAACAGAAGCAGCCTTGATTTAATATTGTGAACCTTGTAAGCCTAATCCTCCGCTTTCTGTTTTTCTGCTTGGACCTATGGCCCACTGTGTAAAGCATTTAGGGTGTGGGGGACATTGAAAGAAATCACCATCACTTTCCAAAGCAGACTTCAAAGGAAAGCTCACTTTTCCCAGTGCTTTTTATCTTCGTTCTATTCCTAGTGCTTGCTTTTTTTTTTTTCCACGCTGCCGTTCCAATTTTTGCCCACTTCTAATTTCTCTATTAACTTTAATTAGGCTCATGAGCTTGATCACCAGGTGGGTTTTCCCCAAGCTTCCACAGCAATGCTTCCCATCAGTAGCAGACTTGCAAGGGAATTTTGTTACGCTGCAGATAGGAGATAGGAGCCTAATGTTATAGGATACGGAGTGCTTCATTGCTAAGTGTTTTTTATATCTGGTGGATTTGCCAGGAAGCATTATATATTTAATTATTTTCAAGCAGGCAGGCTCAAGAGCCCCTGATCGGGGGGGTACCAGAGGGCAAACGCGAGAAGAGGGACGTGGCGTTAGCCAGGGGAATGATTCATACCTCCGAAGTTAACCAAATGCTTGTGTATCTCGGGGAAGTAGCTCTGCATCTTCCAACTGCCTTTTCTGAGGAAAGCGCAGCGTAGGAAAAAAAGAGAAGAAAAAAACCAAAAAAAATCCCTGGATTCACTTCTGGAGAATGTCAGCACATGTGAAGTTCACCGCTAGGAAGGAAGATTGGCACACACCTTTTGGGCATTTTGTGCATGGTTTTCCTGGGCAGGTTCTTACAGCGTAAGCTTTTCCTGTATCAAATGCTAAGTGGCATAAAATATAGAGCTATCGGGGTGAAATGCAATTTTTGTAGCCTTCGCTTTGTGATCATTTGCATATTCAGAATCTGCCTTGGGTTTTCTTGTTTTTATTCTTCTTCTTTTAAAACTACATTTACCTGAAGAAGGGCTTAGTTCTGAGTGCACAAAATAAGCATTTTCTCTGCAGTTGACTTTAATCCTACCAAAAGAATTAACACTTAGAGCAGAAAACCTTCTTTGGGTCCTACAGGGCATTAGAACATCTCAGGTACTGGCTGCTGGTTTAATAAAAGGATAGGATTTCCATTTACTTCAGGCAGGCTTAATGTATTGTTCTTCTAGTGAGACAGTCAGAATGAGTCAGGAGCCAAAGAATACACTTTATAGACACAAATAATCGTAAATTCAGAATGTCACCTTTAGGCAGAGGCATTTTTATTATTGTTAGTGGAGCTGCTGAGTAGGTTTGATGTTTTATTCTCTTGAGTACTAAATGTTCCAGAGTACCACAGCCCTATCTTTATCAGGCTCACAAGGAGGGAGCACAGCCAAACTTGCTTCCTATACTTCTCTATGATTGATAGCAGATGGCATGCTTTAAAATAAACCTATCCATTAGCAGTCCTCAGTGTTTTTACTCAAGGCATTTACAACTGTCTCAACCAGAAAACACATTCGCTCCACAAGCTAGTTTCAGTCTGCAACAGCTGTACAGGTGCAAATCTTTCATTAACTCTTAAACCATGGTGAAATAAACGCTGCACTGTATTTTATTTTTAGTGGAGAGGTTGTTCTTCAGAGGAGGAGTGCATTCTATTCTCCCTTTGCATGTGGCAGAGGTTTGTGTTAATAAACTGATATTAAGATAGGGGTTTGGGGGTTTTTTCGGGGTTTTTTTTTGTGTTTGGTTGTTTGGTTTTTTTTTTCCCTAGTCCCCTGTAAATTTTTAGGACGTTATGTTGCCATGAGATAAACGTGGCTGTTTGTAGGTGTATACTCTAAATGGTCAAATAGCAATACCGGAGGAATTGTAAGTCGGGACTGGGATTCCTGGGGGACAGCAGCCGTGTCCTTTCCCTGTCCCTGTAGCATCACCCGGAGCGGCAGCACTCGCTATGACCCGACGGAGGAGAGGCTGCTGTGTCCCCCACCTCTGCCTCACGCTGCGGCTATTTTTCTCTCTGGTTTATTGGAGAAATGCAGAGAGACACACACTCACGTACCCCCACACATATACATATTCAACCTGATTCTGAGCTCATTGCTGGCAGGATATTCCATAAATAAATTGCTAAAATCTGCCCCTATATTCCATTTGTTTCGCCTGGATTTCTATGCAGTAGTCATAAAAGATGTTAAAATTTACCTGGCAGTCCTTCCAATACAATGAACTCCCGAGCACCTCCCCAAACATTAGTACACTAGCAGCTAGAGTTTAAAATATTAGTAGCAAATCTTTAATATTAGCATTTAGCATTAATATTAGACAAGATCTTAAAATATCAGAGCCAGATAGACCAGTATTAACAGGGGTATAGAAGTCATTAAGTAGAATAACCGTCACTGACTAAATGGATGCTGAAACTTTAACATGCAAACCAGTGTAGATGATAGGAACTTCACAGAGACAAGAGGATCCTTTCATTTAAAAGGAGGTTGGAGAGATGAAGGTTAGGGATTTGAAAGCTGGTAAATAAAACAACACAGAGGGAAAAGTTATATAGAATGTGCCATCTCGTTAATGGCGATCATGTCCTATGTTATTTTTTTTAAGCTGAAAAGATAAAACAAGAAGACAGGCAATATTCTGTCACAAATAAATGGAAATTGGGGCATTTTTTGTATAAATCCAAAGTAGCAGGAGAAAAATACAAATGTGCTCTCAGCACTGTAAGTCTATGTAGGGTAATGGAGGTGCTAAAATGATTTAGCATGATGGACTGCAGCTCGCATGCGCTTTTTATGACACAACGAGCCAAGTTGAGAGAACTTGAGCTTGATACCATCGAGGTGGGGGTTACTGCCGACCTGGGGAGCAGTTCTGCAGCGGGGCAGCTCCTGAGCCAGGTCTGGCTCTGCGGTGGCAGCGGGGATGAGCCCCCGTTACGGCTCGTGTCCGCTCTGCCCCGTAAGCACCTGGAGGATTTGGTGCTAAATGAAACGGGGAGGGGGGAAAAAAACAAGGCCAGCTGTAGACATAAGAAGTTTAAGAGCATCAGTACTTGCTTCTAGCTAATCTCTCTTGATGACTCCTGTAAGCAGGCGAGGCTAGTCGTTCCTGTTAATTATTCAAAGCCCCGCACCAGTTTCATAGCTGAGTGGTGTAAGAGGATGTGCAGTGCCCCCATTTCTCAGCCTGACTGGGGGAAAGGCATGAGACGGGGTTTCCCCTGCCATCACTGAGTGACACCCCGTTTTTCACGGGGGAAAAGTGAGCCTGGGAGAGGCCGTGGCTGACCCCAGTCCTGGCCCACCCTGGCGCTGTGAAACCTCGCCTGTTTCTGAAGGATGTCATGAGCTGAACGCAGGGAAGGCTTCAGCAGGGTCATACCGCAGCTTAAAACCATGAGTGTGCTGACTTTTTTTGAGGGATCAGGACCGCGTTCTTGCATGTAGATTAATAATCCAGAAGATGCGGGGTTACGTTCGTTAGTGCTTCCTCACAGGAGGAAACAGAGGGAAAGGCACACAGCCCTAGATCCACGTCGCGTCCACCATATCCTCAGGCTGCCCAGACACCACAGTTTCAAGATTGTGTATATTTTCCCTATTTAATGTAAACGTTAAGGCACAAAGTGGAAAAGAGATGACAGTGGGGTTTAGATACGTATTCTTTCTGTTGTTTGCTGTCCCAAAGAGGTTACCAAAGCATTTTAGTACATCACGCAGCACGATGTAAATACTATCAGAAGAAATAGAAAAATGTTCCCTGAAAAAAATCTACTCCATTAGGGTCTCTTGGACCTGTTCTAGAGACAACCCTTGATATAGCATAGGTATCTGGAATAGGCGTCTGTCTATTCCCAGCCTAGGTACCTGCCATTATATCATCTTTTAGTTTCATCATAGCAAATAGCATATATTTCATTATAGCTTTTGGAATTGCTGATGGATTTGTTGTCAGATTGGCTTTTTGTTTGGTGTCAAGGACTGCTCACACCCGCACAGACAGGTCCTTTAGCTTGAAGGAGGAAGTCTAAAACACTCGTTAGAGATGGCTACTCTGTCTGCTGCTGTTGGTCCGCTGGCATTATGGGGGAAGATGTACCTAGTCTATTCCCGAAGTGATTAGGAGTTTTCTGAAGAAATAAAAATAGCTTTGCATAAAATAACTTCTACAGTGTGCAGAATCTGATGTGTTTGGTTGCCACTGACCTCACTGTGGTTATTTCCAGGAGTCAAGGTGCGCAGGTGCCTAAATATCTGCAGACATTGGCACATATGTTCCTCCTGAAAGGCGGGGAAACATTTTCTTATTTAAATGGGATTCGTATTCACACCCAATGTTAAGCATATTCTGAAGCACTATATGAGCTGGGGGCCAAAGAACACAGTTTATTATGATACTACAGGTTATTGCAAATTATGTAGGGCCTTTATAGTAATAGTTTCATTTAGTAAAGAAAAAAGAAAAATCCTTTTATCGCCCCTCCAAACCCTTTATTTATTAATGACCTAGAAAGATGTGACGTTATTATTGAGAAATGAACAAATTTTGCCTGGACACAATCCAGCACACTCGGAACTGGTGTTGCTCCGTAATAGCCCCTTTTTCTGAACTAAGCAATAAGTCCCAGTCCCATCCTGAGCTGGTAAGTGTTGGAGGGTGGCCAGGGGGGACGAGGAAGGGGAGAATGGAGAGGGGCTACCCTTAATCCCCAGTAGATTCGGCCTTTCTGTGAATAAGATGGATTTCTGATGTTGGTCTCCATGCCATTTATAGCAGTGTTGCCAGTAGTAAATTTGTGCTTGCACTGAAGAACCCCCCATGCCCCCTGCTTCCTTGCCAAAACTAAACTCAACTAAAATAAATCATATTTTAGGAAGCTAATTATACAGCCAAATAACAGAAAGGTATTGAAAAACTGTTGTGTGCCTAACATTAAATGAATTTACGTTGGCAGAAAGGAACACATATACTAAAAATAAATATAGTAACATGGCAAAAGTGTAAGCAATGGAATTTAAACAAAAATGTAATGCCAAGCATTAAGAATGATATTCAGACTTATGACAGAACTTACACTGCATGCATCCTTTGCACAAACTTTCACAGTTTAAATCTGTTCTGAATGAAATTTGCTGTTTTATCATTGTATTGTATTTCTTGGAAAACTAAAATGCCAGGATATATTGCCCCCTCAATTGTATTACAAAAGGTATATATAAGTCCCTTTACCACTCCCTCTGCTTTAAGGGAAGAATATCTCGAGGCTGGGGGGTGATGTCAGCTGAAAAAACAGATACAACCTAAACAGAAGCAATCTATTAAGAGAAAAGCGGAGGGAAAAACAAAAAAACAACAACTTTTGGAGAAGACTTTAAAAGTTTCCTGATGGATCAGCATCCTTGAGATTAAACATTCCCATATGTAACTTGACATTTTAAAATGTAAGTCTTATGAAAGATAAGAAGGAAATGGTGAGAAATGCAACCTTAAATATTTTGAAGCATGACTTCCTGTATTATGTGGCAGTTGGCAAAACTTTCAGGGGAAAGATGCACGCCTCAAAATCCACGCGGTGTGGTGCATGCATTTGCCTAAAAGTTTCCTCCTGTTGCTTACTAGTTTCGTGTTCGAAATCTTCCACACCTTCGGAGTAGAGTCGCAGTATCCCTTCAACGTTGCTTTTAATCTCACAGACAGATGTTTTAGATCAATCGCTCAAAACGGAACAGTTTAGCAGTCAGAAAACACTGTCAGAAAAGATTTGTTGTAAGGAAGACAAAACCGTGAAATAAAATTGAACTTTTATCCCCATTTGGATGGGAACTGCGCTTGGCTGGGAATCCCAAGGGGATGAACACAGTGGCCTATGATGTGTTGAAAAAACAAACAGACGACAGTACTCTGCAGTAATCAAGCAAATGCTGCTTCCGAGAAATAGTGTGATCACTATTGTTCAGTGCTGCAGGACCTAAAAAAAAGATAATTATTGAAGAAAGGAAGGTGGCCTTGTGACTAGGGCGAGGGAAGACAGGACAAGCTGCTGCCAATGGCCCTGAGTCCATGCCGTCTCCGGAGAGCCCCCAGTTTTCTTGCACTAAAGGTGTGACACACACAAGTCTTAGCAGAGCAGCTGGACTTTATTTTCCAGTGTTGTTCAGAATCAGGAATGATTAATACGCTAGCAGTGGTGGGTGTCAGTATTTCCTGGCTGCAAGAGCTCTTCTAATGGTACATCTTCTTTTTATTTCTGAAAACCCAATGCAAATAAGGTGGTGTCGCTCACGGTAATAGCCATGAGCTCCACACATCCAGCTGGTAAAAGAGAGGTGGCTCTTTGAGGTGCCCAGGGGGGACAACCCCAACCTCCCGGCCCAACTCAGTATCTTTCTGCTTCTCCCTAGATGTTTTACAGCAGAAATATTGAAATGTACTTTTTTTCCGGAAGGCTTTGTTTTGTTTTGTGTCCCGCGATGGCCTGTTCGTATGCTGAGCTGGAGCTCTGCTTGGCAGCGTCTTTTGGTCTAACCATATTGCAATGCGGTACCTGTTTGGAAACGGCAAATGTTCCTACCAAGGACCATGTCTTGGCACCACTTCCACTCCTTTGCCCTGCACGGCTGTGCTTGGGCACGCCGCGTGCTTTTTGCTTGCCTTGTACTTTGTTTTGGGAGGTTTTGCAGAGTGGTGCCTTTGCCTGCTCGCCTCCCTCCGTATCCTCCGTGCTGGATGAGTTTGCATTGTGTGGTGTTTTCCTCTTCATTTATTGCAAACAAATCTGGTCTCTGCCATTTGTTTACTCTTATACTCTGTCTTTATGCCTTGGTATGCATTTTTAATTAGATGCGCTTCAGTTCTTTCACTGCTTGTTAACACTTTCATATGGGAAGTACGGTCTCCACCAGCCCTGCGAGCATTCTCTGCACTTAGGAAATTCAGATTTGTTTCTCCTACCCATGATTATCATTTGATACAGAGACTTGTTCCCTAGGTGGCCTGTCTGCTGGGTCCCTACGCTCTCATTGTGGACTTTTAAGGTTGTTCCCCTACACAGCCGGGATAATCCAAGTGCACTTATTCTGCTTAAAAATATTCTGCATACAGAGAAATAGTGTTTTGGCTATTTGTCTGGGCTGTTTCCGGACTTCAGCAGCTCCAGTTTGGATGCCTGACATCAAGAAGTCCTGGACAAAGCCCTCAGTGTGTGCAGATCAACTGCCTGCATTGTGAAAAGTCCTTCTGCACACGCAGAGTGGGTCCCGGAGATCAGGAATGCGCCGAGTTAGTGGCGAATGCATTGGCCGTCAGTCCTGTGAATGGAGGATGGATGTGTCTGGAGGGGAATACTGGAGTCCTAAACACACGACAGCTTTCAAAAAAGACATCTTTCCTGAGTGCCAGTATTGTTAAAGCATGAAATTACTCCTTTTTTTAATTCTTTTTTTTTATATAGTGTGAGCCCATTTGCGCTTCCACTGTTTTCTTCTGCCTCTACATCTGACTCATGCCACAGGCAAAGGACTTCACCCTTTCTAGCTCCCTTCCATACCATCAGCTTTCTGGAGATGATCTGGGAACCAGGATGGGAAAACTTGACCCCACTCCACCCTTTCCTTCCAGTTTGCCCAGCCTGCTGCAGCGCTTGCTCACCTTGCCCTCGCTCTCCTGTGTTGCCAGAACACGTATGTTCTTCAGGATTTCATACCCCGTGAGGGACTGCAAGGCTAAAAAGTGACTAAAATGGCTCTTTCCATCTCAGACAGTCTTCCCTGACCCCGCTTTCTGCCTGGGGGCGAGGTTGCCAAAGGTCAGTATCCACTTCGGCGTGCACAGAGATCGATATTTGCTGAAGCCGGTGCCTAGATTTGCTCCCTCTCCCTTGCCAGCGATATATTTCACGATGAGGAGCCGAGAAATGTTTCTCCTCCCTTCCAAGAAGAAGAAGGGGGAGGAAGGGAAAAAAAAAAAAAAAAAGAAAAGTCTTGTCTCCACACTTACTCCCACCAGGAGGGCATTGTGTTTGGCCTCCGCTCAGCTTTTTGTTATAAATTTGTATGGTGTGATGTTTGCTTTGGCCAGGGCAGTGGCTGGCACGCCGGCACCGTGGCCGGCTCCTTCGCCGGAGGACAGGTCGGGGCAGCATCCTCCCAGCACCCAGCAGCACGTGGAGTGGAGATGCTCAGTCCCTGGTCCCCGGGTGGCTTCAGGAGGTAAAGCTCTCTCCTCGAGGATTTGCAGTGTTGGGATGATGAGGGCCGCGTTTTGCACTCAAATGACGCGATTTTGGGGCAGGAGCGTGCTGGTGGCAGGAGCAGAGAGCTCAGCGCTGAGCTTGCGAAAAAGTATCCCTCGGTGGAGCAACCTCACGTTGGCAGGGAGATGAAGTGAGCGGACTAATAGGTCTTTTCCACTTTAATTTCTACTCTAAAATGACTCTTTGTTACTGTTCTCAGACTCGGCGCCAACCGTCACTTACGCCACACACCAGATCTTTCCTTCTTTTCTGCCCTTAGCTTCGCGGAGAAGCCTTTAAAGCAAACAAACACAAAACTGTGAGAAACCGAGGGAAGATATGGACTGGCCCACTCGTTAGTGCTGGAATGTGGAAACTATGAAGACATCTTTTTTTATTACCAATGCTGGAAAGCACAGTCACTGAGTGGGCTGGAATACAATTTATACTACATGCAGTAGTTAAAAAAAACTGCAAAAATGGGTGTAACCCTGGGCTGTGGTACAACTGGCCTTTCAGCCCCCACTTGAGATTCGTCCGTCCCAGGGGGAAACTGTGGTTTGGAATCAGAGCGTGCATTTAATTTCACTCGGAGAACTTATTGGAGTTGGCACTTCAAGAAAGAATCTGAAGTATATTTTTTGTCATGATTAGCAGCCCCCTCACCACTACGTTTGATTATGTTGGAAGCAGAAAAGTTAAATTCTTATAAAATGATGATTTACAATCCGTGATTATCCAGGTAGGGTGCGTGGATTGCGCCAGCTTGGTCATGGGACTCCAATCTCATCCTAGTTCATTGCTGTGAGAAAATAAAACTAAAATGTAAAGAAGCTGAAAACACATCCTCTGATTGCTCAGGGAATTTTCTTAGTCATACGTTATCTTTCCTAGTAGTTTCAGTTATTTTGTCTCCACTAAAACCCAAAGCAAAACACTGCCCTGACACTTTCCCCTTGATTTTGGATCTGCAGCGTCCAAATTTATTTTTATCTTGTGTTGTCTTTTCCCCTATGGTTATGCAAATCCTCGGAATAGGGGGCAAGGGGAAGAGCTAATTTTAAAGCAAGTAAATTCCAGTGGAACGTTTCTTCAGTCGCTCTGAGCAGGACTATCCTGGGTGCTGCTGTAGAGATGTGGCTACCTCCAAATAGCACAGGGGTAGGTGCCAAGTGGGGAGGTTGAATATTTTCCTCGTAGACACATAACTTTGCCCACAGGATTAAGTCTCTTGCCTTAATGCTCTGCTAAGCTTCTCTGGAAGTACAAAGCTATGTCTTAGGAAACACACGTTAGGGAAATGTATCTCCATACAATCAGCTGCCGAATAAAACCTCTGCGTGGAAAGGGTTTGGTGGTGGGTGAAGAGTGGGGCTCATGAGAAATATCTTGGAGAAAATATGGGGCATCAGCACTTCATTGCTTCTCTTTTGCTGTTTTGGTTAGCACTTGTTATATTTTGATACATTTTTTTTTTTCCTTTTCATTCTCCCTTTTTTCCCTGGCCAGGAAACTATTTTGAAATAGTAAATTCTATTTTCTTTCAAATTTATCTAGTTTCTTTCCCCGCCTCCACCTCTCCCCTAATACCACAACTTTTCCTTAAACCTATGCTTAACTCTAGTGTACAGTAGCAGATACTCAATGGATTCCCAGGCTAAAAATCCGGCAGGAATAACACTGGGATCTGCTTTGTGAGCAAACAAGAGTGTGCCAGTGTGTGTGGGGGGGTGTAAGGCCTGTAGCTACAGACCGCTTTGTATGTTTTACAAAAAAAACATTGAAGATAATCAGAGTATATGGCACGTGTAACAGCTTCCTACCAGCACTGTGCTTTTATTCAGTGTGCTGGTGCTGGGTTAATCGATGCAATTTGTGGTCAATGTCTGGAATCACGTTCAGCTCCTGTTTGCTCCTCCTTTGAGTACCATTGCAATGCTCATTACTGCGACGAATTAACCGTAGTCAGTAATCTTCTGTGGGGCCGAAAGTTTCTGTATCCAGCAAAATGTATAAGCTTCTCCTCGTATGATGTGTCAAGGGGCTGTAAGTGCATCTTTAAATGCTGCTTAAACTAGGATGAGTTTAAATATCCATTTAGGCTTTTCTCTGTTTTGGGGATGGAGAGATGAGGATGTGAATATTTATGAAAATAAAGTAATTTAGGTGCAAGGTCCCAGGTTTGCAAAACTCGGCCCATAAAACACATACAGTAAGTACACTTGTGGTTGTATAAGATAACAAAATTCACAAGTCATTTGGATTAATCTCTCAAGTTACTACAGGGGCATATTGTCTTCACATTCATGTAGCCTGATTAAGTTATGTATGAATTTATGTCCCAGTCTTGCAGCCTAATAAACCTACACAGTTTAAAATGCCTGACAAGGGCTACAGGAGTTGGAGAATAAATTCTGTCCCCTCCTTTCGTGAAGCACCATACGCATGCCTGACCCTCCTTGGAAAGAGCCGAGTACGTCCCATGTCAGTCTGCAGATGAACTACGCATCTGAATGCCAAAATAAGTAGAATAAATTCTTTGCTTCAAACATGCGTTCGAATGCTCTCATCCTCGATGCTCTTTTTCGAATGTTCAGTTCATTTGTGAATTCTCTGGAAGCAAAGTTTTTGTTCAAACTTTTGGACTCCTTGTGATCTGGCTAGAAATTAGAGCACATCAAGCCTCGTACGTAATCAGAAAATGCCGTGTGAAAACAAGGACTGCTGGGAGCAGCATCTTTGTTAAATTCCAGCTAGACCAAACTCGTTCCTTGCTGCTCGAGCACGGAGCTCACTGGTCTTATAAGTATGTGTGCAGTCTGAATTGATTTCTCAGCCCAGCTAAGGGAAAGAGTTAAGTCTGTTCTCCCCTTCTAGTTGGCAGAAAGTTTGCAGTTTAAAATTACATACTGACTCTGGTGTAGAGACACAAGAAATTATAGAGCAGACACTGTCCAGGACAACGTATAATTTAAAATGTACTAAAGAATGTATACCACATGGCAAAGTAAGTGAAGTGCTTCTTCAAATATAAGTGTTTTGCATAGAAAGGCTGTAATTATCCACTCCTAGGGAAATGTTTGCATTCATTCTAAATCAATATTTACTATTCATCTCTTGTGTTCAACAAAACAAGGATTTAACATTTTTTTGTTTTAATGAGATACTAAGACTACAATAATACTACAATGTAATTGTCTTGATACAAAATATTGCTAAATTGTGTTGCTATTTTGGGAGCGAACAGTTTTTAAAAGGAGGGGTATCCCTATTTGTGAAATGTTACTGCAGTAACACACAATTCAAACTCAGCCAAGCAGGGAGACTCACCAGTTTCAGAGAGATGTTAAGCCGCCTCTCTGTTAAGGCCCTTAACTAGGATCATTCGGGTGAGTCCTCTGTCTCCCCCCTGAAAGTATCAACCTCTTTATAATGATTCCTTTTCAGCTGGCATCTCAACAACAACAACAACGAAGCAATTTCTTTTTCTGGTTTTAAGGTTGGGTTTTTTTCCCCCCCCCTCCAGCATCTTTCAGCTAGGCAGCAGGAGCCGAGAGCGGGCAGCGGGCAGTAATTGGGCTGCAACTGTCTCCACATGCTGGTTCAAACCTGTTGATGCAAATGGAGTTGCCCGAACTTCGTCCTCCTGGGGAAATTTGGGGGAGGGTTGCAGGATGATACCGGAGCTCTGCCCTTTATCTTTTTCAAGGAACTAATCTACCTTTAAAAAGTTTGATCTGATACTTGGGGAGGGCGTAACGAAGGAAAACGTCCTAAAACGGCATAGGGAAGATCAGTCCTTCCTGCAGCAGGATCCTGGTGAAATGAGAGCAGCTGAGAAAGATCAGAGTCATTGGGAGGAAAGGTATGTTTAATCACAGTCTGTGCCACTGCTACACTGTGGTTAGGTGGATGTCCTTGCACCAAGCATCCTTCTGTATGAATTTTACCTGGCATGTCTTAAGAGGTATTTCTTGAACTTCTCTAACTTAAAAAAAAAAACCCCAACAAGCAAGCATTTTTGGCACTGATGTGGCTCCATGTGAATCAAATCAGATAACTGGAAACACTTTAGTTGGAAAAACCTTTAAAATCCTTTTTTTTAATCTCTATTTTTTTATTCTTACACACTGCCCACCATCTTCCAGGCTCTGCCCCGCCCTTCCCAATGCTAAATGCTTCCACTTCTGCTGCTAAAATTCATGGTACAAACGTAGGCTTTTGAGTGAATTTCAATCTCGTACTCAAGCAGATAGTCCTGTATTTTTTTCCTATGAGTCTGAAGTCATTCTTGTTCTCCGAGAAAATCATGCACATAAATAGGGTGAATAGCCCTGAGAGAAGAGCAGTCTCTTTCCCCAGGAAATGTTATTGTAACTGGTGTTTTAATTCTCCAGATATCACTCTCAGTGTACCGGGTAACAAAAGGCTGTATAGTGCCTAATCATTCAGCAGTGATCCAGGAAAAAAGCAGAAGGTTAAGAGCAAGTTCCTAAAGTCTGTAAAATCAATGGGACACTAGAAAGGGAACTGAAGTGTACCAGAAGGGACCTCTTGAGGGTCATTAAAAAAAGCAGAAACTGATTATGAACAGAGCTTTTACCCGAAGAACTGGAGGGGGCCAGCAAAACCATTCTGCTGCACTCCAGTTAAATGTCTAATAGTGGAGACATTTTCTACACAGCCCATAAAGGATAATGAGGATGGCTTTGATAGCTTTCAAGAAAGTTGTTCTTGTCAGTGTTCACAAAAACATGATCTGAGCGTGCACTCTCAGAACATGCAGCCTATGGTGATCGTACGTAGATAGTGAAAGGGAAGATGGTAACCCAATACGGTGCATTTCTCCCCCGTAATATGGCCTATCTATTATGCATGAGAAAAATTGTATCGACCTAACAATACGATGCAAACAGTAGCAGCAGTCAAGCTTGGTGTTATGCCTACCAGCTTGGTATCTCACCTTGCTGCGATGCGGCGGATGCGGAGAGGCGGCAACGTTGGGTGACGTTACATGCATTAGACTAGATTCGTGTATCTCTCCAGAATAAATGAGAAATAAGGTTTTGATCTAAAGCTTGTTGAAATCTATCACTGTCAGCAAAGTTTGGATTAGAACCTAATAGCTTTCTGCTGAGTTTCTGCGTTGGGAAAGCAACCTGCTGAAAGCCTGAAACATGGCAGTGGGAATTGGGATGTTTGTTCTCCTCCTGTCTCTGACTCTGGTCATCTGTGCGATTTTGGGTGAGTCACAGATTTGCTGTGATTCATTTTCCCAAAGAGTAAAATTAATACAATCAAACTTGCATATCTTACTGGGGTACTCTAAGAATGATTTGTAAAAAAAAGTTTGAGATGCCAATGGGATGGTGTTTTAGAAGTTCAGGGTGCGTTGGTCACCTTAAAAAGCAGGGAGCTGGCTCTGCTTTGACTTTAGACTATAGAGCAGTTCCGTTGAGGAAAAATATCGGAAACCTTTCTAGTAAAGATTAACTTTGAGTTCTTTGTACTTCAGAGGAAACAAACCTTTTCTGTAGAAACAGACGTTCACAGGGATGAATTGAATGTGAGTCAGTCTAACAGCAGTGAAGCCAAATTGTGAAACTTTTGTGTCATTGCTCTGTGATTCCAGCTATCTTCAATTAATAGAAAAAAATGCAGGAAATTCAGGTGGAAGGAATGCATGGAAAATGAAGTCAAAGAAAAATATTCGTTGTGGCCTTGGCAAAGTGCGTTTTCTAAGCTGAAGTAGCTTTTAAGCAATTAGCATCTGCTGTGTGCAATTACTGAGTGACACGCAGCCCCAGATGGAGGGCTCCAACAGCCAGTGGCCATCTGGATTTTGGTCTTTATCAAGGGTAGGCTCTGTTCTGGGTTTCACCTGGACTGTGAGACAACCCTCCCTCTGCCCCACATTGCACAGTCAGCCTTGAGTCATTGGTGGGGAAAACAGTGAGACAATTCCTCTGAGTCTGTCAGGTCCAAACCTTTCTGAAGTCACTGGAAAGATTATTACTGAAGACACTGACCTCTGAATTGGTGCATTGTCCCCAGTTTTCCAAAATGAGGTAAGTTACTCGGATAAAATCCACTTTTGAACTGTAAGTGGCTTAATACGCACCAGTCTCTGTTGGGACATATGGCTTGGGAGCCATAGCATCTGAAATGACACATAGAAAATCAGCTTTTAAAGGGAGAAGTTTGTCAGCAGGCTTTTGTATTTTTTAAAAAAATGCAATTAAGTTTTCCTTAGAAGTGATAAGAGGTATCAGACCCAACCACAGAGACTAATGCTCTGAAGTAATCCAGTTTTAAAAGTGAAACTATGGTTTAGTTTGTGAAATTCAAAGAATAAAAATCAAAACCAACTGACAAACATTTTCTGACTACTCTGTATCTAAAAACGGGCCAACCTCATTTAGTCTATTTAAAAATTGTGTATGCATACTGCTTGTATGCCAAGTTCAGCATGATGGAAATGAAAATGGTTGAGGTATAAACCCTTGGAAAACAGGGTTTATAATGGAAACAGTAATTGACTCTTAACTACCGCATCAAAAATACAATACTATAATACAAAGCCTAGCTCTTGGGATCCCAGCTCTGCTTCTAACCTCAGGTTGGCAGACAAACACCTCACCACAAAGCTAACTAATGTTTATAGGTTTGGGTTTTTTGTTGTTAGTTTTTTTTCTTGCAAAAGGAACATGGCAAGTGAAGAAAATTTATAGGAGCAAAGTAAAGTTGGCCAACAGTTCAAAAGTTCTCTCTTGTAAGTTTTTGATATTTTTCCCAATCACTGGTTCTCTCTCAACTCATAAGACTAAGAGGATATGCCATACTTCTCTGGATGAACGCTCTATTTTGGTTGATGATTTTATTCATGAAGCTTGAATCATAACCAAGCCTTCATCTCAGCTTTACAAATAGTTTGACTGTTCCTCCAAAGGTCAGAAATTTGGTTATCCTGACTGGAAAAGACAAAAAAGACCAATATCTTTACAGCTGTTGACTTTCCCTTCTCTGCATGACTGTACCAGAGAGGAGAGGCAAAGTGGTTCTGGGAACGGAGCAAAGCAAATCTTCCATTGATCTCATTAAAGATGCTTACCAAAGCCTTTGCCTAGTCTGAGCCAGGGTGTTACCTTTGCTGCCAATTACGGTTGTCATGACATCTTGCCATTTTGGGTTATACAGAAAGTACCAGTCCTATTTGAAATTATTATTAAAGGTTGTGAAATGGGGAAGATCAGAAAGTTCATCAGGGGGAGAATTATACTCAGCCACGGTTGATAGATCCATGCATGGACATGTGAAATAAAACTGAATACTATGAGATTTGCATGCATTAAAAAAAAAAAAAAGATAAATTCTACTGGGGAGATTGAGCTTGCGGTACTTTAAAAATTCTTGCTTCTCTGTGCATCAGAAGTTTATCAAGTTCATATTTTCATAGGTAATGAAGAAAAAGAGAGGACGCAGCAGGAACATTTTCTGTTCATAAATGGTCTTAGTTCAGCTACAGATTAAAAAAAGAATTGTAACTGCTTTGCTTTTCTTTAGGTATTGAAGAAGATATATAGCCATGAGCTTAGATCTCGGCGAAGCTGCACCTTCACGTCTGCCAGCATCGCTTGCTGCCCTCAGCCCGCAGCAATGGCTGTAATGGTGGTTGTAACCGTGGTGCACAGGCTGAGCAACTCAAAGCTCTGTTGATGATCACCGTTAGCGCATATATACATATTCAAAACCGAGAAAATAGGTCATGTATATTGCAGCAGTATAATTTACCTATTCTTAGGCAAGTTTCCCAGTAATGGTCCCATGGGCACTTTTTTTTCTTACCTTTAACCATTGAACACCTTTCATTGTGAGCTGTCCTGTTGATGTTAGTGTAAAGAGGATCTGGGACCTAACACAGAATATTATTGTTAAAGCTTTTTTTCCTGGAATGGAGAAAATTTACCTTTACTGGCATCCATGTCTTTACTCAAATACAACTCCATTTGAAAATGATTGGGAAACTGCCAGTGCAAATACCAAACAAAGACTCCAAGAATTGACCCTTTATGATGAGTGATTTATGATTTATACTTTAAACTATATAAACTATGTATTTCTATTTGGATTTCGAAAAACAAGCCAGGAAAAAGCAACAATAGCTTAGTAAAAAATGTATACAGTCATGGAATGCTGGTACAGTCTTTGGCAAAGGATCAAATAACGATAAGGCTCGACTCTATAGGGATATTAACATTTTTAAAGCAATCAATGTGAAATAAATCTGAGAATGTATGTTTAAATTATAAAAAAATACAGCATGAATATGCATTTTGTAGCTAACTGCTCCCTGTTGTTTTGGGCACTTGTCCTGCTTTAGTACGATTTTTGAGGAGGAAAAACCTGACTGGAGCACAAGCTACGTTTCAAGTCCTATTTTAGGTGGCTTGCAATCATGGATTTCCCTATTTTTCTTATCATTTTTCTTTGATTTGCTTTTTTAAGAGTATTATCCAACCCAGCTTGGCACGGTTCAAGTGCACAACTGCAACCTTTTCCATGACCCAAAAGTCAGTGCCACTCTGTGGGCTGGCAGTTTGCAAATAAAACATATCCTTAATGAAGTGTGGAAGCTCCTGTTCTTTTCCTTCCTCAGGAGACGTGCCTTAATCTCTGGCTCAGAGCCTTGTCAAATGCTGCAGTAAAGAACTGGCAAGCTCAATGCTGCTAATGGATTGAAATCTCCACCAGGTTGTTCATTTTTTGTGGGTTTTTTTTTTTCTTCTGCCTTTTTTTTTTTTTTCCTAAATACTGCGGCAACTAAAGCATCGCTCCAGTCCTCAGTCTTCTATAATGATTGGTTAGGGACTTCAGTGACAACTCTACAGTACATGTAAGAGATATTTAAATTATGCCACTAAAATGTACCAAGGGTTTGGTTGCTTATGTAGGTCAACTATTAACGGAAAAAATAAGATTAAAACCAGGGGCTTTTCTGCGTTTTTGAAGTTATTCCTGAAGATATAAAATCGTGGTATTTACGCTTATAACTTGTGACAGGTTCTCTAAGTTATAGGCATTTTGTCTCTTCTGTAGTAGAAGCTGAAAATGTTTGGATTTTTTTTTTTTTTTTTACCCCCAGAAGGTAACCATAAGCTACTGAATCACATTTAAATTGCTCAAAAATGCTAAAATGCAGTATTGGAAATTATGACAGTCTCTTGGTTTTTTTTCAGGATATGTTTGACTAATATTGAGATAAGGGTAGCTCTCACTAGTTTGGGAATAAATTGAGAAAACTGCATTTTTTTCAAAATTTGGATTTTTTTTTTTTTCTTACCACACAGGTACGCTATGTAATCTCATCTTACTTTTTCTGACAGTACCGTTTTTTATGCAGCTGAAGAAAATCACTTAGCTGAATTTACCTCTTTGCAAAGTCATTTTGAGAGGGGTCCAGACTGGACCCAGTCAGGGTGCAAAAAACTATGTGCGTTTGCAGCATGGTTTGCAATAACCTGTATTGCAACCTGTTGTTGTCCAGACCTTGCAAACTTTTACATCGGGGGGGGGGGGACAAAAAAAAAAAAAGGAAAAAAGCAATTATTCAATCACTTATGCTAGGGGCAGGAATTTTTAGTGTTCCTTTAGTCTCTGTTAACCTGGTTCTGTCAATGTCAATAACTCCGTGACATCCTGGGAGGAGGAAAAACCGTGGGCTGATGGGTAGAAAAAGCAGTTTGGTGCTAAAATGTTATCAAATAATGTACGTGAGTTAGCGCTGTGTATTCTGTGTCATTGTGCTGGAGAGTTGCTGGTATGATTGTGCTCGTTTGAAACATAGGGACTCCTTGAGAGAAAGTAGGTTACCCTCAGTTCTGCTGGTGGATGGAGGGCAATGAAAAGGGATGTTTTCGTACTGCTGCCTTTTTAGATCCATGCTCTAGCACATTACTGGAGGGAACTTGGTGAAGTTTATCTACCGAGCAGATGGGAAGTCAGGTTCTTCCAGCAATGCTTTTGGCAAATCAAAATGATTGCACGCTGCATCTAAGCTGATGTTCTCCATAGAGTTCCTGTGCATCTATGGGAACTACTGAAATACTGGAATAACTATTCTTCTTGAAATATTTCTGTCAGCAAGGAATTGATATGACCTGCGATGACCTCATGTCTCATTATTTCTGCCCCTTAAAGGATTTCATTAAGGAAAGTGTGCGAACGGAGCCCATCCATGCACCATTGCACATAGATGGCCTAGAACCTCTGCAGCACCTCAGCAGCTGCCTGTGCTGCAGGTTACTTAAAAATACTTTTGAGCTGCCTGCTGAAAGAAGTGGCTTGCCATCTGTAAAGGCAACAGTTAGATTTGGGAAGGGAAATAGGATATAATACAGGAATTGACCAAGCTGTGAAGTGTTATGTCTGCTCAGTGATTTTTCTGGAGGGGGAAAAAAAAAAAAAAGAAAAAAGTAGTGTTTGACTGTCTTTTTGTAGAAGACTGAATTTTATATCAAACAGTTGTGTTTCTAGAATGACTTGAAAGAAGCATGAAAGGACACCAGAGTCCTAGGGAGGAAAAGGAAGTTTGTGGAGGAACTCAGAGGCTGCAGAGGAGCTGAAGCTCAGAGACACGAACGGTGGGAGCTGTCTGGAGCGGGAAGGCGTGGGAAAAGGCACGAGTGGAGCGATGAAAACCTATTTGTTAAAGTTTTGCAAGGATGGACTAAAGAAATTAAGCCTAACACGAAGTGAGAGGAAAGGACTTAAGGAGCTGCTGGAATTTGACTGCATTGTTTTGCTGCTGGATTTTGGATGACTGACTTTGGGCTTCAAAGTGCCGTCTGTGGACCATACACCAGTGAAGGGGATCACCGTGTAGTTTTTCTCCTCTGCCTGCACAGACCTTGATTAGTGGTAAAGGCCCAAAGTGAGTAAGACATATATTAATGTAAGGCCTCCTCTTGTAAATCAATATTTGAAATAAATGGGTTTGACTGTTCATTATGGAAACTTCATTCTGAGAATAATTATAAGTCTAAAAGTGAAAGTGAGATTTAAGTCCTGTGTTGATCTGCAGAGATTTGGCAAGCAGCGTACATACTTAATCAGTCACACTGTAGCTTCCGTGCTTAAGATGGAGCTTGCAGCTTGTTTGTTCTGAAAAATACAGTATATTCATTCATCATGTTTATTCAAATTAAGGCATCTGAGGAGTAATGACAACCTTATTCTGCAAAATTATCTGCAGCGGTTTAAAGAATGTACCTGTCAATATGAAAATCAGTAAATCTGATGGTGGCATGTTTAAAAAGAGTTCAGCAGCCCAGTTTTATCCTATGTAAAACATCGGAGTTTGCAGCACATGCTCCCGTGACTACCTTGTCCACAACAACCAGCATTTGTAACTTTGCATTCCTTCTTCATCTCGATAAACTTCTGTTACGGTTATGTCGCTAAATGTGGACTTTCATTGACTGCACTGGAAATTTGGGCTGTATCAGAGCTACACTAGGAAGCACTGTGCTAATTGCTGCTAAATTATTTTAGATGTTTTTTTTTTCTTGAGGAAAAGCTAAGTTTTACTATTCTCACTGCTTTTGCAGAGCAATACATTTGCTTGATGATGTAGAGCTACATACCTCTATCTTTCTTACTGAATTTCTTTGCCTTTTATTAAGGTACTTTACCTTTTATAAAGTATGGTTACTGACTGAGTAGCGCATACACTGGCTGTAGGAATAGTTATTGTTTTTCTCTGTTCTTATATAGGTCCCATTACCAGTTCCTCCTGCACCTCCTCCTCCTCCGAATTAAAAAAATAGAAATAACAATCTTGCTCTTTCTCTCTCTTCCAAGTAGGTAGGAGAAAATTGCTTGATTAGATTATAGGGTCTGTATATGTGTGTAAAGAATTTATTGTGGGAAATCTATATTAGAGCCAAAACGATTAATGGTAATTAATGTTCCAACGTTTAATAACAAAAGAATTAATAGTGAGCAGCCACTTACCATAAAGTGTTTCCTTGACATTTCTTACTAAAAATAAAAATTCTGAGCATGCCGCATAGATTTGGGGAAAGAAGAAAAAGAAAGATTAGGTAAAGAAAACATCTCACTGTAATTTAAACCATTATTTTCCTGACTGCTTTTTATCTCCTGTCTGAAGAAATAAACATATTAAATTTTTTATTAAAATAGTTAGGCTTTGTGAGAGTATTTTTCTCCCAGTGCAATAATAAATATTTATTTCTGCCAGAAACAAAGAAGTTTGTCTATGAGGCTTTTACTGATGCTTAGCCAAAGGTATGAGTCTCTTAACCTAATAAATACAGCTCTTATGTACTTGCTTTCTCTTCTTCGGAACAAATTTTGATGTATAAGTAACATTCCTATAGAGACCAGGTCATCCGCTAGTATTGATCATCTGCCTTCCTGCCCTCCGAGGCACCGGCACCTTTGCTTATTGTTTATGAAGGATGAAGTGCACTATATCAATTAAAGAATAGCTCCAAAATACAGAGTTAAACCACAGCCACAGTAAATTTCCAAATAAAAAACAAAGGCTTACAGCAAGATCTTCAGACATACGGGCTGGACACTGGCTGTGGCCAGAGAAGGAGTTTAACGTGACCTAGCGAGCTCTTGCAAAATCCTCCTTCTGTTGCTTCTGCTATGCCTATCCCCTGTTGTGTTCAATTGGCATTGCTTTAAATATCACCTCCTACCCGTCCGCGCAGCGGGGGCAGCGTGTCTGGATGAAATGGTAGGAGACTGGTGTTAGGCACTCAGATCAGAAAGGGGATTGCATCCATTTGGGAAAAAGCTCTTGGCCAAAGTGTCCGGTACAGAGCGAAATTCCATCCTTTTGAAGAAAAAAAAAGTGGATAAAAGAAAAATACTGTCAGATGTCCATGTACTATTAACACAGAATAATTTATACTGAATTCTGCTCTTACTGTTTTGGTAGATCTGTATGTGCTCTGCCTGTGATCTGGATGTGGCGAGGGTTTCTATGTCTGTGCTTCTGGCAAGTGTGGTCAGTATTTAACCCAGACTGTATTTTTGTGCTTACCATCTGCTTAATTCTGAATGTCAGATCCATAACTGGCCCGCTAGTTATTTCTATTCAGCTATTTTGAACTCAGCTCGGTGCAGCAGATAGGAAAGGATGTACTGGTTATGCGAAAATGTCAGCTGAGCTGCATCTCCTCCCAAAAGCTAAAAACTGATCTTTCTTTGTGAAAATAAGACAAGGGGACGATTTTCCTACATTTTTATTGCATTGCCTTCTCCAGCCTTGTGCTTTCTTGGTGTTGTTGCAATTAGAAAAAAATGAAAATATAACATCAAAGGCTGAGCTTGTAAGAGTTTTCAATCTGGTTGGAATACTAAGTCAATGGGCACACCACACTGAACCCTTACTAAGTAATTTCCAGTAAAATTCTATGTTTTTAGGTGTGGGAAAACCTTCAAGATGTGACTTGGCCTGGAAATGTTTAGCTAAAGTGGGCTATTAGATCTCAGTCCTGACCATACCACCCTTCCAGTCTTTCTTACATGGCCAGGCTACTCAGATATTTGTTTGACTATGTCTGGAGTGTCTAATAAGAAAATAATTGGGAATGTTTTTAATGACTCGCTGCAACTCAGAAGTCTGGATGTAACGAAGGAATACTGGGAAAATTGCTTACAGTTATTTCTTGTAAGAGAAATTACTTAACATTCATAGTTATTTGTATACTTCACAGGTCTGATTCAGCCTTACAGTTTTGATGCCTCAAACAAATGTCAGCACCTTTACCAACAAATGCACTGACAAGTGGATTAGACAAGCAAGTGGGATGGAGAAGGCATCTGCTTCCAGTCTTCTGATGTACCTCGAGGACCTATGTCTGGAGGTAGGAGAACTGCTGCAGGATGGGAGGGGAATCCTGGTCTCAGAAAGGATATTTTTTGGTGCCTGTAACTTGGGTTGTATTGGAAGGCAAATGGGACAGTCAAGCCTTGAACTCATGGGGGTTTGCCCATCTCTTGGGGCAGCAGCTCCGCTGTCTTTGCAATATGGGTACAATCCAGTAGACAGCAGAAGTGTTGTGTGGCTCCAGAATTTCCTCTGGATGAAAAAATGGCCATTTTATGTTGTTAGGGTTTTGGGGGACAGGTGTGAGAAGTAGGGTTTGCTTTGGCGTGACCTGTCTCCTAAGCCACAGCATGTTTGTAAAGTGTGGCCCGTGATGCAGGAGGCTGAGGTCGAGGAGTGCTGCGGTAGGATTAGAAAGAGGTTTTTCATTAGTCTCACTGGATGGCATGCCTGAGCGACCCCTTTGAAAAGGGTGCTGCATGTGCTCCATCTCGCTGAAGGGTAGCTCTGCCTGCCAGACTGGCGATGGCAGAGTGTAGGTGGAGACCTCTCCCTGCATTCAGCACATGGACACCCTTTGGGGAGGTTTTTTGTTTCCTCACCCTCACGTAATCCTTCTGCTCAGAAATGGTCAAGTCAAATGAAATACGTAGTATAGGTGAATAAACCTGTATTACACAGAGTCTGCATGCCACCCAAAAGCAGGTATCCAAACCTTATCTGCCAGAGATTAAAATGTTAAGGTATGGATGATTGTAAACTATTTATTGTTTATGAATTCACAGTCCTCTCGGATGTCCCCGGGTGCTGGATTTTGCTTATGGATCTCTGAACTAGCTGAAGGAAATGTAAAATCAAATGTAGACAGACAGCTCCCTCTTGAATACATATCCACAGAGGCTCAGGAACACTTGTTATGCTAGCAAGGGTGTGGAATAAATCACGCTCAAGAAATTTGCTCTAGATCCACCTATTTTGGATGATAGGCTTTGTGTGCATCGTTAAAGCCCCTCCTCGGGGAGCTGCCGTCACCGTGGTGCAGACAGGTGGATCTGGAGATGCACAGCCTTGCAGAGTGGCAGAGGACCAGCAGATCAATATTTAATGCGAAGGCTGCTG
Organism: Gymnogyps californianus; assembly: GCF_018139145.2. Classification (NCBI taxonomy): domain Eukaryota; kingdom Metazoa; phylum Chordata; class Aves; order Accipitriformes; family Cathartidae; genus Gymnogyps; species Gymnogyps californianus. The sequence goes on from NC_059477.1 coordinate 40,381,499, forward strand.
CAGCCCCTCACATGCATAATTTATTCCTGCTTTTGGGTACAGATGGACCTGAATCAAGCCGTGCATCCAGACTACAGGAGTATTAGAAGTGGGTCCAAGCGTTTCAGATTGTCCTCACCTTCAAAATGGGGGCAATTTAAAAGCCAGTATTCAACCCTTTCCCTCCTCCCTCCTTTGCACAACACAGAAAGAAACACTTCAGGGAGGTCTTTGAAATTTGTGTCAAGTTACACTGACTTTCTCTCGTTGAGGGCACATAACGCTGTTTGTATTTCAGAACAGAATTAGGGCCCCAGAAAGAATTAAGCATTTCTGAGTTTAATTAAGTGCACTAACAACACATGAGCAAAGTCAGTCTCATAAAAGAGAACTTTATTGTACAAATTGACACAAAATAAAAGTCCTTTGGGATTAAATAATAATAAAAAAAAAAAATCTGAAAAACACATTATGGTGAGTAACCTAGCCACCCCGGCTCATTTCAGTGAGTGAATATCTCTGCCTGAGAATTTTTTTTTCCCTGACAAACGATTAAATACCAGTGATACGATAGCATGCAATGCTAGCATAACAAGGTATGAGCAAGAGGGATTTGCTTTTGACTAGTTAAGAAATAAGCTTACTAATTCAGAAATTTATTATAAGATTAGCCTTTAATACCTGATAATCACCTTCGTCAAGGAAAATTTCTTCTCTTCAAAAGGCAAATGAAATTTATAGATGGGTCTTGAGCCAGGCTCGTGGGTGGTAGACAACATTCACGAGAGGTCCAGCCTTTCTCTTTGAGCAAGGGAAGAGATAGCATTTTAACAGACTGGATACAGCGTGCAGTGCAGCATAACAAGACAGGCATGGCAAAATCTCAGATGCCTTAAGATTATTAATCTCTTTGCAGAAAACAAGCTTGATCTCTATCAGACTGTCCATTAATTTTGATGGAGATACTTTTAAGATCTTATGTTTGTGTTTTAGTGGGGCTATTACAGCTAAATACACAAGTAAAAATGTATTCTTATAACATATACAGACAAGTATTCCCATTTCAAAGATGATGTTGTCATATAGATATAAGAACATCAGTATTTGCTAGAGTCTTGTTATTATCTACTTTGCAATAGGCCATCTGGACTTCAACTAAGAAAGGGCTCCCAATGTGTTAGGCTCATGCAAACATCTGGTGAAAAAAAGGCCTTTCCGCCCAAGGACTTTTAGCTCGAACTAATAAAAAACGCAAAGTGTGGGAGAGGAAAAAAGAAGGACAGAGGGGAAAAAAAGAAAACTTTCTACAGTCCCACAACCTTTTACTAACAGATGGAAGTCTGTCTCCTGACTCCCAGCCGAGTCCCATTGCCAACAGAGGATATTGCATAATTGTCGAGCACAAGTATATACCCAAGTTACTCATGCAATGTTATTGTGAACAGGTACGAGAGTAGCATGAGCCCTGCCGTACGCCAGAAATTACTGTAAAGACAAATACCGATACAAGCATTTGCTGCATTGTTGTTATTAGCTTTCAGGTTCCAAAGCTACAGGCAAATGACAAGATTTTACGCACGAGTGTAGAATTTGGTACAAAATTCTCCTCTCTGGGTACCAGGCAGTCATGTCAGTTTGCTTGTTCTTATATTCCTTTGTAGAAATTGGGTGAAACAAGGATTTGAGAATCAGCACTTGCGGAAATGAGGACAGCAAAATAAACATTGTACCGTGAGATGCAGAATTACTGAAGCTTCATTTCCTATGGATTTGGGTCCTTCACTTCCCTGCTCTCCCACCAGGTACTTCACCTTCTTGCACTGCCTCCAGTCACCCCCCATACAGCCTACAGACCGTGCCTCAGTTTCCCCTGAGCTGCTGCTTGCATGAGAGACTGGGAGCTCTACAGACCCACGCATGTGCCTGTTGGCCAATGCCAAGCCAGCAGAAACGGTATGGTAAAGCCTCATGTTGCAGCTTTTCCTGCAGCAGAGCCGCTCCTTTCAATCCCCTACCTTTCTCCAGCTGCCAATGTTTGCAGAACTTGCAGGAATTTAATTTTCTTCGGGGCTTCTACCTCTCTATTGAATCGGATTGAAATAAGCCAACGAATTTGCAAATGGTTAAGGAAGAAAAGGTCTGGCAGATGGGGCCAGCATGTAAGCTTCATTTCTTCAGGAGAGTTGTCCAAAAAATTGAACGCAGAAAAGGGTGGGATTTTGAAAAGTATAAGAGCGTATGAACTGTAACAAAGATTGTCTGGTTATGGAGCAAAAGAGAATAAATAATAGGATTAAGTAGAGAGGAAAGCAAAGGTCAGAGGTCAGTCCCCTCCTTGGATGACGTGGAGAAAGAGATTAGAAGTTTCCATGATTGAGAATATAGCCTTCCCAAAATGAGATAGTAGTTTCAAAGTCCAAACATTAGACAAAAGCTTGTTTATTCAGTTTATTAAAGAGGTCTCAGGCTTAGGGTTCTCATTTGTTCGCTTCCTATGGGTTTCTACACACTGGAGCAGGACATGCAAGTGGGAAAGAAAGTCTGCCCCAGGACCTTTGAGTATGGGGCACCCAGCGCTGAAGGTCTTTGTGGGGCTGGGACCAGGCTAGGTTCCTCCTGGAGAAGTGACGGGCAAACAGCTCTGTAGAAATCCACACGGTTCATTACACCATAGAAGACAGAGAAGCAAACGGTTTCTCTTGTCTTTTAAGTGGCAATTTCAAGGCTAAATGTGAGTGTTCTTGCACAAAGATACAGGCAAGAGGCCTTTGGAAATTATTCTGCAAAGTTATAGACCTTCCTGAACTTAAGCCAGGCACAAATACTAGGACCTGAACCAAAAGGAAATATTTTATAGCTTGAATGCCTTTTACCAATCAATTTTTCTCTTTGGAAATGCTTTTTTCCTCCTGTAGCTTAGATGAAAAGATTAAAGTATGATAATGATGTAGTGGAACAGTCATGTTTGGCCAGGTGATAACTAAGCATTTTAGATATCCTGGTATTGGCTTTCAAGCAAACATGGGTTTGTACATGTGTGTTATACCTACAGTTATGCATGTAAGTACCTCCTCTTCCTCTCTTTTTGTGCTGTTTGTGTGTGTGCGTATATATATGTTCGTGATGGCAGTGGTATGCTAAATGAATTAGAAGCCCACTCTTCATAGGCACACAGGGACTGCTGGATTCAAAACCTGACAGTCAAGGTGAGAGCTGATGTCTCAGCATACTCATTTTAAAACTCTTCAGCAGATACTATTAGAGGTATCTCAGTTTAAATTTGTAATTTTTCCATACTGAGTGCCTTCAGCCCTCCTCCATGCATGAGGCTGGAATAAGCAGGATTGGTGGGGGGAGCTGGTACCCTCACCTCCCACTCTGACTGAGAGCTACAGCTCCGCAACGATTTTCTTCCAGCCCACAGGCTGTAACAAGTAGTCAGTCACACCAGCCCTCTCTGCGATTGTACCTGCATTATTTGTTAGCCAACGGACGTCACTGTGTCCCTTTTTTTAACCCAGCTTTAACGACCGCATATTCCGGGTCAATTCACTCGCCTCCCTGCAAGTTGTGTAGGGTGAGGAGCGGCAGGGCTTTTCCATCCCTGTTCACCGGCTGGCTCTCGGCACGCTTCCACTTCAGCATTTTAGGGGCTTGCATGAACCTGGGTGATTCTTAGGCATTCGTGTGTAAAAATATAAGTGTTCCTTGCAGAGAGGCAGATGCACTTGTAGAGTGATGTGGTGCATCAAAGCAGATGGGCTGCATTGTGCAGAGGGGTATCGCCACAGAATCGGTAGTTCAAAATCAGTGCATGTCATATGACAGTATTAATATGTAAAAACAGCTAGATGAGGAATACAGCACGTAAAACTACAAGGCAAGCTCTTTGTAAGCCCTGTGCCTACAAAACAGTCCGTATACTTTGACAAAGGAGCTAATTTTCTCTTTAATAATTCTAACGGCAATTCCTAATAATTAGCTGATCTAATTTAGATTTGCATTTCGTCTTTTCAAAGCTATACTATTACAAACGGTCAAGGAACCTTGCCCTTAAAAAATGGTGATAATATCCTGACGACCTGGGACCGCTGTTGGAGAAAAGATTTTGCCTAAAAGGGTTTCAGGAAGTTACAAAACTCCTTTACATGGCCTGTTGGATCTGTGTATGATTTCCAACATTACACAAAATAAATACCAGGAGACTGGTGTGGTTTATACAAGAGTTTATAGAGAAAAAATCCACCCACCAGCTCCCTTGCTGAGGATTACAACCAGGTCTCTGCTGCCAAGTTCTCTGTTTAGGTAAAGCATGAGAAAATCTGCCATTTTTTTAGAGTCACAAAAGGGGTGCTACAGGGGGGGCAGTGAGAAGCTGACAGCTCTCGCTGCTTAAAAGGCAGCTGTTCCTTCTCAGGTACTATTATTAATAAACCCTAAGGTAATGTTTGCTCTGAAATATGTCTAATTGAAATAATTTACCCTAACCCTTAGAGAATTATGAAACTGTTTTCATCATGTTCACACACAGCAAAATAATTATGAGATGCCATATGGAAAAGACATCATGTGGTATATGTATTTCTGAATGTATACTTTTTGAAATGGTTCCCACAGATAAATCACATAGCTAATTTACAAAGAGGAGGTGGATAGTAGTTCTTAAGTATGCAATTTAAGTTTAAAATGGTTTCAGGCTGAGTAAATTTACAGTGGTGATGACATGCAGTAATTGCACTGATCACCGGACATATATCACGGAAGATGTCGATAGCGCCATTAAGTCGCGCTGCACAAAATGGAGCAGGGGAATTCTGCTGGTGACTGTCCACCGTTGGGGTGTGCCACCCCTCAAGGCCTCTGCAGGACCGTGTGGTCCTGAGCTCGTTTTGCAGCTGAAGTGTACCCCGCTGAAGCACTGGAAATGCTCCCCCATCATCAGGGAGTCTCTGAGAGGTTTCTGGTTTGCGCCTGGAAAGCCCTGAGCTCACACCTAAGCGAAGGGAATACTCTTCCCCCATAAATTTATTATGAGCAAAGCCCAGGAGAGAAAATTTCTTATGCTGCTGTTCCCCACTGCCCATCTCCTGAAGCTTATTCAAAAGGTTTTATTCCTAACCTCATCGGTAGTCACCAGCATTATCATGTATATGTATGACATGTCTCTATATTTTTATGTATGTAGGTTTCATTACATAAGGTAGCAGGAGGATTCTATAGGGCACTTCTTGGTCTTTTTCCAGGAATAATTGTGGTAGATGATGAGACATCTGAGGTTCTCTTCCTGATAGTTGAGAAGTTTTGAAGGTGTTTTTTGAATAAGGAACTCTTATTAACATTTCTAGAAATCTGGCTGGAGATCAGGCTTTCTTGTCAGACTTCTGGTAATTCTTGTTTCCAGATGGATAGAAGAAAAATAAGAGAATAGCTTATTACACCCTTTCTGTTTCATGTCCGATTTGAAACCAGCAAGTGAAGGAGACAGAAAGAAATCTCATTCTGTCCAGTCCATTCCCTTTATTTCTAAGGACTCTTCAAAAAAAGGGTTAGCTCTAATTTGAGCAGTTCAGATTAGCCTGTATTTTGTCTGAACTAGCTCAGCAGTCACTTTTGCAATTAATTCTATGATGACTGGTAAAATATTTGAAAGATGTAAGATAGGCAAACTAATTCACCCCCAGCCCTCTGTTTCGCAAGAACTACAGACATGCACTGCAGCCGCATTGTTTATCCCCCAGTAATGACATCATTACCCTGCATTACCACTCTAGGTAGTGTATTTGTCAACAGCCAGTAACTGATGAGTACAAGGAAAATATTTACCCAACTTCTGTGCTGTGGCATTACCCCGGTAATGCCATTTCAGGAAGATCACACCGTATTGCTGAGATTCGTGCTACAGAAACCGAAAAAGCTTTGGCATTTCCGTGCGTGTAACACCAGTCCTCAAATAACCACCTTTTAGAGACGGTAATTACAGTAATTCTGTTTTTAAAGGAAAAATAAGAAATAAAAAAAAGAAGGCAAAAAGTGATATTCGCCGCAAATATCTAAAGGTGGGAGTTTTCGAATACCCTCACTGCGTGCGGAGTGCTAGGGACATCCATATTTGATGACTCCTTAATCTTCCCAGGAGTAACCACATAGGCTAATATTTACTCACCCTGTCTGTACAGATACAGTATCTGAAAGCTGCCGATGCACTAACGTGCAAGTATTTAAACTGAGCTTTTCTGCGACGTATCACCCCTGGGAACCGCCTGCACTGGAAAGGTAGCCTTGCGTCTTCCTCCCCTCTGTCATTCCTGCTTTTGGATGAGAAACAAGATGATCTTTCTCGGTTTCTAACGTTGTGCAGACGAAAAGGCATGTTCCCCTTTTAGCAACTTCCAGTCATTTGTTTTTATGCTCACTGAAGGTGTATTGCATTTTGTGCTATTAAAGTGCCCTAAACCGAAAGTCACATTTTTTTCCCTGCGAGTTACAGTAGATTATTATTTCACTACAGTATCCGAAAGCATGAAATAGAGATTTATGACACTCTTGTGTTTTCCACTTCAGTTCATGTAATGTAAGGAAGGTAAAGTGTCTCTGGCTGCACAGTATCCCTTTTTCTTTTTTCTGTCTGGAGCAGTGTGTGCTGCGTGATTAGAGGATAGTGAGAAGGTCACTGACCAAACTTTATCTTCCACACAGTTTCCCACAGCATGTATTCCTCCTAGGGAACATTTTCTCAGCTCAGGTTATTTCCAGAAATGTTCTCAAACCATAAGAACAGTCCTTGCAGTAAAACATTTCATTCCCACTTTTTATCCTTTATCTAGCAGCGCAGTGTTGACAGCATTTATGTTTCTTCTATTGACTGGGCCAAGAACAACAGGATTAATGAGGTTGTCTCTTCATGAGTGCATTATATTTTTTCCTCTGACCTTTCAAACATGGGAATCTTCTGGTTGCAATATTTCTTAAGGAAGGAAAACCCCTTCTCACCGAAGCTCATTTTGATGGGGGACGTCTGGGTGGGAGCCCGGGTTCCCGCGCACCTCCGGGCGCCCCGTGCGAGGGAGTGCGGCGTGCGGGCGTCCTCCGCGCCTCTCGCCGACGTATGGGCTGAAAGGAAACTGTGAAAAAGCAAAGGAGGGAATATCTTTGTTTCCTTGTTTTTTAAAGAATTGGCTGGGGGACGCGGGATATTTTAAGGACTTTCTCAAGCTATGAAATTCTGATTATAAATCTTAGGCGGCTGCCTACAGACTATTGTACTGCAGGAACTGCTCAGGAGACGAGTGGACACCGCTCTGCTATTTTTTTTTTTTTTTTCCAAAGGATTGCATATGTTTAGGCTGGACAAGCAGGGGAAGGAGGAGTCGCTGGAATTGCAGCCTTCCACAGAACACTCTTGTGCTTTATCTTTCCTATTCCTGATTATTTTTGACACTGGGTAACTGGAACGCAATCAAGATAGGATCATTTCTAAGTGCAGCAGGACAGGGAACGTGAAGAATTTTCCCAAGGATGGGAGCACAAATATCTTTAAACACAACAAATAGCTTTGCACATATGACATCTTTTAGCCAACCTCCTCAAAATACATCAATTAGATAAGCTAAACATAATTAAATTTTTGCATAAGATCGTTAAGGGTCACTTATTCCCATTTTTCATCGGGGGAAACGGAGGAACTGAGAGCTGGAAAAGCTCCCACTAGCCCAAAAGTTATCTACATAGGCAGGTCTCTAAGCTATTAATTTCGCCTCGAAGTTATTTATTGCCCCTCTTGGTGGGGAAAAAAGCACCACAAATTTGTGCATTCACATCTTGCATCTTATGGGGCAGCAAACCCCTTTATGGAGGAAAAGATACTTTAGTGTCAGCCCTTTGGCCTGCTCCTTCCACTCATGGTAAATGGTGGAGAAATCTGCCTGATATTCTGGAGGAGGGAGAAGTAGAAGAGGTGATATACCTGTGTACGTAGAGGTGTATATAAATATATATAGCCCCAAACATAATTTTTAAAAAACTATGAAAAGAAGTGGAAACATGAAGGCTTGCAACACTTGCAGAATATCTTTTCCATAGGTGTGTAGTTCAGCTGCACGTAAGAAATTCCTTTGCCGTGTAGGAAAAACAACTCTTACCTGCTGACTTGAGGGGAAAATACAGCGTCCAGGAGACTGTCTTGCTGAGCACTCCAGTGCTGGCTTTACTTCATGTCCACGGTGCAGAGGGCCAGGACGCTGGGCTGAGCTCCGGGCAGCGATCCAGGAGGGCCAGAGCTCAAGCGCTGCGCTTAGGCTTTAAGCAAGCTCGAGACCTCTGTGTGTGGATTCAAATCATTCTGGGACTGTGAGAGTGAGCTGAACTAGACATGTGGACATAGCCAAATTCATCCATGTCAGCCCTAGGAAGAGAACAGAAACAAATATTCCTGGCTCCTCGCTTTAACGATTTAAATAATCCCACGTATTAGGGACAGGCTGCTTTTACAGCGCTTTAAGTTGAAAAAGTCATCAGAGAAGCTAAGGCATTTCTGAGCAACTCTTCAGAGTAATATTTCATGAGATTTTGAAATATTTTCTCTTGATAATAGTAATACTTATATAGTAAAGAAGGTAATTTAACTGTGCATTGTCCTCAGACGCTGGCAATGGTCACTACTTGCAAGTACCAGGAGACAGTTTCTAAATTTTAAGCATGAGTGTATTACATGTCTTAAATTTGGGTTTCCTGGGCTTCAGAGCTTTGGAGTTTGTTGCCTGAACTCTTATTTCTTCCTTTTAGGATTTCTATTGTAGCTGAACCTAAAGAACCAGAGAGAACACTTAACGAGTCCATATCTGTTTTTGTCAGCATTTAGGGCAGTTAAACATAACTATGATGGAGAAATTCTTGTATTCTACTTTTCTCTTATAATAATGTATGCAGAGGCCTAATTCCGCTGAGTTTTACTGTTTAGCAAGAATAACTTGGGTAAAGCTAAAGAACCTGCAGTTTGCTTTCTGTTCCTTTAAGCAATTGATCTCCCTGTCATACACTAGCAAGATATTCTTATAAAGCCCCAAGTGAAAATAATTTTTGAGTTGTAACCCTCAAGACTTCAAGATTTTAAAATCCTGACACTTCAGGATTAAAAAAAAGCCCCACGTATCTATTGGTAAATGGTGAATACATGTTTGTGTAGTTTGCCTTATTTGCATTTGTTGGTAATTAATTAAAAAACATGAGTTTAATTAAATGTGGAGTTAGGGGATTCATTAAAATAAAAACAAAAAGCATTTCAGTTAAAAATGTAAAATAACGTGTTCAGTTGAGTTTGCTGGTGCAGCTTAAGGATTTGCAGAGACATGCTGGTGGTAGTAAAACTTTAGGGACTATCACACTGCACGCAGTTAGAGAAGAGTTACTGAACAAGGAAAGCGGGTGTACGTTTTTGTCACCAGATAAATTTCACTTTGTAGGTACTTGAATTGAAATAATAACATTTGCCCTCAATTTCTTTCTGGTCTGAGTCTGTGGCTATGAAAAAGTGACATCCATAGAAGTCCAAAGGAAAAGATTACAGCATAACTGAAGGTAAGGTTTTTAAAATAAGGGGCAGAGTTAGAGGAAAAAAAAAAAGACTAAAAAAGCTTAAAGGGAAGAGATATCACTCATATAAAACTCAAGACTAAATTATACTTCCCTGTTTATACTATCATGAAAAGTTTTCTCTTTTTGGTCTCTCTTAGTCACAATTCACTGTCTTTAGCATTTTTTTTTTGCTTTTTTTCCTTTGAGAACAGTGGAAAGAGTTTGCTTTTTAAGAAAAGACATGTTATTAGGATGTTGAAAGTAATGATAGAAAAAAATCCCAATTGATAATTAAGCCTGACATTTATTAAACATTTTTCTGTAGCCTGTGCTCTTTGATTCTGCCCCTTTTGCAGGAGTGGACTTTTCCCACCAGCAGAAAAGAACCAACAGCAGAAATCTTGAAGTTTTTGTAGTCTGTGTTATGAAAATTGCTACTGAGATATTTCTGTTTGTGCAGTGGAGTAGAAGTGAAACCTTTCCACCTTCTCAGATTGAAGGGGTTTAGCGAAGATCTCCCGAAGGAGCACTCACTCCCATACAGGTCAGGCTCGTTGCCCACATGGACCTACATGAGCTGCCACGCACCAGCTTCTTGTCGTGCACTGCCACTTCTGTAAGGTGCTGTGCTCCTGGGGTTGGAGACCTACTGAAAAATGACTGACTTTGATCAAACTGCCTCAAAATTAAGATTTTCTACTTTACTCTTCTCCCAAAGTATTTGATTTGGGGAGGAAACAATTATGATACTGGAATATAATACTAAAAATTCCTAGTTATACCCATCAGACTCATTTTCCTATGAAATTAATATAAAACATCTCTGTAATGAATACAAAATGCATAGAAGAAATGCTATACTAATTTGCCTAGAGGTGTGTTTTGAGGGTGGCTTGGCACCCGTGTGCAGGATGTTGGTGAACAACATGGGTATGTGCAAAGGACCAGATTTAAAAAAAAAAACAAACCAAAACAGCAGAAAAGTATGTTGCATCTTTGAGAAGAGAAACCATCTGTGGGTGCCCGTTTCCTGCACCGCTGGACGGGAGGATCCCACATTAGCAAAGCACCTGCACCGGCCGCGGTACCGGGGAAGGTGGCCCTCGCACAGGGAGCAGATGCTCCACAGCTGAAGCCTTTCAAAGGAGACACCTTTAGAGCCCCCGGCCTGATGGGATAACTGAATCGTACATAAATAGTCTTTAAAGGGAGCATTGTCTGCTTTAAAAAAAAAAAGAAAGAAAAACGAAGTGGGTTTTTTGTGTGTGGGTAAAGTAAATACGGTTAGAAATACATGACTTGTTAAGAGCTTTTTGAGGACCCCACACTCACAAAATCTTTTAGGTCATGTGTTTGCTTTCCGAAACATTTGGTAAGTAATAAGTGCCAAGGGACTATATGCACTCCATCTGGAATTAGCAGATTCCTCTTTGTTCAATTGTTCCTAAATTTGGAACCAGACGACTTGCTTAAAAGTATTTTGATTTTCTTTTAAATAAATACGGGAAATAAACATAGCCCGGGACCTTCAGAGAGGTACATTATTAGTCTTCTCCCTGGCTCCATGAGCCGTGCAAGCCTTAAAGGGGCATTTGCCAATTTTGATGTTTGCTATTGGTTTACGGTAACAATTTGTTTGGAGTGGTCCATCATTTTTGTTTCCTTTTTATAAATAGTATCAAAGAAATCAGAGATGGAAAAAGAACTATTAGGTCATCGAATCCACTCCACTGCCAATGCAGTCTTGTTCCCTGCAGTGTATTTTTTCCATTTCTTTGTCCAGGTTAAATTTGGAATTAAGTTTAAGAGCCTGTAGGTCTGATGAGAGGTACAAGAGCAAGTGGAGATTTTACTCTTTTCTTCTTTCCTTACTAGACAAATATCTCATTTTCATCTCTACCTTCCCTACATAAGGAAATGGCATGTCAAAAGATCAAGTAGATGCTTTCTCTTTGCAGGTGTTGTAGATTACTACCTCATTCCCATAAAAATTTAATTTTTGCTTGGGGAAGGCAAAAAAAGGAAGAGAAAAGCAACACTTCTCTTATCTTCCCTGATGTCCTATAACACCAAAGAGTAAGAGCCTGAGACCGAGCCACCTGCTTGTCCAGTAGGCTTATGAAAAGAGACTCTGTTTCCTTGAAGACCTTTAAAAACTTTTTTTAGAGAAAGCTTCTTTTAAAACAAAACCAAAACTTTACAAATACATTTGAGCAAAGTCTTTGAAGAATTGAAAAAGCACGCTGGAATCACCCAAAGTTGCACCAAATCTGTGATACGGAATTCAAGTGGCGGACTATTCGACATTGAAAATGTTTTCAGTGAAAACCTTGCAAATCAAAACTCAGAAAAGGTTGTCCAATGTCATTACATTTGGCATGTGAAGAATTATTAAGAGGTGCAGATCTGTAGAATTGGGATCACAGCCTAAGATATTCAGCCTGTATACGTTGGTCTGCTTCCATGGCTTCGAATGGAACGATGCCTATTTACAATAGCTAGGGATGGATGATCCCTCTCTCCACCGACTGCAGAGAAAGCTTAGGGAGACTCGCTTTCCTAAGCCAGAGCTGGGCTTCGTGAACTGTGTCTTACCATGCATTACAGAGCAGGATCAAGGTCTTTATCTAGTTCACGGTTGCTCAGAATTTTGCTTCATCCAACATTTGTTCAAAATATAAGCAAACGTTTTATTTCTACTTGAAGCTTTCCTGAGAGTGGAAGTAGTGTAGCACAAGCAGATACATATTTTCTCCATGGCTACAAGATCTTTTTATATGGTCTAGATACACATCTGTAACTATTTTACCAACTCATGTATTCATATATACTGTAAGTCAAAGGAGCTTAAGTTTTCACTTCTTGCATTGAGTTGCAATCATTCTGTTTTGCAGGTTGTTTCCTATGCATTATGTTTCAGCAGCCTAAGGGCTTCTCTAAATCATTATTCTGTTCTTTCCTAGCAAGAAGGAACCAAAACAATAGTCAAAGGTTAGCATGGGCTAGGCAAAACCTATTCGTAATCTCTTCTACCTCTTTTCGTATTCCAGTCAATCCCTATTCTGAGGATCAAACCGGTATTTCCTCTGTGTGCTTGAAGAATGTATATTAGCGTGATTAAGTGTCAGCATCACTCAGCTGGATCTGTTGGAGACACTGATATTTGGGCTTGGCCCCTGACAGTACTGATTCATCCTTTTTAAATCTAAGCCTGTGAGGATGAGTTCAGGAGTTGCACCAAAGCTTCACGGAGACTAAGTTGTGTGCACACACCTTAGATTGGGACACTTTAATTCTTAAAGAAAATGACCTCTCAGCTTTAAGGAATATAGTACCATGGCCTACTGGCTGTAACTAATATATGCAATTACATATATAATACAAATGTATATTTATGTTAGGAATTATTTAGTAGAATCTTGTGATTTGAAAAGATAGTAATTTGTTTTCTTCAGTACCTGCAACCTGAGTAAATACATCTGCTAAGAAAAGTGTTGGTAATTGTGATAATTTTCTGAAAATGTGTCCTCTTCAAGGAATTTTCGATGGCAAGAAAAGAAGAAATATTCACTCTTGTTCCCATAGAAATTAATTAAAACCTTGCCATTAACATCTATGGGAGGACAGAACCCCAAATTGCTATATAAATGAGAGACCAGTGGTTTCTTTTTGTTTCTGGTTATTATTTATAAGTTCTGAACAAGCAACTTGGTTATGAGACTAATCTTATTATTTGCAACTTGTAAATCTTTTTGACAGTGCATATGTTCCTACTCCGCATTTTATAGTCTCCTTTTAGGAGACTACAGGAGTTTCCATCATTTCATTTATAAAAATTTCTGATAGGTGGGCAAAGTCTTAGTAAAAGATGATGAAACACAGTGAGCCAACAGAAATACTGGATAGTACATGAAGAAAATCTAAATTTTAAAATGAAGGAAAAGGTTATCAAAGTTTCACTCCCATGAACTGCTGTTTCTTTTAACGGGCTTGAAGGCAAGCCATTTTGGCAGGCCAGGTTACCGCATTGTGCTATAGTTAGAACTACTGACTGGTTCTGTGCTGTTGTTTGTTGAGATGACTAAGTTGTCATTTTTAATTAGCTTTATGCTCTTCTCAAAGGCTAATTACTTTACTTTTTATCAAGATTACTTGATTGGTAATGACAAGGGTGCCATGGTTACGTATTTTTAGAGAATTCCCCAACCTGCACAATTATATGGTTTTCTGTTCCCCCCGGATTCTTTGTGCAGTAAAGCCTTCAGTAAAAATAATGGTTAAGAAAAATACAAATTTACTATAGATAACAGCAGAAGAAAGCATCTCTTGATTTTTTTTTTGGCAGGAAGGCCATTGCTAATGTATTTAGTCAGTGTGAAAAACATTACACTTAGTTTACCTCCCTGTCAGCGACACTAGTGCCGCTCTATTACCTTGGCTGAAGTTACCTCAGGCAAACTGAATTTGAGACCTTTCTTTTTATCTCTTATTTGTCTATAGTCACGTATCTCCCCTGGAGATCATGGAAATGGGGGGGGGGGATCCCTGATCCCCCAGTCATCATGGAAATCTGGACTGACTTAACTGCATACTCATTTCGAAGTGTACAAATTACACAATCAGACACTGACTTTCGGAGAGCGTTTACTACCCTGTTTACCAGGATTTGGTTGAAGAGCCCTTGAGATAAGTACGAGAGGTGCAGTCACAGGTGAAATCTCTCTTTTCTTTAGCCACCTATAGATTACTATAATCTATTCTTGTTTGAAACAGCAGCAGCCCAAAAGGTGACGCTTCTGTGAAGGCTCCCTCAAGGGGGGAGGCAGCGACAGGGGACATAAATACTTCTCTGACATGTTTTAGAAATACAGTTATACCTAGAGAATGACTACTTTACTCCTGTTCTGCAACACATAAATACACGTCAGATATGTGGTAAACCAAATTCTCTCAGGAGCTTGTCCTGAAAGAGGAAAAGACACAATGATTTAGAGTCTGCATCTGCAGCTCGTGCAGCTGCTTCGGTCCCTGCTGCTGGAGGAGAATTCCCTGCATCAACAGCCTCTTGACGCAGGGGCTTAGAGCAGTTCCCGAAGCAAAAGCCCAAGGGAACCTATTGCTGTTGCTAACCCGTTGGAAAGGTGAGGAGGGGACAGCCACCACGCAGCTCGAAGGAAAGCGGTTGCTCCTGCCGTCAGATGCCCCATCTTGCATCACCTCTACTGTCAGTTTGCAAGTGGAAGAGGACTCCCTGACAACTGAGACTCTTGTCGCATTCTCCAAAATCTATTGAGAGCAGGATTAGACTAGGTAGCTTCCTATACCAACGTGAAGGTCAGCAGGGTAGGGTGCTGGCATGGCCCCCTTTGTACTCAAGCTCGCAGGAGGATGTGCTGAAGGGTGTGCTTGGCTGTGAAGGCCTGCTGGAACATCTTCAGTTGTAGGAAACACGTGTGGGACATCTCTGTAACAAAGCAGCCGAAAATGTGAGGATGTTCTGGAGTGAAGGCTTGCACAATCCCTGTGTTTTGACGTTATTCTTCTTGGCGATAGACGGGGAATATAGCAGCTCCAGCTACTACAGCAGTGCAGTGTGATTCCTTGCAGTCTACGTGTAAAAATCACCTTCTTAGTAAGCATCTCATCTCCTTAATGAGCTAGTAACACATCTTTGACTTCGGTAATTAAAATAAGTTTTTATTGCCTTTTAGTTATGTTAGCACAAAAGAGCAAGAAGGGAGACAAGTAAGGTAGGTTGGCAACTACTAACACTCTGGGAAACAGGGTTCAGCTCCCTGCTTTCTCTGCGGCAAGATAAATAGACAGGACTGGATCCTAAAGGTATTAAATGCCTAAATCCTATGGAATTCAATGTAAATGGGTGGCTAAATACTGTGGGGATCTGGCCTTAATCTCTCTATACTTTAGCTCTTAATCTGTCCTGTAAGTATAATAATTCTTCCCTACTCACAATAAAGTATAATCATAAACATGTTAAGGAAAACAAGGTGCTCAGCTACTGTTATCTCTGAATGTTAAAAAAAAAATCTAAGCAAGACACTATGGTTATTTCTTTTTTTATGAGTCTTGATTATGTCGTAGTTTTCAATTCTAGAGAGAAGTGTTTACCCGCTTGTTGCTTAATTGATGGTTGTATTCCCCGGCTGTAATCAGGGCATGGTTTCCTCTCCAGAAGTTCACTAACAGCAAGGATCAACAAGAAGGTAAGGACGCAGCTCAACTTTTAGAAATGAGACTAAAAGTATTCTTTTCTCAAGGCAAAACAGCCTTTTTCACTTTCAGGCTAACTTTCAGCATCTCGGCTTTCTATGTGGAGCCTTGCTTCCAGTACAAATAAATGATCCCACATTCCGTCATGATAACATATGCTCATGCAGAGCTCAAAATTAGAAGGAATATGAAGTGTTCTATTAATTGCATGAATGTTGATTGTTAAAATCATGTGCTAATTGGTAATATCTGTGTGCAGTAGGTTCCCGCAATATGTGTTAGATTACATTAACTGTGCTTGTGACTTAGATATCAGGCATTATGTGTTTTATAGAAGGATTTTTTTAAAACTTTGTGTAATTAGGTTCTATAGATTATCAGTGTAGAAAAATTAGTAGAAGATTGTGTAAAGGGCGTGTGAAGTTAGAGGCATGAGGAATACTGAACTCTAAAGATGCATCTGCTCCTCTTTCTCATGGTGTACTTTTTCTCACATACTCTCCACAGTAATTCTCACCATGTTTGTCTTGAGGTAATTCCCAGGGAATCAAGTACGAGCTCTTTCTCACTACCATGGTGATTACAATATACATTTGAAAGTTACCATCTTTTTTGAGGGGACTTTCTCACTTTTCAGTGTTTTCCTTTGCATCCCCCAGGCTTTGATCCAAGAAGCATTCAGGTACATTACAGATAAATTAGATTATTGCTGTACTCACCTATCAGTGGGGAAGTTGAGCATACTTAGCAACATGACTCTCCTGTACCAGATGTGCTTCCTCTCCATTCCTAATCCCTGGGGAAAATTTCATATGGATCTGTTTTGTTCATTGATGTTTTAATTTTATTGAGTGCCGTAAGTATTTATTAAAATAGGCAAGGTAGAAGGAACTAAAGCTTGGAGCTAAATATGGTAAGTTACGAGTGTTTTTAAGAAACATAATGGTTATTTCCACTCTCTGCGTGGCTTAACGCAGCTTCGCAGTGGCGTGGGAGTGGGAGACGAGCCTGACACGAAAGCATGGGGATCCAGTCGGTAATACCTAATACATATTATATTCTGTGGTCGTCCTCTTTACAGCAAAAAATTTGTTCATGCATTCACATTTACGCACAAGGAACACATTGGCCTTTGCTTCAGCACCTACACTGAGAGCACCCAAGCTGGTTCTAGCACTGCAGCTGCCTTCACGGCGCATCCTCCTCCTCCTCAGCCATTGCAGTAAATGTACTCAGCAGTGGTGACTGCTGAAATAAGCTTTTCCCAGTCCTCCCTGGACCAAACCCCAGTTGGAGCTCCTTTTTCATATCTTACTGGGGTGGAATGAGCTTCTTGAGTTAGACATGAGGGCTGGGGCTCCTAACTCATCCAGATCTTCCTTAGCAAACTTCCACAGCGGTTTCTGCTGAATATTACCTGGTGAGCAAGCTGAGTTGGAGAGACTCTTAGAAATCAATGATAATCACTCCCCTAACAAACGGTCTTCTATCTAAACTTCTTCCCCCCCCCCCCCCATGTAAATCCACTTGTATTTTATGCGGGTTAGGCACATTTTGAGGCCAGCTCTGTAACACGCACGGATATTGTGTGCCTGCCCACTGCAGAGTAAGCTGGTGGGAAAGGGTGCGAACAGACCGCCTGAGCCTCCTGTGGTGCATGAGCCATAACCCCGCAGATGCTTTTTGGTGGATGCTGACTTTAAATTGTATATCAGTTCTTTGAATTAGCATTTTTCTTACAGTGATTATATTTTGAGGGACTAACATAATTGAGGGAGGGTCAAAACCAGTTGCACTTGCCCTGGCAAAGGTGTTGCCCTTCCCTGGTTAATACCTACTATTACTTTAGGAGACATACCCTTAACTCTTGCCAGTTTACGTATTCTCCCAGAGGAAGACTGAAAATAACAATGATTAAAAAAAATTATTTGGAGAAAGACCAGACAGATTTTTGTGTTGTGTTAAAAAAAAAAAAAAAAAGCTTAAACACTTTAAACGTTTCATGGGTTGCATTGAGAAAAATATTTAGAATGAAACCTCTAACTAGCATAATTTTAATTCATTTTACAGCAGACCAGCTTGGTAATGATGCAATGAATTAAAACAGGTTGTCTGAGAGGAAAAATGGATGCAGTTTTGGTAAAGAGAGCATTTACAGAAGTGTTAGAATTCTTGAGTCTTATCAGGGCTATTACTCTAATATCTGTTGATTTACTGATCTTGAAACAAGCAAACCTCATGGGTTCAAGAGCTTAATGTTAAGGCACACTTCATCAGTTGTCCTGAGAAATGTCACAGATTTAAGAGGAAATCAGTTTTAGCCCCCATCCAAAATGTTGACACTGAATCAAACAGAGCATGAACTATATTCACAGTTTTAATTAAAAGAAAAACTGACAAATTACTAACATTCTAGTGTTCAGAAGATGGTTATCTGTTATAGAAATATTTTTTTCTAATGTACATGCTCTCATACATGAAATAGTTTCTAGATTTATTTTATTATAATTGTAAGCTATGGCACAAATACTTGATCTTACCTACTTAAATAATGTTTTCCAATTTCTTAGCAACCCTTCCTCCTCCTCTCCCCCGCCAACTCTGACTCACAAAGTGATGCATTGAAAAGGATGAGCAAATTTAGTAGATGAGATGACCACTGGAAATACGTGGAAAAACTAACAATTAAAAAAAATTAACCAGAAGGAAATTGCTTACTAATTTTTAAGATACAAAAGTTAATCTAAAATGACTACCAGCCTTCAAAAGGCTAACTGTCAAATTAAATAACAGGGACATACAGTGGTCACTGGCTACCTGGGGGAATAAGCTGTTAAATTACTTACTTCAATTCACATAATTTACAAAGAGGTTACCTCCTTGTGTTTCTGCGGAAACTTTGCATATTCCAGGGAAGGTTTTGTTTCCCCCATGCCCACGAGGGCCCGGCCGCTGGTGGGAGCATCTGGGGTAAATGGTGTACGTTTCCAGGGAGGTAAAAGTGAATTGGGGAACAGGGCAAGTTGTCACACTATGGGTAATAATAAAAATCAGGTTGCTCTGATTTCCTTTGGACAGCTAAATATCTACAGGTCATTATGTCCTGCGAGCAGCAAGCTTGCAGACGTAGGTCCCCACTCTCGACCAAAGCCCCCAGGAAAAAAGGAATGGGAAGGGGGCAAGGGACAGGGCGGCTGCAGCGTGGTTTCCCCACGCAGGGCTTGGGCCCTAGAGTTGCAAAGTCGATCGTGTCAGTGAGGGGTAGCCGAGAAGTGCTGAGAACTCTTTGCTGGGCAGGGTTCTGCAGCGCTGGGCTCTGCTTTGTGCAGAAGCAGGAGAGGTCTGGTGCACCCAGGACTGAAGGACGTCATTAATTTTAACGAAGCCAAAGGGAATCCAGGACAATGCTGGATGCATTATTGTGGACTGTTCTTTTCCCGTTATTCTTTGTTCCATTGTTTCAATCTCGCAGGAGCTGGCAGCCTGGGAGGAGATGTCACCGCATAGCTTGCTGTCCTCGAGAGCCACTCCGGAGGATGGCTGAGGTCCATGCAGAGGCTGCGGTGGCCCCAGACGGTCTGATGTCTGGCCCTAAAATCAGGCAGTGACTTCGGCGAGGAAGGCAGGCTTATACTGATAGCAAGAACAAGGGGCTGCTGCCAGTTGGCTCGTTGACGCTTCGAGCACGCCGGTGGTGGGAGAGGCGCAGATGTCTGACAGCAGAAACAACATCTTCCCAGCGCCGTCTGCACGAGGCGCTGCTCTCGCCGGATCTCAGGGCTGCGTCTTCCATAGGTGCCCCAGCAAAAGTCTTGGAAAACAGCGCAGCTACACCAGTGCCTGCAGGCCAGAACTGGTCCCAAGGGTCACTTCTTGCTTTTCTCTTTCGTGGGCTGTGTATGCAGTCTGCAATGTGAGCATCAGGGTAGGCTGGAGGCTGCTCGTGCCTGACCGTGCAGTGTGTTTCTCAGGCCATTTTAAAATGATTTTTTTGTTACCTGTCAGGCCACTGGACTGGCAGAAATTATTTCTCCCCTCCCTTCAAGAGCAATGGTTTCCTGCTGTTAATACAAACCATAATAAAACCTTAAATATATACTGTGAAAAATGTTATGCCTACTTAAGCAAGATAGTTGCCTGTAATAGTGTGCCATAAAGCAATCTGAAATGTTTATTGTCTGTTCCCCAACTGCAGTTTTATTTCTTTTTAGCAGTTTTTGTGTCTACAGGATTTTCTTCACATTGAAAGTTTCAAAAGAAGTTTTCCCTTTCCCTGCAAACACAGTGATTATTTGCACAGCCAATCCTCCTGCCACTGCAGATATGTACAAGCATTTTTTTCAAAACTTCCAGTTTCCTAAACTTTTTCCAGGAAAAAAACATCATTTAAATCAATAGCAAGCCTTGATATGATAGGCTTTAAAGGGCAGCCTGACTTCCAAAGGAGCACATAACATTAAACAAGATCTCTTTTGTAAAGGCTGAAATAGGAAATCAGGAAAAGAAAGGAAAAGAAAAGAAAAGAGAAAAGAAAAGAAAAAAGAAAAGAAAAGAGAAAAGAAAAGAAAAGAAAAAAGGAAAGAAAGGAAAGAACGAAAAAAACCCAAAACAACAGCCAAGGTTAAGGGGTGGTAAAGATGTTGCTGCTGGATCTAGCTCCAGAGACACAATGTGTATTTCATTGCCACGAATAAACTGTATCCAGGGAACAAGCAAATGAAAAAGTGAGGACAGGAGATATCTTATTTTTGTTGTTTGTTTCCAGAGAGTCCACCCCCACATAGGTCACTTGGAATTCATTTGTCTACATCCTGGACTGCACGTAGGGGAAAAAAAAAAATGCCTGGGATCCGAGAAAGAGGAATGCGATAGGGCATGGGAATCACAGCGTCACGGTGGTCACCAGAGCATAGTTTGGCTCGTCTTAAAACAAGCAAGCACCGTTGGACCTCTGTAATACTAGCAAATCGGCCGTGCTATCAGGCTACCTATCAGAGGCTGAATGCTTGAGAAAAAGTGTGTGGGTTTTTAGACGGAGCCTGGGGCGTTGGAGGGCTCTCGGAGCTGCTGCTTTCCTCTTGACATCCAGTACTACTCGGTGACCTCGGCAACAATCCAGTGTACTGTTACAGTTCATTTCAATAATTAAACAGTTCAGGGATGGCAGAGCTTTCTTGTTGTCAATAGAAAATCAGGGCTGCAGTTTGCTTTTTTTTTTTTTCCCTTCCCCTTTCCCTCCGCTGAAATCAGAAGTGTTTGTTTTTAATTATATTAGCTAGAGACAATTAATTTCACAATCCGAACAAAAAATGTTTTGCGAGAAGGACTGGCAACTGGTAAATGCAATTATTATTGTAGCACATTTTCAAAGGAAGAGATCCCAGCTCCAACAAAGTCATATGTATAAAATTTCAGTCATATAATATAGTCTCAAACAGCAGATTTACTCTGCAAAAGATGGGAACTGCTCTCCCATCTGGAGCTATGTTCTGTTCATGCCACGTGGACCCATTTGATACCCGCTCCGAAAAAACACCAGCCAGCAAAATAGACCACTGCCCATCAGCTGCTCCAAATAACTGGCTGATATGCCCCTTTAAACTTGCCTTACGTAGAGATGATTAATACCAGCCCCCTTTTAAGTGCAGCCTTGCAACAACAACTTAAAAAAAACCCTCTCTGTGCAAACGCCAACATTTACATTTTTGCTGTTTGAGCAAAAATGAAAATAATTCAACTTTATGTCAGGGATGTCTTGCAAAATTTCCTACAATTAAAAAACTATTTTTTGAGGAGCTCGCTGTGCCCCTTTCATTGCCCATCTGGCTCCCCCCCAGCTGCTCCCTGGCTGACTCTGTGCTATTCTGCTACCAGCGTGGCGGGAGCTGCTGCTAGCTGGTATCGCCGTCCCTTTTTCTCAGCGTTGGTCTGCAGGATTGCTAGGCCACAGTCTGGCCTCACTTACACTGATTTACTTTTATGGGATTCAGTCAAAATGCTATGGATTTATACCGCTGAGACGCAGAGCAAAATTTAACTCTTCGGGCTGGGAGTGCTGGAAGCGCTTTAGGTCCGTAGGGAAGGTTTTCTGCCAGCCCCGGTGACAGCCGTGCCGGCCCCTGTGCTGATACACAGCCGGTTCCTACTGTCACACTCCTATTGCCTTGTCCACGCTTGTTTTACACGCCTCACAGAGTTTTTACTTTTTTCCATTTCCTACCAGTGTCATTGACATAAGAATATTAAGCCGAAATATACTGAGACATCGCTTCTTTGGGACCAGTATCTGACATCCTTATTCACGGCGAACAGTACTTCATTTCCCAAATAGCTAAATCCTTTCAGCAGGGTGGCTGCAGAGGGAAGACCGGATCCACAATAGGGCTTTGACATAGCTACGCTTAAATTGTAGGCCTGGTAGATTACCGTAGCTTGAGATAGGAGTTAGCGAATCTTTGCAGGGTAGATGGAGAAAGTTAGACATCGCAGAGGGGGGAAGCACAGCTCTGGGAATCTAACCAGGAAAACACTTTTATTCAACAGCTAGAGCATCCCGATGGAGGAGGCATCTGCTCCTTGGCACCGCGGTGGGTATCCCTTTCCTCGCGGTTCACCCCCAGGCAGGATGCTCGGGTCTCGCACCTTAAGGCAGGCAGGAGCCACCCTGCTTCCGTGCAGCATCTTCACTGTGTAAGTACCATCCCAGTCGGCGAGAAGCCCGGCTTCAATGTCGTGATTTTCCCGAGGGGACCCAGCCCTACAGAGCCCTTGTTTTAACCCAGTGAAAGGGAAGCGTTCACTTTATGTGGGTGTAGTCGGATCCTTGTTGAAGCAGCCTCAGGCACAGAGCAAAAGCAGCTCCAAGAGAAGCGTGACTTGCCAAGCTATCAGTGGGGCAGCAGCTCTGGTGGGATGTGGGTGGTGGCAACCTCTATTTCCATCCCTTTCTGAGGCTGTTAAAATATTTTACATTAAAATATTTAATGTATATTTCTAACAAAATTCTGTTAGTTGCTGGCAAGCTTGTGTGTCAACACAAAGTCATCTACAGACTCGAAGCGCCAAGTAACAGCTGTACGAGGATTATTTTCTGTATTAAAGGTCTAAAACAGGAGTTAAACACAGCTCTGACTTTAAGGCACCAGGCTGCAGGTAAGGTTATCAGCTTGGCCTTTACAGTTCACACTTCCAAGTCCAAGTGTGACACACCTCTCACGTAGCAAACTGGCCTTAGGTGGAAGAGCAGGTAAAAATATCCTCCGTGCACCCAAATTCGCGGAGAGCAGAGAGACGGCTACCCACAAAGGTGCAGTCGCTTGTGATGGAGCTGCTCTTGCTTTCAAGGAGAGATCACCAGAAGCTTGTTGAGCCGTGTTGATCTACACCAATGTCAGAGAGACCGGTCTTGCCCTTTGACTATGTTTCTGATTCTTCTGCTTGCTCTTTTTTGGGGGGAGGTAGGGAGGAGAAAACCTTGCAAAGCTGAAATGAAATATTAAGTCTCTCATTCTTTCCAGGTAAACGCATGCCAAATCTCGCAATGATGTTGGCAGGCTCCCAAAGTTGCAAAATAATGAAGAAAACGTTGAGTTTAGGACTTTGTGCCCATTTTAGCAACATTCCTTGTAAGTGCAATTAAAGCTGCCACTGATTTGACCTCAGGAAACACAGCAAATATAGAGATGCAATGGAGAGCTAAAACATAACCTAGAAAGAGTTTTGAAGTTTCATCTTATATCTTCAATCTTATTCCTAAAAAAGAATAAATAAAATAATTACTATTTAGGGGCCATGGGAGTTCTAGTCTGCGCATCCATGGTAGATCAGGGCTGGCAAACCCAGCATCAGCTGTGGTGCCCATGTTTAAAAGTACTTTGAGCATCTTTTGGGGCTATGCTACACTGATTTGGTCTATGGATGCGTTACCACTTGTCGATGTAGCACACGTCTGGACCACCTGGGAGGTTACCTTCCTAGTGCTTGCACAGAGTTGGCCCAGGGCTGCCTTACCACGAGGGAGATCCTAACCTTGTGTGCAGGATGGGACAATATAACTGTGTAGAGAGGCATAAAGGTAGTTTAAGGACACTTAAGTCTTGCTGCCACTTGCTATTACCATTATTGATGAATGCTGTTATTATAGGGATAGGCCTCTCAGTGTGAAAGCATTTTTGTTATTCTTTGGTCTCCGCTATCATATTTTTTGCAGAAGTTACTCATGACAGATGCAACTTTCCTGGCTCCAGAATTAGTGAAAATAAAACATAACGTATTGCAAAAAGTTATGAAAACAAAACAACTGGAATTCCTATACCGTAACCCTGTTCTAGCTATAATAGGCTGAAACCAAAGTTTTTGAGCTCTTATCCTCAAGGATATTGCACAGTAAGGTGCAAAATCTTAGAGTAAAAGCTAAGAAGCAGTCTGATCCTGGGAGTCACTGTGGTGGCCTTATGAAGACCTGTGGAAGAATGGTTTCAGTGATTTCTTATTCAAATTCCTTTCCACCTATAGGACAAAGGAAGAAACTTCCCCTGTCGTGTCGTGTCCCCCCCAATGTTTTTTAGCATACAAAAGAAAATACCAGAAACACAGAAGCCCCTGGTGGTACCAGCTGAAATGCTGCCGGTACATCAGCGGGTAACACAGACTGTCCACGCTTTTCCTGACACAGCTCTCCAATTCAGTTCATAAGAAAGATCTGAGCTGCCTGAATATCTGTTAGAAACTACAGTGCTGAGAAGAAAATTAGTCTCCTTTGGACACACCATGGACGAGGAGACTTAAGCCTCCTGCCATCGGTTTCAGTGGTAGGCTCAGACCCACTGAACTCGGGTTGTTCCCCGCAGAGTGACACAGACAAAATAGACCGGGAAACCAGAAGTTTATAGTTAAATGGTTGCTTCTTTTGGAGCCAGGAATTACAATCCTAATGACATGATTACAACACTGAAAAGTGATCTGAAGTAATAAAACAGAGGATATTTACCTTGAGGACAGTTGTGTTTTGTTGTATATTTAAGAGAAATAACATGTTTGGCTAAGATCCTTTTAACACATGGCTTTTTTTTTTTTTTTTTTAAATATGTAAAGGTTTCCAAACAGAGTGACTCATAAGAGCAATGCTCCAATTCCTGTTTCGTTAGCTGCCTCAGTAGAATGTGCACTGAGCTGCTGGGAAGACAGGAGCTGCTGCAAACATAGTACTACTTATTAACCAGCAACTTTAATTTTTTGTGCTTCAATTTATTGACGTTTTCATTTTTTTTCTACGCTTCTGGCTGTGATGTGATTTGTGCCAATGAGCCGGAGTTTGTTCTTGTTTGACTGCTAATAGCTGAGCAATGTATTTAGCAGGGGTAAGGGAAACTGGCTGGGTAGGGACATAGAAATAAGGCTGGAGGGGGACTTCTGATCTTCAGGTCCCCCTACGTGCTGCTGCACTTCACTTAATCACTTTTGAAAACTTAGCTAGTTATATCTTGAGATAAGTTAGGTTTCCTGATTCCTCCATTCCTGCAGTGAGGAGGCACCACAGCCTCAGTTCTCTGTTGTTTGAAGACCTTCTCCTACTTTGCATTGCAAATATATGTATGACTAATTTATACCCACTTGCTTTTTCTTTTTCCTACTCTTTCCTCTCCAGACTGCTCTTTAGCTGGAATAACAAGATTACGTTAATGGCGAAAAATTATCAGCTAATAAACTCGGATGTATGTTCTCCTTGTTGCCTCCTGCTTGTGTTGGGTAGAATGAAATTTAACAAGTTTATGATAGATCACAGTTCATAAAAGTTTTGCTAATTTTTCATGTATCTCTGGCTTTTCTACTTCTGGCTGGAACCAGGGGCAATTCTTTCCCCTGAGTCTAATCTTGGAGTCCCTCGTTCAGAGGAAATGCTCACTCAGGTCAAAGGGACTTGAGCCTGAAATGGAAACAGTCAGCAGAGATCTCTGCTAGGCTTTCTTTCAAGATACTGTCTGGAATCTCTGTCCATGTGACACTGGTAGCAGCTTCACCCGCCTCGTCCCAGGAGCCAGGGTAAAGCAGCAGTCTCAACATTATTGATTTATGTTTATATACATTATAATGATGACAAAGTGACAATTGTAAAATCATGTATAAGATGGAGAATTGTTTTCTTCTTCTCTGTGTATGTCTTCCACCAGGAGCTGGGAAATACGTAAAGCTCTTTCCTATAGAAGGGGGCATTTCTCCCATTCCCTTCACCTAAGCTGAGGTTAATGCACTATTGTTCTTTCTTGGCGTGGTGGTATCTCCCGTGTGTATCTCTAGAAACAGAGGCTGAGGGAAATGTCACAGGCAAGAGCAAAGTTGAGACTGGGGCTTCTCTGTTTTAGATGCCAAAACCTCTGTCAGCTGTAGAGGGAGAGCAAATTCACTTTTCATCCCCCAACCAGTAAAAATGTTAAGAGAGAACTTACGCATTTTTTTTTCTTTAGGTGGAAGAAGCCATGGAAGAGGATAACAGAGCCTTCAGGAGAGACTGCAGAATTTGGTTTAGGATAAGTCCAGTAAACCCAAAACAGGAAATGGAATTTAATAAGGGAGTTTTATCTTTTTATTATGCTTTCCAGATTCCAGAGCTTCAGATAAAAATCTGTTTTGCTATTTGCTTCAGCCAAAATCAGAAAATGTCTTCTAAACCATAGTCACGGAGGTAAAGTCCTCCATAAATTCCTCTTGTGCTAAATTCAAACTGTGTTAGCACATATACTGCATAGACATCTGTCATCTCAATCATTGATTTTGGTACATTTGACCGTTGACTTCACAAGAGTTAGGACTATTAACTCTGAGAATAAATTAATTGAGAATAAATCTATATCTTTAAGTGAAAACAAAACAGCAGTAAACCAAATAGTTGAAATTACAATGAAACAAAGAAGACATTAAAATTGCAGTGAGTATCTGAGGCAGGAAAAAAAGAGACTAAATCCAAATATTAGCTGATATAATTCAGTGGAAGAATGCCTGAATATAACGTGGATAGCCTTTTCGTAGCTGTAGTGAAGTCTTTCCAACGGAGCCATATCTCTGGTGTTATATTGGTAACTCTTTGCTGGCACAGTGGTTTTCCACAACTATGGTACTAATACTAGCTAAGGATGTCCTAGGGGGACTCTGTCACTGGTCGCTATGAGTCTGAGCTCTGATTGTCCTACATAGAGGAAAAAAAGGCTCAAATTTGTTGCAAAAATGAATGAAAAAGCTTCTATGGGCTATACATTCAGATCAGGTGAATTGGGGAGGGCTTGGCTGCTCATCGGTTGTGTGTGAGGACTCAGCCTCTGTTATCATCTTGTCAAGTATTACTTTCACTTTGCAGAGTGAACATGACTACGTGGGAAGAGGAAGAGGGAAGATTCATGCCCAGCAAACTTCTTTCTTACCCCGTACTAGTTTTATTTCGTGTTACTTCGTTGAGCATGCTAGGATTGAGATCGGCTAGCTGTACGGTGAGGTGAACATCCCTTCCCTAACATTCAGCAGACTCAAAAATGGCAGTAGTAGGATCAGCTGATACACTTCCTGCAGTGCTGACAAAAAATTAATGATGCAGGACCAGTATTCCTTTGGTATCGCTTAGGTCCTTTTTAATTGATATTTGAGATGAACAATGTTATTCAGCACTGAATAAATGGACTCACATATTACCACTGTCAAGTATTTACTCTCAGCTCACCTTCAATCTCTTACTGATTAATGGAAACACAAAATATCACCTCGCTGTGCTCTTGTTTTACCATGTTAGTTAATATTCAGTTGCTGCATGGAAAATGGTTAATGGTAAAGAGCTTTAATGTTTTTGGTTGTCAGTGTGGTTTTCTAGCAGGACGTATTGTTGATTTTACTTGTGGATGTTACGGCAGTCAGGATATTTACAGTATGGGACGTAACCTTCAGCTGCCCCAGTAAGTCACCTCTAGCACACTCAGATGTCAGCAGTTTAATACCGAGTGGGTTAAATCTGACTTTCAGGCCTCGTAATTTGCTATTTATTGTTTTGCCTTTCATTTCTAATTACCTACTAAAAAGATCTACAGAAAAGTAGTCAATGCCTTTTGAATTACTTTGAACACCCTTGGAAAAAGTTGGCTGCTCACCACTGGCCTAATAAATAATTCCAGGAGAAGGGCAGACCTCCTGCTGTCACCCTGAGTCCTGCCTTCCATGGTGCTGGACTTTCCCCATACAGAGCAGCATGCAAGTCCATACTCTAGAAAGGAGGCACCTACAGTTATGAAAGATGCATTACTTAATATTAATTAAATTAATTTTGGGATAGTGGTATCTTATCTTCGCCCCCAAAGGAGGATCCAGCTCTGGATTTCAGTATGTCAGCAGACAGCTGAAGCCAGATCACCTTTACTGAAACCTTAACAAGACCTTGCAACAACCCTTGCAACCTTCGCCACCTGACATTTCCTTGGCTGCCATGTCACTGTGACCGTCACCGGCCCTGCTGCACCATGTAGTCAGTACGCAGTCCCCAGCTCAGCGCCTCTCTGCAGGGAGAGGTCCTCTCCACCTTTTGGGGAGCAGCTAATTGGACTGCACAATTGACTCACTTCTCTGCTTTTGGAGGTTAATTTTTCAGTTTTAGATTCGCTATCTGATAAGGCGGGTTGTAGTTCTGAAAATTAATTTGGACAGTAACTAATATCTGGCTCATATCCTTAAGGATTAATATAGATTGAGTTACTTACAAAAAGGTATTCCCTACTGTTATATAGCAATTGTTTAAAATATTTGAAACCATAGAATTAGTAGATGTTTTTGAATTCTAGCACTTGGCTAATTCCTGCTAAGCTTCAGAAAGTTTTGTCCCAATTTATTTAACAAAAACACCCCCAAAACACAACAACAACAGCAAACCACTAGCAAAACATAAAAATGTCTGACTTGTACTGGATATCAGAGAAAATCATCTTATCCCCTCTGATATGCAATCTATGAATCTAGAAATTTTTGGCTGACTCATCAGAGTCCCTGAATGACACTGGATGTGAACAGATATATTAAGAAGAGCTAAGCAATTTTTTGTATCGACAGAGAGGCAGGGGAGATGTGTGCATTAGTTGTTGGTGAAATTACTGGAAGTGCTGCAATAAAGTTTAGTAAACTTTTTACCTTCCATAATCATGGGCTTACCTGGGTCAAAAGCATTAGTCATGGATATTCATTACAAACTGCAAGCTCATAAAAGACGGCATATGGCAGTACTGAATTTCTTGCTATATAAAGTTAAATTCATAGTAATAACATCTGTGCAGAATTTAGAGTCCCAACAATTAAAGTGAGGTCAATGTACTGAGGCAAAGATTGATGGCATTCTGCAAATCTTAAACGACAAGTTAAATAGGTATAAAATAAACAAACAACTTTATTTCTTATTAAAGACCAGACAACTGGGGTGTGAATGCTAAGTGCTCGGTAATGAGGGCCAAGAGGAGTAGTATAATGCTGTGGGTTGTGTTACTGGGTTGTAATTCAGGAGCAAGGGGTGCTATATGGAGCAGGCTCTCACCCGCCTTTTGTTGCTGATATAATACAAGTAACAACTAATAACCACTGAGCAGGACCCTGAAACCCCAACTAGTGAAATTATTCTCTGCTCAGACTGACTGCTTAAGGTTTATAAGTGAGAAGAGGAATCAGGCAATGTTTCTAGCGATATCTGTGACTTTGCTTCAGCACCTAAATCTTGTTTTCATATTTATGCTCTTTCCTCATTTTTCAGTGATTTTTTAAACAAGCAATGGGCAACGTACCAATGCCAGAGACACAGCACAATTCTGAACATAGGCAGGGAACACTTCCATTGTACCTTAGGTTCTAGGTTTGGGGTTTTTTTTAAACATGTGATGTAATATTTCCAAAGCCATGTGTGATTGTTGACTTGGTGAAGTTTTCAGCGTGTGCTGTAGCATTTGCAGGGAGAGAGAGAGTGAAATTGCAAGTGGTGAGTAAAAGCAGTGTAACTGGGGGTGACCCCACCGTGGAGCTCAGGCTTTGAGTGTTTGTCTGTCATGTCTGCACTTGAAATTTAAGAAGTTCTTGACTTGCTAATGCAGGCAAAAGTAGTGGTGAAAACTACCTGTTTAAAAAGGTGGAATTTAGTAGGTACTTACCCAAATCTACAAGTAAAACTTAAAAGTTCTAAACAAACATGAATTGAAAAAGATGAAATTATGCCTTTACCTGAAGCCTGTGTGGCTTGTATCCTTCTAGCGTGTCCTGGTTTTGGCTGGCATAGAGTTAATTTTCTTCTTAGTAGCTGGTACAGTGCTGGGTTTTGGATTTAGTGTGAGAATGATGTTGATAACACACGGATGGTTTAGTAGTTGCTAAGTAGTGCTTATCCTAAGTTGAGGACTTTTCAGTTTCCTATGCTCTGCCAGCAAGCAGGTGGGCAAGAAGCTGGGAGGGAGCAGAGCCGGGGCAGCTGACCCGAACTAGCCAAAGGGGTATTCCATACCATGGAACGTCATGCCCAGTATATAAACTGGGGGGGTTGGTCAGGAGGCGCGGATCGCGGCTCTGGCATCGGTCAGCAGGTGGTGAGCAATTGCACTGTGCATCACTTGTCTTTTCTTGGGTTTTTATTTCTCTTTTTTTTTAAATTTTATTTTATTCCTTTTCATGACAGTTATTATTGTTATTATATTATTATTCTTAGTAAGTAGTATATTTTGTTTTACTTTAGTTATTAAACTGTTCTTATCTCAACCCACAAGTTTTACTATTTTTTTTTTCCCTCCTTCCCATCCCACTGGGGATGCTTAGTTGCCAACTGGGGTCAAACCACGACATAGTGGTGTGTGGCCCTCAGGTGATCACCTATGGTGATTCAACTGCTATGTCTTCTCCTACCTCTGTGGCATGTGCTACTCTAAAAGAAGAAAAAAAGGACCAGCAGCACTCCCAGAGCAGGGATATCACAGAGATACTACCTGTTGCTCTTCTACCTGCTCATGCTTTCCCACTTCATAGCTGAGGTTTCTGCTCATGGTTTTCCACAACGCTGCACATGAATGTCCGTAGCAACGTTTCTGACTCTGCAGCAGGGTAGGGGGAATGGGAAGAAAGGGGAAAACATTTTTTGCTCAGTTGTGAATCTGGAGACAAAGAATCTTGTGCTTATTTTTTTCCCATGCAGTGAGGATAACATGCAAATGAAGTGTGAAACAGAAATTATTCTGAAAACAGACAGGAACAGCGTCATTGAAAGAACAGGGCCATCAAGGGAAATTCAAATCCACGGCACAACTGAGAGAAATCACAGAAAGCTGGGACAAACACCACCACATTAGCAGGGAAGGGTGATATTTCAAAGGGAATAATCAATGAAAAATGGGCCTACAGTTTTTTTTTTTTATTCTATAGAGATAATTTGGAATAGGATGGACGAAGAAAGCTATTATATAATTTGAAAAACATGCTATGCTGCCATTTTTCAACAGCCAAATCCTGCCCTCATGTGTGTCCGGTGTATCATGCCGACCGAGAGCATTGCATGCGTACTCATGATTTAGTCATAGAGTATTCTGTTTCCAAAGCAGGAAAAAGACTGGAGTACCTCGTTGGAAGGAGAAGTTGGGCAAGGAAAATATATTCTGCTGACCAAAAAATAAAACCATGTGTGAACAATGGAAGTGCTGTATTGATTATCTTTAAAGCGATGTATTTATCAGCGTCATTTTTTACTGAGGTTATCCTGGCTAGCTCTTTATTATCATAAAACAAACTCTCAGTTGGCAGCTCTGTGCAGTGGTCATTCACTTAAAAATGAGAATTTAGTATCTTCTGGCGTTATATCAATCTCCAGTAAAACTCCAGAAGAACCTTATATATAACCTAACTCTGAAGATTGCCTCAAAATTTGGAACAATAAGTACATTTCTTAGTTTCAGAGATGAGCCTGATCTTTTTTTTCCTCTTGTAAAGAATAATAATGTCTTATTTAGAAGAACCTGTAATGTTTCTGGCCTGCACTCATAGTGTCTTGTACAGCTAAGACGCTGGATTTTACTAAGCAAGGAGAGAGACTTTTCTTAGCTTGGGAGTCATCCAGGGAAAAATAGGTATGCCATGGAAGTATGCAGGAAAGGCAGTAGGTGATGATGTTCTTTTGACTGCACTTTCCAGCCAAGGTCATATCATATTTCTTGGATACTGAGGAACTTGGAACTGAGGAATTATCTGATGGATTTACAATTTGGAAACGTTTTACCCCAAAAATCCTGATGTGCCAAAAGCAAGTAGTTAAAAGGAAATGTCTTTGTTTTTAGAAAGATTCTGCTGGAAGTGGGTGGACTCAGTTTCTGGAGAGCTCAGCCACCCGCGCTGGTTGCTAATGGGGACTTCCCCGGGGCATGGCCCCAAATCCTGCCGGCATTTGCGTTAGCCTCCTCCGAGAAGGACCCACTGGCCACAGAATCCTAATATTACCAATCCCTACAGCAATTTTGGTGGCAGAACTGCCCCAGAACCGGGGAACAAGGTAGACCTGGCAACTGTTGAGCAAAATGGGGACCACATCTGCCACCCCTTGTGCTGTCCCCATCGTTCTTGTTAGTCATGGCTCGTGCGTGGGCTGTGGTGAGCTCGTGGGCAGCTGCTGCCGGGCCGCAGAGGGCAGCTTGCAGTGCACAGCTCTGGCTCTTTGTTGTTTCCAAAAAAGGATTTTCAGCCTTTGATATTTTAGGAGAAGTTCTGAAAAATGATCAGTTCTGATTTGCAACAATAAAAAAAAACGAACCAACAACTTTCCAAATGACAAATTAAAGAAACAAAAAAAAGGAATTTCAACCAGCTACAGGTGTAATTGCCAGGACTTCACATATTTATGCTCAGTAAAGAGACAACAACCTTTGGCAGAGTAGAGGCGTTGCCTATTTGTGTGCAGAAGACAGCAGTTTCCTCAGTTTCGTCCTACTATCATGCAGTTTCCATGTGAGTTATTAGTTGCATCTTGTTTCCATCCCAAAGAGAACGGTGTTTCAGTGGACGGTAAAGCCTGTGCTATATGCGTGTGCTGAGTATTAATTAGTTATTACTCATAAGGATGTTGTTCCAGAGGAGACAAGGTTTGGCTGTGGCTAGCAGAGATGTACTCAAGGTGGTGTTGAACCAGCAAATTCTAATGCTAATAATGTCATATGAAGACATGCACCAGGATGCATTTTTATGTATTTTCAGAGGTGTCCGTACTCTGACAGCCGCATACCGTGAGCTGAGAGGAGTCTGGCCAGAGCCATACATGATCAGAAATAGAAATCCTGACCTTAGCCAGTAGTGACTGGAAGAGTTTGGGCTGGATGTTGCACAAAAAGGTTTGTGTACTCACAGGTTTGTGGTAGAAAAGTTTGCCAAGGCAAAAAAAAAAAAAAACCACCTCAAAAATGCTCTCATGATTGTGCTGGGGTTTTGGTTTTGGGTTTTTTTTGTTGTTGTTTCTTTGTTCTTTCTGAAAAAAAGTGAAATAAGAATTTCCAGATTATTAATACTAATTATAATTTAATTATACACATTTCAATGTATAATTTAATACATAATGTTATTTTATACATACATAGATAATACTGTTTTATACATGCATATATGTAATCATGTCACAGTGCCCTGTTCAGGAGATACATTCCTGGCTTCCACGCTACTCAAAATGAGTTCAACCTGTGTGGCCTTGAGCAGAATGGCAGACAGGCATATTTTTTATTGCTGATTCCAACTCTCATAAATTCTTAACTTGCTTAGAATTCGCCAGATTAAATGAAAAGTTACTGTAATTAGGGATTTATTAAAACATGAATCCTTGACCCAATAGAATATAACAACTCATTTGTTTCAAATAAGACCTATTTAATTGTTCCATCACTGGCCTAAGCAGTCCGTGCTGAGGTTTGGAGGCCTATCAGTGCAGTGCAGAGTCACGTGTATTCTCCAAATCCACTTGCAAAATGCTCTGTGAAATTTTTGATCCCCAAACCACTATATAGGCAGAAGCCCCTAAAACAAAAATGCGTCATTTTAATTAAAAATTAAAGTGCTAAAAGCCCTTGTTATTCTGCACTACAAAGCAAAGACTATTAAAATACTATTTTTA
This sequence comes from Gymnogyps californianus, assembly GCF_018139145.2. Taxonomy (NCBI): domain Eukaryota; kingdom Metazoa; phylum Chordata; class Aves; order Accipitriformes; family Cathartidae; genus Gymnogyps; species Gymnogyps californianus. The sequence continues at coordinate 40,415,409 of NC_059477.1, forward strand.
TACATAAGGTTCTATTTTAATTTTTTGTGAATAACCTTCCCAGTCCATATCTTCAAAAACAATAGTTATTGATTTACAATCTTATAAATAAGACTGTAAAATCTTGTAACATGGAACTATAAATAGATATTTAAAAAAAATACGAAAATCGCTCCCAAATCAAGTCCATATATGGCGCTAGTCAGCAGAGAGCCATTTTGCAGAGGCATATAAACTGCAGAAAATAATTTCTATTGAAAATGCAAAGAAATCTGAAACTACGCACTGCCACAAACAATGCAGCCATAATTAAGGAATTACCCATTCCTCCTCCCCATCTTTGAAATAAGCCTTCTCTTTTTTTAATTGGTTGGATATAGAAAGCATATTACTATATTTGGGTCCTGTTTCCCTAGTATAAGAATAGTCCCACAAGGAATTCCCAGTAAAACAGTGTTGCAGTTCTACAGTATATTAAAAAAAAAAAACGATAGGAAAGTGTTATCCAATGGGCAGATGTTAACTTAAAGTGCACATTGTTTGGAAAAGGAGTTAATTAACAACTTATTAATTGGATAGAAAGTCTGAAACTGTTGTACTTCTAGCAAATACATAATTTTCTTCAAGTATTATTAAAGCGTTTTTGTTGTACCTATTAAAGATTCTTGTCTCTAAGTTAATTTCATTATGCTAATAAGCTATCATCGTTACAGAACCTAAGCTTTGATCCATGTTAATTGTCGTGATCTTCAAAGACAAAGTCACCACTTACTTTAAATGAATTTTACATCTTTTTAAAGAATCACACGGAAATTAGGGGAAGTAATTAATTTTTTATTATGTGTCTCAATATTTTTAAGGGAGGAAGTCAATGGTATTGGCTAGAATTCATTTTAACATTTAACTAGGGAAAACAGCATGAGGCAAAAAAACGTTCAGATGCAAAAGATTAAAGAAAATTTGAAACTGGGACCTAATTTGTCTTGATAAACTTTGGTGTTTAATATGCTTCTTTTGTTCTCAGTGTGAAACTGCAGGGTTTTGATTTGTAAAAACTTTTTGAAGAATTAATTCTTTCTAATTTTTATTCCTTTCTTTGCTTTCCTTTTACTGTGAGACAGCAGAGTTGACCTTCAAACCATAACACTTTTAAATATCTATGAATATACAAGGTTAAATCTATTAGTGGTCTGAGATTAGCTGTTATAAACTTGCAAAGTGTGTACCTTCTGCAGCAAATTTTATCTTTTAGTGAATGATAACAAGCTTATATCAACATTACAAGTTTTAAGCAAATAATAGAATATGTGTAGTAAGTGATCTATTCCTCTTTCCTTTAAGTGTTGGTTATTTTAACCCTTTGACTTTATACAAAGCTCAGTTCTGAATCAATAAGACATTTTTCTATTTGAGACCAGGATCTAAATGTTAGTATTGTCAACATTGCTATGATTCCCACTTACAGTTTCCACAAATTCTCCTTTATCTTTTTCAGACCTCTCTTGTAAAAATGCAATATGAACGTCTTGTAAATAAGAAAAGAAAAAAATTAAAAAAAAAAAAAAAGATTTGTGCTCTGTTTTCCTGACAAGGTTCACCATTTAAAGCCATGCTATATTGAAGCTGCTCTCTGTCACATTTACAAAGTACAAGCACCCTGTTGCACTTGCAATGAAAAACGGTGCCTTTTTAAAAGGCAACAGACGAAAGTAATTTAAGGATAGTAGTAGCGATTGAAATCAAAAACCAGATTACCTACTTCATTCTCCCTAGTTAGCAGCGTGTCAGTATTGTAAATGCAAGTAAACATCAAGTTTAAACCGAACCTAAACTGCTCGGATTTCCGCAGCAGACAGGTGGTGAGCTCATTGCGAGGATTTTGCAGCATTAGTGCTGTACTCATTCCGACTAACGCCAGGCTTGAGTGACCCTCATCTGGATTTAACCTATGACCTGTCAATCCAGAGACATACTTTCAGATCTCAACATCAGTTTTGCTTTTTTTTTTTAAAAAAAAAAAGCATAGATGACTTTAATCATTAAGCCGCTTGCATAACTGGAACATATACATGTGCTATTCAGTGCTCTTTGATTTGTAATCTAGGTTTCTGCCCATATAATCCCCAGTGTCTAAGTGAATTCAGCTGAAGTTCGAAATTCTTTGATGGAGCATGTAGTAGTGATTGGGCAAAGGATTGCACTGCTTATCTGTGTGACTTTTCGCTTTTTGTGGCAGGGTTTTTATTGTGCAAAAACATCTACAGACAGGGGTATTATTATTATTATTATTATTATATTTGGCATTAGTTTCATAGCCAGCAGGCAATTTTCTGACAAATCAAGATTTTATTTGATTTTGATGGTTTTTTAGATGCTAAGTTTAATTAAGTTCAGATATAAAACTTTTGAGCTTCAGTTTTGGTGAACTTTTGGAAAAGCACAAGTTATAGTGGGTATGGGGTACGACATGAAGACATAAGCAACCCTGTTGTAGAGAAGCAGGCGCTTCCTCACCACTTTGATAAATCCAAGGAAAGCAGTGGCTCCCAAAGTGCCGTCCTCTTGCCTGAGCAATTGAAAGGCACAATTCTCCCCGTCACTTCTTTTCTTAATAATAATAACACTCCATAAATGTTTATGTAAATACACAATTCAAAAGTATTCATCTCGGCAGTACTGTGCTTGTCAAGTGAGTCATTTTTTCACCTGGCAGGATGATGTTGTAAGGCTCAGTTGTCTTAACTAATCCTGGCTAAAATGCAAAATTCTGTTTTGTAAGAAAATTTCTGGCCAGCTCTAATTGTAACCTCTTGCATGTCTGTAGCTTCTAAATCGATGTCACAGTTGTAATAGCTTTGAAAACCCATATGTTTGTAAACTAAATAAACCTTGATATTCAAAGGAGGTGAAGACAAGAATTACATCTCTTGGCAATGGTGCTCTGAGCTCAGTTTCAGCGCATGTTGGCTCCTCATTTTTATGCCCGTATACTACGCCAAATCTTCCTTATCTGTGCAAACATATTAACACTGACTGTTAGCTAACACTGTGATGCATCAGCCTCTTATCTTCAGTTTTGACCCTAATGTTACATAATAACTTTGAAACTATATTTCTCGATAGTTCACTGGGACCGCCTTCGGTTTCTCAACTCTTTACTGAGAGCTGCCTCTCCTACCCACTGACTGAATTAGTTCCTCACTGCTCTCAGCCAGCAAAGGCAGAAAGGCTGCCAAATAATTTCCTGCTCAAAGATCTCTGTATCCCTTCTGTGTCATGGGCCATAACCCTGCAGCTCTAGCATTTTTCCCAGGTATATTTTTCCCATTATATTAAACTTACATGGTTTGGCTTTAGTGATGCAACCCCAGATCTTTCCAAAGTTGCCCCAAACCTCTGCTTGTCCTGTTTTCCACAGTCTTCCATTAGGCGGGCTTTAGTATCTTCTCAAAACAGATGTATATTATATTAACATGTGAAAAACTTCTGCACTAAACATAATCAAAATGGCACCCTAAATACCATATAGAAATACTGGTAAGTGTTTCTAATACTGCCTACTAGGACTATTAATGCATAAAGAAGACAATAAATATTTGTCATAGGTTCTATCTGGCCAAAAGTCTTCCTTTAGGAATAGCATAACATATTCCTTTACAGTATATAATTGTCTTAATTATTTTTTGGCCTATCCACAAAAGCGTAGTTCCATCTCTCTCCCCATAGTGTCTGAAGAATATGCAAATTCTGTTCATTCCAGCTCTCAAAATAAAAACCCTAAAAAGACTCTCCTTTAGCTATTTAGGAAAGGCTCAGAAAACTTTCCTAAGTGTGGCTGTTATGTATGCCAAGAACTTTCTTATTCATGGAAGGCGTCCTCAAGCTCTTTGCTATTGTTCTGAGGTCTTCCCCCTCGCCCAGGCTGGCTTCTCGGCATTCCTACAACAGCTCTGTTCCTCGCGACGCCCGAGAAGTCAGCGTCCCCCCCATCCCATCTACGGCCTGGAGCCCGCGAACACAGAAAACTGAGTCAAGCTCTTAAACCTTTCAGGCTCCCGGTTATGAAGCCAAAAGCATGAAATGTAGGACCTTTTAGGGTTTCTGTGCTCTTTACATTAAAGTTGTAGGTAAGGTGATCAAAGAGCTTGTATGGCTTCTCACGGCTGTAGGTGTCTGATTAACAATCTCCAGGGAATCTCAGGAAAATCTCAGGAAAGCCAAAGGGAGGCTGGCTCTCCCAGACTTTCTGTTTCCAACCTACCCTTAGTTTGATATAGCTGAAAAGGACCCCAGAAGCCCTGGACATCACAGGCAACGAGCCTACATGGTATTTAGGATTGGTCTCTACTCTACTGCAAAATTTTCATATTGCAACTTTTCAATTCTTTCTCTTTTTTCCTCCCTAGCTATTAAAAATTCCACTTTTAATGCAAAGCAGAGCCGGTGTTCTGTGACCACTCTATGAGCACAGTGATCTCTAACTCAGTTATAGGAAATCACTCCCTTTAAACAAGATACTGAGGATGTGATCTAAAACAGGATTCCCAGTATTCCACGACCTAGATGACAGCTAGATTGCCCTGCCTGTATTATGCTCCAAAATAAAACTGAAAATAACCCAATTTTCCAATGTGTTAGTGAGAGAACGTAAGTTAAATGGAGTCAAAGAGAAACTTCAGGTGCTCAGTGGAGGTTGTCTGCCCAACTAGATGCAGACTTGTTCAGCTTGGTCTGAAATTCTGTCTGTGCAGGGGGTCTGGAAGGGTTGCACATCCTGGTCACCTTCACAGCCGCACCTCGGCGAGACCTGGCACTTGTGGGCAGGCTTTTATATTGGACAGATTCTTACATAATTCCAGCATCTAGAGCTTATAATTTTTCATCTTAAAAACTGTGACTGTATAACCAGCTAACCGGGTATTAGCCCTTTTTTATATCTCAGAAAAGTTAATGGCGTTCTGAGAAAAGCTCTTCGATTTTCCTGTTGTCCAGAGGAGTTGCTCATGAAAAAGAAGTTTGACTCGAGCCTTGCTGTGGGAATGTTATTCAAGCACTGGTTAAGTGCCAGAATGTGTTGGGAAGAAAGAGTTTCCAGAAAAATATCACCCTGATTAAAACCTGATTTTACTGAGTTGTCTTTATGCAAAGGGTTACCAGAATAGTAAGACAAAGTCATTAGTCAGATTTTCCTTCCCTTACTTGATCATTACCAGTTATGCTTTTATTGCTGTTATTTGAATGATTATTGTTACAACAGCTCCTCAGCGAGCGACTTAGGTACCGCTTTCCTCTAGTCTCACTTCTCACATGATATGTTAAATGCCCTGTCGATGCCTGTCCTTGTTTGGCAATTTTTCCACACTACCCTTTTATTCTTTATAATAAATTTAATTGGATATATGAGGAAAAGATGGAAAGAAAGTCATAATGCCAACGGTTTTTTTACTCCCTATGTCATGTTCTTCATGAAGTCACCAGTGTAACTATCAACAGAAAACAGCCCGTCTTATGCTAAAGGACAAAATTAAATCAGCAAAGAGCAGAGGACAACGGAAAGTACTATTTTGATAATTGAAGGGATTATGTATAAATTTTCTCTTATAAGGCCATTTATAAAGGTCATATGTTTAGGTTGGTTCTTTTCAAAAGATAAAACTGTGGCCAAATCATATTTATACTGGTTTAGTAAGATCTTCAAAAATGGCCACGGGTATACGACTGCTCTCTAAATATTGGGCTGAACAAACATCCACCACGGGATTTCTGTGAAACATGCCTTGTTTTTCATCTTCGCCGTGGATGTGGTTAAAACACCCTACTGTATTCTGCGAGTGCTGTACTACTCTTGGTAGGAGATCATAAGATGTTGGGGTTAACTGTCAGATGCTTTACTCTTCTAAAGACCTTTGCCTTTTAACTAAATGCTTGCTTATCTTTCTAATTTAACATAGTCCCACATTCTTTTTGTAGTAATTTTGGACTATCTGATAACATATAATGGAAAACATGTTTATGTCTTCCACTAGTTCTTGTTGCATATTTCAAATGCTTAGAACAACAATTTTCAGAAGCTTTCATTAAGGTTAATTTAAAAACTACATTAAATACAAACAGATTTTCTCACAAACAAAATGCAATGTGTACTTAACAGACTTCTGTATGTTATATTTGATAAACTACCTCATATAAATGCAAATTCTGACTTTCTGCCAGAACCAGGTGGTACAGAAAATATTTCTATTAAACAAATAATGCTGGGAGAGCAAACTTCAAGTTACGGTATGTTACACTGAGAAAGACTTTTTCACTGAGGTCAGATGTATATTTATGTTATTTCTTCTGAGTACTTTGCTGCTTCTGCGCTAAAGACGATGTAGTACAGCTTTATATAAAAGGCAGGTACATGTATACATAGGATAAAGATCCGTTTTTATCTGAAGTTTTTTGAATGTTATATACGGCTATTGCTGACTCCTCTTGCTGTACAGAACAGCGGTACGGGAAGTTGCCATGCTATGAGCTGAACTCTGAAACTGGGCCAGAAGGGTCAAGAGGAAGAGGAGCAACCCTCAAACCTGGAATCAGTAGGTATGATCTGAAAACGGAGCTTCGTATGCTTTTTGCTGGGTGCCAACTCATCTTGCCACAGTTGGATACTATTCATTTGGAAAAGGAGCACGAAAATTAGAGCTGCCAGAGGCGACTCTAAAGAGCATATGATGGAAACAAATTGAGTCACCACCAATGTGGCTAACATTGTTGGTGGAAACTGGGACACCCACATGAGCCATTGTTCGCTGTACCTCGTCTGGTTTATGTAGCTCACTGAGTTGAAAGCTGGATCTGCATTAACCTTGTGATTTGAAGGGGATTCAGGCAATGTGGTTTCAATTGTCTATGGATGCTTTCAGTTTGTACTGCGCACTGCCAGTAACGATCGGTCCTACTGGTCTCCCACATTCATGGTGTTGTCTCAGCTCACCCTGATGAAGCTGTGGTGAGGACTGTTTCCTGATGTGGTCACTTTTAGCGGGCTGCTGCTCTGCAAGTCTGCTAGGAGAGGGGGTTTTATTCACTCTTCCCTCTGCCCTGATAACAGCTGCTGCATAGAAGTTTTCCCTGAATACATTTTGCTGTGGAAAAGGGCTTTTTTGTTTTTCAGGCTGGTTTCTGTCCTGACTTGGTCTGAAGCTGCCTTTGGTGCTATTGTGGAAGTATCTGAGGCTGTCGTTTATTCTCCTGAGCTCTGCTCATTTGAAGGTTGCACAGAGTGAGGCTTGTACTGGTTTTGCCACCTATTTCCATCCTACTGGTGTACACAGCTCTTGTCTGCGAGCATTTTCCTGTGGGCATGGGGGTGATGAGACCTACTAAAATAGCGAGCGATCACTTCAACCACCACCAAATTACAGCCATGCCTGAGGCAAATTACAACAGCTTTCTGACAGTGTCACCATGCTATCTTTGTGACAGAGATGGAGATAATGAGAATTAATTAATCAGTCTTTGATTAGAAAAAAGAGGAGGGGGAAATCCTTCTGCTGTGATTCCACTACAAAATACATGAAACTGGTGAGGTTTTTATTTGATGTTACTTCTCAAATATAGGGCAGGCATTTGTAATGCAGCATTCAGGATTGCATGGCCGCTGTCTTGGTTAGCCCTCCAAACCCACTGCTGATGGACCGCAGGGGCGAGATGTCCTCATTTTATAGATAAATATATGTTGAACACTTGCAGCATGAGGCTGATGCAGACACTGTTACTCTCACAGTGCAAAAACTCCCACTTATTCGAAGGTCTTGAGTAAAGTCCCAGGTACGCTCTCCTTGACTAGAGTCAACTCTGCCTTCTTTGCAGTATTGGGGGGCGAAGTTCTGTGTTGCACTCTTTAGACTGATGGCTAAATCTTAGACATTGGTCCTTTATGATAAAACATGAACTACATGGTGCCAGTGTCTGACTGGAATTACAATTATCTAAGTAGATTCATTTGTATCCCTTTCATAGTAGCTTTTCTCTGGGCACAAGCTTTTTCTGTGGGGCATGGGAAGAACAAAATTAATCTTATAAAGAGGAAGGGGTTTACACTGAGATCGATAGTTACAGAATTAACTGCATAAATGACTTTTTCTTAATTCTTTCTCTTCTCAGAAGATGCAGTTTTGATGGGTACACAAATCCAAAGGCTGCCAAAAAGCTGATATCACATGAAATATTTCATCTCAGCTGTGTTGAGCTAGTCTAGACTTTAGTATTAGTGAAAACTGAGAGTGTAAAAAATGTCAGTGCTGGAGATGAAAAAAACCTATTCTGATTATTAAATATGACTAAGTTAAAGGATAATAATGCAATTATGTTTAAAAAATGTTATCACTTTTAGAAAGAGTAGCATGGCTCTCCTGGGCAATTTTTAAATGTAAGCCAAATATGTAGTTTTATAGCTTGGAGTTAGGTAATACACAAACACAGGGTGTTTGCATTATTTCAGAGAAACAGAGCATTGGATTGCACAGGCACAAGAAGTAGGTCTGCCACATTGTTGAAATTTTTGATGCAGTCGCAGTGGCTGGATTGAATTGCAAACCCCAGGGCCCAATTCTCAGGCCAAGTTCATTTCCCTTTGTGTACCTTCAGTGCTCAGAGCTCTCAGATTTTCGCTTTCAGCCAGGCAGAAGCAATCCTATCATTCCTTCTTACCACTAAACTTTCGGCTTAACTTCAGCTGTTCTTCGGCTGCATTTGGGGGATGCAACCCAAAAGATGTTGCAGCACCAAGGTGGGTGTTCCCAGCCCAGCCATAGCACTTATCTGTAATGACAGTGGCAAAACCTTCTCACATGCAGTTCACAGAAATGAGTTGTACGAAGAGCACCTATAAAAGCAGCAGCTTCCCTCTAAAGAGAGCATAATGTCCTCATTTTCCAGTGGATATCTCCTCTAAAGGCAAATAATCACTTTTCCCACTCATGATCTGTAAACGATTGGACTGAATCTTTTTCCTTCATTCAGGTTTCAACACAGGTTAGGGGCAGAACTTTTAAAATGCATATGGGGATGCTACAGCTTGAATCATGTGGCATGTCTTCCAGCTGCAAATGTCAGAGGCAATATAGTGTCTGACAAAAATCTTTTGTCTGTATCCTGGGGACTACCGTCATTTTTACTTTTCCCCTTCACCCACAACTCCAGAAATTTGGCTGGTCCTCTAAAGCTGTTTGGTCTTCTACAGGCTTCTCACACTCCTCTTTGCTGGGCACAAACCCTAGTAGCACCAGCCTCTGGTATATACTAGGTGCAGTGAATAATTTATACACCAAAACCAGTGTCAACACCGGAGTGTCCATCCTCTAAGTCGTATTAACCACGTTAATTCAGAGATACAGTAGATGTATGCTGCTTTGATCAGGAAAAGAAATATTTCATCTTTATGTTAATGCAAGACATAGGTTGCCAACTGAGCTGCTGTGCATCAGGTGATAGCAGATGGATTTCATTATGCTGCAGATAACGTTTGTGGCCTAGAAATTCTGGCAAAGGAGGGGAAAGGGAAGTTTTCTCTGATAAGAAGAACATAGGTAATGGGAAAGAAAGCCTGCCTTTAGAAGCCTAAGCAAACCCTTTAATGTTGTTCTTTCAGTTTAAAACACACATATTTTGTCAAAGTCCATTTACCCTATGGACTCACGGAATCACAGAAAATTAAATGCTAAAAAATAATATATATATATATATGTTCATGCCAGCTATCAGCCTATGCAGTTCTATAACTAGTATGTTTAGCTTCATATGCCATATATTAAACCACTGTAGGGCCGATGTTCTGCTGAGTGGAATACAGATGCAGTATCAGCACCTGAGTTTTCACTGGCTCCCATGGCAGGTACTTGGATTGACATCTGAGATATACACACAACTTATGTGTAGGCCGTGTGGCTTTGTTGAACTCCAGCCGTTGCCACCTTCTTTCAGACACTTCTCATTCTGACTCTGTCGTGCCTTTTGCATTTGGGAACTTTCTCCTGGATTTCTTTTACTTGTTGACATGGGAATTTCAAACCACGGCATCTAAATTCCAGGTCAGTGTTAAGAATTTCATTTCCAAGCAGTTCCTTTTTGCTGTTTACTCGCAAGGACCAGGTCACGGCTATTGTAAATTCTTTTCTCCTTAGATGTTTCCAAGAAGTAATCAAAATCGGAGTCTTGAAAACTGAAGATTATTTTATCAGGATGTCGGATGTTTCTCTCTAATTTGTCATTGGCCTCTAGCAATTAGCAGCAAGCTCCTGTGTCAGATACAGCTTGTATCCATCTAGTGACTGTACTGGCGAGCCTTCAGCACCTTGAGGAGCAAGGGCCAAGTTTTGAGTGTATCACTTGCTTTGTGTTACCTGATAGTAACTTCCAAATGTTGGGAACATTTAAATGCATTTAATTATTTTCAGGTTGGTTATTTCACTATAAAGCTTTACTTTTAGTGTGTTCTGCCCTGTCCAGTAATTGTATTTGGACACAAGTTCTGATCCCATACAAAAGTTTTCATTTTATTTATTTATTTTTTTCTTTTAAAAAATAGGATTCTGCTTTTGATTGCCCTATTCTGTAAAAACTAACTTGTGTGTAGTCCTTGCTACAATTTAGGGTATTTATGAATGGTTCTACATAACAGGAATGAAAATAACTAATTATAATAATACCACTAAATGCCATGGCTGGCTAGAAAGTGGAAATCCCTTCCTATTACATATTTTCTGTTTTTAGAAAGGAAATTAATCCAACTCTTGGATGAAAATTTAAAACCACAACATTTTTCATACGAAAGGATTTCCAAAAATATCATATTTTTAGAAATTCACGATAATTTTTCAAGTTGCTGATAAAAATGCAATTGATTAAAACTTTTTAACCAATTAACCAGAAAGTTGTTTTTTAATAACACAGAAAGAAAACTCTTCAAACCAACTACTGTTTGCCCAACAACCTTTTCCTGGAAAGGATATTTTCTATCAGAAAAGCAATTTCAACAGAAAAGTTCTGATATGGTCTACTAATTAGAGCATCTGGTGCATCCAGCTGGCCTAAGGTAAGATCAACTATGAGTATGTAGCAGCAGATATTTGCTCAACCCGCTGTTTCAGATCATACGCAGAAGAGCCATCGGTGTCTCCAAGAAGCTATTCCAGTGCCTGCCCCGAACGTCCTTGCCATGAGCCAGACCCTGTCCTTGTCCAGTCTGTGGCAAAAAGGAGGACTGGGACCTCCCTTCTGGCAGGCGCCTGGGGATGAGGAAAACGGCCCATTTTCCTGTTAACATCTAGCAGAGAGACACCGTATCTCATGTCATTAGGATTTAGCAAGAGGTGAGACCAAGAGCTGTTTAATCACCAGAAACATGAAGACTAACCCAAGCATGCCCTGGGTTCTCTGGAGGAGGTCAACCAGCGGCAGTGAGGCATAAATGTCTAAGTCCCTTCCAGACGTCCTGCCTGCTTCTGCCTTGAGCCTCTAGAAACAAATGCAAGAGAGAGTTTTCTACTGAAAAAATATTTTATAGCAATCAAAATGTTTGGGGAGAATATTTTGATGGGAAAATTTTGATTTCATCACTCTCAGTAAACTTTCTTGCTTTGTTTTTTTTCGAAGTAAGTGTTAAAAATTTACAGATCTGTACTTTTAAAAAAAAAAAATTATTTTGTGTTAGCAACGTGGGACTGGCAGGGACCCTCTGAGCACTGGGTTTCACACCCACATCTCATAATCCCATATGTGAATTGATCAAGCTCCATCTTAAATGGCCTCTGGGGCTGTTGTTTTTGTCCTTCCCCCATCCCCATGCCCTCACGGGATGGTTGCTGAAGAGCTTGCACTGTCAGATCCCTTCATCAAGCTTCTCCCGAAGCTCATTAACTGCCAGATGATATCCATCAATACTTGTGTTAATAGCAAATCTTCTCCCTGCTTTTTTTAACCCCATTGGTTTATTTATAGACAGAAATTGCATCTCAGCCTTCGTTCTATTGGGCTGAGCATGCCTAGCTATTTTAATCTCCTCTGATAATACAGGCTCTCCTCTTCTCTGCTCACCTAGAAGTCCTTCTTTGCAGATGTTCTCGACTGAATTAATATGAAGTGATACCAGGCAAAGAAAGGTTAACCTGACACATGCTACCTTTAAGAAACCCATATGGCAACGTAGCTCATTTTGTATTTACTTCCACATCCATAGTTATTCCTTCTTTCTGTTCTTATGCCCAATCTTAAACACCATTTATCCACCTAATGGGTTTGAACTTGCTTGAATCAATCTTTTCTCTTTCTTATATGTACCCATGTAAATCCTCATAGGAAATGCCACACGGTGCATTTCAGTTTACTCCGTTTCCCTTACTCTGAATTTCACACAGTTTCTAGTCCAAGAACAAGTTTGCCATAAAGAATTAATCTATTATAGAGACAAATACAAAAATACATATGAGAAAACATATGTATATACACACAGAAATAAAATACATCTTACACATGTAAAAATGTGTGTGTACATATAAATATATATATTTACGAAAAGGACAGGCTTATAGAAAAAGAAATACATAACAAAAATATAAGTGAATTTTTCAAGGGAAAAAATTGTCATAATGTTGCTGAGTCAAACTTGGGACATAATATTATCAGAGTAGAGGGAGAATTTGTGGATCAGACCTCTCATTACAGGTAAATGGCAACAAGTGCAAAACACGAGACAGGGTTAATGATTCCTGGAATTTGTCCTTATCCACTGAAATAAAAATACTGTTTTGAGTGATACTTCTTGCACTTTTCTTTATTTAAGACTTGCTGCAGTCCGGCTGTAATGGGTTTTACAAAGCCACTTTTTGCATTGTTAAGCAAATACATTGTTAATTTGAGAAAATAATATTCAAAGCTCAATAAACATTGGTAAGTATAGCATGTTATTTAGTCACATAAATTCTTTTTAACATACTACTTTGATTCAACAGATAAAAATAATTCAGAATTAACTTGCTAGACTCAGACCCTAAATGCACGCACAGTTTCCATGGAAGTCAGAATGTTGTAGGGCAGAATTTAGTCTATGTGTTTAATTCATCTTAATCACTATTATTAATTCATAAGTACTGTTTCCAGAAATGTATTCAGTTAGTTTTACATTAGTCAAAATCAATTGTATGTGATTTATTTTGATCATTCAAGATTACAATTTTGATGTATTTGCTCTCATCCTGTATGTCAATCCAGGCGAAGAGGAAACGCACTGCTAACGAAGAGTCACCTTCTATCTATTCGATTTATTCTTTATTTCCCTTTATCAGGAATTCACATATTCTTTGGGCCATACCTGGTTCTGGTGGGCTTTCACAGAGTGGGATGATGCAGCAAATGATGAAATGTCATCGAGATGTCCAGCCAGACCTGGAAGTACAATGTGGTGATCGTGCCAGACTGGTGGCCCTAGGTGATACAGGTTCTCTGTTCGTAGCTAGACACAAATATAGGAGACTGGGCCGAAATCTGGCTCAGCACCATCACTTGTCAAAAGTGGTTCAAATCCGATCTTCATCCAAACCAACAACTTTCTGGAGACTGGTTTCAAATAAAGGGTTTAGCTTCTTCTGGACCCCCACCAATTTCTGTGCTGCAAGAAACATGATATCCTTGTGCAGACTGGGGGTTTTGGGCAGGCCTGTGATGCCTCAGACATGGAAATTCACTTGGGACCTGATCCCAACCAGTCTTTGGTGCCTCCTGTGATTTCGGAGTGAGCACGCGGTTTCGAGCGCTTCTCTAAGTGGGGCCGGGCAAAAGGGCAGTACTTGCCGCAAGGGAGACATCCCCTGTCTTTGGCATGGCTGTAATGCTCTGCATGTCAATGTGCCTTCTGAATTAGATTTGTAGAGTTTTCCAGTTCACCAAACCCTGCCCCAGATATCCACCTTGCAGCGGCAGCTTATCCCGCAGCGCTGGCAGGCGCTTGAGTGAGAGCTGAGTGCAGGCAGGACGGCTGCACGTGGCCTGGGATCTTGCATCGAAATTAAGTGCCGTAAGGTGCACCAGTTTCACTTGGGAACTGGAAAACAGTATAGCCAGAGACAGCTTTGCCTGGACCTTCACCCCCAATTTTGGACACGTAAGGGGAGGGCTCAAATATATCTACGCCTGTTGCTTGCTTCCAGCTTGCAGGAACAGTGACTATAACCGTGTCTTACTTCCACAGGCAGCTTTGCTGGAGATCTGTGTCGGAATAACTTGCAGAATTGAGCCCTCGGTTTATAAATGTAAAAGTGGTAACTTCAGGTCAGCACAGTGAATAAGGGTTTTGTTTGGCTGTTTTTCTTTATCATTACGTTGAGCCCCACTCATGCTGTGTCTCCAGTTTGCACTTACTTGTGCTTGTTGCCAGCTGGAAACACCACTCACAAATAACACTGGATGTTAAAGTCCATTCAAATTCCGACCATGATTATATGCCTTCTGAAGAAGCTCATTAGCTTCCCCGCATATCTTTGTCTTTCTCCCAGTCTTTCCAGTTAAGTATTACCATTTTGAAAACAGCACTCCCATTTTTGCCTCTTTAATGGCATCTCCGGCTAGAGACATCTCTACACGGTGGAGAGATTAAAAAAAAACCCAAAAAATCACGGTCACAAAACCCTGGTCATTAAACCCGGGATCCGCTCGAGAGGAACCTCCCTCGCTTTGCATGGCGCAGGGCTGTTGTACAGTGAGCTCAGTTAAGCTGAATTCATAAAGCTTTTGTGGAATTAAAACAGCATGCTCTGTACCAAGATGCCTTCACTTCCTGTGCCTTAATCTTAAATCCTATAGTACTGTGGATCTTATAAATGATTGAGTTATTTTTAAACCACTGGATGTCTTCCAGTCACTCTATTTCACACTGGATTAATTATGTAAGAATACTGACTTGTTCGTCACTAATGTTACAACTTTTAAAAACAACATGCTGTTTAAATTCAAGCTTGGCAACTCTTGCCTGAATCCCCTCAAATTTATGGCACCACACCCATAGCATAATAAAATCTTTAGTGGTCCTTTGTCTTTTAGCTTGCCTTCTATTTTTTCTCAAGGGTGTTTTATGCTGGAAGATGCATACAAAAGTTGTCCAGATGTTATTTGTATCAGAGCAGGGATTTCAGTCCAGCTATCTGTGGTTGCAAATGTTTATTTTAATGGGTTATTGTGCAATCCTTGCTGTGTGGACCTCAGTGGCCTTATATGTATGTTCTCAGCGATGCCAGCACATTGTTTTTAGATATATTATTTTAGTCCAATAGCACTGTTACTGGTCACTGGGGGGAGCAAAAAAATGTAACACCTGTAGGAGCACAGACGATATTTTCGCCAAGGTCCGCGCGGCGGCTGGGTGCGAAGCGCCGGCGGAGGCGGCGGGGCCGGTGGGCGGTGGGTGGGAGCGGGGCGCGTTTCCACGTGCTGAGACAAAGAGCTCGGCTTGGTCAACGCAGTATGCGCTGGGAGTTTATTTTACCATAGCTGTTGCAACAGAGGGGTGGGTTTATTGTACATATTTGGGAGTCTAATAAAATCTTAACCGATGTTTCCTTGATACTGGAGTAAATTGTTTATCTCGTAACTAAAAACACGCTATGTGTACACCAATTAGGACCGCGGATTTCAGCTCATTAAAATAAATTTAAAATGCAAGTTTCATTATGTGCTGTAAAGGCTATGAACAATTGCTAGAGGAACATATCTGCAGAGCTCAGAGCCTTCCATCGAGCCTGTAAGCTGAGCCAGGCGGTGCGTAGTCCTGAAGGTCCGTCTGCAGACTCTGCTCTACCTGCTTGGGTTGTGTTGTGACCAAGGTCTTTCATGGCAAGAAGTTTAAAGCTAAATTAGCATGCTAAAAGTGCCCAGACTTGCATTTTCAAGAAGCGTGAGCAAGCAAGATGATGGCAATTAATGTAATGCAATGACACTCATTTGCACATGCAAAGAATCGAGCCCATTTAACCTTTAAGAGAAAACAGTTATTATATTTTAATGTTGTTTTATGTATTAACAGTCACATATTATTTTAATGTGCTTAATTAATATGGATAAGCTTAAGCCATTATAATGTCATTTAAACCCACATAATTTCTTTTTTGTAGGAATTTGTGTGTAATTTACACTGTTGCGTTCAGCTCCCAACGTTACAAAATCATGCCTAAAATAATTAGATTTAAAAAATACAATTGGAATTGTTCTTTGTCTTTTTATTTTTCAGCCTTAAACCTCACATTTTGAATTTCTCGATAATAAGGACCAGGGGCTGGTTTTTAAAAGCAAAAGTCCATGTTTTTAAGCATCATATGATTCCCGGAGCTTGTGCTTTAGTTAGATGGTACTAGTGAAACGGGTACCATCAGCAACGCAGACCTTGTTTGTAATTCTGCCCAGCCCCACTTGTTTTCAGCACTGTTCAATTACACAGGGCTTTTCCACAAGGAAATTAGTCCAAATAACTATCTTATCCTCAAATTGAAGGTATCATGTCAGTCGTGAGTGGCATCAATCCCGCCGTGGAGATAGCTTAATTGGGAGCCAGTGAAAGCAGTTAACAGATGGCCTTTTATAAATCTGGGGCTGGGATGAACATTAAATATTTGTGTTCATGAGATTATAGAGTTGGAAGAATATGCGACGTGGCCTTTCTGATGAGACCTCACGTGCCCCGCGCATGAGGCATCTCCTGCATGTCCCAGTGCATTCTCCCTTGTGCCAGTCCCCAGAACAAAAGGGTCAAATATTTAATCTTGGAGCTCCTCCATGCCAGGGAAATCCTGGGTATAATAAAGAACAAATCGTTCCCGCAGAGCCCGAGGCAATTCACGTCAATGAGATCCAGCTCTCCTTCAGCAGTGGGGTGAGAGCTGCAGACCCCGGTGCTCCAGTGGTCGCTCCACCTGCGGGTCGCGGTGCTTGAAACCCTGCAGCAATGCCTTGGTAAAAACAAATCCCCATCTCAGGTCTTGGCAGCCAGCTAGGAAATCAAGTGCTTCTCATTTATGTTCTGTAGAACGTAAATGTATTTGTAAATCTAAAAGCAGCTGCTGATGCTCAGCAGTAAACCGATTTTGTTTTACAAAACCTTTGCTGTTTGGTCTTAAACTAGCGAAGTTTTGCATGTATCCAGCACTCCTCTTCGCGTTTCAGGGAAGATTTTGTCTAGCTGCCTCTGTGACATATGGTAATGCTTAGTGTGTGCTGTATGGCCTGGAGCCATACCACTGCAGCCTGTATGCTCCTCAGATCTCCCAGGCTAAGGGAATCGGGACGAGTCAGTATTTGAATGCAAGGGACCTCCTAGAAAAAGTCAGAGTACAGCGTATTGTACGAGGACAAGATGTTCCTCTCTCTGGGCTGAAGCAATTCCCCACGCGGGGCTAAGGTGACTGTGTGCTCTCCCAGCGTTAGCCTTTTGGATGACACGGATTATAAAATAGACCACTAATGCACCGTAAAAGATCTCACAGATCTTAGCCATGGGAAAACAGCAAACAATCCCGCTTCCCAAGGTAACCCAGAGGAAGTGGTGGTGTGGAGGAAAACACCGTGAGACCTTTTCTCATCTTGTTTTTGAGGGGAGGGCGTTTCCATTACTGCCTTCCTTCGCAGGGTGCCTGCTGAGAAATCGCTGCTTGTCTTTCACACGGACTGCTCCCAGCCTCCCTGGGAAGCTGAGAGAGGTCCAGCGGCATCCCCAGCACAGCCCGGTGGGCACAGAAACCCACCCGTGTCTGTGTGTCGGGGTGGGAGAGGAAGGAAGGAGCGTGGCTTGCCGTGAGGGAGAGGGTTACGGGTCTGGCTTTGCAACTTCTTCTTGGCGATGTTATTAATTCGTTCTGGGACCTTGGGAGACTCATTTAACCTCTCTTTGTCTCAGATTCAAACCTCTACAAGCAGTTATTATAACATTTGGCTGCATTATGGCATTGTTGAAAGGCTTAATTAAATTAAGTGTTCTGAGATCTTTGAATGAAAGGTGCTATCCAAGTGAAAGCTTGTTGATGATGATGACTCTAAATTACGAGGCCAAGTCCTTCACAAGCTTTACTCAGTCCTTGGTTAGACAAAGTTATTTTTAAGCACTGTATTTGATGTAGCATTAAAAGTGTTTTGGGAGTGCCATGTGTATAGACATGACATCTGACCCACAGTGGGAGTGATTTGTCAATGGATGGTTTTAATGGTAGGAACCAACCATCATTCACGTACGGGCAAACATGTGCTGGTCACAAACAGATTTTTTTTTTTTTTTTTTTTAAGTTTATTTGAAAACCTTAATTGAGAAGAATGGCTAGGACTTTTAGTTATTTCAGGAGAAATGCTGTCTCAGGTGGGAAATGAGAAGGAACTACTCAATGAAAGTAGTTTGCAGGCATCGTGGTCAAAAGATGAATAAACAGATGTCTTCGGTCTTCAAACCTGTGAGTACATCCCTGAGAGGACAGCATGAGAAGTGTGTTGGGGCTTTCACTAGTATGGTATCTCACCAACAGCAAGGAGGCAAAATTCCAAAGTCCTCTTTTAATTTGTATTCCTTTGTTAACTTAGGCAAAACCTCCTGTGCTTTGGCAGGAGGGCTGTAGCCCTAAAACTCCTCTCCTTTCTTCTACCAAGCTTCTCCTCACCTGTTTCTTCAGCTCAAGTTTCCCTCTACCAGAATCCCTGACACACTCATCCTCAGGACCTTTTCTCATTTGGCATCTTTTCTTCTGAATTTGAAAGACATTGTTTTCCTAACTGCTTTTATTGGGAAGCGTCATCCCCCAATATTACCTTACCAGCAACCCCAACAGGCCATTTTCCTCTATCTCTGTTGCCATCTTGAGCAAACTATCAATTCTTCTCAGCCTTTCCCACCAGCTTGTTTTCCTTTTTTCAGAGTTTCCCTCTATTGCACAAAACCTACCTTATCAAAGTCACCAGAAACACAAGTGTAAAGACTTTATCAGGATATTTTAAATGAGCTAAATTTTTTTTTGTGGGTACCATAGGCACAGGACCACATCTAGTTTTGGAGTCTGGGCTCATTAAAGGTCTGCTTTACAGCCTTTTATGTAATAAGTGGGAGTCTTTCAATAGACAGGAAGGATGATATTTTGGTTAAAGCCTTCAGGAGACCAGGATTCAGCTTCTAGCTCTGCATGCTTCCTGTGTGGTTTTGGGAAAGACACTTTGTGCCATAATTCCCCATCTGCAAACTAAAGGTGATATTACATCCTGTTTCTCACCTTCTCCCTGCAAGCTCTGTAAAGCCGCAGAGGCTGCAAGCACCGTAGAGCAAATACCGTCACTTTTACATGCAGGGCTTTCCACAATAGCGTTTCACTCTCTGCTGAAGATTAATGACTATTGTAGTGCTAATAATAAATAATAATTGTAATCGTACATAATACTTTTAGCCTTACTTGCACTTAAGGTTGATTCTTCCAGACTTCCTGGAAGTTTATCTTGGGACCAGCCTGAGCAAAGAATAATCGTATCAAACCGTGCTAAATAAGGTGGATTTCTTTTCTCATATATTTTCCCTCTATTTACTGAAGAAGAATGAACAGTAGACTTAAGACCATCAAACTCATTTCACCTTTGTTATATTTAAACTAATTAGTCTCAGAGATGAAAAACACATTTCTCAGATTCCAGATAATCTTAAACAAAACACTTCATGCTGATTTTATTCTGCTTCTATCTGTGCAAAGATTAAACAAAACCCACAGTTGGTTTCATCTGCCAGGCTCTAAAAAAAATCGTGCCACAGAAAGAGAGGGGGAAAATCAATCCAAGGCAAGGTTTGCAGTGCTATGAGTTTGCTCATCCTTAGTTTATCTTCTGCAAATGAGCATGTATAAAACAGTCCACCTACTGTTCTAGTTGCTACGATATAATGCAGTTCCACTGAATGATCCTGTTAACCTAACCTTCAATTTGCTGGGATTTGAACTCTGAATTACAGCTTACTAACATAGTTTAACAGCTGGTACAAGGGCTTCTTTTGAATTTTTAATCACATGAATTAAAGATTGCTGGAGATGCTTTTCAGACCTCCACTAGCAGTGATCCAATGTACAGAAAGACAAGTATAGGTAGCCCCTAGAGGATTAAGAGCACAAAGGTACCACGGCTTGTGAAGCTATGCTGCACTCTTTGCCTGCCAAATTAGGAACACTAGTGCAAATTAGTCACATGAAGATAAATTCACATTATGGCTCCAAACGGACCCCGAGACATTTAGCTTGATTTTAAAATCCCTTTTTAGCTTGCATTTTTATACACAGTGCGCATAGCACAGAGCACAGATTTTGAAGATGCAGCTTAGTTTAACAAAATGTTTCTTCTGTTGCATGTATAAAGGGAACACAGACACACACACAAGCAAGAGAGAGAAAGAAATATATAGAGAGTGATTGCAACTGATATCTGGAATGCAATGAAAACAAACATGACTGTCTGTGGATGTTTCAGGGTGGATGTAATCATTTGTTGCCATCGTACAGTGTGCGGAATGCGCGTGTTTAGATTTTGCACTCTTCGCGTCTCCCATTATTTATTCCAAGAAGATCTTTCTTATTGAGGCTATTTCTCAGGGAAAAAGAAAAAAAAAAAAGGAAAGGAAAAAAGACAAAAATGTAGTTCAACTGGAAGCTTCTCTACCCTAACACGCCAGCTGATGAGTGCTGTGAGAACTTGGGAAAACAGACCCTGCCTCCCAAGTTCACTAGCCCTGCAAGCCTGAAGATCAGCATAATAAAGTGGATGGAGTTGTTTAAACAAAGTAAGTAAGAAAAAAAATAAAAAAAAAAATTAGAGCAGCAGGAACAAGAAAGCATGTTGCTTCTTAATTATGCTGTGTTCTCTCTCTAATGGATTGGCCTCCCCACACGCTCTAAGTAAAGCAACTGGCATGTGGCATCTTCTGCAGATAGAGGAGCAGTGGCAAGGGTACAGCTGTTCGTGCTGACACACAGGTGTTTGATTTTTGGATTCGTTAGCTAGACAGATTTTTAAGGGTGTACGGGGGAATCATCTGCGGTTGTTACACAGAAAGTGAGTTGTCCAAGAATACCGGAGTTAATTATTATGTAAATCCCACTCCGCAGCCAAGGCTCGGAGCTGGAATCGGAACCGCGTCTCCCCCGCTCCCTGCCAGCTCTGGGTCGCTCTCTGATTTCCTTGCTCTACCCTTTTCATTAAGTGCCGCGTGTGAGCTGGCAGCGGATGGACAACCGCGATAGCGGAAAGGCAGGAAGGTCAAGTGGCGACGAGAGGCAGCGGCAGCCGGGGTGCTCGCCGCCCCTCGCAATGGGCACGGGATCTCTGGGAAGATAGAGGCGGGCGTGCCAAGTCACCGAAGAGGTGATGCTGAAGCTACGGGGATGCTTTTCGCAGTCCTGGGGGAAAGCTTTAAGATCAGCAGGTGGGGAGAAAGTTCAGACGGAGCTTTGGCAGCCTGCTGTGCTTGTATGAACAGTACTTGCTCCTGCACTTAGGGCTCATACCTGCATTAATAGCACTGAGCAACAAGGTGGCTTTGGGCAGTGTGTGGTTGGGGTAGAGTACATATTTGAGTGGAAACTGGGAATATCACCACCTCCTACCAAATTCCTTCTATGGATAGCCAGTGTTTCATCCTTTTTCTTTTGCAAGTCTCTTAATGTAACTTTGCCTCAGTTTCCCCAACTAATAAGTTATGTGATTTCATCAGATGACAAATATTATCTAAATACAGGGCAGGGTGCTATATTTCCTGTAAACTACTGATATATATAAGCCTTTATATTTGTAATGATCCGTTCAGAGCAAGCAAATGAAGCAGAGGTGTCAAGAGTGACTGGAGGGACCTCAACATTACAGGTTTTGATGGGCTGCAGGGGACAGGGCCAAATTCTCCTCCCTGTTCCTTCAGGGCTCCTGGGGCAGATCAGAGGGCTGCTGATGGGTCTGCTCTCCGCCCACACCAACGGCTCAATGGGGGAAAAAAGCTAAAACTTCCTGTCTGGCCATTTTTTGACACAATTTCACCTTGCAAGAAATTAAATTTTGGTTTGTGTACTCTGGGACCCCGGGTTTTGTACTTTGCACAGGTTGGTAGCCCCACCAGGTATCCATGCCTCTCTGCCTGCTGCTGCCATGGTAGGTGCTGACCTCTCAAGGTTGCATCGCTCTGGTGATGGCTGAGCATCGCTTTGACGGGCAGCGCCAGAAGAGCAGCAGGAGCAGCATGGCCAGCGTTAACGCTTTTCTGTAATTCAGATTTGAGTGATGAAACCGAAGAATGCGGAGCAGCTGGGAGTGGGTCTCAGAGTGCTGATAGTGGGCAAGCTGGGGAGTATCACATTTCTCTCCTGGGAAAAGGCATTTTTCCTCCTAGAGTTAAGTCTTTTGTTTTGTTTGTGTATTCTGCTCTTAGTTTTGCTCCTTTCCCCGTAGCTGACAATGGGAAATAAATCAAACTCTTGCTTGCATCTCTTCTTGCTTGCAGTTTCCCAGGGAGGAGGAGAGGAAGAACACCTCAGCCCGTTCTCCCATGACTCCCAGCCTTGCTCACTGATCTCGAAAGCGATGCGTGCCCTTGCCGTGGCAGCTCGCCCGCCCCGCACCCGGCCCGGCATCGCTACACAGTTCCCGAGGTCTGGATATTACCATCCATCACAGCAGCTCTGGTTCCAGCGCTTGCTAAACGTCTGAATTTCCTGCTGGCTCAATGAACAGTTTTCAGCTTGTGGTACATTATATAGCTACCGGGTGAATGGGACTGAGCGTTCCCGTTTGGCTCCGAGTGCCGTGTTCACCTGAGCTCGCTGGCAGGATGAATAGTTCACCGCGGTTCTAGTGCTAACCCCCTTTGTGAACTAGCAGTGAGCCATGTACCTTATTACAAAGGCCGACAGCTCCCTGGAAACTTAAATCCACTCTTTCTCCTTTCCCTACCATAGGGAGCTATAAAAGAAAAGGACTTGGTTGGTAGGCATGTAATATAACAAAAAAACCCTCTGTTGTGGCAAGATCCAGACTCCCCAGTAACAATGAGGATTATGCTCTCGCATCGAAAATGCAGTTGCTAGTTTTAACTGCGGTACCTTATTATGGATTCCTACAGTGTACATTTATGTCAGGGGCTCGGATGTTTAACTTAAGTCAAGTCCCGGGTAGAAAAGAGAGCTCAGCATCTTCTGGTTTCTTTGATATGGAGGGAAATGGTGCAGCTCGATATGCCGTTTTGATGCTACCTTCCCCCAAACCACTTCTCGGAGAGCTTTAAATAGCCTGACACTGGCGCTGGGCAGGAGCTGGCAGAAGAATAGATTTTTTCATCTGATGGCTCGCCAAGGTTGTTTTCAAGAAGGAGAAGTAGAAGAACAAGGGGAAAAAAAATACCCAAAACCCCTTTTACGTGCCAGTCATTCATTGCCTGCCAGTTCCCATGGTTCTCCTATGGATGGTAGCCATATAACTATTCAAAAGTACAGTAAACACTGAGGAAAGTGAAAAGAAACTCATGAAGCAGAGAACAGCAAAGGAAAAGAGTTGGATATGGGATACATGGTAGTAAGAGTCACTTAAGGATCATTTTAGGATGCACCGCGAATGCTTACCTCATTGCCTGCAGCAGCTGGACCAGCATGCTGTAAGGAGGACCGCATTTCTGCTGAATGGGGGAACCAACTGGTGATACAGCGGCACGCATTGCGGGGTGGTGGGGAGGCAGTAACGCTTTTCTGGGGTATCAAATATGGAAAAGAAGGGTGTCTACAAATGTCATTCAGCTGCACTTGGGAAGAGTACGTATAGTCCTTTGCGTGGACTGGTAGTCCCAGGGGACTTGTGCTGTCACACTGCTATCTTCTTTTCTGCTCTTTCAGCCTCTGGAGTGGAGTAAGTGGTTTGGTTTTTTTTAATTTTTTTTTTTTTAAATTATTATTAGTTTTTGTTTGTTTGTTTCATAAGTCAGGGAAGGAACAGAAAAGAGAGGAGGTGAAATGTTATAGTTTCCCTCCCACATACCCGATGCACTGACGTGAAATAATTTTTATTACCTCCAGGGTAAGGGAGCTGTAGGTAGAGATGGTCTTTTATGAGACTGCTTGTTGCAAGGGAGATACGCATTGCCGTCACTGTATGTAACGTATTTAGCCTCTGTGGGACAAGGGAGGCGGTGTACCAGAGAAAACATACTTATCTCATTCAGAACAAACTTTTTATGTAGAGAGAGGGGTTATCACTATGGATTTCTCTGGTACCGTTAAGCGCAGGAAAAGAGCTCAGATGTGTCAAAAACTTCCCTCCCTGTGAGTGGTACAATGTGTTTTTCATATCGGTACCCCTTTAATACTTTCTTTAATAAAAAATCTGTTTTATTTGACAAATTGACTGAAACCTTACAGATTTATTTGTCGTTTACATTATGAATTACACAAATAAAACCGTACCGGATTGGATCTGAGGATAGCTTTTCGCTGACTCTAAAATAGCATATCCTAATTAAAAGATAATATGAAGTCTCACTGCCCCGGGACAGTTCTGGGATGGCTCATTTCTCTCTTGAGCTCCTTGTGCCTGAGGTTGGTACCTAAGAAAGACACCTGGCTCCTTGCCGTCGTCATGCCTTTTGCTATTCTCCCTGGTGCCATGTGAGGGTCCCCCCTGCATTCCTATGCATGACAGGTTGTCCCCCGTTTTTTGCACTCTTGTGTAAAGTGAAAATTCATAAAAGGAGTTATTTATGGTATCAAATTATGCCCTTATGTATTTGTTTAGAAAAAACCAAAAACACCAAAAAAAAAAACCCCAAATCAAACCAGCCATTCCCTGAAGGAAGAGAAAGGTGCACTTGGAGAAGAGGACTCTGAAGGTGAGCAATAGGAGCATTTAGGTGGCTGGAAGTATTGACTCTTGTGAAGATTAGAGGAACTGAAAGGCATAACGAAACGTTATACTTCCCTACAGCCACAGAAAGTCTTCGTACTTGAGCAGAGCAACTTTACAAGCAATGTGTAAAAGACAGTGATAAGCATCTGCACGTATCTGAGGACCGTTAGACTGCGAGGATCGTGGCGTTCCCCAGGAAGATGAGACCCTTGGTGCTGAGCAATATTAGTCTGGGCAATCAGAAGGTGGATGCTGGGATGGCCGAGGGTCCACTCAGGTTTGCTCGGCACGTGCTCTGTATTTGTGTAAATAGAAGAGGGTCCCAGGGAGATCGCGATTGTCTCACCAGCTCCCTCACCAGCTTCCAGACCCCTCTCTCGTGCAGCTGCAGCCATGATTCATCTCTGTTCCCATGCTCTCCTCGCCAGTGAGAGTGCAGCAGGCACCTGGTGTGCTAAATAATCCTCAAGCAGTAGGCTCAGAGATCATTAACTCTTCAGTCACCATATGAGGGTATTTTGTAAAGCACATGCCTAGCAGTGGGATAGGAACCCACAGGAAGGCGGTGGAAGCCCTGTTTCTTATTGAAGCGGTGTAATGGAGGAGCATCATGTTGCAGATTTAATGTATGGGGCAGCCTATTTTAGAGAAATGGAAGGGAAAAAAAAAAAAGGGCAGTCTTAAGTGTGTATGGGTCTTCTCAGCACACCTGCAAGTAATATTGGAGAGGACAGATGTGAGAGAGAGATATGAAAGGCTGAAAGCCTCTTAGTCCCCGTCTCAGCTGTAGGAAGGTAGGGAGCATTGCAGTATCAGGGGAGTGTCTGAGGGAAGTCAGGCTGAACGCTGATAAGCAAAAGGAGGCTGAGAGCTCCCTTTGAATCACTAAAACCGGAGATCAGTGCTAGTCTGGTTGCTCCTCAGGTTGCTTCCAGTGTTACACGTCAAAAGGCTGGGATGGGGAGAGACCGGCCGAGGAGACAAGGAGCCCCATCCACTGTGCACATCTTAGCATCCCTGCAACTGTTCCTTCCATCACAAGGTTTCCAGTGGTTTAAGAAGCTCCTGACCCTTTCTGCACTCATTTCAAGGAATGATATGGCCTTGTACCACTAAAAAAAGGTACGCAAAGGGAAAGAGAGTTAGCAAGGGCTCTCTTTTGGACTTTGACTCTTTGTGCTCCAGCAAAGGAGGGAGTGGGAGGAATGCACTTGATGCGAGCATGTCCCCCTGTGACTCCAAGCTTGTGCAGCAGGTTGTGCACCGACCCCGCGATGTGAAGCTTCCTTCGCTTTCCTGATCATTGATGGGGGAATTTGCAGCAGGGTGTGCAGCTGAAGAAAATTTCCTATCCTACAAAAGTAAATGCTGCATGTGTCTAAGGCGACACGCCTAGCGTCTACAATACACATTAATAAAAAAAAAAAAGTCACACTTGCTGAGAAAAGAGACGTCTGGTCATCTGGGACCAAATTCTGACTTTGTTCATGAGCTGATGAATAATTCAGAGGGCCAAACTGATATCCAAGCAGCAGAACGTGGGTGTAGACCTCTCGCTTTGCAATGCACCTACTGCGGGTAAGTCATTGCGCTGGATGACCGGTGCAATTCCAGGGACACAAAGTGCTGGAGGAAAGACAGGAAACCTGTTTAAGTACACACACACAAAAAAGAGATGAGTTAGAGTAAGGTTATTTAAAGCTTAAAAGAATTTGGCAGAATGTCTATTGCTGTCATCCACTTCTCCTTCCTTCCCCTTCCCTGGTCCCAGTTCTCTGCCATGTTAACGTGTGCAGAAGAGGTGGCCTTGTCAAGCTTTCAAAAGGCAGCATACTGAAAAGGTCAGGGAAGTATAGTATGACAGAGCATGTAAGTCATTATCATTCTAATATTGCCTTTGTAATGAGAACGAGAGCAGAGCAAATTATTGTGAAATACGCTGTAAAACTTGGGAAAACATCATAGTTATATTGCTGCCTAAGTTCTCATCGCTAGCTTTAATGACGAGTGGATTCTATGTGTGTCTTCATAAATGTGCTCTGTAGCTTGGAGGAGGCTGAAATAAAAAGATTTGTGGCAATTTCCATGGTAACTATTCATTTTTCCCCCCAACCGCATAAGGAAAACTCGCATTATTGCAAGGTTGGGAGAAACTGAAGATAACTAAAGAGCTTAGGGATTTTGTTTGATTTTTTGTTTGTTTGTTTTGTTTGTCTGTTTGTTTGTTTGTTTTAATTTAAGGTCTGTCAAAACTTTGGCACTAATTCCTGCCATCTAAGTAACATGAAACCGAGGGTAAGGTGTTTTTATTATATCTGGATCCATTTCACTCATAAAAGTCCCATACAGTATAATTTTATTGCTAGCGATGTCAGGCTATTTACCTGAAGTATTTGCTAGAGATGATCCTTTTGCAAAGATTTGGGTGACTGATAACTCACAATCCCTTATAGATCCCTGAGGATAAACCAGTCAAAAAATTGTGATGTTCCCAGTGTGGAGCGCTAGCTGGTAGAAGAGCATACAGAAAAATAATGACCAGATTGGAGAAATACCTGTCCTGTGGAGGTAAGTCCCAATTAATTCTGGGTGCTTATTTGCGGGTGCTAGCTGTGCTGAAGTAAGTCCTCCAGACCAACTATCCACCCCTGCAGTGGACAGCTAGACCAAGAGGCTTCGCTACAACTGATAGCAACTAACAGAGACACAAGTCTGTTTATGTCCTACTGCTGTGTACTGTTTAATGTTGCTTCATGTTACTCTTCTATATTCTCATTAATATACGCGTTTTATCTTACTCTGACAAACTGCAGCCTTTTATACACTCAGAGATTTAAATAAAGTAGATTATGGGTTGATTTATGTAAACCATTGAAAACTCCACTTGAATGGGTTTACAAGCTGGCTTTTGTCAGTTTGGCTTTCTTTGATATCTGAGATTGCAAATTAAAATACGAAATGAAATGAAAGTTATACCAAATGTGCAATATGTCATTTATACCAAGGAAGCTGGCATTTCAGAGGAGTGAACTGTATGCAATTTAAGGCTTTGATCTTCAGGTGGAAGAAGCTGCAGGCAGAAAGTGCTCATGGTTTTTCAAAACCAAGTTGTGATCACAGGAAACCACCGGTGGTATGTTCTGGCTTAGGTAACTCAGAGAAACAGAGGGAAATAGGCTCCTTGCCAGGCCACGAGTATGATCCGGGTCAGGTAATAATGCTACCATGGCACTGTTCCTCACGGAGCATTGTGGTTTTGGGATGTTTTGTTCGGGTTTTGGAGTCTGCAGTGGACCCTATGGAGCATATGAACCCTCCACACAGGTATAGGCATACCTGAGTGGCTGTCCTGAGTTGGACTAAAGGTCTATGGTGGGTTGGACTGAAGGTCCCTCGATGCCACTGCAGCCTCTGGCAGTGTCCATGAAATCAGGACAAGGGACATCTCCTTGGATTTCTTTTGAAACACTTCTCTGTAAAACAGTGATTCAAGATGGCTTGTGAACCTAGATTGGGAACATCTGGGATTTTGCTTCAGGCTCAGCTGTAGTGAATGTGAGAAAAAGTATATCTTCACGGTTAATTTTTAGCTTAGGCGACAACATTTAATGGGGCTGTTAAAATGTTTAAAAGATGTCACATACATAAGCATTTGTGGCTCCTCATCTGGTGAATGATCTGCTCTGACCACAGCATGCACTTGCTTTACATGAAAGGACTGGAGTCTCGCAGAACACCAGAAACCCCTTGATCTCAAGGTTTCGGTCCGTTTGGTGTTGGCAGAGTCTGCACAGGAATAGAGACCATGTGAAAGTCTGTGGGCTCCTTGGCTTTTGGAGGGGAGGCTGGTGGTTCTGAGAAGCCCACCCTCACCCTCCACCTCACCTTGGCAGGTGGCTGAACTCCTCCAGAAAGTCTTTATTCAAAGAAGATGAAGCACAGGACTTGTCTCATAACCAGGTGATGGCCTTCAGAGGAAAATTTTGAACTGAAGAGTCTGCCATACCAGATAACTATTTCCCCTCATATAAATTTGACTAAGTAAGTTCTCAGTACTTCAAAATATCAGGCTAGAGGTGCATCAAATGTCCAATGAGAAGCGTACGGTGGTGAAAGAGTTAACTGTAGCATCATTAGTTTTCTGAGAAAGCAGTGGGGGGAAGAAATCTGGACCCAGATTCCAAATTCTGGTTCCAGCTAAGCTTCGCAGGGTGAGTTTGAATCTTCTCTTTAAAAGGCAAAAACAATACGGTGCCCCAGTTATTCTTTTATTTTGCAAAATGTCAAACTGCATGTGATCCATTTAATTTCTACAAGTGTTCCAAACGAGAGAGCTGTCTAGATGTTCCTTTGATTGAGCAATACCCTGCATAGCAACTATAGATTCAAACGTCCCTAAAAAGCTGCTGTAAACCTAATACACACATGCAGAGCTTCAGTTTGAAACCTGCTCTAAACTCATTTTTGGAGTTAAAACTCTATTTAACCTGTAGTCGTAACTCCTTATTGAACTCTCCTAGTCTATTTTTCCTTCAATCTGGCTTATGAAAATGATGGCTTTTTTTTTTTTTTAAAGTTGTCTATAAGATCTTCATGTCATGATGGATCTGTGCTACACGTTCACCTCCCAGAGCTGAGAAAAGGTCACTGGCGGTTCACTCTCTCCTTAAAATTTGAGAGAGTGAGTTGCTCTTTAGTACTAAAGTTACATATAGAAGCTGTGAGACATAAAAACAATATTATGCCAGCTTGTCAGAAATTTGCCAAGCAGCTGTCCCTCAGGTTTCTCGTAGATGTGTATATGCATATATATGGCATTTTCCAAACTATAAAGGGTCTGACATGCAACTGAAACAACTAATGGCGATTCACTCACCGAACAGAGGACATGGCTAAGAGAGTGAAAACCTTGGGTTTTTTTTTTTTTTCCCTTTTCTTCTTTTTTTGTTTTCTCATTGGCAAGAATGTGGACTTTGTTTGTCATCTTGTGGGCCTACCTATAACAGTCAAAAGGTGAAATGCCTGAATATTAAGCCATAATCCATCATTGTACACACACTAATTACTTTCTGTCCTCCCCTTCTCTTGTCACCGTGGTCCAAAGCAGGTTTTCTGAGACTGAGTACATTCATCTGAGCTGTTAGCTGCTACGCTCCACCGCATCCTTGTATGATCTGCCTAGTCTCAGTCCCCCAGAGGAAATTTGTGCATGCATACTGTATGTGAACTTTAGATAAATAAATAAACACGAGAAACAGCTTCCAGATAATTGAAAGCGAGTGAAGGAGGGAGCAAAAAGAAAACAATTTCTCAGGGGAGAAGAAGGCTGAGGTGGCAGGTATGATTAAAATCCATATGATTTATGAGTAGGTGCATTACTAACGTGACAACCCCTTAGTGTTTGTTTGTTTTGTTGCATTTGACAATAAAGTTTCTTTTTTCACCCACTTCTCCTTTTTTTTCTTCTCCCCCCCCCCCCCCTTCTCCTTTCTTCCTCTCTTTTTTCCCCTTCGTCTCCTTGCTGCAGGTTTTGCTCAGGAGTTAGCCACTCAGGAATTCCTAGTGCCTGACTGAGCAGTAATTTAGCAAGCTCTCTTGTGCTCTTTTCCTGTCAGCATTAACATGTCAATTCATTTTAATAGTCTGGGCATGCGCAGAGGGGATGCATTTTCTCAGTAGGTATCCCATGAGCCCACCCCGTGGTGCAGAAATGTGTTATAGCTTGTCTCAGGCCACAGAGACTTCAGCAGGTTTATTTTCATTATGGCCCAGCGTATTTGTTAAGACAAAGCATGAACAAGGAAAAAGAATATATAAAACGAGACTTTAAAATATTAAATGGGATCTGCGTGTCTGATTGGTAATTTATGACCTACGCACAGAATAGGTTATAAAGGCTTTCTTTGCGTGATATTATTACATGGCAGGGTTTCAAAAAAATGCGTGCTGTCACTTCTTCTGGTTTTTTTGAAATTAAATGATATCATGCCACATTGGGAATTATCTGTAATCATGATTAATAGTTGAATTGGCTTTTATATTAAACTAGAATTTACTTGCCATCTTTCTTATTAAAGAGCCTTCAGATAGATTTGTATCTAATGTTTTGCCTCAAGTATATAAAACCAAGGACTATGCAGTCCAAGAGCCAATCCTTTGATTACAATACAACTTTCTATCTTAAAAAAAAAGTTGAATTTTTATATGCTTTGAAACTTATGAGTAGAAATTGTAGATTTATGAGAAGAGAGAAGGAAAAAATTAGAAAGCTACCGCTTGGCATCTTAAATGACATCTTTCCAGATGCAACCTAAATTAAGTCAAGGTATTTTGATTGTACAGTACCTTAGCGTAATTAAATATTTAAGCACGCTGAGCTGTGGTAACAACATCCGTATGGTACAAATACTTTTTCAGCCCAGCTGGACTCAGCTACTTTATCTAAGTGACCTGAAAAAGGTAAGATCATAGTTTATTTTTAAAGGACTCTCTTCATCTAAGGAAAATACACTTTTGTGGTAGGTTCTGCCTTTCCTGCTCTCCGGGGGGTGCCACTCTCTGCAGGCGCATGGAAGCTGAAACGTCCTCGAACTGCGTGGGAACGTGCTTGTGCTGGGGCACAACTGCAGTTGAGTAGGTGGAGAATTATGTCAGGAATCTGAAGTTTGGCCTGGGGATTCCCTCTCCTTCCACCGTAAAAGGAACAAACTTATTTCCTCAAAAAAGGAATCCACAAAGTACCTTTTTAAGGAACAGGCTTTGCTTGATGGTGGTCAGCAGAGCATTTCCCAAAAGTAGTTGGCACGAGACCTCACGTGACAAAACATTATGGCACAGCGCTATAGAAAAGCAAAACAAAACCATGCTTTGAAGCTGAGTTATGTATGTCCGCTGGTCAGACAGTTGCTCTTTATGGCTTGAATAAGCGAGTACAGCGACAGAGGAAATACTGAGTCTAAAGGAGTGCTGCAGCTACCCAGCAACAGCACATCTGTTAAAAGTACGAGCGGTGACGTGGTTCATGCTCAACGTCTGGAGGATAATACAGGAAACCTAAAATTGGTTTCTGGTGAGCCATTCTTACGGCAGCAAAAACGTAGTTCAGATAAAGTAAACTCTGAGACTCTGCCGACCACCGTGAGAAAAAATTATATCGGTAAGGAAATGTCAAAAGCTATCTGCTCGGTGAGAGCCTACGACTTTGTCAGCGGCACGATAAAAATGTCCTGGATAGTTGTGTACGTGTGTCACCAAACCACCCGTGGTCACAGCCCAAAGACCTTATCCCTCTGGGGAGGGTTATTTTGTCACCAGAGCGTTTGCGGCTGGTGGGTCTCAAAGAGGTCCATCTCCTGGTGCTTTTCGGAAGTTGGGTACCCATGGCGCACAGCTGAGAGCTTGTGTTCACTGATGCTTAAAGGTAAACTTATGGAGAGTTTCAAGCCCATCCATACTACCTTTCTGAGTCCCTGTCCTTAAGAGCCCTGTTACTGCTGAAAACATAGTGATGGGGACAGCTTTGGAGAAAGTATTTTACTTTTCAGAGTAAAATATAGACAGGCCAAGAGAAGATCAACCTAAGGTGTCTGTTGGCACGTATTAGTGACATTAAAATATTTTCAGATGTGGTTTCTAGGAGGTGATGTGCATGAAGTGAGGTTGTCTATGGACGTGTGTGGTTATATGATCCAGTAATTGAACTCATTGGCCAAATGTTGCTCAAATTTGACGGATGGCCAGCAGACACAACCAGTTTCAGTAAATAATAAATTAGGTAGAGAAGAGAGATTTGAATTAACATCCTCACACACCAGCATTGTGAGCTTCTTATTAGGTACCTGAGAGTCCGTTTCTGGAAGCAGGAGGAAAGAGAAAGAGGTGTTAGAAATTGCCCAAAGGGAATAAAATCCTTAATTCAAGTGTCTGCATGGCTTCTCCTAAGTCTAATAAGTTATAGGGCCAAACTTTGCTCCATGTAGGAGTTTTCTACTAATCACAGTCTGGGGAAGGATGCATAGCCAGCTTTAGATAGATAAGCGTGATAAGCAGAGGATTAAGTTTGAGAGCTAATTCCCATGTAACTGTCTTTTCCCATAGAGGCTAAGGGTTCACGCAAGGAGGTGCATCCCTCTGTGCCAGACTTTACAAACACACACTCTCATCCTGCAAGTTTCACTGCCAAGTTGCTCTACCTTAAATCACTTGCAAGTAGAGTTTGAACCGTAATTCATGTTGGATTCTGGCAAAACCGGGAATAAAGATGTAAGAAGTGTAATGGTTTGGTTCCTGAGAGAAAAGGCAGGGGAAGGCGGTGGCGGGGGGGGGCACTTCACGGCCACAGGACAGTTTCACCATGTGGGAAAAACGTCTTCCTAACTCTAAATAGCAAATTGCAAAATCCCTGAGCATTTCAGGAAGATCAGTCATAGCAAAAAGCAACACAGGAGGCGGGGAAGGAAAGTCTGAGGCTTTAGGAGCAAGACAGGCAAAGCAGGGGAGCTGCTCAGGGGAAGGGGTGCGCAGGCAGACATGAACCCCCGAATTTCCTGATCGGCAATAAGAGGCTGAAAGCTGCAAGGGAATCTCCCAGCCCAAGTGGGCAGGAGGACCCCGCCATCATTTCCCATCCACCACACAGCCAAGTGAGGAGCAAAGTAATTGCTTTGGATAGGAGGCACAATAAGACATGAAATACAAGCATGTCTTTCGTAGAATTTGTAAGCCATAAAAAGTATTTTAATAACATCTGGTGCAGGGGCGTGTTGAAGCTTAATTAATTAATCCTTGCAAAGGACTCGGAAATTCTGGGATCAAAGGTGTTGCAGAAGTGCAAAATGCCATTATTATACCTATAAATGTGTGCTTGTTAACTTAAATGCTGTTTATTTATTGCCGCTATATACTTGTATAGCAGTATATATCAAGTATATTACGAACATTTTAAAAGTACACTTTTTCATCACATAAAGCTGTCCCCGTCTGAGTCCCCCTGCGCACGCGGGAGGTTGCAGTGCCGCGGTGGTTAGCGCGTGCTGCTGATAACGAATCGCAGAAACACGTAACTGACTCCGATAATGCCTCTGGTTTTTTTGGTTGTTTTTTTTTTTGTGTGTGTCTGTGGTGTTTTCCACTCTGTAACGTTTAGAGGGATGCTGCGACACAAGAAGCAGAGATTATCCACAGCGGCCCATAGCCATGGCTGAAGCCTAACAAATGAACTTCAGGGTGCATTTCAGCTTGGTATGTGGTTGCAGTTTTCTGCTTCCCCTCTTTTCCTTTCTGTTCTAACATCTGTCCTCCACCATAAAAAAATACTAAGTTTAAGTGGGTCTGTTCCGTGCATGTTTTGACTAGATTCATTGAATTGAGGTCTCCCGTCTGCCTGGAGTTTTTTGTTTGTTGGTTGGTTGGTTTGTTTGTTCCTTGCTTTGTAGCCATTTATAAATAATAGAAATCATAAGCAATGTTGTGTTCCCACTAATTCAAAATTTAGCGTCGGAGGTTGTTTACAAATCAGAGGAGCAAAACACATGCATCTTCAGCAGTCAGTTAGAATGCAGAGTCTTTTTTTGCTCCTGTGTTGGAGTATATAGTAAAATTATACTTTCCCTAAGATTTGTTTCAGCTTTTGTTAAATGTTTGGCTGTACAGCTTCCCATAGTTACATGGAATCTTCTTCTGACTTACACTGGAAAAAAAGTTTAGAAATGCGCTCTCTGTGATTCGTAGCGGCATTATTTAGACTAAATTTGTAAATTCTGTGCAGATGACAATAGCATCTTTGTAGATCTTTTTAAATATAAATGAAATATGATTTTTCTTTCAAGGTACAAAATGTCATTAAGGGCTCAGGTGGTTAAAATCAACATGAAAAATACATGCTGCATTTTCCCTCCTTAAATGCAATAATGTAATCAGATTTCAAGTCATCTTACCTACCTCACTTACAGCTTTATGGAGATTAATTAGTTTTTAGCCCCCAGTCACATGATCTTCTCTGACTGCCATTTAGCTACATTTGCTATCTGACTTGAACCTGTAAGCTGTCTCCAGCCCCAGAGGACAGATTAAATTTTAGTATTGGTTGCCTTCTTCCTTTGATTTAAAGGTAGATAGTTATAGCCGTAGTTCAATTATTCTTTGCTGTTAATTAGCCATGTGTTGTCATCATTTCTTTGGAAAAGGCACGTGTTTGAAGAAGGAGAAGAAAAATGGCTCAAAAGTAGGAGACAACTTCTTTCTTCTGGCTGAGCTAAAAATTTTTTCCTGATCAGGTGCAGAGCCGTAAAACCGCTTTTAATTCACATCTATATCACCTCTTGCAGCTTTGTGTATGCCTGGCTTTTATGCACTGCTAATCGATAAGGTTACCTTCTCACTTCAGTAAAACAAGCTGATCAGAAAGGAGGAGAGGAAATATTTCAGCTTCTCTTCCTCAAGCAGGAGAGGCGCGAGTTTGTGTATGGCTGTGACTTGGCTTTTGTTTTCTAAATTTTCTCCTTAAATTAACTTAAACATTTATTCTATAATGTGATTTTATGTAAAGGGAATGTTTTATTCCTTGTTGAGAATGATTTCGAAGGCCATTTAATATCTAAATAAATTCCCTTCTCCTCTCCTAAGTGTATTAGACACGATAAACGTACAGTGGATAAAACAGTGTGTAGACAAAATCCTGCCCTTAATTCTGGGTATCCTGTTTACTTCAGTGAAATCCTCCTTTCTCAAGTAAGAAGAGCACATTTTGGCCCATACTGTGAAAAGACAAGAAACAGATAAGCTCTAGGGGAAAAATAAAGGGATTTTTTTTTGCTGTTTGTGATTAAAAATAAAGTAAATAATAAAGGGACTTGACTAGTATTGTTGCTTAGGATGGTGTATAACCGGGCTTGTCAGCAGCATATGACAAAAGATCAAAGGGATCTCTGCTTCACATAAGTAAACCAGTTCTTGGAGTAAAGGCACGGGCTGCGTGGTTTTTCCTTAGGTGAGAGCTGGGAGTGAGTTAAGATAATGAAAGTGTTATCTATTACATGTTGAGAAAGCGTCAGAGCCAAAACCATTAAAGCCTTTATACGGACATTACATGTGGCTGCCTATTTGCCATTTGTTTCCTAAATTTTCTGTAATTTGCTTTGCAGCAAACATTCACCTTGGTTAAATAGGACTCCTCTCAGCAATATCCAGCAGAACCGCGGCGTTTCCTGGCTCCGGCCATGAAGGCTCCGCAGGATTTTCACTGCTCAGGTGTTGCAAAGCCTAATCCTTATTCAGGAACCAAAACGATCCACTTTCCTTGCCTGCGGTGCTTGGATCCCTGCCTTTGGCAGTAGCCCCAGACTCCTGCAGAAGATGAAGACATCCCTCCATGCCTATAGATGGAAAGGCGCCAACATGGATGCCATCAGAAGGACGCAGCTGAGCATATGCTGAGAAAATTGTGGCATCCATACTGTACATGGGGAAGGGCTGACTGAACACACCAGTTTGTTGAAGCTTATGGCCCTGAAAAGGAAACATAGGTTTCCTGTAAATGTCATTCAGGGATATGCTAACTGTTATTTCCTGGCGCTGGATCATGATGCTTTCAACACATTCTGTTCATCTACCTCTGCTGCCTGCCTGCCTGGCTGTGCACAGCGATAGCTCTCCTGTCTTCTCACCTTTCCCTCCTCCCTGTGCGAGGCTAAGGTAAGAGAGACTCAGGCAAAGTGAAAAAAATAGCTTGGGGATGGAGCACCAGGGGAAAAAGAGATTAAAAAAGGGATGGTTCGGTGCTGCATGCCTGCCCGTAGCTGCCACCGTTGCAGGACAAGTGCGTAACCGGTGTGTTTGGGCTCCATTACTTTGACTCCATTATGAACGAACTGGTCCCCTGGTGCCATTCTGCCATGGCATTTCATTTGTACAGATTGCTTTCAGCCTTCATGCCTACGCTATGGCTGCTCTGCTATATAGTCTTAAAAGGTTTCCCTAAGTACCTTCTGCGATAAGAGTTGTCTCTTCGGCTGTCTGCATTCCTCATCTCCCTCCCTTCCTCCATCCTTCAGGTACTGTGTTTTGGAGTGGAAGTGTCAGCAAGTGGGATGGAGCATCAAGGAGAACCGGAGCCAGGCAACGCTGCCGTATCTCTGCGAGAGCGACGGCGGCTCAGCATCGCGCCGTCCATCTTCGGTCGGTACCTGGGCCTCGCTGCACCATCCCTCCAGTGCAAAGCAATTAAAGGAAAAGAGGTAACTGCATACAAATGCATCAGTTCAGGCTGCTGAGGGCATTATTCCAAGCCAGGAGCATAGACCCTGAGCTTTTGTTCTGGTCATAAAGGGGATACGTTATCTCTATTCCAGCTCCGCGCTGTATAATGTGCCGATGAAAAGCAAGTTTCTCTGCCTAGTGAATAAGGATCATTGTTTCAGGGATAATGAGGCTCCACTCCCTTTTGGCTCTCTCTGAAAGACCACAGCACTGGCGAAGAAACAGTGCCGCAGGTCCGCCAAGTGTCTGCTGAATGCAGTGGTGACAGGCGCGATTTTCACAGTTATCATTAAATGGCATGTGAGTGGTTTTGTGCGCCATGTTATACTGTATCAACCCACGATAAACAAGCAACTGGCTACAGGACTGCAACCTCCTACCATCCACCCTTTGCCATAATGCTATTGTGTTTGCTTGATTAGATTTCCACCCCCCACCCCCCCCGCACAAGTCAAGAAAAGAAAGAAAATAAAAATGGTATATTACGCATACAAATAAAAACAGAGCAAAAAAAAGTAGATTACAGTTGGGTACCAGTATGCCAATTTATTTTGTACAATTGGGATAAGTAAGGCTTTTATTAACATGATAAGGAAGTTATGACAGCATAAAACTAAGCAGGTGCTCAAATCACATCAGGACAGTCTGGAAAACTCTGGTCAAAGCTCCAGGTGAAATCCAGTGAAGTTCTAGTGCCTTTGAAAATTTAACATCTCTTTTTACTTGCCTAAGTGTGAATCTAAGTACTTTTATTTAGTGCTATCTGTGTTTGGGAAGCTCAGACCTAATTGCTGACATGTCATATTCAGTAAGAATAAGGAACCAATAAAGGTGTTTTTGTCATGATGACTTTCAAGAGATATTTTCATGAGCAAAACAAATCATGGATTTTATGAGAGAAAACCATTCACATTTGAAATAGAGAGTGTGACTTGCCAAAATGCTGCAGTAAGACCCCCGTGGTGCCGGGCAGGAGGCAGGGAGCAAGGTGAACACCTCATTTTGGATGGTGGTTCCCTGGACCTACCAAACAGAGAAAATATTGGAAATGCATGAAAAAGATAGAGTTAAAGAAAGCAATAGCAGTACTGATTTCTGTGGGGAGCATAAGCCCAGGAGATGCCAGGGGTTTGCTGGGGTCTGGTGGCCCACGGGGGCTCATCGGTGGCCGTCCCCAGGGGTGCACGACCCACCAGGGACAAACCGCACTACATGTATTCCCTGACCTACTGTGGAGTTTGGGGTGACCAGTTTTGGGTTACCTTAGCCATCCTCCTATTTCTCCTTTGAGGCTAGATGCTCGGCATTTTTTGCAAATCGTGCCACTTTGAAGTATCCCCTTTCTCCCATTGTCAGGAATGCAAACAAATAGCAACAAAACAGGCAAAAAGCCAAAGAAAGCAAGATTTAAACCAAGCAGGTCTACTTTACAACTGGCTCTGAGTGTGACCAGGTTCACTTGGAGGGGAAACATCTCTGAGGCAAATGGCAATGCTTAATGCAAGGAGCCAAAAGAATCGTTGCCATAAGGATGCCTCTTCCAGCCATTGCTAGGTGCAGAAAAAAGCACAATATTCCCTGTGTCGCCCGCTAGGAATGATTGCTCATGTAGGATGCATTATTTGATACCTGTTATTTACTAACGCAGTTGAACTAAAGACCTAGGCACTACTGGACCCAGTTCACGAATATTTATTGCACCAAATCCAATCTATAATATAGTGTCAGCCTTGTACCAAAGCAGGAGACAGTAGTATTTATGATTATTAGTACAATATTGAATCATCCTGAACCAATTACTGGTCCAATTACTGTGTCATTATTATCTTCTGAATAGGGCTTGATTTGTCTGTGATAAATATGATGCAATTAAACTACCTTTTTACATAATAAAACACTGCAGGTGTTTATTCTTAAGGGTTTACGGATACCAACAACCAATAGATTTAATTAAAAAAATCCTTGAAATAAATGTGAATTTCATTAAATTGTTCTAGCACTGGTGAATATTTTAAGACTATCTACTGAAAGATTCTCTCTCTATAATCTGTCTTAAAAGCTGTGCTAAGTGCACAAAAACAATGACTTCAGCTTTTTAATGTTTCAATAATTAATAACATTTCTTTAAATAATGTGTAATTGGTCTGTAATAGTATAACTTAAGAAACAAAAAAGTTATGTGGGTCAAATTGCTATTACTGTTGTGTCAGTGTGAGGGATAAATGTATGCTGGCTTAACAAAAAATCTTATTAAATTCAAATTTTCTGCTCAATAATTTTAAATTTAATCTTACATTTTTAACACTACAGCCATAAACATAATATTGACTTAACTCCAGTTCGGTACTAGCAATAGATACAGAACTACATCGTGCTGGCTTTATATTATAAAAAGAAAAGATCATTAATGTGAAACCCTACCTGGAATTATTTTGTCTCTCAATACTGTGGATAAATGGCTATAGCTTTAGCTATAAACCAGCCTAAGTCAATACAGTATGAATGTGTATGAAACCCGTTGCTGGGCTGTTTTATGCTGGTTTTCAGAAAGGTGAATTCCTTTCCCCAGCTTTGCTGCTGGACTGCCCTGTTGTGCAGGGTTCAAACGAACGGCGATGCGAGTATTGCCTTTCTCTATCCTCCCTCCCACGGCTGTATTCAGTGCTCTCTCATCAACGTTGGGTATATGTTGTATATGTCGGGTTTGTCTTTTCTTTTTTCTACGGGGATTGCAGTAGCATATGATGTCAGGAGAACCAGTAGAGCTTCTGGAAACAGGCCAGATGTTTGGTATTGGAAGTTTTTCTTGTGTTGGGGCAGAAAAGGCTCAAGGTTTCTTTTAACAGCACATCCAGTTAAGTCCAGGACAGGTAGGAGCTCGTAATCCAGTTTCACAAACACGGGTAGGGAGGGACGAAGCAGAGTTAGGCGGGAGCTCCAGAGGCACAGTGATGCTGACCCCCGCCAAACTGGGCTCGTGGACCCAAGGCTCCGCAGCAGTGAAGCTCCCAGGGCTCCAGGCTCACGTACTGCTCCAAAATAATGCATGCGTTTGCAGAGGATTTACCTTTATATCTAAATATTGACTGTCTAATACTTAGCAGGAGTGCTTCTGGCTGTGTTAAATAGCATTTCCCTACAGCTCCCGTCGGTGGCCGGGCTGCGGCAGCAGGGCAGGACACGCACCCCGGCTGCCCACCTTGCACCCGTGGGACGTGCCTCTGTGCCTCTGCACCGCAGCTTCGCCCGTTCCCTCCCATCCATCTTCCCTACAGCACGGGGCAGGCTGAATGATAAAATAAAGCTTTTGCAAAAGGTTTATTAAGCAAGACGTAAGGTCAGGCTTTTAGTTGCAAGGCTGGAAACGAAAGGTTACAAGCAAAACAAATATAAACACAATCCCAGCCTAAGCTTAAACAACTGGATTCCTTTTCAGTTGCTTAGTCCAGTTTCTCAGATCCTGAAGACATACTGCAGCTGTCGGGATTTGAAGCATCCTAACTTCTGCCCTAAATCCTGATCCTACGGTCAGGCACAGGAGCTGGAAGCTTGGCTTCCCTCCTCCTCCTCCTCCTTCTCTGGCCATAGCTCTCGGGGCATGTTCACACTCTTTTGGTCTGTGACAAGACCTATTTTTTTGTGAAGTGACCCTGCTGTAGACACAGCACATAGGCAGTGTGTCTTTCCTCCTCCTCCTCCTCCTCCTCCTCACCACTTTGGTCTGCTTTGCTGCTTTTCCCCAGCACCAGAGCAGGTCTGGGAGCTCCCATCTCGGCTTTGAGATGCTCATAAAGGCATTGGGGGACGCTGATGACTTCAGCCCCACTTCTATTCCTCGTTCCCATCTCAGAGGGTGCCCACTAACCAACCTTACCCATCCTTGCTTCCTAACATCCAGGTATGGAGTAACTCCTACAGCATCACTCTTGCTTGCTGTGTAGGACCCACCCAGAGGTACTAGCACCATGCATGAAGCACTGCACTGCCATCCCCCTTAGGGGTTTTGGCACCAAAACCGGCAGAAAGGATGAAGTTTAATAACATTTTTGACATGTTTGCAAACTAAAATCAAGACTGATTAGGCCAGAAACTTCTGATGATAGGAGCAATTAAATAGCCAAGGTCAACTTTGTGCCTAGTGTACATCGAGGATGCTTCACTCTCTTTGATGACGGTGCTCTGATTTATATTAGCCGTGGCCCTACACTGAAGCATGGATCAATAAACACTGAAACAGCAACACATTGAGACGGAGAGCTAAATTATGGGGGGAAAAAATAAATAACCCCCCAATGAAATGGCAATCTAATGGAAGCATCCTGGATAGCTAATTCTGATAATTCTTTCAAAGCAGCCAACACATTTGGGTTTCTACTGCAGTCTCTGCCTTCAGGAGCGAGGGCCTGTATCGGCATTCGGTACCAGTTTCTGAGGACTTTATCCCTGAAAGGTGTTACGTCTGCCATACAGCACCGGGTAGCATAGCAGGTCTCCAAGAAAAAAGTATTAATGGACAGATAATTGCTCACCTTGTAAAAATTTACTAGGAACCTGATACTTTTATCATTTGTCACAAACAACTCCACGGTGTAATAATGTAGGAAGTATCATTGGTGCTATAAAAAAGTGATGGCGCAAATTACACTTCTCTTTTGCTGAATGGTGCTAAATAGCAGGGAGTTCCCATTTTTTTATTGCCAGAATTTCAATAATTGTAGATGTACATTTGCAGGGATCAATTGATAATTTGGAACACATGCCATCAATATTTCATTTTCTCAATATTTTTAAATGAAAGAAAGAAGCCCAATTTCACAGTGGTAAGATTAAAAAAAAATCTCATTTTGTTTTCCTGTCTACTGTTAAGGAAGAAAGCTCATTTCTTGCAGCATAAAGGGATATTAATGAATGCAAAGAGCATTTTCCATATTGCAGAATAAAATTTACTGTTCTAACCAAAGATATTTTATATAAATTAAGAGTTTGTTTAAAAAAATCGAAAATGGGAACTCAATTCTAGACAATGCTTAATTTAAACTAAGTGTTAAAATAAAAGCAATAACACTGAGAATAAATTAATGAACTACAATTAACTATATTTACAATAAGTGGTTTGGTTGGAAACACCTATTCCCTACACTGATAAAATAAAACCTGCATTCTGCAAAAGCTGAAATAAGTTAAATGAAGATGCTTTTAACAAGGTTATTACTTAAGCAGTGACAGGTTTACAGATTTTAGCACCATTGGGTTTTCACAGGAGCTACAGCAAGTGCTAAAATAACACACACCTTCAGGTTCATTAAATTCACCAGTGTGATGAAATAACTGATATTTTTCTATATTACTATAGTGCCTCAAAGAACTGACTATAAATAAGATACACTAATAACAACTGTTTGCCGTGCTAAAACAATAAAATAATTCTTCCGGGCTTATATGCAAAGGAAGAAATAAGTGTAAGAAGGCAGACTGTTAGCATAGTTATATCTGGTGGCTTTTATTCTACGGGTACCATGCCTTCAGCCATTTACTTATCATAGAAATGCCCTATAAAATGTTTTATCATTCATTGTTGGCAGGAAGAAACTTGTTTAAAGGCTAGTTGAAGAGGGGGCTCCTGTCCCGAAATACTTACTTTCTAATCTGGTGTTTATTGAAGCATTTCTGCAGACTAGCTTATGCGAAGAACTGATTTTTAAAAAGGAGCATTTCAGATGATAGTAAATCCCACATTACACTCTGTTTTGGAAAGAACCAACACTGAAAAAAGCAGATTTCTAATAAATCAAGGGAGTATGGCCTTTGGAGACCTGGGAGACATATGGACAGTAATAGAGTATCTCAGGTTGTTTCATGAACGATTCCATCTGGATGAGGGCTCGGTGCTACTCGCAGCCTCCTTCTCCCCTAAAACACCTTCAATCTTACCCGCAGCCCCTATCTCAAATGTCAGACCACCTGGGATCCGCAGCTGTCGGGCTGAAAGCGGAGCTGCCGGGGCGGCCCCGCGCCGTGAGCCGCCGGCAGCCACGGCCCCGCTGCCATCGGCTGAAAATCAAGGGAGTTTGGGCTGCGGGGTTTGCACCGGCTGTGGTATTTAATGCTTCGTTCCCTTTTATGTAAAT
This sequence comes from Gymnogyps californianus, assembly GCF_018139145.2. Classification (NCBI taxonomy): domain Eukaryota; kingdom Metazoa; phylum Chordata; class Aves; order Accipitriformes; family Cathartidae; genus Gymnogyps; species Gymnogyps californianus. The sequence goes on from NC_059477.1 coordinate 40,458,680, forward strand.
ATATATTTTTGATATATATGTATTTTATATATATGTGGGTGCATACATATATGCGCACATGTGCATGCGAACATATCTGTGCATACCTAAAGAGTTGGGATAACTATTTCCAGTGCCTGGTTTTGGTCTCCACGGGGGGACTTGGGTCTCCCCACGCTGGTGCAGGGGTAAAGCAGGAGTCTCTCTGCTGCACTCAGAGGGTGCAAAACCCGGGTAAACGGGGACAATCGACCCCGGGATGTCACAGGCTTGCTTAAATTTTGCAACGCTATGTCTTTCCTCTGGATGATTCGCATTTTTGTTCTCTGGTAGAAGTAAACTGTATTTCGGCAATTTGTGTAGTACCAAAGCATGTTTACACTGATTGAAAGATTTCCTTTCAGCAGCTGTAAGTGACATTTGGGTGATAGTAATAGTGCTGCAAGGTGTAAAACTCAGCCGCAGGGTTTGAGCTAGCCCACTGCAAACCTGGTGCGTTGTGTGGGGAGTCTGGGAGCACGGGGCAGGAAAGGAGTAAAGTTGCCAACTGCTTGCTCCCTCATACGACGGGGATTTTGGAGGATGAGTCCCATCCATCCATATTTCCCAGCGCTCTGATGGTGCATGCACAGGAGGTGTGTTAAGCCTCTCTCAGCTGCTGTCTGAGCTCCCCACAGCACCCAGTACCTAAAATCACAAGGAGAAAAGTCCAGCTTGAGGGTTTTCTAACAGTGGCTCCATCCTTTCTTGCCAACCCAAACTGATTCATAGTGTTTGAAGACTGTCTGCTATCATTAAAAAAAACCCAACAAAATATCTGTAAGCTACTGGTTTTGCTCACACCGTAGGGATGAGCGTGCAGCCGGCCGTGCTCCGGAGGCACCGTTGAGCGAAGGAACCGCTGGATGCACATCTCAGATAAGTGGGATACGAACAGCGCATTGCACCTGGGCAAAAACCTTTTAATTTCTCCACATACTTCATAAACCCCTTGCAACATCTCTCTGAGAAGAGCAATATGACCATTTTATTGGTGAATAAACAAAGTCACAGAGACATTAAATGAATTCTTTGGCCTTGGGCACAAAATAGCTGCAACTGGCCTGTAAATGAAAAAGATGTTTTTCATTAGAAGTTCTTTATCTCAGGAGTTCCCCTCCCACCTTTGTTTTACATGGACCGCACTTACCAGCCTTTTGAGGAAAATGTTGGAGTTATTAACTTATTTACATTTTTTGTAAACTGTGGGAAACTTGAGGAGTGAGTTGGTTTTGAGTGCCTGATGGTTGTTAATAATTCATGCTTCATGTGAAAAGAAAATTGATCAGAAGCATCCTGGAGAGACCAATCCATGCTGCCTCTGTGATCAGCTGAGACACAAACTAAATACGAGGCATGAACTGAAAGATATTGTTGAGAAAAACTGCACAAGCCCATCACAAGCCAAACGGCGTGGCTGGCGAGGGGTGTCAAAGGGAAGAGCAGCGCGGTGTCCTTTGAAGCCCGGTCATGGAGACAAGGATGTGGGAAAAGATCCTGCAGCGAAAAGTGGTCAAAAGTTCTTAAGAGGAGGACGAGAGCAGCTCCATTTCCTGAAGGCAGCACTCCAGATCAAACAGTCCTTTGTGGAAATGTTAAAAAAAAAAAAAACAACCCCATCATCCTGGGATGAGGATGAGCTCCAGCACCTGGGGCTGGATGGGAGGTCAAAGGAGGAGCACTGAGGGATGTCTGTAGATGCTGAGGCTGAGGCTGTGCCAGAGCTGATGAGATGGACCTGTTCTGTCAAATGTAAGAGTTTATATTTTCTGCTAAAAAAAAAAAAATGTTCAGAAATGATTCCCAAATGGAATTTGGGAAGTGTTTGCTGGGCTTTAATTTCATCCTGGATCCATTGATTCATCCTTTGTTTCTCTATGCTGTTCTTCCATTTAAAGTAACTTCTGTTACATTAGAAATCACACATATCTGACCAAGACAGACAAGAATTTCACAGTCTCTAAGGAAATGTGCTGAAGGAAGGTTTTCTGGAGCCTAAGCTTTCGCTCAGCTTTTCAGCTGGGAATGGGACCTCCTGTCCATGTGCTCACCACAGAGGGAGCCCAGGAGAAGGATGAAGGACCAGTGTGAAGGAGGGTGCGCAGAGGTCGCTGCAGGCACCTGCCATTTCTGGAAGAGTTTCTGTTTTGAGGCATGTGTTCAGTTTGGATAGGTAAGCCATCATGTGCTGGTAGAATTTTTTTCTCAGGTTTTTTTCTACGTATTTTAATTGCTACACATGAATAAGCACATAAATTAATGTTAGATGTACTTCTTGTCTGTGTAAGTGTGAGCTATATAGATATATGCATGTACATATTTATGTGTAGCTATCAGTCTTGCTATCCTACTTGTTAAGGTAATTGTGTCATCTAAATTCTGTCATACTTGGTTCAGGACAGATTCATTAACTGTTCTTATTACCCTGGCATCTGAGCACCTATTTCATTGAGGTAAATCCAGAATAAATCCCTTAATTTCCCAGGTTCTTTCACCATTCTTGCTTGGAAATAATGAGAGATGCTTATACTCAAAGAAAAATTAGGTATCTGACACTGAAAAATACAGTTAATTATGGTATACTAAGGCAGAAAAATTGAATTAGTATGCTTATACAAATTATTTTCTATATCTTGGCATAAGAACTAATGTTGACCATATTCCATGAATACTGCTATTATCATCTTAGGTATTTTATATATACACATATTTTATATGTATATATGCTTCCAACATATCAGTCTATCTGAGGGAGGACCTCTCTAGCAGCAGTATCGGGCTGCATGTTGCTCTCCTCCACAGCCAGGTAGAGCAGGAGGAGAGGAACTGTGGATGCTCCGACTAACAATTTCTCTATCTATTTATTTATGCATCCAAATTAACAAAAGGAAAAAAATCTTTTGTAATAATGTTCCGCTATACATTACTGAGTAGCTGAACATCATGAGATGTTTGACAGCCTTCATGATAGATGTAAGAGAGATGTCATTTTGTTACCTAGGCAAACAGACTACATTGTATATAGTTTGTCTGCTTCTTAATATCAGTCTTATCTTTGTGATATCTGGGTACTGTAATTTGTACAACAAACAACCTAGTTTTTCTTACCCTACCACGTGGCTGGTTTTAAATAGTGGACTGTGATACACAAAAACTAGGCCAAAAATGGATTTTAAATTTCCTTATCTCAAGAGAGAAGTCCACCGGCATCCTGAATCAAATATTCCCCAGTATTACAGGGTAGTCTTCACCTGTCTGGGGAGAGCACTTTCTCTTTGCCCATGTACTGGATTCACTCCAGAGACCAATTTTCCTCTGCATTGAGCTGGAGCACAGCTTTTAGGGCACGTCAATGTTGAGCGAACCACTGTCTGTGCGACCAGGGTGAATCCCATGGTGGCACATTTTGGTCCAAGAACTTTATTGCTCTGGTCCATGATACACAACGGCTTGGCATAAAACAAGTCAGTTGTTTACACCCTACAAGCACTATATGGTAACCACGAAAAATTGTTTTGCTCTTTAACCCACCTGCGTGAAGCACTGATGCGGGTCACCGCATCCCATGTTTATCTCTCTGTCCCCAAGATGTCGGACCACGAGGAGCAAACGCAGCCTGGTTGCAAGTGACTTGTCAGAGCAATAAACTGCCGCCATGGTTTGTCAGTCCTTGGCCGGTCTGTTGAGATGCTAGACAGGGTGCCAAGTTTAAAGCTGTTTCTAATGATTTGCCACTTTGCTGCTGAAAACTGAAGTAGGAGTGGGAACACGTCTGCTTTGGCCAACCAGTAATCAGTGCTTGAAGGCTATAAGCACCAAAGTACTTTTTGGCCACTATTGATTCATTTTCTGTAAATTCCAAGGGGGTTTTATTATTTTTTTTCTTTTTTTTTCCTTGCAGGTTCAGTTTTTCCTGCAGCTTTTGCAGAGTGCCATGTCCACAGGCTGGTTTAGCAAAGGCCACTGCTCTGCATCGCTCTCCCATGGAGCCCACATGAAAGGCAGGAGTCTGGACAGAAGCAGAGCCAAGGTTTGTAATGTATTGCTCCTTTACAACATTGGGGTGCTAGGGCTGCTGGCGTTTTCAGGCACCTTTAAATTGTGCATCATTGAATCCTGGAAAAATATGCAGAGATCTTTTCCATTCCCAGGTTTGAATTGTTTCCATGAAGGTTTATCCTATGTCCATACATCCAACATTCAAATATCCTTCAGGAAGGGAACCCCGGCCCCCGGTTGAGAGTCTGCCGGTCTCTGCAGCGGTTTTGCACAAGTTGTCTAGAAAGGGGACAAAGTTTCACGGGCGAAGATTTGTGGGATGAAGGTCTGAGCAAGAAGAACCGTACTTCCCGTTGCATTCCTCTGCCTCGCAGTTCAGCTGGGAGCTTTCACACATCTCACAAGCTGCTTCGAGCCGGTGCGCTTCACAGAGTGGAAAAAGGAATTGAAGAAGCAAAAATAAATATTAAAGCACGTAAGAATTGAATATCGCCTATTCAAATAGCAATTACGCCGTTGAAAACAAGATCACCACACCTGTACAAGAAAAGACAAGCGAGCCCAAAACATCTGGTTGGATCCACCTGCCAAGCACCTGTTTCGCTGTTTCAATGCCATTTGATTGCTGGAGATGTAGAGGCTCTTGTGAGGTAATGAGTGATTTTACATTATGCATGATTGAAAACAGGTGCTCTAATGCTGTACAATTCTATGCATGAATAATTCAGTTTGTTTAGAGCAAGATCTTTAAAAGAAGTATGGTCTTTATTTTTTTTATAAATATGAAGGTTATTCTCCGCAATGGATGGTGGCTGGTCTTTTCAGCAGGCTCACTGATGACCATTTTTGTATAATTTTATGGGTAGGAAATAACACTGTGAAAGGTAAAAAAAAATAATTATACCTAAAGCACATAAGCAATGAAATTGAAAGGTTTCTTTAGCAAGGAAGGGGGGAAAAAACCTGTCACTGTTTTAAGGTAGAAAGCCAGATGACTTTTGGCAAAGCCTGCTTCTCAACGCTAACAAAACAGCCCACGAGCTTAATTATACAGAGGGGTGAACGTGCCTCAGGGATAAGTAAGAGCTAGTCCATCTCTTGGTCCGAATTCCAGCTGCGTCTGAATACGTTTAAGAATTTGGGTTGGTTTTTTCTCTCTCTTTTTCCTTGTGATTATGAAAAGGTTTCTTGCGCAGTTCTATGCTTTGTGCTGGTGGAAGATGCTGCAGACTCAGGCCTTTATCTGCAGACCAGTTTCCGTGTTGGGAACTGCAGTATAAATCAGCCCATGCTCCTCACCACAGAGAATTCAGTGGCTGCTTGGGATCATCTCCCAAAGATGAGGAAGATGTGGTAGTCCAAACTGAAAGACGCAGCTAAGCTTGTAGCATCCCCTCTGCTTCTTCCCAAGGTAAGCAACGCCACTGGCGTGGCCTCGTGGCTTCAGCCAGGAGAATTTTGAGTCGAGGTGAGAAGAACTAAGCAGCTGAAGGTTTTCCTGCCACAGTGTATGTCTACTCTCTCCTTGCTTCCTCAGCTAGGGCTGTAATTTAGTTTAGTAACAAGGTCTGTAATTCGTGTCAGTTGTGGTGTTAGGTTTTATTATGGGAATCTTCCGCTGGGCGCAGCGCTGAGATCTCCCGTGCCCTTCCCAGGGAAGGCCTGTCACGTTGGCCAGTTCCCCAACTTCCATTGCAGCCACTCCAGCAGCTTCAGGGGTCCACAGCTGATTTGATGACTGGCTTGAAACAAAGCGCTCAGAGCGCTGCTAGAGGGTATTTCATAGCTGGTGGGCCAGATCCTGCATCTCCCAGAACAGGCAAGGTTCAAAAGCAGATGAAGAGGATGCCAGCCCTGCCAAGATATTGTGGTGGACAATGTGAAATCTTGGTGAGAGTGAAAAGAGTGGAGAAAGTGAGAGTGAACAGAAGCTGTCAGGTCTTCCGAATGGCCATGTCCTGTCCGTTGCTGTTGATGAGACAATGAAGTGGGAAAAGAGTAAAAGAGAAGAAAGGGAATGAAATTACTGATTTGAAGGGAGGAATGAACAAAGAGAAGAGGCTGAAAGCAATTATTAAAGCATGCTGCAGTGCCCTTCGCTAATTAAAAAACGCACCATGGTGCTAGAACACCAATATTTAGAGCTGCTGCTGATAGATAATCTGAACAGGTTTGGATCCAGTGGCTGTAGAGGGCGGTGGAATAAACTTCAACGTGTTGTGTGGGGTCAGGCAATAGAAGGAGGAAAATTCCAGAATCCAAAATAGCCAGGTGTGACCCAGGACCTCACTGGGTAAACAAGGGTAGCTCAAAGTCTGTGGCCCACACTGCTCAGGAGACGTCAGGTCAGGGTTCCCGCAGGACTTACTTAAAAGCAAAGAGTCTGTGACCGAACCTGGCTAAGCATGCAGACACTTAGGGGTTTAACTGAAGTGGATCTGTAATGTTCCGGTATTTTATATACAGTAAGTTACAGGAGACTGTAAATTAGAGTTTATAATATCCTATCCATTCAGCTACTGACAAAGTATCTAAGGTAATCTGACCTGCTTCACAGACCATGAGAAAATTCCTCATGTAAAGTGAAAAAGATGAATTACAGTGTTTTACGGAGAGGTAGGGGAATTTGTCTCAACTCAGATCTTGGGTTAATTCCCACGACAGGTGAAAGAATGTTTCACCAGGCTTTACTCAAATACAGTTGGGGAGGTTTAATAGATGCAGCCCTACAGGCCAAGGCATAAGATCTGCTCCCTTTAATGCATAGGAGCCAATGCCCATGCTATCAACAACATGGGCAGTAATCAAAGTGAAGGAAATAAGGGAAGAGGTCTCTGAGGGAAGACAAACAGCAAGGACAAAATATTGTAAAATGTCTGAAGTGTGGGGAAAAGGTGGGGTTTTTTTTTTTCTGAAATGATTAAGAAGAGGAAAACATCCTGGTACTGTGAGTCTCTGCAATAAGGAAAGCATTTTCTTTTCACTGGGAGTTGTTGTTCTTCCCTGTCATAAGAAGAAAATAATGAAATCTCATAATAATAACATGCTGGATAGGGGGAAAAAATGAAAAAGGATGATGTGACATCTCTTGGAGAGGCTGCTGCCTGGCCTCCTGAGGCGTTATCTGTCCTGGTGCAGATGACGGAAACTCACAGTTCCCACTGAGCAGCTGGGAGAAAGGCAGCACATTTCTGCTCCTTCCTGACTCCTTCCCACTACTTCATAAACCATAACAGCAACTGAAGGCTTCCTTCAGGTTGGTAGAAGAATTTCCTAGGGATCTACAACTCTCTTTTTTCCTTTTTTTTCCCCTTCTCTGTAACAGCTGCTTGATAAAACTCCTTAAATATTTATTTTAAATTTATGTTAGGGGTTACTTTTGGTTTTCTACTTTAAGTCCAGCACATGACCCTCCCAGAGATGCATCCTTCTCTTACCTCTGCAGAGCCTTCTCAGTAGCAGTGAGAGAAGGTGCCAGTAGCATCTCTACTGCTTTTCTAACTATTTCCACTCCCTTTCTAGGTACCGAGATGGCACGCTTGTTCTTGCAGTTGAATCCTGCCAGGGGAAAGTGTGCGCCTTGGTCATATTATGTTGGGTATTGATCTGTGGACCAGGTCAGGTGCCTGTAGACAGGAAAGAAGGTTTGGCTTTCTACCTTTATTCCTTTGTGTCACACCTTTACTGCACGGTGTCAGAAGGAAACGGAGTTTTCCAGAAAAATAGCCCAAAGAAAATCTTCAATTTCTCATTTGCAAGCATACATGTGTGATCCAGGGCTTTTAGGAGGTTTCCAGATGAGGCACTGGAAAGATGAACGTGGAGCTCTGATACCTATGTTGGGTATGAAAGCATGTAGTTTCTGAAACCTTTCGAGGGACTCAGATGGAAGCTGTTCCATAAATCGAAAGTATGTATATTTACCTTATTTTTATATATACCTCCTGTGATTTATTAGGTAACTGTTCCCTGTCATCTTTACCCTCCAACTTATTTGTCTTTGGTTTCCTTTCAAGAATTAACCAGGATCTGATGAATTTACAGGAAATTTTCCATTGCTGACTGGGAGATGTAATTCCCTGATATCTCTGTTGCTACAGCGGAGGGGACATAACAAGATACTTTCTCTAGGTACTAGTAGTCCCATTTCCTAAACCAGTAGTGCACTCCTTATTTGCAGTTACAATCGTGTTGAAACTGTCAAGTGTTGTTTCCACCTCTTTAATTTTCTACTCGAACGAAATCCTTCACTTCTTTGCATGCAGAGGCTGCTGCGGCCTGGATCTCATCTTGTCTTCTAGTAACATCTTCCAGATTTGTTTTAAACTGATTAGACACTGCTGAAGAATCAGCTTCTCTCCCCCGGACAGTACAAAGCCAAGTGTTGACAGAACTGGCTCCTGGCCATCAGCTACGTGATGACGCAGCATCGCATCTTTTGACAGCCTCAGTTTCGTTTGGGGCACTCTGAAACGTTCACACACCCTGACAAATTAAAATAAAATAAATTACAGGGTGACAGGAGGCTGCAATTAAAAAAGAAGTGTCAGCTTGACCAGAGAGTTGCTTTAATTAAAGGACTTATTCTATACACTGGAGCAAAGAATCTGAAAGTTATTTCTGCCCTTCTCATGTGGCTGCAGTTTCCCTCTGAATTTTGATTTTGAAAAACAGAAAATGATCCTTTTTATTGGGCTGCTGAGAGAAATTATGAGGAATGAGCTGAGTGAACTTAGGATTCTCTCAGTAGGAGTAGGAAACGGGGGAAATAGTTGTCCTTCCATAACTAGATAGCTTCCAGTGCAGTTTAGACACAGGGACACTAGTTTCTGGTACCTGCCTGAGCACAGGGGTGCATTTAAGTCACAAGGATCGCATGTATTGAGCCACTTAGATTCTTTGCTGGATGGACCTCATCCCCTCTTTAAGCAAGAGGAGGAAATACAGAAGGTCACAATGCCAAATATTATTTCTGAGGTTCATTTGTCCCTAAAGGTTAATAAAGCTTATTAAGAAATACAGTGAAATGAAGCAGAGTTAACTCTAGTATTTGAGTCTTCCCATCACCGTATCCTAAGAGATGTCCTGTGGTTTGACATATAATTAATATGTTTATTTATCTTAGCTTGCCTTTTTTTTTTTTTTTAAATGAGCATCACCATAATAGCCAAATATAAACATTTCATTCTGTTTCGTAAAAAGCCTATGGTCCATTTCATTGCAACACTGTTGCTTTCCCAGCTCCCACCAGTGACACGGAGGAGATGCCTGAAAAAAAAGTTCCCCAAAATTTTCTCACCACTTTTTCTTGAAGCGGCGTTATGTTTACAAACTTGTGGAAAATGTGCTGCTTTTGCCTCCTTCGAGTGTCATGGGAACACAAACTGAGGTCTGATCCGGTAGCACTGCTCGGTGCTGCCTGGTGCTTCTCGGGGGTCCCATAATCCACCCACGAGGTTGTTTCAGTTCATGGCGTAAAGTTACACGCTGTTTGCCAGCGCCTGAGATCCCAAACATGTGGACAATCAGGCTGGCTCAAGTATTAAAAGCTGACAATTTTTCAGACAAACATAACTAATATTTTTGTTAGTTATTCATGTTAAAACATTAAAATGTCCTCATTACTCTAAATTACATCATTTTTAACTTATGGGATGCTCAAGGAATATTTGTAAGAATTATTGGCTTTAGCTTATGCTGTTTGTAACTCACTTTTTATAGACTTGACTGGTCAGGTAATTTCCACAGTATTGTTTTTGACTCCTTAACTGGATCCCATCCAAGTTTACAAAGTGCTTCTACAGAGATAATGGACCACATTCCAGCATCCTGTGAAATGTCAGCTATATATCTAGTGTTAGATGTGTAGTGATAACCTGGGTAGGGCTGCCAGATGCTGTAATTTCTTGCTTGGGAGTACCAAACACCCTGAAGATACCAAGACAATTCTGCCAAAAGAGGGAAAGAAAAAGAAAAGGAAAAAAAAAAGGAGAGTGAGCAAGAGAGAGAAAGTGTCCAGGCACTCCAGTTTCCTGCTCCAGACCCTGATGCTTACAGTGCCGTCTTTACCTCTATTTCCTTATAAGAAAAGTAAATGTAACACTGTTAATTTACACCAAAGAATGGTAAGTTAGTTGATGTCAATAACAAACTTTCATTGTGAAAAGTACTAAATCATTGTTTTGAGGAAATATAGAAACCTAATATTAAAAAAAAAAAAAAAGGAATACAAATACTCTTATCTGAGTCCAATCAGCAGAGAAAAGCACGATGATAAAATGAGATCTAGCAGAAGTATAAACTGAAAGTGACAAATAATACTTTTTTAAAAGGGGCCTACTGGAATAAGTAGATCTCAGAGGTATTTGATTAGGAATATGTAATCTTCTCCTTTGAGGATATTTGTGAAAGTTATTCCTCAATGTTCAGAGGTTTCTCTGCTTTTCATTATCTTTTTTTTTTTTTTAAACAAGGGCCAGAACTGTATGCATGATTTTCTGTGATATATTCACATGGGAGGTATTCTTGAACTGGCCAAGGACACATCGTTTACAAGAAGGTCCTGTCAAGCATCCAAATGTCTTTGCTGAAGCTTCCATTTTAGATGACCCCACAGAATGTGAGAAAGCTTTCTTCTAGGGGAATGGCATCTTCTGGCCAGAGTTATGTCCAGAAAGTCTGCTGTGCTTAACCCGTCACTGAAATGCCCAGTGCAAATGAATTTAAGGGTGGAGGTAGGAATGATGTATTCGTGTTTTCTCAAGAAAGATGCCAGGAGAGGACTCAAGCCCTTGCTCTGATTTTTTCCTATGTGCAGAACTACCTCTCTGGTAAATAGGATTTCTGAGAGGGCCGGTTGGATGTTTGGGCCCTGCATCCTGGAGAAATCAGAAGAATTTGGGTTATCTTCCTCTCTTGACTTAAAAATAGCTCCAGTTAATGGCATTTGGAAAGTGTATCTCTTTGAATACAGTCTTCCACTTGTGAAGGGGGCAAAGTTTATAATTTTGGGTGGAAACCACGTGAAAGTTAGCTGGTTCATCGGGGTTTTGTTTTGACTTTTTTGGATTTGTTCAAACTCAAAAGTCAAAGTGAAACTCTGGGGATGTGAACCCGCTTGAATCGAAACCAAAAAAGCAATGTGCCAGATCTCCCATGAACCAAAAACCACTGGGTTCTCACAGTTCTCATCCAAACAAAAATGCACAAATATAAATCAAATACTGAACTAAATATCCTCTTTTGCTCCTTGTAGCTTTCATGGAAACAATGCAGAATATTAAAAAGATCTTCTCAGTTTTGCAGCAGCAACTACCAAAATATCCTGTGATCATTTGATAGCTGGCAGTTAATATCCTGATCTATTCTCTTTAGTCAGTAATCCAATCCTTTCCAACTAACGCTCTATGTTGGCATGCACAGCATAACCCCTTAACATCTTCCTCGGTTGTACAATTTCACAGGGAAGACTCTGCGTACAATTCACAGTCCTTTACATTCTTGCTCGAAGAGCCAAGGAGGGAGATGGAGTTGCAATTATATGAAAACTGCAAGCAGCGTGATCAGTACAAAGACAGGACGCTGAGCCAGTATATGACAAGCTGGAGTACTGAGAAAATATTTAATGATATTTTTCCCTGTGGTTTACCTTGTTTGAGAACATACCATGGCTCAGAAATGAGAGAAGAAAAAAAAAAAAATCAATGTTTTGCAGTACCATCACTCATCATGTACCAAACAGTTTCTAAAGCCATAAAAAAGTGCTAGTCATGGAAGAACAGCAAAGGTTTCATTTGTAACTAAGACACGCTTGTTTGTAATAACATGTGTGCTTTTAAACGTTGCCAAGTCGCTGAGGCTATCTCTGTTATATACAATCTTTAAATATGTAAGTGTTAAAAAAAACAAGGTAATGTTGAAGAAATGTTAAAAAAAAAGTTTAATCAGATGGTTGAAATCCAGTCAAACCAAAGACAACCTGTTTATGACCTTTCTATGCTAAAAGCTAAAAATGTCATTTATTTTCCACAAGATTAATTACCATCACTTTGGGAGTAGTGAGCTGGACATTATTATATGATGTCAATTAATGATTAAAAAAAAGGTGGTTTGCAAATGTAGCACCATAGTCCCTGGTGCATTACATCATTTCTGAAAGATCTTAGCACGTGATAAGCAAAGAACATTTTAACCTAAAAGTCTGAGTGTTACAACCTCCTTTTTGTTGTAACACCCTATGCACAACCTTTTGGCCTTGGAGTCACTTGCAATAAAATTAAGAAGTCAAAAAGAAAAGGAAAAATAACCTCTTAGAACGAGAAGACACCCTCCTGTTCTGCTGTCTAACTGTTAATGCAACAAAATGAGTCACAATATACGTTGGAAAACTTGGTGTTGATCTTAGTATGTGCACTGTTCTCAGCAAGATCCATCATAAAAATCTCCTGCTTGGAGTCGTAAGGTTGCTGTGATTCAGGTATTATAAACTGTATAATGCAGTTATCTCTGTGAGAGTGCCTTGAAAATTTCATAGGCTGAACGAAATTACTACTGCACTTGCCCAGGCTCTGCTCTCCCAGATGGGGTGACAATGATCATTTATGTGCCTTATTGAATTCACTGAAATATTTAGAAGGGGTTTTACCTACATTTTACATCTCCTTCTGTTATAACCTTTTTTTGCAGCAAGTTTGATTTCTTTGTCAATGACATACGTAACCTGATCCATTTTCCTAGGAGCTCTTCTCCACTTTTAGTATCAAAACACTGTAGACGTTCCTTTGTAAATGAACGATATGCATTTAAAATACCTTTGTAATAATAAATACCACATGAACATATGTATCAGGCAAAGGATTTCAATTTTGATGACACTTGCTTCTCAAGAACAGACATTCTGGAAGAAAAAAATGTTGCCAGCCCCGAATTGATTGACATTTGTTTACTTAACTCTCTCTTCTTGAAAGTCTGCACACCTATTTCAACCTTGAACAGTTTCCAACTGTGGTATACTGGAACATTTTTTCATTTATTAAGTTCAGTGTTGCCAACCCAAACAAAGAGTAATCAGTGATGATCCAAGCAGACCAAGCTGTCTAGCACCATACAATGTATCTGCATGCTAATTTTCAAATTCCCTCACATTTCCAGAGAACTAATGGGATCATTTTCATTCTGTTACAGCAACTCAACAGTTACTGAATCACCATCTGTGTTTTCGTTAACCTGAATCAGATATGAATTCTGTTATTGCAAGGTAGAGCAGCTTGTTTAATGATTCTTAATCTTTTCTTTAATTAAATCATGCAGCCAACCTGAAAAATCTATCTTAATGCAAATTAGGAGCTTTTTTGGCATTCGCTTACAGTAATGCACTAATAAGGTTAATTTATGAAGGTTCTCTTCCAGTCTGTACAGATGATATTTGTTCGCTGCATATTTTTAGCATATTGTCCTTTTTTGTAATATTTAAAAAAATAATAATTAAAAAAATGGTTATTTTCACTCGCACAAAAGAGGGAGGCTGTGATCTGCTTATTGTTTATTAGAAAGTTAGAGCACAGAAAATGAAAATGAGTCTCTCCCTCCTGCAAGTATCAGGCTATGCGGATGCGAAGGCACAATTCGAGGGCCTATTGAATTAAAGGGCCTCAGACGAGCACTCTCCTGCCTTTGGCTGCGGGAGAAAATCAGGCCTCTGTTCAGATAATCATCTTGAAGATATCAGGGGAGACAGAGAGTTTCTCTGAAATTCTTTTTTTTTTTTTTCTTCCCCCCTCGTAGGTGTGAATTAATAGTTTAAAGAGTAAATAATTCTTGTGAAATAAGCCTGAATACATTTCTCAGTTGCACAATTGCTTCAGCTCTGGGCTCTGATGATCTCAGTCAAAAAAATCTCTGTCTTTGTGAGCATTCCTCCCAACTACAAAATGAGTTGAATTCTGTTCAAGTTGCTGAGTAAAGAGTAAACTTTTTCTTTTTTTTTTTAGGTTGTTTTTCAACACCCACAAGTAAATGGGGATGGAGACTGTGAATTTCGACACACGGTCTTTGCTATTTAATTAAAATCGCAGAGGCTGGCTGGAAAGTTTTCAGCAAAGCGATTTTTGCATCGGGAGACTACAGATTCCTGAAATCAGGGGTTCTTTTCGTAGAAATTCGCCTGTTCGGACCAGGAATGATTTTTTTTTTTTTTCAGTTCTAGGAAAGGACTCCTCGTCTTAGCTAGAAACTGCAAAAGATCATTCCTCTTTTGCAAAAGGATTGCCCAACCGCAGCAGCAGCGAGGGCAGGCTCGTGGGAAGGGGGAGACCTAGCTCAGCCCCTTCCTTACCCCGCTCTCGGCGGCGGCTGTGCCTTGCCCTACCTCTTTCTTTTCCCTTTCTGTCTTTCCAGTTGGACTCGCTCCATGGCTGACTCTATTAACTATTTGCACAGCCCAAGACCGAAGCTTTTGCCCAAGGATGAGGGAACTTACCGGAGCTGTGAATCTCTGTGTTTAATTAAAGCAAATAACAGGATGGAACGGCTTCGGGATGGATGATCGAGAGAAACCTTCATTCGAGTTCCCTGTAGCCGGGGACTGGAAACAATATCTCACGCTATTCGTGCAATGATTCCTGGCTTTTTAAGTATTCTGGAGTGGCTGTTTTTCTCCGGCTTCAGGAATTTTGCTTTGCCCACTTTCACATGGGTTTTTGCATCCATGGAAATGGGAATGTGGGAGTTTTTAATCTTTCTTTTTCCCCCTTCACTTTGGAAAACTGTTTTCCAGCCATTAGTAGTCCTTTCTGTGTAATATTAGCACAGCAAGAAAGAAAAGTGATTGTTTTCTTTCCCATTTAATTGTATCTATGTGTTCTTAAGTATACTACATGCTTCGCTTCATGCTTCACCCACTTTTACAATCTGCAGATAAATGAGTATCAGCATAAGACTATTTTAATACAAACCTATGGTCTTGTACACTATCTATCTTCTCTAAAAGCTACCTATATCAAAAAGTAAAAAAAAACCAACCCAAAACAAAACAAAAAAAGCATCAAACCAACAAAAATCTAAAAGAAAATTACTGATAGCAAATCTTGGACTTTTTCCTGGGGAAAAAAAAAAATAGATCACTTTTTCTCCCCCCTTCAACAACACTTAAAAATACCTGACACACCCCTTGGTTCCTTTTAGCAGTGAGAGAAAATGTATGTTTGACAGTTTCATCCTAAAAAACAATATTGGGGCAATCTTCAGTGTCTTTTTCTTCTCTGTTTTCTCTTCATTTTCATTGTTTTGCCTGTATTTCACGGAAGGGTGACCATTCTCTAGGGGACAGGGCAATATTTGATGGGGACAGGGCAATACTTGACAGTGACAGTGTTTTCCTCACATCACATCACAGCATTTTCTCAGGTATTAGAGCAGCACTGTGCTCAAGTAACAGGAGTTATCAAACTACCTCCTAAGGAAGGTACTCCACAGGGAACCCCAAGAATCAGCAACTGAGCTTCTGAATCATGAAGACCTTTACTGTAAGGCCACCATGAGAAAAATAGGGATGAAGACTGTGCTATCCAATGGAGACTTGTCCACCGCACAGGAGGAAAGGGAAAGAACATGATCACGTTTGACACTAAAAATCTTGCTGGGTTAATTACCACCTCACTAAGCAGAGAAATTAAGGCAGGGAGGGCATTCTTATGATGACAAACTTTACCCCGTAGCAAGCTTTGCATTTTCCCAAGGCTGAAGACAATTTAGCCCTGACAAATCCAATCAGTGATATGCAGGCATAACCTCCAGAGATAAGCTCAAATTTTTTAGGATACCCAGGGCAAAAGATGGGCTGCAGTAGGTCACTATTAAGATATTTACAATATAGCTTGGCCAGTGCTGAAATGGCACAGTTGGCCTGAAGTCGCATCCGGGTCTCCTGGCATTTGTGTGTTTCCCCAATGGCTTTGTGCAGTAAAGTGTTAAGTTCTCCCGAGCATTTTATGTATTTAAGGCAGTAACTTTAAAATAAAGAATTGCAACCATAGAGCAAAGCTGCTATTTTGAGAATTTTAAACCATTATTGACTCCTGTCAGATCAGTTTCTAGACTTATTGACTCAAGAAGTAAATATAGACTGAGAGAAAGCGAGGTCAAGTCAATATTTATCTTGCAGATCAATATATTTTGATACTAACCAAAAATTAAGCTCAATAAATGCATATATTATATGCAGCAAGGTTAGGAGAGATCCATTCAGAAAATTTGTCAATTTGAAATTTCCCCATGGAATCCAACCTTTTGGATTCAATTTCCATTAGAAAGTCTGTCCCTTTAAGGATGCTTAAGTGACAGCGATCACAAGCCCCTGTCACCCAATTGGGTTTTCATACGATAGCTGAGTAGCAGCAAAAAGAAAAAGGGAAGAAAAATGAAGTGAGAAGGTGGTGGTCATGGGAGTTCGGTCATGGTATTGGGAGGAGGCAGGTCAGTTAAGGAGGTCGTATGGGGACTAAAGCAAATATGTAATGGGATATACGTAATGTAATGTCGTAATGCAAATATGAAGAAAGGATGGAGGAATGTGGAGGTGGACTTGCAGCAAGATGCGGTACCAGCTTCTAAAAAGGGGGCTCAGGAGTTTTTGAATTGCAGTAAGTGGGATGCAGCAGTGGTGCACGTTATCACTCCTTGGTTCTCAAATGCCACAGCAGGTTTGGAGTTGTTCCTGATGCAGCCTGGCAGCATGTGGCATTGGCATTCCTGTAGCTGGAAAATACTTTTTGCAGTTTCCATGTGTCACCATACCGCTTGTTTGGGTGCATGCCTGTCCGGTCAAAACTGCCCTTCTGCCCGTGGCCTGGCTATCAAGAGCTGTCGGATGGTCTTCTGGTGCTTGGTGGACCCATGGCTGGGCTGGCCAGTGCTGAGTGCATCGTCTGGCCCTGTTGGGACGTTACAGCTCAGCTTCACGGGCTCAGGCCAGTTTTGAAGGTGTAGTATCAGGGCAGAGCACACGCGAGGACAGAGAATGGGATCATCTCTGTAAGAGACCCAGGAAGCTGGACACATCCAGCGCTGCATGTCGCAGGGTGGTGGTATGAGCACTTGTTTTTCCTTTGTCCCCCTTGTCGCCGTACCCACAGGGCCACGGCTGCCCCATGCCGGGGCAGGCAGCATGGCAGAGGAGTGGGCTCTGCGCTACACATTGATCTACTCACCTGCCCGGGGCCAGCCGCAATCTGTCCCCGCTCCATCCTTCCGACGCGCTTCCTCTTTGGAGGACATTTTCCTGAACATCTTTTAAGCTATGAATCTACCCTTTGGGGAAGACACATGCTCTAGCGAAATGAATTTCAAACGTGTGTGAGGATACATGTGAAACATTTTCAAGAGACCTTTCTCTCTTTTTTTTTTCCCCTTCTTTTTTTTTTTTCTTCTTTTTTTTCTTCTTTTTTTTTCCCTCCCCTTAAGCTTCTGAGCACGGCGCTGGATGCATTTGCACCCCAGATAACAGCGGTGACCTTACATTTACATAGCACCTTTCACCCCAAAGGATCTCTGAACGCTTTGCAAATTTAGCACAAGCCGCTCTCCACGCTCGGAAATCGCTTCACCTACCGCTGGAGCCCGGCCAGCTCCTGCCGAGAGGAGCACAGCACCTGATTAACAGCGCTCACAACACTACACAACGACTCAGGGCAGGGAGCGGAGAATGCCTTCTCCAAATGAAACTCCAGGAAGAGTTTAGGCAGGCTGAATGTAATTACCCGAACTGGAATTTGGCCAGAGCACCGCAGGTATGGTGGATACTTTCCCTGGAAAAGCTGGGAGCGCATGATCAGAAGGAAAGGGCATAAAAATGATTGAATGATTCTTGCCTTTTCAGAAAACACTGTTCTTGTCTTGTGGCTCATCTGGAAAAAATACGTTGGTAAAAATAAAACCTGTGTGGCTATGCAAAAGCTTTCCTTACAGATAGTTTTAGAGTGAATGAAGATGATAAAATGATATACTAATTGGTAAAATATTATTTCATTTGAAATGGAGTATCTCACCAAATTTAGCTCCGCAAATGTAGCAAAGTATATTTCTCCTCCAGCATAAAAAGGTGCCATTTGTTTGATATCAGTTTGATGAATTATTAATTTTATCACTGCTAAGATGACAGCTAATATTAGAACATTGAATTATTAATTTTCAAATGTGGCAATAAAAAAGCAGAACAAACACAAATTGAGACACATTTTAGGTGTGAGTTGACTTGCTTACGTAATCTGTTTGAGAAAACAAAACAGCAGAGACAGAGATTTAAATCTTGCCAAGCAACTTCTTTTACCTTCAAACCTCAGGTATGATTTTTAGCCTTACTTTAGAAATAGTATTCCCTGACTACTCTACCGGACCATGCTTATTGGATATCATACACTTCCTGTGCCTGCCAGCCAAAACAGGGTCTCTATGCAATTTTCTTGGCTGTGGATATAGTTTTTGGGGTACTCAGGCCAAGGAACAATAAGGAAGCATGTGTAACCTAGGTAGAGCAGTCACCTTTTTTTTAGGATGAGCAGGTTGAAAAATACAAGTTATTTGTAGGGAATAGTGTTTGGTTTAGTCTTTTGCTCCTCTTCTTTCCTGCTGTTTTTTTCACCACTGCTTGTCATGTGGCACAGGGTAAATAAGCACTTCAGGGCTTGTTTCCTTAAAACTGTTTCTGTGAGGTTTCAGCCTTAAGAGCCAGCACAGGATTTATCTGGCTCCACTGCTGCCCTGCAGGCTAATACTGATTTTCCTGTCAAATGTCTCCTTTGCAAATATGCTTCCTTCCCAACTCTCCAAATGAAGATGGGAGCTTCGAAGTCTTTCTTATTCCATGGCAAAATAGTCAACAAAACATTTCCAAATGTCATACCACCTTTTTTTTTTTTTTTTTTGAGAAGCAGACACTAGTGCAATGCTGCCCCTGAATGTGAACGAGGGTCTGAAAATGAGCTCAACTTGCATACATCAGGGATGCTGGGCAGTATAGGTGGATTTTTGAGGGCAATATTCTCAGGCAAAAGAAGAGAAACACCAATCTGTCCCCAAGCCTCACTGGGAATTAATCCAGCTCAAAGCTGGATTAACTTCTATTTAAAAAAAAAAAAAAAAGGCCACAAACTTGTATTCCACTGCCACATATGGCGATTATTTAGACTACAAATATTAGGCAGGGCTAGCTGGTTGGGTACTAAAGAGAGATTCATTTAAATCACTTATTTTTATCCTGCTGACAAAATGGGCTTGGGGAGAAAAAGCATCTGTCACCCATCTGAGTTTGGAGAGAGACCGTGTTACACTGAGAAGGGCAGGAGGGTGCAAGAACGTCGCTGATGAGTTACGCCATTGCGCTGAGCCGCTGACGAAGCGCGGTGCGTGAAGCGCTGCAAGGCAGTAGGGCAGCGCCTGGGGCACAGCAGCCCAGCGGTGGTCGGGAGGGGTCTGCTCAAGACCCTGCGGTGAGGCACGGGCACGCCTGGCCGCCTGGAAAAGGAACGAAAGATGAGCTGAGATGGGAAAAGAAGGGACGCTGCACGCTGAAGGAAACTTATTTGTCCTCTGATCTCTTTGCTGACAGTTTAATTATTGCTGTGCTTAAAGTTAAGCAACTGGTTAAAGTGGGAGGTGAGGACTCAGAGCTAGTATACAGGTAGTCTTTAAAATACAGCTTGCATGAGAGGGCCAAAATGCATAAAATGCATTCACTCACTCCCACTGAGTGAACCTGTTTTGTGCTTGGATGAATGTTGACTTACTGTGAGTTCCTCTGAGAGATATTGCAGGGACAAGTACGTTGTAAATATTCAGATGCTTTGCAGGTACAGTGCTTACCTACAGTACAGGTGCGCTGTAAGTTAAAGATAGCGTCTGCTACAGATGTGTGAATACTCACAGCAAAATCCAAAACACTGGCTGAAGCTTTTGCTGTAAATACAGACTCGGATCAAAAGGAGAAGGAAGTTCATATTGATGCTTTCCCAAGGAACGGGGTGTGTTCGCCAAGGTCCCTCCTGCAGGGAGGTGGTAGAGACGCAGCTCCTTTCTGAGGTTCACTTTTCCATCCACCTCTGCTTCATTCTGTTAACTGTGAAAAAACCCCACATTAGCTTTTCTTTTTTTTTTTTCCATTTCAGTGGAGCATTCGGTGGTCATACATCTGCCATGGGAAGAGAAGTGAGCCCCAGTTGTGTTTCATTTGTTCTTGATTTACATGTTCATGCACAAGAAACCCTTTTTTTTCCCCATGCAAAATCAGTGGAGTTTGTAATAAGTAAAAAAACCCAAAACACAGTTGGTCATATCAGGCTGAGTTTCAAGATCTGCCTGCCTGTACTCAGCCAAAACCCCAGGCAGCTCCACTCTGGGTTTGTACACTCTGGTGGGCATTACATTACCCAAAATACCAATATCTGCCATAGAGCAACTGTTTCCTTAATGGACCCCAAAATCTTTTTGAGGGTTCTCCTCTCCCTGACCCATCCTCATAGGAAGAGCCGGAAAGAATTAAAAGATAACCCACTCTCGCCACCTTTTAAAGGTGATTCTTAGTATGCGATTTTGAATTTCTCTGGTTTCACACATTGCTGGTTATGTTGCCTATTATAAAGGATTCAGTAAGACACACTTTCTCCCAGTGGTATTTTATTTTGACACATCTCAAATGAAACTACAGCTCATTATTTCATACAGAATTCAAATATGTTGTCACCTGGTTTTCATGCATTAAAATATGATTCATTTTTGCTGTAGGTATATGAAAAAGCAGAATGAGTCTGTAATAAGCCTATTTACTAATTTATTTATGTAGTTTTGGTCATCCAAAAATGGGGCAAATGTCAGGCTTTGTCTTCTTCTAAAATGTCTTTGTGTTCAGAATGTAAGTGCTCTCTTGTCTGGTCCTGTTGTATTCTTTATCTTCATGGTTTGGCTCTCAAGAGGCATATTTAAATTGTCATAAATGTAGTAAAACTTTTCAGGAAAGAACACTCAGAGACCTTGTTTATTTGAGTTTTAAAAATATTATTTATCATACCCTGTAAAATATCATGTATCAACTCTCTAGGGACAGGGTAGCCTTTTCAAATCAGTCATAAGCTGAAACCTTGTACAGGATGCAAATTAGGAGCTTGATTAAAAGAAAACTAGTGTTAAGACTGTTTCTGGTGAGGTTTCGGTAGGCACAGCAGCAATTAATGTGGGGCCAGCTAAGCAAATCTGTTGTGAACACTGTTTCACTTTATGCAATGTATAAAGTGAATTATATATGCATGAAATTTTGGCCCAGGTGGGTGTGCCAGTCTGTTGAGATTACCTGATCCAGGAGGTGTTTTAAATTATGGAAACCACAAGACATCAGTACTTCTCAAATAATCTCTGGCACATTGAAAAGATTTTTTCAAAAGACCGTATTTTTTGCAAGGTTTCAACGGTATCCAATCCACATCTGAAAAAGGAGTCCATTTAAGCTTTTGATTAACCAGAACCTACATTGGAGAGGTGGCCTCTGATCTGCACGCTTAAATTTCAGTCTTGGAACAGGCTGCAGAGGCTGGATTTAAAGTTCGAATTTTGTTTCATTTGCAGTAGAACGGAAGAGCTGGCAAGCTTAGACACTACCAGTGCTTTGTGGAAGCCGACATATGAATTTGTTCTACAAATGTGCCAGGGACACACTGATCCAACAGTTAGATCACTTCCAGAAGGCACAGAGTTAGATCTCTGAGCTTACTTCCAATTCTTTCTTATTACTACCCATTAAAAGAAAAATTCTGCATAAAGCAAACCAGGTAATTAATTACAGCATTGTGTAGTATCCCAAGAAGAGCTCCCATCTTCAAATGTATAAAAATAAATAAACAAATAAGCTAAAATATCCCAATCCTTCAAACGAAGAAGGTCACACACTTCTCATCGGCTCTGGGGACTTGAGGTCACAGATGGGTTTTGGTTTTGTGTGCTTGACTAAGGTGGGACAGAAGCAACTGAGATGAGCTTTGGTTGCATGAAGGCAGAGAAGGAGTGTCTGTGGGAAGGGACCACAGGAGGAAAGAGCTAAGTGAGCACATTAACTTCATCTGAGAATAGGTAAGGCAGAAAATCTCTTGAGCGTTGTGGTGGGTAACCCATGCAGATTTATTGCATGAAAGAACCTTTTTATCTTTTTAAAAAAAGCTCAATCCTCATGTATCATGACACACAGTTCCTCTTCTGCACTTCTATTAAAGACGGCTAACTTTAAGGTCTGGTGTCTTAACTATGTTTCTATTCCTGAATCTAACCTGTTGATAGCAGAACTTGTTGTTGGAAAAACAGATCCCAAAGACAAACACCATAATAAAGGAAATATATCAATAATAGAAAATATATTAGTAACAGTGATGTGATATCATTTATTCTTTATTTCTGAATGGATCAGAGGAAGCCTGCCTGTCACTGCAAAAGGAAGAGGGTACAAGAGTGAATACTGCCAGAAAAAATTACATTAAAAAATTTCTTCTTCTCTGGGATGAATACAGTGGAGTAAAAGTGTTCCTACAAAAAATGAATTATTTGGTGATTTTAAATGCAGTGTGAGAATGAAGGAAATATGAGCTGCAGAGAGAGACAAAGAGGAATGGTATGATGTATTCAGGCTGGAACGGTGCTTCACACAGCAACGGTTAGAGAGAAGAGGTGGAGGAAAAAAATAGGGAGCTGCTGTATTCTGAGTCATTAACATCAGCCATGTAGTAAGTTTTCCTGCAGTGCCATTCATTTACTGGCCTGTGAGGGAAGGAACGAAAAGTATCCTTTAGACACAAAGGGATAACACTCTTGTCCTCATTCTTGTTCACCAGCTCCTTCCTTTTCCTGGTAACTCTTCTCCAGCCCAGTTCCTTTTGTACTTTCCCCTTCCTTCTTTATGATCCACATGACAAATTGTCATATTTTTCTTATTACTGATTGTTCTACTCCACAATATAGACTTTTCATCAAATCCTGTAGTGTTCCTCAAACCTACAATCATACTTGCTTTGCTTTCAATCCCTTTTTCCTTATACCATGGCAGGTCCAGCTTGCACTTGATATAGCTGGTCTGTGTAGTCCTTGCTGCTGGAGAAAAGCTTTGAGTTTATTGGCTTGTAGTCCCTTGGTGTTTTGTAGCTAATTATATTTTCTTCTGGTTCCCAGTTGCTCATGATGCTGTGGACATTCTGCTTTGCATTGTTCCCCACAAATTGGAAAGCCATCTCTTCATGAATGACCTATACTTTTAATATCACCATAACTAAAGAACAAATTTCCTTTCCCTTAAGTACTGGCACTTGTAGAGCAGGATGCTCTGAGCTTTCAATTTCACTGTGAGGACAAATCCATGTTAGGTTGAATAATGCCAGTACCTACTGTTAGGCATTATCTTGCACTATATGTATGGTTTGGATGAATAAGCAACATCTAAACTTATGTGGTTTTACTTCATCGTTGTAAAATGGATCTAAGAGTTCTCGGGCTGCTGAAGGCAGCAGGACCCAGCAGGCCAACAGGGGCTGATGCCATCGTAGCACCTACTGTCTCCTTAACACAAACCTCCAGTGATCCTGGGCCGTTGCAACACCAGGATCCTATAGGGTCCTTCCTGGCCACCCCCATAAGATTTTGGGGTCATGTTTGCAGGATGGGATGCTGGTCTTGTGTGGAAATTGTTGACTAAAAGAGCTAGGCTCTGCTGAGCATCAACTGAGTGGATTTTCTCCCATCTCTTCTTTTTTCCGTTACCTTCAAGTAGGCATGGACAAGAAGGCTGGAAGCTGGCCTGCTGCTGGGAGCTGTAGGAGCTCAGGGGACAAGGTAACCATCTCCTTACCATCTCCTCACCAGCCTGTCTCTCCAAGGACAAAGAAAAGCAACAGAAGTGGCAAAGAGGATGAACAAATTTTCCTTTCCTTCATGTAAATTTGTTCTCTCTCTTCTTTTTTCTTTTTTCCTTTCTTTTGCAGTTGCAAATGTTTTGAGAATTCATCATCTTCCCAGGTTGATGGCAAGACTCTCATGACCCAGCTGTGAGTCACGATTCCCAGCTGGGTGCCTCTGAAGAGAGACAAGAAGCTCGGATGTGCCCTCGATCTCCCACAAGCGAGGGCCAGGAACATCTGTCTGCTCCTTCTCTTTCTTCAGACGGTCCCGAGGAGGAGGGAGGCAGGCAAGTAGGAATATGAAAGGCAAAAGATCAACTGGCCATGTTATATTAGCCAACTTAAATAATTCTTCTTGGCTGTGGAAACAGTCTTCTCATCCAAAGTTGCTTTTTTTTTTCCTTTCCTTTTATTTTTTTCCCCAAACAGGAACAGTTTATTTCCACTTTTGGGCAGGTTTCTTGGCCAAGGGCCAGCTCTTCCCATTGCCTCTCACACGCCACTTCCCGGCGCCCCCCAACTGACCCTACAAAGTGCCTCAGGGACCCAACTTCACTGAATAGCAAAATCAAAATATGCAAATCGAGTTCAGATTATTACCTATATAATCATGAAAACATTTTTCCTGCATTATTGCCTGTGCCCAGCTTCCTGCCCTACTGCTCTGAGTGCTTCGGCACTGTCTATAGCTGTTGAGCTGAAGCACCCGAGGATGACTCTGAAGCAGGAAGAGAATTCAATCTGCAGGCTGGTTTTCCAGACACTTTCTTTCTCATTCTCCACAAGATAGTCGATATTCCTCCGGATTTCACTGTTATTATTTGGGTGTCTCTGCTTCAGAGCGAAGGGTAGATGAATGCCTCGTTCAGCCTCTTCAGTCCACTCTAGTTCTATTTCAGTTTGAGAAGCCCGTGCTACTTCGGTAGATGGAGCAATTCATGCCAATAACTCAATCTTTCTGTAAAGTTAGGCATCTCAGGCTGAAAAATAAGTAAAAGGTAAAGCTGCACGATGCAGTGCAGGGAGCCAAGTCCTGCAGTCAGGTCTAGGTGATAAAAAGTATTCATCCTGATGGACACTTTCCTTCAAAGGAGAAGTGGTGAGGTTTACCTGGGCATTTTAATAAACGAAAGGATGCATAATGAGTCAGGAAATCCTACCCACCTCAGCAGTTAAACAGACGTTTGAAGTCTGAAGCCTGAAGTCTCTGCGTAGCCAGTGAGGAAAAGTATGGGATCCTGACGATGGATGTGGAGGAACACTTATCTGAAGACACCTGTTTTTATTCTGATGGAAACCTCATTTTTATTTCTTTATTTTTAATGTTCTATGCAGTATTTTGAGGCATATATAATTAGCAAAACCCCAAACTGTATCATTAAAACCAAAACCAATATTTTCCGTAAGAAATTTCCATTTTAAGTCTGCAAGGAAAAAACTTAACTTTCGCAATTATTTCAGTTTTGCACAATTTTTTATATAGTCTCGAAGAATGATCGATTTGCACAGCAAGTCTTCTGTCTAAGGCCGTACAAAAGCGCTCCCTGCGCTGTCCTGGCGCGGCGTGAGGCGGAAGCGTGCTGTGGGCTGTGGAGCAAGTCAAGAGGAATTGTCATCTACAATATCTGAACGATGAACAGAGCACCTCGCCACGAGGTCGATTACCCTTTCAAAGGAGCCATCGTACATGCTCAGGAACCAGATGTTGGCATTGTGATGTTGTGATACTAATCAAAAAGGAAGGTTGAATTTTATTTTTTTTTTTTTTTAAATGTTGGCTTTCTGAGGATTAAGTAGCAAATTTTCAATGTAGTTGAAAGAAGAGAGCTAAATCCCTAAAATCGAAATGTTCTTGTTTCTTGTTTGGTTCAAACTCAATCATTTCTCTCTGGGTGAAGCATGAAATGGAAAGCCCACTGTGAATCTCAGAATATTTGATTTCAGGTAAAGTGCCACTTCAGTGATCTTTCAAAAAATATACATGCATCTTTTCAGCTGTTTCAGACACAAAGCCTGTGTCTATTTTTTCTTGATAAAGACATACTAGTAATTAAATAATCAAGTTTGATAAGTAAAATTCAGGTGACTGTGGTTCAGAAAATGCAGCATAGATGCTTTTTTTATCTCCTATATCACACGTTTAAATCTGGTTCTAGTCTCTAATGACCAAAACTCCTGCTGACTCCTCGCTGGTCTACGCAGATTGAACTGTGACTCTCGACTTCGCTCCTAGCTGGTATGTGTCCTCATTCCCAGCGCCAAAACAAACCCTTCCCCTCTGTGTTTTCCTGTTAGCAATACTGGTACAGAGGCCAAGGACTGACAACCTTTCTCTTAACCCTAAAACCCTCTGCTCCAGTAGAGGAGAAGGAAAATGATTGAGAAAACTTTTGCTATTGTTCAGTTGTTTAGCCATATGGGAAAACGGACTGCCAAGCTGGCATCCCAGCAGCCCTAATTCTGTGTGTAAACATGGGCAGAAAGGGAAGACAGAAAGAACTTTTTAAAATTATTATTATTATTATTATTGAATACCTTTATAATAAATGTGTTTCACTTAAGTAATGTTTTACAACTGTATCAGCCACTACACTCACCCAGCAACGTTTCTTATTTATCTGGTTGGACATACTAATTTACTTTTATCGTAATACTTGAGAAATAATTGTCTTACCTCTCTTAGGACATGCTACAGGGTTTATTCTCCCCTTGCTATCTAAGTAGTTATACTCATAAATCCTCATGCACTGAGAGCAGAATAGACTTTATATGCCTCGCAATTTCTTATGATTTCTAAGCTATTATCCCCAAATCCTAATTAACCATTATTAAAAATAATGTGGCCTTTCTAGAGTGTGAGATATAGCAACATGATAAGATACGATGTGAAAGTCCCAAATATCATATAACGTAATTTTGCTGCTTTACTTTTCCTTTTTTATTAGAGATTTCTAACATAATACTGCATTTTCATTCAAAGTGACAGGATTCAGTAGTATATATTTTGCAAACTGCCAAAACAGAGTCATTGGATTTAGTTTTCTAATAATCAAACAACCATATAACATGCCTGTACATGTCAGAAACTGAAGAAGGCAAATTTATACACAACAACGTGTATTTTGTGGATAGCGATAACCCACCCAAATCTAATTTAATCAAATATTTAAAGAGGTAATAATTAATTTTTAAAGAATTGAAGTGAACCGTAACTAGGAAGAAATGTTATTGTTTATTTTTAATGCCAGAACAGTATTCCTGATGCATTTTTAATATTTCATTAAGGCAGTAACTTTCATACTATATTTTTTCAAGTTTTTATATCTCACTGTTACTTTTTTTCTGAACAAAGGTGAAATATGGTAGGCAAACTTAAAGCTTGAACTGATACATTCTTTGAGGATCTTCTGTCATAACTAATTAAACACAACCAGAAGTATTTTTAAATAAGCTAAGACACAGCACCTGGTTGGGAGCTAGGCAAGTGCTTCTTCTTTTAGCCTGTGAACGTATCCTTCCCATCAGATACTACTTTCTATCCTCTCTTTTGAGCTATTATTCATCGTCCTTACTTTTTAGGAGAGGTACTTGCAAGAAAGGTTTTAAAGCCCACCACTCCCTGTGCCTTTCAAACCTATGAACTGCTCTGTCTTGGTCTTTTGTTTTTTTGATGAAGTGTCTCTCACATTTTGAGCCTTTTATGCTCAAAACTGTGGAAGCCTGTTTATTGCACTCTGGCTCCAGCCCTAGTTAAAGGTGTGAACTACCAAAGTGGAAGGGGGCACATGCACATTAACACTGCTGTGGAAAACATCGCTTGACAGATGGATGCATGTTAAATGGATGTTTGAAGAAAGGTGTTTGCAATAAAAATCTTGAGTATGGCATCAGAGGAAGACCACACACAATTTTCCAGCTTTATTTCTGTAATATATAAGGGTCAAGCTCGTTACAGTCCCCATGCTTTTTACTGTCACATCCTTTTCTCTGTTACTCTCAACAGCTTTGATAGGAACATGAAGATCAGGGTTCAAAAGCCATATATAAATAGGTATATATGAATGCATACATACACACGTTCATACGTGATATTTCATAGTACTATTTCATATATTAATATTTTTGTATTTATTTGAAAGACTGGCTATTGTCAAGGGTCTACTCTGGAGCATGAGGATCTGAGAAACTGTGGTATAAATTGTCAGTTCATTCAGTGAATAGATATCAAAATGGTCCAAGGGCAAGTTGAGTTTCTCCGGTTTCAGTTACCAGTTCTTGATCTTTGGGGGATAAAGGAGATGCTCTTAACATCACCCAGTTATAGAACTGGGAATTTGATGTGCAGATCTTCCCTTTTTTGTGAAAATCTGCCTCTGAACAATTTTAAGAGCTGAAGTGTTTAAATCCTGGTTGAGAATACGTATCCAGGATTAGGTACAGCCAAGTTCAATGGAAATAGTCATCTGGGATTTCCTTGACACTGCTGGTTAGAAAATTGGTTGCCAAAATCCTTTTTTTTTTTTTTCTTTCTTTCTTTTTTTTTTCCTCTTTTTTTCTCAATGTATCATTGTAAAACACTTGGTACCTGTAGATTTTTCTTTCCCATTTCTAGACCTCTCCTAGTCTAGTGTGCCAGGAACTAGACTGGATGCATGGCGGGAAAGAGGAGCTTTGGACAAGAAGATGTCTCCTTATTTGATACTAAGTTGATGGAGCCCTTAGCTGTTCACTGGACAGATAATAGGACTTTCCAGGTAGAGCACTGTATTGGCTGTATTTTTACTCTTTTCCCAAAATACTTTTGGCTCAACCATCTCCTGCCTACACAGGAAAATTTTGCACCCCCTACCTTAGCTGAGTTGTTTTTTCTTTATGTATGGATTTTTTTTTCCTGAGTTCATAATTGCTATTTCTCTTTGTTCCTTTGCATTTTCAAATATCTAGTCCAGGAATCCTTCCACCTGAGATTATCAAGAAAAAACACAGGAATAACAAGTACATACAGTTTACAACTTGTAGATTCAAATTTGTTTACATAAATTTGCTTACATAAATTTGCAAATACGAAAGGATATGTAAGAAGACTTTGCAGGCAGAGAACGCACCAAAATTGTCAGGTAAGTTATATGCTGTAACTGGTTTGCTCAGCTTTATGGAGACCTCCTTATAAGTGTTTCTTGTGCTATGACAATAGATCGTTTATGGATTCCTAAAATATCCTGACTTGATGGAAAAGAGGGCAAATTCTTCCTTCACAAATACCATTTGACTTCGAAAGGAGCATTTGAAGCCACAAAACTGGAATATGAACATTCACACTCACTGTACAAATGGTTCAAAAATCCTGTCTTCTCCCTCAGGCCCAGCTCCAGCAAGTACTTACACACATGCTTAACTTTATGCACACGAGTAATCCCATTGATTTAATGGGATTATTCCCATATGTGTAGTTACACACACATAAGTGTTTGCAGGATTGGGGTCTATTTCTCTCGCAATGATTTGAAACCTATGGAAGAAAATACTGTATGCAAGTTAGATATTATTTAATGGCCACACATTAAGCCTGACTATTTCTGCTGAAATCAATGGAGCTGTGCCAGCTTGTACTGGCTGAGAAACTGTCCTCTTCTATGTATAGTGTACACTCTCTAGATGCAACACGTTTGTGGCTATCCCAGCATAGAAAGGGGAGTGGAAAGATAATTAGTAGTAAAAATATCAAGAGAGAAAATTTTCCATGTCTAGAGGTTGCTGTATTCCAAATCGTGATTTATAGCTTGAATTGCATTTAGAAAATATTCAGCTATGTACAAGATATGTTCCTCAACAATGTAATAATTTGTAGCTATGTCAGCTACATAGAAAAGGTTTACCTTTTAAATGTGCAAATATAAAAACCTGTATACACACAGATGTATAGGAGAAAAGGATTTCCAAGCATCAGAAAACTATGTATAAATATGGATGCTTGCTTGCATGCAAACTTGCATGGTGCACAGGATGAGCACTACAAAAAAACCCAACAAACTTTGGTAAAAATAACTGAACGTAACGTTGCCTCTGACTTGGATAGTTTACTTTTAATTTGAAATTCTCCAGCCAAGATATTTTTTAAAAATTTAAGGCAAGTAACCATCTGCCATAAATGATAGAAATGGAATATAAATAAAATAGTACTTGTAGTATTCCGATGGAAATCACATGCCAAACGTATCCACGGTCTAGGCAGCAGGAACACTTTCAGATGTCAGGAACAAAAGCAGAGAAAGGAGTTGGTTTGGCCAGGACATGTTTTGCTGTGTATGGTGTATCTTGTTGGCTGTCCTGAATAACAACATTATTAAGCAATTTGGGCTGGAGCATCATTATGCCCCATGAAGAATTTAAGGAAGATCTTGACTTGAGCGTGTTGCAAGAGGAGTCATGCTGTGCCATTTGGTATAAAACTATAATCAGTCTTATGCCACTGGCACACTCGAGCACCTAGTGGGATATGCCGGGCATCGATGTTCAAGGTTTTATATAAGGTAACAGCTGCTTTGGTCAGGCAGTTAATTAAATGTGTTAATTTTCCATACAACCAACAGTAGTGACAACAGATCAGAGTGGGATTTTATGACATTTCAGGGTTCCCTTATGTGATCACAACAATGGATTGAACCCACATCGTCTTTCACATCCTCTCACTGAATGACGCTCCCTTTCCCCTTTGGAAACGGCTTCAGTCTTTGACTCTACAAATAGCGCAGTGGTAATGCTTTGGTACCACTTACTGAATATTGCCAGTTGTCCCAACTCCAGTCTTGAAAAGCTGTTTGGGCTTATTCCCGCACTGACGTTGGTTTAGTCAGAGATGCAGCAATTCATTCACAAGGCAAAAGTATTTTTTATTTTCTCCCTCCTATGTTACTTTCCTTATTAGAAATTTTTAATGAGCAGATATGTACAGTCGAAATAAAACTATGATATTTTTTAATAGATAGCGTGTTCTTCGGATGTAGGATTACAGAAAATTATGTCCTTGTTCTTGATAGTTTGGCTTGTTGTACAACATTGCAAGATGACAAATTCAACCTTCTCTGTACGTTGTTACTTTCATAACATGATAATAACTCAAATGCATCCAGAAAGAGAAGGTAGATGGGGAATATTCATGAAAAGGACTAGAAGAACGTATTTAGAAGTAATGGACTGACAAATGTGCAGACTGAATAATATAAATGAACTGAACAAGTTTCCTCCCCACCAAATGGATAATACAGTGTGAAGAAATGTGGAAGAAATGTAAAATGCCAAGTTAGGCATGTAAGGACTGACCAAAAATGAGTCACACTCCCACACTTTTGGCTCACAATTTGAAATATTTGTTTTTTAGTTGATTGGGTAGCCACTAAAAGTATATGGTAAGCTTTGTTTGAATTTGATCTGTCACTTTTTTTGATGGGTGACAATTATTTTATGACATATGTCACATTGTGTCACATCATTCAAAACACATTAAGTCATGCTCTGTCCCATCATTTCTGAAGGCAATAATGCTTTTCAACATGACGTGACATGACGAGATATAACGCAACTCAACAGCTGAAAAAATAAAGGGAAAGTTTTGTAGGTGTGACATGGATCCCAGAAATTACATTGTAATGGATCTTAGGAAGATCCCAGGAGCTAAGTTTTCGAAACGGGTCAGTTGACTGACTTATGTCTTCATGAAGACGGGCTCTGAGTTACTTGGTGTAGAGAGGCAGTGAGTAGACACTATCATCATGATAGGAGTCTGTCATTAGGCTTGGTGATAAAAGTGAGTTCTTCAAGAAAAACTTGCTGGAAAGACGAGTCTTATGCCTGAAATGTGGCAAGACTGGAACTGTCTCTGACCTGAAAGGCTGTATGTCTGTAGGTGTTTCAGAGCATTTAAAATTTCTGAAACCTCAGGGGACGTCCTAAGCATAAACATTACTAGAAGCCAGGATTTAGCTGGATGTGGTCTTCTAACACATTTAAAATAAAGATGGATGTAACTTTTATGAGCTCTGCTCTTGTTTCTTAATGATTATCGTCTCTTTTCCTGCGTTTTGACTATATCAGGAGTACAGTGTTTGTGTTGCATATGGTGTCACAATGTTATTTATTTTTACTGACTGCAGTGAAGCTATGCCTATTTGCACACACAAAGGACCTTCGGCTGGATTAACAACAGGATATCTCCATTTAAACACAGCACCTAAGCACAAAACGTGAAGTCCGTTCATCAGCTGAAGCTTTCACTGGAAGATCCCAAATTCCTTAGCCACCACAATTGCACCATAGATGTTTTTCAGGTAGATGAAACTTCTTTAGTCATGTGCATAACCAAATATCATATGCTTGCTAATGTTATGCACTTCCATAGCTACACTTGGCTAATCAGAGTCTCATTAATCATTAGGTTTCTTACACTTTTTTGCTAGTGGAGGCTATGAGCACAGCTTACCTGAAAGCTCTGGATACTGCAAAATCAGAGACAGAAGCTGAAGACTACCAAATCTGAAATCCTTCCTTACCTGCCTGACTAATGTCACTGACCTGAATTTAAGTCTCCCATTTCCTAAGATAATTCCTGAGAAGGTACTCTATGGCTCATTTCTCCTTTCTTGAAGCTGAGCCTTTTTTAATCCTTTAAAACATTCGCTGGAAATTATACCCCAGTGAATTTGATACAGTTTCAGTAGGAGAAGCTGTGTCAGAATACCCCGAGACACATGTTGGGGAATTAGGGCTCTCCTGCTTGTGGGAAGGGGGTAAGGAGGTCCATGGACTTCAGCCATCACCTTTTAGATGTGTTTCTAACCACTGGACATTGTAAACGAGGCCACCAGGATGACATTCTTATGTTAGCGAGTCCTGATACGATGTCCAAAAGACTGCTTGTAGCTCTGAAGCCAAACAGAAAGATGGACTTAGTTTTCTGAACTTATGCACCACTCTTTTTTCAGAATTTCCTGTTAAAAAGCTTCTTGCATATTCTCTATTATTCTTTAGGCCTGATTTTCCCGGTTAATTGTCTTGGAAGGCATCCTTGATGTCTGGAGTTTCCATTATATGCTAGGGCAGCTGAGAACTGAGCCAAGTAACACCCATCCCCCTTTCTTTGGTGACATTTTCCCACCAAAAAAACCTCCTGCAGTTCTCTACTTTTCTTTTCAAAATGTTGTTAGGTAATTTACAGACTGAATATCTTGAGATTCTTCCACCTTTCCTGCATATACCAAAGAGAAACTTGTGTAAATTCTCACTTTATTACCACACCTGTTAGAAATCACTGCTACAGCTTAGGTGTGAAAAAATGTGGCTGTACTATACCTAGTAAGAAATACATACGTACCAGCCTCAATGTAAGTGCATCACCACTGCTATAAAACAGACACAACTACTTTGGTGACATTCACTGTTACTGTACGTTGACAAGTTCCCATTTAATTTACTACATATGGTTCCATGTCTCCATAGCTACTCTCGTGAATTCATTATTC
Source organism: Gymnogyps californianus (assembly GCF_018139145.2). Taxonomy (NCBI): domain Eukaryota; kingdom Metazoa; phylum Chordata; class Aves; order Accipitriformes; family Cathartidae; genus Gymnogyps; species Gymnogyps californianus. The sequence continues at coordinate 40,492,128 of NC_059477.1, forward strand.
ATTAAATAAGTGATGAATTTACTCAAATATTGCAGCCACATGGCCGACACAAATGCATTCTAATATTATTAACACGTTGCCAACTTGCAACTCTTCGAAGTCTGAGTAAATGTTTTGACAAGAAGAAGCAGCAAGAACAAATAAGTAGTAGCAGCCTAGATGAAGTTCAGCCATAGTTCTAACAGCTTTAAAGTCTTAACAGTGTTTTCACTGGGGCAGTACCAGATAAATTGCTCTTATGTGTGCATACAAGAGACTAAAATTCCTTTGAAAGTTTATAATTTCTCATGGGAAAACACAACATAAAAGTTACTTTTACTCATAGAAAAACAACACCATATTTTCCTGTCAACCTTTGCTGTTGGGAATTTCAAACTTTTTGCATTTTTTCCCTGTGATTCTTTGTCGACCCAGGGGACAGGCGTTTACAACATAATTTACTTTCGGCGTGTCTCTGTAAATCATTGTAATACTTTCTATGGCTAGTGGGGGAAAAAAAAAAAAAGCAGCACTCTCAAGTTGGACTGGCAATCCACTTTTCCAAGCCTTCAATAGCGAAGCACTATCCCCCCCGTTTCAGGAGGGCAACGCTGACATGGAGAGATACACAAAAGAAATGTATTTTACAAGGGCTTCATATGAATGTTTGTATTTAGAGGTTGTAATATTTATTGGGAAATATTTATTGAACTGTATTTACTTGCAGTAAAATATACAGAACATGTGGAGCATAAAACGTGTCTTGGTGGCAGGCTTCTGGGCGCAAAGGGAAAAACACCGACATTTCATTTTTGGAGAAGGCAGTATTTTTTTTCTTACTGTTCTTAAGGCCTGTTGTTGTCACTGTTGACACTGTCACTTAACAGTTTTGTCTCAGATTAGGTGCTTTAAGCGTAGCCTACCATAAAAAAGCTGGAAACCTGTAGAGCCTTTCAGCCTCACTTTTTGAGACTGCTGCTAATATCAAGGCTCATTCAGTTTTACATTAGAACTTGATGACTTGCACATTGGTTGAACCTTCACCTTTTACAACCTTAATGGGGATTTATTAGCTATTTCACAGTGTGTAAATTTGAATCTAGGTCAGATGAGGAAGAAAAATAGGGCAAATCTGGGCCTTAAGTATAACCTGCATATAATATATCAGGATAAAAAAAAAGGTGCAAAATTAAACAGATGATTAAAAGTGTCTAGAGCAGTCAGAGTCTGAAAAAAGAGCTTGATGAATTAGGGTGTATGTAGGGGTTTTTTTGGAGTTCAAACTCAGGTGACCGGTGAAAGTCTGGTTTCCACACAAATTCAGCAGCTTAAGGAGTTAAAATAGCTTGTTAACCTGTTTCTGCTAACTGCTCGCAGGAGGAAATGTAACACAGGTGTGTTTGATACTCGCAAGATTAAAGCTTTTGTCTACCATCAAATGGTCACCACATTAAAGCCCTTTTAATGAGGTATTGGAAGATAATGAATGTAAGCCTCTAATTCACTGCAGAAGAGACAGCCTGACCCTGCTCTGACCCCGCTGCAGCCAGGTATCCAAACCAACATATTAGTCACGCTTAGACCGAAAGACGTGTGCGGAACGGAATAGCCACTACCTGCTGCCCTTCTCAGCTGCTCAAAATGGATCTGGTTCAGGTGCCTGAACTTTTCTGCTTGGTACCCTGGAAGTCTGACATCGGATATTCCCCGCGTGATGGTACCCATCCCTTACCGACTCTTTCGGGAAGACTATCCGGAGGGAAAAAAACCACGGCTGCTGTGAGAAGGAAGGATTTTTTACAGCATGTGGAATGGGTAGGCGAAAAATGGGTACGAATTAATGTTACCGCTCTGTTATCATTCATCCTGATACTTAGCGATGTTCAGAAAGTCAATAGCCGGAGTGAATAAAGGTTGGAAAGGTCTTTCTGGTTCATCTAGTTTTGTACTTGCTGTTTGATGGATCCACCCTCCTGCTAAGCTAAGGTATGCTGCCTGTTTAGTTATTCTTAATAGAATAAGCTCCAAACAAAAATAAAATAAAGATCCTGAAAGGTTCTCCAAACCAGATTTATTTTGGCATGCATATGCAGGAAACTATGTACTGTAGCAAGTTTTAAATACTGTATTTGGACACTAATTTTCAACTGCCGTCATCAGTTTGCTGACAGCCATCTGCTTGGACCCTGCTCCTTCCTCCCGTTCAGCACCGTTAAAGTAAAATATTGACAGAAACAACTTCTGCAGCAAAAGTGGAAAAGTTAATAACATAACTGAAGTCACACAGGATTTTTCTCTAATGTTCTGGAGCTCTCCTACAATTTTGTTTTACTCACGCCTTAATTTAGAAGTGTCCCACCCGGCTTAAAAATAGGAGGTTGTACAGCCAGCTATCTTTAAATGACACAGGTTACCGAGGAGAAATCTATAGCTGTAAGTGCCTACCGGATAGTTCATGTGACTTAATACTAATGAGCAATATACATGCTCCTGGAGAAGCTGACACACCGGGAGGTATGTTGTCAGTCAGAGCCGGGAAAAGAAGTCATCACAGTAAGGTTGTCACTGTGGCTGCCGAAAGCTGCAACAGCACATGCAGCAGATTGATATAATTCAAATTTTCCTGCAGAAACGTTTTGAACAGTGATGTAGAGAGCCCATTCAATCCCTTACATCATGCTCATTGCATACTGCTAGCTCAGTGCTCTCAGGGGTGCTTCGGCACTTCCAGAAAGACCCTGAGCCTCCTTGCACTGAGATTTTTTTGTTCAGTACATGGCTTGTGATGTTCCCCACCTTAATGAGTCTGAGCTGCTCCCGTTCAGCACAGAGCAAACTCTACCTTCAGCTCTTTGCATGAAATGTCATTAAAGCCCTTGCACAGGTCATAGGGCAGTGCACAATAGAAGACTTTGCCACTAATTATTTCAAAAAGAAAAGTGAACCTGTGCTTATGTACACACACACACACACATTCAGATATACGTTCATATAAATAATTTATTTATCATACCTATTTATAATACATGAATCTTTTATATTTTATGGTGATACCATTGCTGTTTGCAGATTTACATCTCTTATTAAATTCCTCACACAACGAAACACAATACTATAGAAATATATAGCCCTACAAACTGATTCAAGACTTCTAATCCAAGTGGTCTTACTGTCTGCAATATTCCTTTCTAAATTGTGCCATTACATCCCACAAATTGACTTGCAATGAAAGGTAATTTCTTTTTATTCTCCTAGAGCTTTGTGGGAGAAAGGAAGAAAGAATCTATCCCATAAAGAACAACACAACAGTTTTCAAGCTGAACTCTCTAACATACACATCTGTGTCTGCCGTTCTGCAGATACATACACATCAAACCTGAAGTCATCCCTGTGAGAAGATGGGTATGTTTACTATGTTGAAGAGATCAGCAGTAGATTTAGTGGAGAAAGTAAAGCCTTTGGGCAGATGAAAAAAACTCTAAAAAGTTTAGTTTCCAAGCAGAAAATTTGACTAGTGATGCAGAGAGCATAGCAGGAGCTAAAAATTGTTTGTATGTGAAGACAATGCCTCATTGTCAAACCCAGCACTTGAAAATAGGAATGTCACAATTTTTTGAGAAATATTTTCAATATTTGACCTGTTTTTTTCTTCCCGTAGAACAAAAATAAGTAAATCTGTTCTATTGCCCTGAGACAGTGCATTGACTCCCAGTTCTTGCCTGTTGCACAGTCCCGTGGGTCAGGGTGCGGGTGAGGGAGGCGAGCGCCGAGCACCCTCCACGCTGGGCAGGGCAGTGAGCGGCTTCCTCTCCGCTCCCGCTCGCTTCTGCCTTGCCCGTTCGCACTGCTTCCTCCCTCACTTTGGGCTAATCTCCCCAAACCTTGCTTAACGTCCTCCTTGACAGTCCTCCAAGTGATCAGCAACTCCACCTCTCTCTGTTTGTCCCCGCGGCTCAGGTGCCGAACCACGTAGCTAGATGTCCCCACTCTGCCCTACCTTAAGCCCAAAAGCAATGGTTTTCTTCCTTAAGTAGTTCTTAGACTGAAAGGTAAGGGTTCACTGAGAAAATAGAAGTTATTTTAAACAGCCTGCTGCATGTGTGGTGAGGATGGCTTACCAGCCTTATCGGTCTACCTTGCACATTCTCTTTTATGGTCTGTAGCTGGAGGTGCTGAGGCATCCTCAGAAAGCCACAGGCAGAAACCACATAAAGAGATTAAAGATGTGATTTGGAGAGGCAGGAGGAAGCAGTCCTGTTCATTTTCTTGTGCGTGTTCTTGCCAGCAGGATCTCCTGCACAGGCCCATGAATTTCCAGAAGGACCTTTAGAAGTTTCTGGGTATTTTCCAAAAGCAAAAGCATCAGCAAACCCAAAGCATGGAAAAATACTCAAAGAAACAAAACCAAGCATGACAGAAAAGCTATGCAAAGACATTGCTGTTGCTTCAGTCATTTTTCCAACTCTTCATCTATAGGGGAGACGTACAAGAGAACCCCACACAGCTTTGCTGCCTCTTTGCATGTTCGTGGAACGCTGTAATCTTTTCTCAAGGCTTTCCCAATTAAAATCCCTGTTAAATGTTGTAACATTTAGCTCCACATGTTAAAGAAGGTACTTTCTTCTCTAGCTGCCGTTCTCGCTAGCTTTACCTGTTGCTGGGCTATGCAGCTCCCTGTGACCATGGAGCCAGGAGGTGACTGTTTTCCAAAAGTCCAGTGATTTAGAACATTTAGACATTTTAGGAGTCACCTTGATTTCTAGACACTTTGGAATGAAGATGGCATTTGTTGGTTTGAACTAAACACTGTATTTTAACTTGCAAAGAAATGTATGAACAGGACTCTAGTGATCAAAAAGTCATAGGAGTGATTAATGCCACATTGCAAATTATTTTGCTTTTGCAACATCTTTAATGCAAATGATGAACTATAAGGTTCCCTAATGCTTAACGTAAGAGATTGTCTTTGTTAAAGTGTTTATAGGACACAAACAAGCTTTCAGAATGAGGTTAGAAACCTGATTTAAGTCCTACAGGCAAATAACACAATAAAGAGATATAATACTAAAAGAAGAAAAATCTGTTGAGCATCTCATACACAAGTCCAACTACAGAAAACTTTGTTGCCTGTTGTGACGTGGTGACGTCAGAGAGATTTAGACACTTCTCCGTTGTTAAGAGCCGGTGACCAGAGGTGCAGAGCACGGGTCTCCGCGCGCTCCCGCCAGCACAGCATGCGGCTGGCGTGGTGTCCATCAGAGCCGCTCCCGTGCAGCAGAAGGTATCCGTCAACATCCGATTGCAACCGGCACCTGCCGGGGGAATTCCTTGCTGTAAAGGTCTGGCCATGGGTCCAAGCAAAAAGCTGCAAAAGAAGAGGAAAATCGGTAAAGGTCTTTTCTATATATACTTCCCCCTGAAGAGTAATCCTGTGATACAAACTGCTTCTTGGTTTAGCGTCTTCGATGCCAGCTTTTGTGTCAGCTGAGTCTTCAAAGCTGACAATTGACGTCACTGGAGAATCGACAAGATTTCTACTAGTAAAGTTTCACAAAAGAGAACGTCTATTTTCCCAACAAACCAAATTCTTCTCCCTGACTAGCATATGCTATAAATGCGTATGCCACTTTCCATAGCTGTATCTAATTGTTAAGGTCACACCCTTCTTTAATGAGTTTCCTAAAAGTTTATAGCAAGTTTCCTTAGCGACACAGGTAGGGTTTCATTGATCTCCAGCCGGGGCTGTCATTACAAGAGGATGGGGTTCCAATTTCTGATTAATGAAAATTATAATTACGTACAGATAACGGGGGAGGGGGAGAGAGAGGGATGTTTCCATGTTACTTTAAACAAAGAAGAGTTAAGGTCTTATCTTAACTATGCTTTGGCACTGCAATGCGAAATGGTCATGCAAAATTAATTTTTAATGTGTTCAATTTATATTAAAAATTTCTGCAAGTGTGTGAATTTTTTTTCTAAGACTGGAGTGCTACTTCATTTACAATATTCCCTGAAGGTGTTTTTTTTTTTAAAGAGACTCTTAAACTGAAGCCATTTTAAGGGTTTTATGAGACATTATGTGAGCTTTCATATGCAAGTTAGTCGTTAAGTACCAGATATTATATTCTGTAATATGCTTAAGTGATATTAGAGGCTGTATATAGCCTGCAGTAATGGCTATTGCTGCTTTTTTAATTTATCAAGAAAATGTTGCTTAAATAAGGAGCAAATCAGTGCTTGGGTGTAGAAAATATAAATGTAAAGGAAGTAACAATATTGTTGTGACATACTTTGTACTCTCAGCTTCACTGGGGAGCAAAACCAGGGTCTACTTTCTCGTACTCCTGTTGACACACATGGCAAGTTCCATATACATGGTGATGGACATAGGTAAAAAGAAATTTCACTGAGTCTCACTAAACAGTATACGGCCATTGCTCCTCAAGACTTCATGAGAATTAATGTTATGTCCCTGGTAACTGGATTTTTTTGTATGATTACTGGCATTCAGACAAAGTAGCATCTCATATTTGGACTTAAACGAGTGAAGTCTTTGAATGTTCAACCTACAAAGGGAAATGTTTTTGTTAAGCTGGATTCACTGGTCAAGCTATAAAAGCTAGGATAAAAAAAAAACCAACAAACCCTCACATGGTGAACAAACTTGCTATTTTTTCTCCCCTCCCTCCCAGAGTCAGAGGAAGGAAAAAAAAAAGAAACCCTTAAGCTGACAAGCTTGTAGAAATATAAAAGTCATTTGACTTTCCTTTCAAATGTGCCTCTTGCTCCATGTTCTGACACAGAAATAAAGTACTTCTGTAGTTGTGCTGCAGAGAAGTGGGACACAGGCGTGTTTTACACTGACAGCCCTTGGCAATGACACCTTATTTTGGCCACAGAGTCCCCCACCTGCCCCGACCTCTGCGTGGAGCCCCGGCTGACAGCAGAGCTTGTTCTGGTTAAAACGTTCCTCCTCTAACCACGGACCACTCTTCTGTGCCCAGCTGCAAACTCCCACTTTCATGCAGAGTTATGATTGAAGAAATTTATTTCAAATGAAAAATAATCTTTTCCATTTTCTTTCCCTCTCCCAGCTGCTGATTCCCACCCTGATTCCTGTTCTGGAGCTGTGATTAATACTTTTTTTTTTTTTTTTTTTTTTTTAAATCATATCATCCTTCTCTCTCCGTCCCCACCTCTCCTCCCCCTCCTCTTCCCGGTCCTCCTCACAGCTGTGGATCCTCACTCCTCCTTCCAGTCGCCATCGCTGTCGTCCCCGCTCTCCTCCCTCTCCTGGCTCACTTCAATATTTCAGAGAAAAGTAATCCAGCTTCATCCAGGCTTTATGGCACTGCCTCTCCTCTTGTCTGCACTTATCCTCGCTTGCTGCCTTTGGGAGGAACGAGCCCCCTGGCACCCTGGAATCCGCCTCTTTAATGAACCCGCTTGCAAACGAGCATCAAGTTAGGCACCAAATCGGCAATATGGACCTCAGCAAGCCCTAGCAGAGGGATCTGAGGACCCTCCGTTGAAGAGCAATTTTGCAAGGAACACATGGGCTCTCCAAAGTAACGCAGCGAAAGCCCAGGATAAACATCTCCAGGCTCCCTCCGCCTGGTCTCTGCCTGCTCGATGACCTCACGCAGAACGCCTGAAATCTGGTTAATGCAAAAAGTCAGTGGCCCAGAGGGACCTTCCTGGCAAGGAGGAGCTGGCCAGTGAGCAGCGGGTCTGCGCTCCAGGGGAGAGGAGGTCAGGACAGGGTTAGCTGCATTCCCTTGCAGGATAAAGCCTCCTGTGGCCATTTTTCCACAGTTTAAGACTACTATGAATTCTCTTCGTGGACCAGGAAACTTGGACCCAGCCTCCCAAGTCTACAGTAGCTATCAGGAGAACTATATATTCACCAGATGACAAAATGTTCCTCCTTTCATCACGAAATTCTCACTGATGGCTCCCAAGTCTAAGGATGAGGAAAATACAGAAGTCTCCAAGGGAAACATGGTAGCTTTTGGTGTCTACAGCCCGTGCATGGCGATTTCTTGTGGTTAGAGGACAACCTGCTGCTATGATCTGCCCATCACCCCTTCGTTGAGGTGGCTTTTGCTTTTCTCTGGGGATGTCCCTGCAGTGCATTCCCACCTCGTCTGACTGAGCAAGTCACAGTGCTGCCAGGTTTCTCCAGGTTTGACCCTTTCTGTGGCAAATTCACAGGGAGCTTGGACTGAAGACTACCAGAAGAAAATGAAACAAAACAAACAGATAGAAAGCAGTAATAAATATAAGATCTATCAACACCTGAGTCACCTCCTGTCCCTGTTCTGAGCTGCACTCCCTCCCCGTGGTGACCCCCAGCACCAGTCTGCTCTGCTACGGACCCTCTTCCCCAGCCACGCCTGGGCTCTGATCTCAGGAGCCAACTTTTGTCCAGTTTAAAGGTCTTTCATATGGTCCAAACCATTTTACCCTTTTCCCGAAGGATATCTGTGGAATTCTCTGTATGGAGGTTTCCTGTTAGTGTCCATGCGGTCAAAGGGCAATTAGGCTTTTCTACGGTCACCAGCTTCGGTCCTGCAATTCGGAGCTTGAACTGGTTTAATCCTTGATAGGCAACACAGCATCTGCTTCTCTTCTCCCTCCCACCCCCTTCACATGCACGCACAAAGCCTCACTATACTAATAAAATATTTTCCCATTCTTCACCTGATTTGTGTGCATGTGCCTTCGAGTCTATTTTGTATGTACTATCTGTGCGTGCGTACGTACGTATGTGCTTACATGCTCTTCGTGTGTGCCAGAGTACCTTCCTCTGATTATATACAAACAGATGTTTATATATAGAACGCATATTATAAATTTAAATTGATACAGGAACCTAAATCTGAATAAATCACAGCTAAGCTGCAGCTTAAAATAAACATTCTGGAAAAAATAAGCAAATAAACTTTTTTTTTTTGGCAGAATGTTTATTTATTTAACAACAGCGATGCAGTTGCTTACACTTTCTACAAATGTTTTATCTCTTCTTCCTCCGCACCTGTCCCTGAGTGAATAGAGCCACATCTGTCTCATCTTGGCATAACAAGTACACATCTACATCTGTGAAAGATGATTCCATTTTTGAAGGAAACACTGTCTACTTTTACACTCCTGCAGTCTGCTAGAAATTATTACACAATGGATTTTGTGTCTTGCAGGAAGGCTGCTAAATAGTGAATAGCGAGTTTGGAAATGATACAACAAAAGTAATGCCCTACTTTAACAAACAGATAGCTAGATATAGATATAAATATATATTTAGAACTTTACGGATAAGATAGACTCACTGATTAATGCTGCCTTCAATTTACTCTTTCTAGCATAGCGGACTCTCGCTTAAAAAGCTCAGGAAATGGGAACAGTGGAGTACAGGGGTAGTAACGGGATATAGATGCTTTCACCCGTCAGCTGCCAAGTGAAAGCCTAGATGAAGTTGGTAGCGACTGAAAAAATAGCTGATGGTTGTTTAGTAGCATATATGAAATAAGATAATGGACTCTCTGGACAACAGAAGGTGGGGTCTGGATCATTTTCCAGAGGTCTCACACTGCAATATCCTTGGTTTGACCCTTCCAAACAAAGGTCATGTGTGGTGGGGAAACTTAGCCCCAACGTGAGCCAGGGCATGGGAGGATGTGCTGGGAGGGACCATGGCCAAGCAACTTGCAGTGATGGTACACGGTGTGTAAAGACCCTTGGTCCTCCAGGAAAACCATGCCTTGGCTTGGAGTCCAGCCATGGTATCGGTATTGACAGTGGGCTCTTGGTTGAGAGCAGCCGCATGCCTTCCAGGGTTATGTTATTAACGACATTCAGTAGCTCATTAAATAAATGAAGAGGTGAGCTTTGGCTGATATAGTTAAGGGTTTAATGAGGTAAAATAGCGAAATAGCCAAAAGCCTCTTGCTGGCTGCATCACCAGTGATACTGAACTGATGAGCAGCAGTTGTTATGCACTTCTTTTATGGGCTCAGCTATCAAAGCTGAAGTAAAAATAAAGGAAAGGTAAAGTGTCCTGAAGCTCCTCTTTCACTATCATCTTTTCCTCACCATTGCTACCTCCACTGCGCACAACAGCTCTTGTAGCAATGTACTGGAAGCCGTAAAAGCAGTGCAGGAGGGTGATTCACCCAGGCAGGTTTGCTCAGCTTCTCACCTGGACGGATTAGCCCAGGGAGAGTGTTAATCCAACACATTTGTGGGTCCTCTGCTATCTGGTATGGACTGTGTCATGCCTTGTGCCAACATGTCTGTGTCTGCTGACCAACCAGATAACACGGTATTCTCAATCCGTATGGATGGCAGAGAAATGTCACTGAATAATGAGGTCTGGCCAGGAAACAGAAACTTTGTCTATGGAAAAAATCTGCCTGTAGTAAAATTTCCATTCACCGCTTTCCATCACTTCCTGGCCATTTTTCATCCTTTGCCAACCTGGAGATCTGTGCAAAGCATGAGAAGTCTTCCTTGCTTTCTCAACCACTGAGAGCTTTTGAACTTAAAAAAAAAGTAAATACAGAAGTGACAGCATTGCTTTCAAAGACGAATGTTGTTTCTCTCTCAGACTTTCTGTTGCTTTTCCTTCGCTATGTTGCAGGACAGACAGAGTGAGAGCAGGACAGATTCACTCCCCTGTGATTTCAAAACAGTCCGAAACATGTTCAAATCAAAAAGAAATCAATAGTGTTCATGAATTTGATTTCAGAGGTGAATTATTTTATGAAGGAAAAGAATCTCAATCAGAATACACTATTAATTGCAGTTAATTTAATGGTTTAAAATATATGTGAAGATTTAATGAAAAATGATCCTGGTTGCTACATCATTCTAAGACTCCGCATTGTAGAAAGGGTCAGTCCTTAATACTTCAACAAACGGGACTGGTGATTTTCTTTTAAGGAAGGGAGAGCACAATTTGTACTCAGCTAGGCAGTCCTTCCACATAGTATATTGAAGTATTGACACACAGGTCTCAGATGCCATGATGCCAACCCTCTTTCCTCTTTTTTTACAGTGTTTCATGTACTATCTTTAGGCTTTCTCAAAATTAACTGCTTGATTTACCCATCCTTCCTGGGAATTTATGATTCATATCTTCCCTTTCCCCCCCCCCCCCCCCCTTCTGCCAGACCTTTCCAACTCCCAACTGCTGTTCTATCTTCTATATTAAGCACCCCAGGCTCTGATGTACTTGACAGTGCCCTGTACTTTAAACACACACACACACACACAGAGAAAAGCACACTAGTGATCTGAGATATTTTCTACAATGTGACATACATACACCAACTTCAGACTCCAGACCTTTCACAATCTTAATAAATACCTTATATTTAATTTTTATCTTCTTTGCATTTGTTTTTTATATTATTTTTTAAAAGGAATGAAAGAATCATTGACAGTTATATAATGTCTATTATTTACTTAATAGCTGTTCTGGTCTATTGGGTAAATATATAGTCAGGCAGTTTTTAAAAACACGTATTACATACCCAAGAGACCAGAAAGACTCTGAAGGAGCTGTTCCAGTTTATTGGGTAAATATGTATTTAGGCAATTTTTCAAAATATGTTAAAACTCCTTCAGTGCCATTCTGGTCAATTGGTTAAATATGTATTTAGGCTTCTCTTTTAAATGCCTTTTATGTAGCTGATAGACTGAAGAAACTGTAACTGCTGAATATGTTTTCATAATTTTTACCTATGGGTATCGCTTATAGTTGCTTCCTATATTTCAGCTCTGTCCCCTGCTGTTGCATCTATCACATCACCAAGGAAGAGCTGTGTGTCACAGGCATCGTCACCGAGAGCAGTGGCACGAGTGAGAGCGAATACAAATATTTTTATATGTGAGCAACGTTATGAATGACATTAGTCCTTCTGATTGTCATCCTTGCTCACTGAAAGTGATGCTCTACATATATTTTTCCTGCATTTGGCTCTCTGTCAGTGGACTGACATGCTTTGCATTGTGCTGTGCTGGTTAGACTGATGGATATTTTTAAACCAGCTGCATTTTTCAATATTCAGAGGCACAAAATGGCATTCTGAAGCCCTGCTGTCAGTTCTGGGGTTGTTTATATGAGTGAAGTTTAGCACATGCTTAAGTATAAGCTAGATCAGGGCTCAACCAACAGGACTTATATCACTTTAAATTTAAATACATGATTTTTTTTTTTTTTTTAATATCGATATATGCCTCCAAAATCTTTTTAGGTGTTCAAGGTGATAGGAGAATCAAATCTGATGGCTGAGCTGTAACACAAGTTCCTGAAAATCTTAATGTAAAGTAGCTGTGACAGATGTTAACATGCTGGGGTTTGTACAACTTCTGCTATATTTCAGCTGAAGATATATATTTACATCTAGTTCTTTCTGAGTGAGCTCTGGTGAGAATTTTATACAGTGATAGAAGCAGGGGCCAAGCTTAACACAGTGGCTCAAGGCAGGCAGAGGAGGAAGCTCTTCCAGGCTTGTTCCTATTAAACCACGGCTTTCAAGACAATTATACTTGCTCCATGGTTCCCTCTTTGCCTTGCCTCCCTTTATGGATCGGACATCTCCATTGCACTGCTGTTCTAAATTAATCCAAATTTTATTGTTGTAAAAACAGGACTAAACAAATATGCCCACTGCATGAACTGACAGTATAAATTCATTTTCAGTTTATTCCTTGGTGACAAATTATTAACTCTCCACATAGAATTGACCACGTTCAGCCTGCAATGGTCTGTTCATCCACACGGTACCTTGGCTGTGCTGATAATTATTTCAGGAAGGAAAGGTCTTTGCCTGCTTTCTCCAGGTGGGTCCTCAGCTTTCCTCGCAGTCGAAGTTACTAACGCTAGTAGATGGCTGGTCTTGATCTGTGGTAGAGCAAATGCTGGTGTTTGAAACCCACTTCTTGTTCTGCTTCAGGACAGGTTTGCATTCTCCCTTCACAGCAAAAGTATGTTCACAGCATTACTCACCCAAAATATTCACAGTATATTACTCACCCATCCAATTATTAAAGAGGTTGTTCTATCTTGGTTTTTTTTTTCTCTTTTGCAGAAATTTTGAGATAGGTTATTACAATTCTTAATAATTTTCATTTCCTTGTATTGTTCTTTTTATGTTTTCCTTGAATCACATTTTTCATTAACAAGAAAGCTATTGTAAATATTTCCCTCAAATGTGTTTAGAAAGTTTTAATTACATTAGCTAACTAGTACCTACTGTGGAAATGGAAAAGACAAAGAGGCAGAAATGAGCATGGGAAAATGAGGAATACACATGCATGCTCACACATGCCCAAGGACAGATATATGTACATGTGGAGATGGAAATGAAAATTTGGTGGGCTATATGGATTTTAAACAGGCACATGCTAAGCTAGAAATATTCTTGTTGAAGTCAGAGGGGACACTTAAATTTAAGCAAAGTGTAAACCTTTACAGATTGGAGTAAAATGATGTCACCATTTCAAATAAATCAACTACTTTGTTTTGCATTAATACTAGTTTAATTCAGAGGATTTTTTAAAGAGAAACAAATGTGGAAAAATATTGATAAGAATTCTGACAAGGAATATTAATAAATGAAAATGTTGATAAGAACTCTGGATAAATTTGATGAGTTATTGCCAAAATAAGTAACTTTATTATCCAAATTATTAGACCAGCTGTAATGCTAATATAAAAATAACAGTGCATTTGAAGTGATGCTATGTCACTCACATAATTTCATAAACAATGATCAAATCCCATCAGAATAAGAAACATCTTGTCTGTCAAACATTACGAGATGCTTTCCAGATCCACCAGTATATCCAGGCCTTTCCATTAATCAGCACTACATAGGCTTTTTTCTTTTTAAATCACTGAGCTGGATGCCGGGAGATGCTCTCAACAGGAACTGTTGCTGTGTAACATACTCAAGCCTGAAATGTGATTCTATTTTTATAATACAAGGATCCCTGCTGGCTTAGGGGAGTGCTGGTAGGTACTGTGTCCAGATCCGGATGTTGAGCTTATTCTGTAGAAAGGGTAAAATTCCATTTTTATTAATATTCCAGTTTGTTGGGGTTGGCAGGGGCCAAGGGTTTTTTTTCACCAACTTACTTCATAAGTTATTGGTGAGGTTTTCCTTTGCAAAGGATACTCACGCCTTGCCAGGCGAAATGTGGGTAAACTGTAACTGGAGCTTCTGAAAGAGCTCTGCCAAACTGCTTCGCTTCTGCCTCTTTAACCGTGTTCATGGTCCTCTCCCAGATAATAAATGAACTTACCTATTTTTGTACCAAAAACATTACTGAGCCAAAGTGCTTTAAAATAAAATTAAAAAAAAAATAAAATAAAAAGAAGGATTAAACTCTTAGATGTACATTAACTATCTTTACAATACCTGAAGTATATAAAGAAGAAACAGTCACCGTTGCTCCATAGCCAAGGGGTTTCTCTGCTTGTATATGGCAGTAACTATAACAGAGGGCAGGATACTAGGTTAACCTACTATTGCCATAATTTTATTTGGCAATTTCAGTGATCATAAGAATATTCTTATTGTAGCGAAATGTGTGACAGCCTTGTGATGGGCACAAATAGGGGATGAAATCAGACCCAGTTGCATTAGATTAAATGGAAATGTGATGTTTTCAACAGTCAAAAAACGCTGGAGACATCATCAAAGCTATCAGTGCCCATCTCTCCACAATCTCGACTATGATCATTTTGTTCCCTTACCATTGATCTACTACAAAACTGAAAATTAATTTAAAGGAGGAAAGATCTTCAAATATTTATATCTGAATATATGTGTGGGCAAAATGCAGACTGAGAGCTAACAGCTTATTACAATAGCCCGGATGAACACTAAACCTAGGGCCTGGGCCAAATCTCATAAAGATTGAAAAGACAACCTTGCACTGACTGCAGCGGACATCAGATTCAGCCCAGATTTTGAGTCCTCCTTCCAGATCTGTGCCCACACACACTTTCTTCTGCTACTTTTTCCTGTCGCAAAACTTGTTGCTTCTATCGCCAGGAAAGATTGCATGTGCAGCCATTTGATTTGTGGAGGTGTCCTTGGTCAAAGCAACTGGAGCCAAGAAGGGAAAGAGAAAAATGCCGGTTGATGAGGAGGTGCGGGTAAATACCCACGGGCGCTGAAATATAGCACGTCAGGCAGCACATTCATTAGTTTAGCAGTAACCCAGCCTTTTCTAACAGGCATTTGCTTTGTTTCATGTGATATTAAGTAAACTCGATAGCATAAAACTGATAAAAGGAGTCGATCTATTGAAGCTGGTTGGACTCAGGCCACTTCTGTACTCTGTCACCACCTGCAAGATAAAATAAAGGTGCTACAAAATACCTGAGCCTCCTAGTCTTGATGTACTGACTTTCCCCTCAAAAGCACACACCAGCATATCCAGAGTCTCCTTTGCCTTTGAAATATGAGTCTTTCTTTCCTTAATCTGCTCTGGACACCACTCTTAAGCTGATATGAGTATCTTCTGTTACCATTAAATTTCAGAGTTTTACTGTTTTTCTCTGACCTCTGCGATGTAGCAGTGGAAGCAGAGACTCCTCCTCAGGATTTCTCTCACCAGGAAAAAAACATAATCTTTCTTAGTCAAGAAGAAGCATGAATACACCATCAGCACTGTCATTGCTTCTGGGAAGACCAAGGGAAGGACACCAGTACTGGATTGTCCTCTGGATATGGAGACACATTTTAAGTTATGAGGGGACCCCGCTGAGAATGATGCAGATCCACCATAGCCGGTGGGAGCAATTCAAAAGGGGATTGAAAGAGAAAAGCCCTCCTAGTGCCAAAAACTACTCTCGCACTCATATCTGTGACACACATGGATGGACTGAGCTCCAGCACATCTGAGCACAAGGCTTCTGCCTTCAGGAGCTGGCGAGCCCCAGGCTGGGGTAACAACTCAGCACCTCTCTGTTGGGGAGCAGAGAAACCATCCAGCTTTGTGGGATGCTCTTACGCATATCTGAGAGCATAGATGTGGTTCTTGCAGGATTTTTCTTTTTCTGATTTTAGTAAAATATTTAGAAAAGAGATGTACTTCCTTACAGTACATCATGCATTAGCCACTGATAAGAGGTAAACATAAATTCTGGTTTTTAATCTTACACCATATTATTCTGAAACCAACTTAATATGCAATGAGAATGATACCTTATAATATTAAACTTAAAAAACCCCAACTTTTAGAATTGTTAGTGAGCATATGTTTATGGGAAACAGATGATCAGACTCATCATGATGATTGGCTTAAAATTTTTTAAAGTTTTAAAATACCTTCAGAGTCCTTCATTTGATTTTTAGCTACAGTCTAAGCACTTGACAAACCTATGATAGGCATATTTGTATGATATATAAAAATTTAAGTATTTGTCTCTCTAAAAGGTGAGTCTCCTTGCTTGTGAGAAATTTTCTTACTGGGAAGGTTTCCAAAACCCCTCTCATGTAGCTTTTTTCTCAGCTCTTGTGTTTGCTCCTTCTCCACACCTCTTCCCCAGTGCAGAGAGGCACATCTGTCTGTTTTCTGCCTTATCAAGCAGACATCTACATCTGTGAGGAAAACTCCACTTCCTTAGCTAAAAACCTGTATCTGATTGTGGTAATAAAGCACTACTTCCTCAGTTCAAAACATACATCAGACAGGACCAATTACTTCAAATGACTCATAGCAACAGGCAAAGCAATAGTCGTCTTTTCAAAGCCTTTGAACTTCTACCGCTTCAAAGGTGTACTAAAACGTGGTTATGAGGCGATTGTCTAAAATTGCCAAATTACCAGTTTCCAAGCTTTGACATTTGTTATTTTGAGCAACTAGACAAAGGAAAGCAGTTCATTCGCCCTCTGAGAAAAAGAGAGCAAAACAAAAAGATATCTCCTAGGTGAAGAGAGCTCGAAACGTGATGCATTCTTGAACAAAAAACAGAAAAATACTTATGCTTTAAATTAATCAAATAATATAATTAGATTATCAAACAATACACAACAATAATGCAAAATGCAAACAATATGATCCAAAGCTACTGAGTGAATTTAACAGGCTTTTAATCACATCCTGGAGGTCAGAGAGGCTCAAAGCGTTATTAATGGGAATCAAAGCTTTTCACCTTTAGGTCACCAATTCGAATGTGGCACAGGTTGGTTCTGAATGAATGTCATTACCATCTGGTAATTACTGGGGAGGCTATCTGACATGGGCTTGTGGTCTCAGCAGCCCCAAAGGAGAGGTGTTTCCAGAATCCAGCATGAGCACGTGCATCAACTGCAGTAGGCAGTGCTGGACAAAATGGTGTCCAGCAGAAGACAGATGATCCAACAGAAGACAAAAGTATGTGCAACTCAAAGCTCTTACTTCAGTAAGACTTTCAGTGCTTTCTACTACTTCCAAGTAGTATTAAAGTTATGAAGTTATTGTCTAAAATTGCCAAATTAATTGTTTCCGATATATTGGTTTCCACTTTTTGTATGTTGGGCAGAGCATTAGTAATGCATTGTCCCTGATGGTAGTGGCTTTCTCCTGACAAGAACCATGCACATTGACAAAGAGATACAAGAAAACTTTTTTTAGTCTAGTTGGTTAATAGCTATTCTTTGGATGGACTGATCCAGTCTCTATAACTGTCATAATCATGAAATTAACTTTGAAAAATGAAGTTAAAGAAGAATCCTATATACTGAACATCATAAAGCATATTATTATTACCTACTGCCCCAAAGATCTTTGGGTCTTCATGATGCAACTGTTATTTTAACTTTATCAGGAATCTTCCAATATTAAGACCACATTTAAATAAATATAGCTCCAATTCAGTGACATATTTCTGCTTGTTTCACATTCATATTGAAACACTCAGTTTTAATTTCATCCTTTTATTGAGTTTTTACCTGCATTCTTAAGATTGAAGGTGATCATGCATGTATTTGGAGGGCACTTGATGCAACTTATCACACTCCATGTCAAGTGACAAGGAAGCTCTGGCTCGTCAACACTGTGGTATCACTATGAGAAGATCGTGAAAGCTGAATTTATCCATATAGGTGGATACTTTTCACAAGCCTCTAAAGAAACAAGGGAGAATTTTCACCCTCACATATTTTTGTATTATATTTATATGTCAGAAAGTGTGGTAATGTATCCTCTGAACTTCTTCTTTTGGAGAGCTCTAAATCCATTCAGATTTGTGTACAACTTCCATCACAGCATTTTCTGGCTCCGCTAAGTCGCATTTACTTATCCTTGAGCACTGGTCCTCAATATCAGAGGAACCATCATGGTTTGTTCAGGAGATTGTGAGTCTCTGAACCCATTAGCAATAAACACTAGAGAAAGGACTCAAACATTCTCACTTTTTTCCTAGAGGTCTAGGTAGGAAGAGTCTAGGTGAATTCAGGTGAATAACTGCTGAATAAAGTATTTCTTTTCCTTTTCATTGGACCAGATATATTTATTCATTAGTTTACTTTTAATAAATTACTGGGGTTTATTCCCAAGAAAGTTCGTTGTCAAAGTTCAACGCTGACAACTCAAGCTTCCTCACCCAAGTGGAACTGGACAGAGCAAACATGATACGGTCCCATTCCCTAATTGGGGTAACTCTTCAAATCTGTCTTTTCTTGCAAATACTCACCTATATGAAATCAAGGAAATTAAGGTTCCATTAATGTTTGGCAATAACTACATTACAACTACTGTTTCTCTATAGATCTTGTCAGAAATATGTTTACGCAACTATTCAAATAGAGAAATGCAACAAAAGAGAGGCAGAGAAAATTCACTGAAAAATTCCAATAGTCACAGTGGAGATCTGTTCAGGGCTAGAAGTCACTTCTGGCTTTGGTAGGAAGAAAGCCTACAGGCACTTCTTTTTATGAGTAAGTTACATCTGTTCAGCACTGTACTTTGCTAACACCATACTTTTGTTTTTTAGACTGAGGAGCCTTCAAGTCTAGCAGCTCAGATGCTTGCATCCGTCTGTACCCTTTTGGGTAAATACCTGTCACTTCAGGCAGTCTTCTCTGATTATCTCCTCCACAGTGAGATTCAGACTGCCCCACTAACACACTGCGTTCTCTCCTCTGGCCCGTGATCAAGTGTCACCAACCCAAGACCTTAGGCTTCGCTCCAGGTAAGGAAATAACAGTTTGCCTCCAACAGTTTCTGCCTTCTCTTGCTTATAAAACTCAAAGGATCTCTGAGATCGTTTGATGGAGGAAAGGAACATGGACTACCCGGTCAGTCTCTCTTCAACTAGTTTCTGTGCCTCTTTACTGGCCAGGTTTGGATGTGTACCGTTAGCAGAAAGAGCAACACTTTTGTAGAGATCTGGCTTCGTGACCTTCTCCGTTGAATAATGTTATGCACACGAGGCATGCATTTTTAGTTGTTATGCAGCATTTGAGTTTGTTACAATTCTTTCTACTGAACAGAAATCCCTTCACTATATTTTAAGGAGTCAAACAGCAAGTACTTTTATACAAAGCTAGAGCTTCAACTTAGCTTCATGTCAACAGAAATGCGCTGATCTCTTCAGGGAAATAAATTTTAAAAAGCAGATATTCTTAAGCAACCGTTGGTCATTAATCTGGAAGGGCCAAGGAAACCTAGTCAAGATCCGTGCCAGAGGGTTTAAATTGTCACTGCAATCTAGACCAATATTAACTCGTTTCTCCCATGCACCGTTCTCTATGTCAAAGTCCAGTCTGTATTTTCCCATTCTCCCAGAGCACACCCACCCGCACCCATAGAGACTTTATTGATGACACCCTCGTTACTCCCAAAACATGTTCTAATGCCACTTTCCTAGAAAAATAAGGTATTAACATTATCATTATTCTTAAATACTGGTAGAATCTCTGAAAAAGGATCACCAGCCTGGAAAAGATGAGAAACACTGGCAGAGAGCATAAATTGCCCGTGAATTTCCTTTCATCGCAGGACAATGAATGCGGAGAACCAGAGTACAACCAACCATTCGGAGGAACTATGTATGTTCTCTATACTTTGATACAAGTCCGAATGATGTTTTCTGTCATCCACTGAGGATCTGAATTTATGAGAACATCAGCGCATACATTTAAACTGAGGATGCCCAGATGGGGAAACCTTCTCACCAGCAGTATGAAACACCCATCTGCTGCATATTAATACTCTTCAAGGGATTATTGTTTCATGCTGCCTGGCTGTTACGGTTGGCGTTTGGAGGCTGGGATGTAGGAGTGCATACCAGTGTGGCTCTGGAGCGCGGATTAGGTTGAGCCACTGTGGGACAGAGTCAAATTAGGGATGTTCTTTGAAAGCTCTGAGATGGCTCATTCTGAGCAGAAAGAATTTTGATAAGCAGAGAGTCCCCTTACGGTATCAATTTGGTCAAATAATGTGTTTATGGCATTATTATTAGATCAAGAGAAACAGTTAACTGAAACATGACATGTAACTGTTAAGAATTATCCACTATCAAACATCAGCTAGGGACATTGAAAGGAAGAGTTGGCGCTTATAAATAAAAAATGATGTAGAAATTAAACAAACAACCCATGGAGAGTCTTTCAGGTTTTTTCTTTCCCCCCATTTCTTACGTTAAACCACACAATAAACGTTCTTTGAGTTGGAGAGGTTTAATCTATGTGCAGAAAGAGAATTAGAGGCTGATTCAGGGTTTTTTTGCTTTCCTTTCCTGGAGGCCTCTTTTTTATTTTCTTTCCAGGTATTGATTATGAAAGTGATATCACACCAGAAGGTGCATTGATATGGTGTTGAGTAACAGAAAACTGCAAAGACTCCTTACAGTATAATCAAAGCTTCTGTCCAAGCCCCACACTCTGATGAAATCCAATCAATAGGGACGATTAAATGACACATACAGAGCCATCAATATTAAATGCAGTCCATTTCCCTTACAAGAGCAGTGCAATGTAAAGTGGACAAGATAAAACTTGAATAGGCAGGTTATTTACGATGCATGTACGGTATTTAAGCAGTGATGAAAGTTGGAAGCACGCATCATTTGCATATTAATCAAAAAAGTAAATAAGCTTTTCAATGCACATAAAATATAGTTGGGGGGGGGTTGCAATGTTTCCAAACAATAACTTTTTTAAAGTTATTTTTTGGAGGAGCAAAATCAGAGGGGAGTTGACTCCAAACTGAAAAATTGTAGATCCTTCAATCTGTGATTTTAACAAGTCATTTGGCTCTTACAGAGCTTATTCAGAAGTCCAAATCATTTCCCTTTTGCCTGTGCAGTGGAAGATACGGTTTGCGATAATTCATTGCAACTTTAGCCTGCGTTCTGCCTCCAGAGGTGAGGAAGAGACCTCCAGGAAACGCTGCAATTTCCCACCACAAGCAAACGTGCAATATTTGGATGGTTTTGTTCAGCAACACAAACACTTAGGCACATCCATACTGAAAGGCAGCACAAGCTAGCCAAGAGCCAGAGCATCAAGTCCACCTGGCACAGTGCAGCGCTGTGCCATGCGGGATTGACAGCATGGGTCCAAATGTGGGACAGTCACGTTGGCTTGGCACTGCCATTGGCAGGACCTCTTAACTCCCAGCTCCAGGCTGGCGTAGCCTCGGCTGGACCTGAGCAGGCACTTCCAAAGCTGAGGGATGCAGTGGCAGAGCAAACTCTGCTTAACCTGAGTGCACCAGCTTCACAGCCACTGGCAACCGCCTTTATCTTTACGCTAAGTAGAGTGAAGAAAATGTTCAACTCCTATGCTGTTGTCGATGTTATCCTTTCTGTTATAAAACAGATCTGAGGAAGATAGGAATTTAAATGTGATTATAGATATGAAACAGAGATCTTAGAGAAAGAAAAACCTGACTTCCAACAAGTGACTCCCATCGCGGGCAGTGGCTGTACCAAGCAGATACCGAACACATGAGACATTTACCGTTTTCAGATCTCCCAGTGGCTGTTAGGGTTGCCAGAGGGCCCAGCAAAGGAAGGTTTTCCCTTGCTGAATTCCCTCATGAGCTGGCTTTCAGAGATGCACTGAGGTGCTCTCCCTGGGCTAGGGAGAGTCCACCACCTGAGTCCCTCAGCTGAGAGCGATGCTTTTTGGTAAACTCTCTCTACCTCTCTGCTGTGCCACTCAAATTGCTTTCACCGGTTCTTACAGAGTCCATGTGTTGCAACCACTGAAAACCATATCTAATAAGTCTGGTTTCCTTCTGACATTTTTCTTCATACCATGACTTCATGATGTGCGGGTGGGAAACCAAGAGAAAATTAGAGATCTACTAGCAAAAACAACAAACTGATAAAAATATAGAAATAGGTTAAAAATACAGATCTCCAGCAAAACGGGCACTGATACCACACTGCCTTTTGTTCTTGAAAAGTAAGAGAAAGGATGAAGGAATTCATTTCAGAGAGAAGGCAGACAAAAACAGCAGCACACTGGTAGAAAGGTGCTGCTCGGCTACCCCTTAGCTCCACATTGTTCCTCGCTTTTCACACATGAATCCTCATCATATTGATTGGTAAATATGTCTTCTTTTCTCCCTTTTTTAACATTAATTCATTCTTTTTCAACATTAAACTTTCACAGTCCCTTTGAAGCTAATAGATAAAATTCCTTATCACCAAAACTTGCACTGGTTTTAGTGGAAACCTAGTAGGACAGTTCACAAGTTTAAAGTTAATCATATATTTATGTCCTTTGTTGTACTGGGCCATAAATGTTTGGTATCTTCAGGATGAAAACCCTTCATCTTAACATAATTTTCTAGGATTTTTTTAAAAACTCCTCAATAAAAGTTTTACAGAGAAAGTGAGCCTGAAAAATGTTCTTGGAGATGACACTACTCTCTGCCAGGACACTTTCACAAATAGTGTGGGGACAGCAGGTTGTTTGCCAATGAAAAGCTACTTTCTCTTGACAAAATTGAAAATTGATGACAAAGTGATTGGGTATTTCTCAAAATGCTGTCAAATGTAATGACATTGGGTGTGTTCCAATTAGTTTTGTAGGCTTTCAAGATACAGCTCTCTCTCCTTGCCTTATGTGTAAAAACTTTGTGTTGTGAGTCTATTCCGCTGAAGGACAGCTATAACTGCTACAGCTCCCCAAATTTACTAGGGAATAAGACTGTGCTGGCATATCTAGTCTTGACTAAATAAGCAACTTTCACTTTGCAAAACCTGAGCTTTCTTCTCTGGTTTGATGCGGCGTTATTTACGCATAGTGCAGGCTTGTAGGTCACTTTGCAGACAAGAGAGTATGGTACAGGTTGCCAATAGGATAATGAAGTTCATTTTGTTTGACCAGTAATTAACGATACTCTTATGAGACGAGAGGTGTCACGAGCCCTGGGACGTACTGAGCAACCCACCACCAGGAGCGGAGGGGAGAGGGAAGACGAACGCTACAAGCAACTTCAACATCTGTCCTCTTTACGCCGATGGAGCTGGTAACCAAGATCTCCCTCTCTCCCTCGCTATCTAAAGTACAAACAACGTAAAGCTGGGATTGGATTGATATGGAATGCTACATAAAATGTTTGCTTATAATTATTTCTAGCACCCTTTTGAAGCTTAGGGATAAAACATTTCTAATTATTCATCAGGCTGTTGGAACTCCTAGGCCTCTGTAATAAGGATTTAGCAGAACAACAAACAACATACAGGGATCCAGATGAAAGGAGTGAATTTGAAGGGATTATTACCATAAAA
Source organism: Gymnogyps californianus (assembly GCF_018139145.2). Taxonomy (NCBI): domain Eukaryota; kingdom Metazoa; phylum Chordata; class Aves; order Accipitriformes; family Cathartidae; genus Gymnogyps; species Gymnogyps californianus. Next base: position 40,515,853 of record NC_059477.1, read on the forward strand.
AAGCAAATGACTATTTGATGGAGTTACAACAATACAGAGAGTCAGACAGGGATAGAGAAATAATGCTAATTGATAAATACATAGCTGCTTAAGCTTTAATTTTAGCTGTGGAATAGTTGTAAACTGAGTGATACCTGTAATTTCCTTTTTAAAAAGACCACTCTGTTTGAAATGCATATATAAGGAAAAAACCTCAAATGCATCTTTTCTGCACCCCTCCTCCCATTTTCACCACTTGCCATTGGACATCACTGTCGCAATAAGCAATCCTTTAAAAGGCAGGACCAGAAATTTTTTATGGTCTTGGCTGGCTTACAGCTGCATGAAGCTTTGCACCCCAGTTTAGGATGGGAGCCAGTACATCTTCTGCGGGATCCTGTGATCTGCTCGTATATGAACCCCATGGGCCATAGGAATCAAGAGACATTCAAGGAATGAAGACCAGATTTTCTGTTCGCTACAGTATACCACAAAATTCCTATGTGATCTTAATCAGATTCAAAGCATCACAAAGTAAAAAGCAAAGCAAAACAAACCGACCAAAAAACCCCATGAAACAAAACCCAAAGTCAGTGAAAGCAGGATCTGTGAAAAGTTTGAGGTGCCAGTCCAGCCCTACTCCCTCCTTTTTCAATGAGACAGACAACCTTTAGGCAGTTTGTCTTAAATAAGGACCCATAAAAGTTATAAGTGGAACCTAAAATACAGAACAGGATAAATCTTCCATATTCAGCTCTGTTATAAGCAACATCGCTACCACCACACTAGTGATTTCCCATAAAGATAGTTTTTGAGGATACAGAAGCTCTCTTGTCTAAAGGAGGGAAGGAAATAAATCTGGCTTTGTACATACATGCAAAAAACCCATGGATAAGCGACTTACCAGCTACTCTGCAAGTTGTGTGCTTCATTATATCACAAATATCGTTTTAAAGGGCAAAGATATGCAAAGCAGATGTATTGTAACTATCTCTAAATCAGAATTTCAATGTAAGACATTCTTCAATAGCTCAATACAGTCAGTTAGAAGCTTTCTTCCCCTCCTTAATGAAGGTAAAACGTTAGCATTATAAATTGCAGCTTAGAGAAATTATATTCAGACTTAAAAAAAAAAAAAAGAGAGAAACCATACACACTAGATTAGCAGGGGTGGATCGTCTTGTTGAGAGTTGTGCTGTCAAAGCCTATTAAAGTAATTCACATTTTATACATAGACATTACCATTTTCTCTGAACTATAACGTCCTTGGAGTATTACTCCACAGAGACATCCAAAATCCACTTTAGATGGGGCACAAAGGCACAGTTTGAGATTTACCTGTGTGACTTGTCTCGCAGGTGACAAGCATTAAGGAGGAAAATCTACACTTCTGTCAGATAAGCAGGAATTCTTGGTTTCTTAATTCACTTGGAAAGAAAGGATAATTACCTGAACTAAATTTCTGCGCCCATCTCAAATGGACTCTAGGGACAATCCTGCAGATTAATGCTCTAAGAACATAAGATTCAGAAAGAGAACGTAGGGATGTATGAAATAGGATCTCTTTTAACAACCTGGATCAAAAACTGTATCCTGAACCGAGGGGAGGGAGAATCAGCAGAAGGGGCATATCCAGTGTGGCATTAACGCATTTTGCTGCCTCAGCAGAATGAGATTTTGACAATAATAATGATGATTTTTAAAGGCTGACTTTTTTTTTTCCTGCCTTCTGATGGATTTGAGAGATTTTTGTGACCTGAATGCTTCAGGCAAGATCCTCAGGTGATGTAAATCAGGATTGCTTCTCTGAAATACGGACAAATTCATCCCTTCCCACCTGCTACAGCTTTTCTGCTCATCTGCAGTATCGTAATAATCTTGTGATGTTAATTAATTTTTTTTCTGTGTTTTATGCAATGCTGCCTCTGCCTCCTCCCTGCCTCAAATTGTTTTGGTTTTGTTCTTTTTTGTTGTTGTTACTGCTCCATGTCTGCTAAGTAAATCTGTGGCATGTTACTTTAAAAATGAAATAAAGCTTGTGTTCATAGTGACAGTCAATAACACTACAGCATTATAATCAATTGCTATTTGTAGCAGCAGGACTAGCAGTGGGGGCAGATCAGTGCAAATTACTGTCACTATGTGCTGTCGTGTAGTGCAGCCAGCCTGTATCACGTAAGACAAATGATACCATATTCAATGGGAGCAGACAGTACTTAGTCATACCTGTACAATGGCAGAGCAACGCGTGCCGGCTCTAAATACAAGGGGAAAGTGGTTATAAACCTACAGAATTGATAGGGAAGAGAAATAAATTAATCCAGCAATGAGTTGCGCTGCTAAGATCCGAGGCTAAATGCTCCTGCTTTTGCAACGGGCTGAAGAATGGAGGATTACAAGTATCTGGGGATCTACAAAAAGGTTAGATAGCTTTTTAGTGAACACCAATGACGTCTCTCTTGTAGTTTAAACTGATGGCTTGTACAGACGCCTGCAAGCCATGGGGGTCTTCAGTTGAAAACACCTGTATGATCAATAATAATGCCAAAATGAAATATAATAGCTTTTTTTCCCCCCCTCTTTCTATAGAAACAGGAGTGTTTGTTACTGCTATAGATCGCAGCAACGTAATTTTTTGTCTGTGTTTCATTTGAGAAAAGAGATCCAGGCTCTGATCTCAGTGGGGGAGAGAGCTGTTATCTCAGAGCTGTGGTCTGGAAGCAGCAGGTCAAACAGGTAATTTTAAAGATGGAGCTACTCAATTCTTTGTCTTTCAGCACCTTTCTCTCTATGAATTAGGCAACTTATTTGGAACCCCTGTGACCACGGAGAAATGCAAAGGGTGTTTATTGGGGAGAGGAAGAACTCGCCGCGGATCAAGACCGCATCCTTTGGAAAACAAAGCCTTGGCTAGCAGAGCAATGTATGCTTATGAAATTACATCTGATTACCTGGCTAAAGGATTTCTTATTGATTTGGGGAGGTGCTAGACAGACTGCACTGCAACGTGTAGTCCTCCGTTTAGCCTTCAAGCAGAGAACGCAGGAAGAGGAAAGGAAAAACCACCTCCAGGACCCCCCACCTCCTCAGGCGTTCCAGCCCAGGAGAAACGCATCTCCTGGCGCAAGGGTGATTCAGCAGCAACGCCAATTCAAACACTGAGCTCTCTTCTGGGACTGCTGCAAAGGATGACAATTTATTGCCCGTTTTAATGATACAGTTTGTGATATGCATACTTGCCAACTGGGAACTGGAGTGAGATCAATGAGTTATTTTACATAGGTCCCTGTATTCTGGGCCAGAATGAAACCGTTGACCTAGAGGTGAAAGTCTCTAATTTTATTTCTGGTCCCTCTGAGTCATGTAGTCACCAGAAATAACACTGACAGCAATAAAACCGAGCAAACAAACAAAACTAAGCAAACATCAAATATTAAGGAAAAAGATTTTGCCAAAGAGGCTCAGCACACTTTTTGTGAGACTGCATAATCTTTGACAGCGAAATCTGGAACATAAAACCCCCTCTCTCCTGGAGCCCAGTATTCTTCTCTGAAGACAAATGTTTTATAATAAATATTTTTGTGTCTGTGGAGCTTTGTGCAAAGTTGGACATGATATTTTTGGCAATATCTGAATGTCAGTAGGAATCTGAGAAAGTGTCACATACGGTACTCGAGCTGGACGTTTGGTGAAAGCCATGGGTTTGAATTTACGTGTCGCGTATGTGATGGGCTGAGCAGGGCAGATCAAGAGAAACAGGAAAATTTCTTGCATTCAGCCTTTTGCACGAGGAATCTGCCTTTAGTGTCTGCTTTGATCCATGAGCTGAATTACAGAAGTCGTCTAAAGTTACAGTATCTCACTTCACTTTTCTATTGCCAGTTCTCTCTGTCTTTCAAACACAGAGAGGCGATGTCCTTGTGTATTTTTAGATCCATTATTTTTCCTGTTTAGCAAGATCAGAATAACTGCTTCTTCTTATTACCACTATTAATATTATGAACAATAATCATCATCATAATGGATTTTTCGCTACCCCTTTAGAGGGTAGTTTCCAAAGGAAATTTCTATGTCTATTCCTGGCTAGCAGGCATACTAGTTTGGGAAAAATAATCTTCCACTCAAAGGTAGTTTAACTTCTAAAAAGGACTTTTTGGCTCAGAGATTACTAAGGAAAATTGCTTCGTTTTGCAACCTTAATTCCTATATTTAAATAAATGGGATTTTCCTTCAGAGAGATTTGAACTATGGAATTTTCCTTTGTTGGACAAGAATCAATGGAGTGTTTGCTGCTAATTAAACCAAATAAGTTAGCAGAAAAGGAAAATGAGTTAATTCTGAAGGACCTTCGTACTAAAATTACAGTTTTGAGTATAAGAAAAGAAGAGGATTTAATCTAATTTGAATTTTTCTTAAATTTCAGGTTCTACGCATCTCTATTATTTTGAAGACTATTAGGGAATCAGTCCCTGTTGGTATAAGGGAGTCAACTTTATGTGATCTGCATTTAAGATCTGATTCAATTAACATCAAAGGCAATGGGGTTTGGATTAAACCTTTACAGTAAGTGTTTTTTAAGGTCTCAGACAACAAAGATTCAGCTCTATAACACCCTGAGATCAAGCACTAATTTCAGAAAACTAGCACACACGCAATGACATCACCACGTTCTATAGTGACAAAATATTTTGCAGAAACAGGGCTCAGATGTTGTTTGTGGCTTGGTTTGACCTGATTTTGCTTTACACAAACATGAAATGTCAATGGGAGGCAGCGACAGTGGATTTCATAGCTTTGGAATGTGCTATTACTATGTTTTTTAAAACACAAGAGAAAAATGCATAGCATCAAGTGAATGCACTACCTTTTTCTTTACCTTTTCAGTAGCTGCATCTTATTATGATTGTAATATCGAAATATTGCAGATCACTGCAGAGTACAAACACTGAATTCCTAATGTTGCTGTACATTGTATACCCCTAAAACCATATAAATTGATAATTATCTGAAAAAAATAATGCTGTTCTGTTTGAGAAAGACTTTGGTTTACTTTTTTGGTTTTCTGGTGTTTAGGGAGTTTTAGTTGCGAGACTGGAGCTGCAAAGTTAACAAAGATCAATATACATTTTGCTGCAGCAGATCGTATCTTTTTTACCTGTTCTGAGGAGCCTAACCACCTGGATATACAGCACAATATTATTCCTAACATTATCAAAAAATAAACTATGTATTTTAATTAGCTTAAAAGGGTCAAAAGGCAGAAAAAAACCCACCTGCGATACAAAAACTATGGCTATTATAATGATAGTGTGTAATTCAATATATCTGTTTAGATATTGACCTTCTGCATTATTAATGGCTTTGAAAAGGGTACTGCTGTCTTGCAACTCTTTAACAGGTGGAAGCCACTGGAAACCTAACATTTATTGGTTTCTATATGCCAGATTACTTTCAAACTAAAAGTCAATGCAAATATGTTTGCAGCCTGAATTTAATAGGGAGTCCTGATTTTTGTGGGTTGTTTGTTGGGTTTTTTTTTGACTAAAGCTTCTTCTTTACTCCCCCCCCAAAAAAAAGATACTATCGCAAAAGGAGGATTTCATTCCCATTAAATGTGTGTCACTTTTTGCTACTTAAAGAAGTTCATTTGGATACGAAACATTTGGAAAGCCCCTGTCTATCCTTCTGAGTAAGCCTTCAGCTTCAGCAAAACGCTCGTCTGGCTGAGATCTTTGGTGAACCAAAATACCTATTAGATGCCTCATATTTTCGGATAGTCATCTGAATCCCTAATTTCAGATCAGTAATCACAACAAAAATATTATCTTTTCTGTATATTCAACTTTAAACAATACTTTTGTGTTAGATACTATGCTTACATGAGATCCCAAAGCAGAGCCTAGGGCCTCCCACACTCAAACACATCAGAAATTCTGTAAAAGGAACTTTTAGCGTTGGTCTTATTTACCTTGTTTTGCCTTCCACCGACAATTAAGTTGTGTTCTGTAGATGAAAAAAAAAGTATTCAGACAGCACAAGGTATATCTGGTTGGACATTAACTTGCGTAATTTTTTTTAAATTTCAGAATGCTGTTTTGATTAATTTATGTATATAAAAATGAAATGCATTGCATGTCTTCCAGTATTTTTAAAAGCATTTATCAGTTGAGTTATACTTGAAGCTCTCATTTTTTCCCCCCACATTTATCAGTTATGTAATACAGAGAACTAAAATGACCATAACAACATAATATTTTTTCTGCTGTGGAAAAATCAGTTAAATATAACCCACTATTTTACCAAATATCTTGTGAATATTTCCCCTAAGGGCCAGATCCTGTGTGACTTTCAACATAGCAGAAAGAATTTATGCGCAAATCAACCATCAAGCATAAAACAACAATAGAGACAAGAGAAAAAAAAAACCCTCAAACAAATAAATAAAAAGAACAAATTTTAAATTATTAGATCTCAAAATTCCAAAAATACTATAAGAAAGACTGCAATAAAGATCTATCTATATATTTTTTCCTATGGTGCTTTTACTGAAATTTTTAAAAGCCAAATGTACTACACTTCTATTAGGAGAAGCCATAAAAAATAGCCATGACCTCATTTGTAAGATCACCAAATATTAGCATTTCCCTTTATTCTAATTGTCATTCTATTTACATATATTATGCTATATGTGATGTACAGTGCTGTTTGACTGATTTGGAAGTGCTGACCTATAATCAGGAAACAGATAAAAGGAGATATTAATTGCTTTTTAAATATTTGTTCTAACTTTAAAAGTCTGTTTGTAATTAATTTTGTTTCCTTAGGAAGTGAATTTATATATTATACGTATTGTGGTGTTCTAGCCCAGGGACAGTGAAAGCATGCTGTGGAAATTTCAAATTTGAGTCAACTTCCAATAATACCATGATATCACGATATCGTTACTATTTCATTACCTATCATTTACTTCCTACGAATGACACTAGAAGATACATCAGTGAGACAAGTCAAATTTGTAACTTGTCAGCTGTGTATCTTTTCTTCATCACAGATTTCATCTGTTAATTGATCCAGGTCCCAGCATGACGTAGCGTATGCAGTACGGAGGAGACCTTTGCTGGTGGCACAAGCTTTTCATGGATCTGACCTGTTTCTATCTATCGGGTCAAGTGGAAAGAGGGGGGTAGATATTCTGTGATCTGCTATGACATAGAAAAGAAGATCTTTTTCCTTCTTGGGTTGGAGGCAGAGCAGGAAATCCAAGCTTGGATCTGCACAGGGCTTTCCTTCCCTTCGGTTTTCTCACAGGAAGTTGCTCCAGCCTTTTGGCCAAGGAATTCCTGAGTTCATCGCAACCACAAATTCATCTGCAAATATTCTCAGCCTTCCCAAATGAGCTAGAATTGTCAACTAGGCTGTAAAACACAGGCAACCTCTTGAACTTCAACTGTTTTTGAAGTCCAGCTAGACTGAGGTTCTGACTTTTTTGTGCCTTTTTTCTTTTTTTTTCTGACAATTTTGTGTTGCCAACCAAATCCAAGAATTCAACATGATAACGTGCCTTCATCTATTCTCCTCTAAACGGTAGTGAAATGCTGACAAAGTCAGAAGAAAGCCTACTCTGATGGGCTTTTGGATTCAAGAGCTCTAGATAAGCACACAGATTTCTGACCGTTTCTCCAAAATAAATCTGAACTCTGGTCTAACTTAGGGTTTCACAGATGTGGCTTTTTTTTTTTTTTTCCAGAAGAGCCAAATCATAGCATCATAGTTCTAGGTTGATTGAGACATGGGTTATGATTTGCAGATTACACAGAATTGGCGCCAACACAGCACTTGCACGCATTTCCAAGAGGCGTGACCGAAAACGTGTCATAGAATTTGACTCAGTAAAAATATATTCACTTGTATTAAAATTATGATTCTCTTTTTCTTGTAGTGCCATGTGTTCCAACACAATGGTTAAGGGTGAATTATTGCTGCTGAGAGAAGCACTATCTTTCTGGTGACTCACTGAAGTCTCTGGCCTGGACTTCAACAGAGAAGTTCTGTCATCAGATTAGGAACAACTTTTTGTTTCACTCGAAACACGCTGACTGGACTGAAACTCTTTGAACAATGCATGTAAATATACCCAAAGATAGATGCTGCATTATATCCAAAATGAACAGTTCATTTGTGAAACTGAGCTTTAGCAAGAATCCTGATGTCGCGGGTGAAGGCAGTAGGCTGGGAGTCAGGAGGTCCGGGTTGATCTCCCAGCTTTGCCAGTTTTTGTGTCACAGTAGGCAAGAGCTTTCAAAGTTCCCTGAGCCACTTGCCCTCTAAGCTTGGATGAAAATTTGCCTCCAAATCTTATTGGCACTTTTAATGTCGTCTATAATATTGCACTGCTTTACAAGTAGGTTGAAACTACTGATGCTTCATTTCTGGCATCCCTTGCATGCGTACGTGCATGTGTGTAGTGTTTAAAGCAACTAAATTTTCACCTTTGTCTGCAGCCTCAGCAGTAAAGTATAGTCATCAGCATCAAGAGGTGGGAAATGGAAGCAGGATCACCTACTAGACACTGCTGCAGTCCTAATTCAGTGAACCTATGTGAATTTACCAATTCAAGTTGTGGTCTTAATACTAAGGATCAGATATAGTAGCTTTTATTCAAAACAATAGATGATGAAAGCAAAATATTCTGCCTCCTGCCTTTACAAATCCATGCAGTCAGGATGTCTTTCCTGCACTCAGGAGCTATAGGAGGTGGCAGAGGGAGAGAGCATAGCCATTTCATGACTCGTGGGATCATGGCTGGCAAGAGCAGCGGCAGGAGCCTGGTTTTGTTTTTCCTAATGTCCAGAGACAGGAATAGGAGGGGACGGCAGAAGAATATTCTGTGCTCTTATAAAAAGGAGTAGTAACGACTGACATTTAAATCACTCCCCCTGGTAATAAGCGAATGATGAAATACTCGGGGGTCAAATTCTGCCAGTGGTATCCAGTACCAGTAAGGTGGTGCTCAGCAGGACTATCTTTTTCCAGCATCTCTGTGTTAGAAAGATGCTGCTCCTAAGTGCATTTCCCAGTGCCCCCGGAGGATATCTGACTACCTCGGCACTTTGCAGTGCCTTCAGCAACAGCCGCTCGAGCATTGCACCTCTCCTCGCCGTCTCCCTCCATGCCCCGGGAGGCTGTCGCTGCAAAAGCCATAATTTAGCCTTTAATATTTTGATACTTAATGTGACGGATTTCCCTTTTAGTGCACATTGATTTGCTCTGATCGAGGCACGAAGCTGTGCAGGTTTCCTGCATTTCAGATGATTTTAGTATAAAACATGCAAATCCCACAGTGCATCCCCCTGTTTCTTTGGCATTATGTCTGCAGAACAGTGTCACGAACGATGACACCTCTTCACAGAAAAACAGAGAAATATCTTTTGCAGGATGTGAGATTTCTAACGAAAGCTTCCCTGTGACACGAGCTGTTGAACTGTCTCCATAGAGTTCTGATTTAATTTGAACTATTCTTGCCACTCCATCATAAACAACACCATCCAAAATGCTAGGCAATAATTAAATTTCACTGGGAAATAATAATTAATAAGGGCACAAGTGAGCTGCCTCTTCATTTAAAAAATATTTCTTTGCCATTTATGTTTGGTTCGTCTGAATAGCCCATGAGTTGTGAAGATTAACAAATTATATTGAAGTCTCCCACTGTAGAGGTATTATCAGTGAAAGGACTCTCATGCAGTTTTACAGTTGTCTATTTCTAAAATGCATTATGAAAATGTTATCTTCCTATCTAAAATATTCTCTTTGAACTAGATAGCTTTCAAATTTGTTAATAAGATGGTGCTATTTTGAAGTATAACTAAAGCTAGCCTCTGTCTCAAACCTATAGATCGAACATATTTTTAAAAAAATATTAAGGAAATAATAATCAAAGACAAAAAAGGGTGAAGACGAGGATTTACCTTCAACATGAAGAAACAAAATAATGTATTTTCAAAATCCATGTGGTTTGGATTTATACTGGACCTTCTTATGGTAGGATAAATATATGATCCTCTTTTTTAAAATATATTCTGATAGCTAAAATATATTTAAGTTGCCCTCTGTCCTTCTCTCTTGCAGGAGCTGTGTGTTTGCCCACAGAATATGGGCTACACACATGCAGATTTATTCAAATTCCTTTTTCTTTTAGACATTCCTGCAGCTCTTTTGTTGGCCAACTGTAAACTGATCACTTACAATTGTACTTGAGTGTTTAGTGACCAGAAAATGTACAAATGCTGCTGCTGCCAGAGTAACTGAAAGTGCACAAGCAGATTGAGGGAAATACTACAGGCAAAAATTAGCCATCATTAGTTACCCCTGCTAATATTGCAGAAAATTGAAATGCTTGCCTCACTGAGAATTGAAGAGCATTTCTGAAGTTTATCCAGAACAAAATATCTGACTTTTAAATACAAATAAGATATAAAGTGTTGCGATGCATTGTTGTGCTGCACATTAGCAGTTTGTAGGAAAATCTGCTAAAGCCCCTTTGTGGGAATCAATCCCAGATAAATGCAGTCCCGTTAATTATAATTTTAACGGCTTCAGATGCCACTTTAGGAGCGGGGGGGAGAGGAGAGGGAGCAAACTGGGTCTCTGCTTACAATGATAAACATAGGACCATAAATGTCAGACAAAGACCAAGAACATTGCAGAGGACAGATTGCCGGAGACCCAGCCTAAACGTAAGGAATGTTTGTTGGGTTTTGTTTGTGGTTTTTTTTTTTCCCCCTGAAAACACTGTAGTAAGTGTAAAATACAATACTAGTCATATGAAATACCTTTGCCCTCATAAAAGAGCCTAAGCTCCACCACTCTTTATTGTTAGGCTATGATCTGTATTTTACATTTCTAACTCTGTTATCTTGCAAGAAACAATTTTTCATGCAAGAAGATGCAGAGCAGCAGCTAATTCTGTGTACATTTTGTTAAATTTAAAGAGATGCCCTTCTGAAGGTGTCCTCATCTCTTTTATCATTTTTTAGCTTTTCGAGCATTCCTCTGCACATCTTCCCCGCCTTCATCCTAAACCTTATTCCCAAAGCATTTTTTTTTGCCCTGATTTATCCCAGGAAAAAAAATACTACAGCACCTTTTTGGTGCTGTAGCACCCCGGCCGTGTTAAGGTAACCTTCCGCTGATATTTGGGGTATTGGTTTTCACAGATGACCTTACTGTCGATATCTTTGTCAAGCGCATTTCGGCAGCACCTGTTACAAGCGCTACGGGCTTCCATGCACATGTGGCACCATATTGGAATGATGCAGTTCATTTGACATAACGCAAGTAGGTAGGGTACATGTTGCCCAACATATTTAAACGGCGTTGTAGTTTGATCAAGGAAAGCTTTCGAAATATTTTGCACAACGTAGAGGTTTAGGCACGATAATATATAAATTGCAACGGTTCATTTTGGATCCTCATTACCAAAACCAACCAACCAAGGAGATAACATAGAAAAACATGCCATTCCCTTTTCTTTTCTTTTTTTAAAGATAATGCCATTATACACAAGGAAAGATTAATAATTAACTACTGTGAAGACACCTTTTTTACAGTCATATGAAATATAAAATACACAGCAATTCTAATATTTCTGAAGCTGTTATACTTCTTGTGAAAAATTAAAATGCATAGAACTAAGTACCTCCCCAAATGCCAAGCTTTCAAAATAGGTACAAGAAATTGCTAAAATAATTTCCTGAACAAACAAAAAGCTCAACCCGTATATTAAAGCTCATATATCTTACAAGTTCTCTTGTCTCTTCTTATTTAGATTAGGATTTCAGCACCTGACTGTATAACCAGTGCATTTTTTGTGTCTCTCTCACATTACAAAGATTTTTATTATTTTTTGTAACACTAGCAGACATGTCTGATTATTATTTTTATTAAACTTTGATTTGGAAGAGCAGGAAAAAGAAATAAGACAAGCCACTTTAATCTTGCCTCCAAAAGTAATTAGAGTGTCCAATTTGGTAACCTTTTGTAAATACACAATACTCACTTTCAGTGAGCCAAATGAACAGCTGATGTTGCACAAATCGTACGGAGTTATTTGTTTATAATCCTAAGGCATCAGGTAAATTGGATCCAAAGACAAATTAAGGAACCAACAAACAGAACCACCTCATGCTAAAGTAAAGAAGCAAGGTTAATAGGCAAATAGAGTGCTGAGGTATTGTTTACGCCTATAAACTGTGTTGCTTGTACACTCTTAGACCTACACAGCTATAATACAGTTACTAAAAGGAAGGAAACACTGTGCAATTTTGTATTTAATATTTATACCTGGAAATGACTGAGCAACAACTATGAGATTTTCAGAAAATACTACATTGTGAAAAACATTTTAATAGTAATTTCATCCCAGGGTGTCTTTACAAAACTAGCAACACAATGAGCAGAACTAATCCTGTATTGCTATTGCTTCAGACTCACCTCTGTGGCCACTCGGACTCTGCTTTACATCTTTATACTTAGTTTGTCTCTGACCTGAAATAACAAAGCTATGAACTGTTAACCGGAGTGGGAAACCTCAGGCATTCAACTTTTAATCTTCTAGCATGGCAGTTCTTATTCTGTCAATAATAAACACATTTGTTAGCTATGCCTTGTGCGGTCTCGTGTATGCATCTATCTGTTCCTAAAAGATATATTGGCACTGGGCTATTAACGACCAATAATTCTACGTGAGCCCAGTATTGTTATTAAAGGGGGAAAAAAAAAAAAAGAAAGAAAGAAAAAGAAAAAGACCAGACCTCACATATATAGAGATGAGAGTCAGAGATGTATTCACCAGTTGAAGGAGGAGAATATGAAAAAGTGCAGAGTGGGTGGCACTCTTTCTGGTGTGGTTATATTATTGTGCTATTAAATCTAGTTATATCATCACTTTCTCACTACCCAGGAGTGGGACAGATGGGAAAGCGTGGTGGGAGTGTACCAGGAATAATGTTGGCGTGCATCGCTGGTGTGAGGTGAAGAAAGAGGATTGAGCTCCTTGCAGGTGAGCAGAACAGAGAAAATCACCGAAGGGATGGAAAGCAGTGCCTTCAACCACCTTTTCCCAAGGTTTTCCGCCGTGGCCGTGTGGTTTCCCCTCCGACACCACCCAGCCGCTGAGCCTCTCCATGGCCCCTCACTGAGGATGTACTCTGCAAGGTTAATTTTTTCATGCCTCCTCTGTATATTTTTTAATCTCCACTGTGATTCCCCCAGGGGTAGAGCATAAGAACCGATAGTTTTTTCTGCACAGCTCTCTACGGGGTTGGATTCATCTCCCACATCCCAGAAGCAGATGAAACAAAGGGACTGAGCCTAAAAAACACTTTCTCAATCCATTCCTTTGGAAAAGGTCTTTGCTGTGATGGCTTGGGAAACTAAGCCCAGGTTTTATAGAAAAAATATAGGGAGAAAAACAGTCAAAGGCCCTTGGATCTACATGAACAGTCTTATTGAAGCCAACTGGCTAAAGGATGCCAAGTCAAATTGTGTTATTGTTCACGGAGCCTACTTCAACCAGCCTTTTTTGAAGATATACTTTCCACTTTTCAAAACAAGCAACAATTAGACTAAATCAGCTTAATCTCACAGATCCACACAGTTTTGGTCTAAACTACAGATAAAACCGAGCTGATAGGTGTTAAAGATGTATTGTAATGTTAATACGTGGCAGTAGACTATACAGCTTCACAGGAAAGTTACTGTAATTGGGATTTTTATCCCCTGGAAGTCAGAAAAAATTATTGACAGTTTCTGGGTCCTAAATGCATCACCGTTTCAAGTAAAATAACAAGCTTTGCCTCGGGCTGTAGTTCATGCTATGTGATCACTTGATACTTTGTCTATGTGGCTTCCCATGGTAAGAGAGAAAGGGAGAGAGACAGAGAGGAGCCTCCGTCGGAAGAGGAGGGAGTCAACAGATCACTTCACAAGCAATTATTATTTTCATTATATTATTTCAACATCATGATAATTAATGACTGAACTTCCAAACATGTTTGTGTGAATTCAGTGTACTGATAAGAATGGCTGCATAGTGGGTGATTTATATTTGTTTCTGATTTTTTGCCTGGGTGCTTAGCAGCAGATTGCCATTCTGTAACTGCATTACTGTGGGGTAACTGGAAATGTTTTACAGGCAAGTTCTGCCATTTAGCATACAACTGTAATATGGTTCTATTATCCATTTTCAATCAATATTTAACCTTTTCAATAAACAACTTAAGTGTACTAAGCCAGAAGGAGGAAAGCTAATTGCCACATGATATATTTGGTTTCCAGGTATACTCAGCTGGCTAAAGTAAAGTTAATTAGGTTATAGGTAGCACAGCAGCGTTTAGAAAAATATATCTTCTGCCTCATAAACCTTTTGTTCAGTCAATAGCATCAACAAATACTTGCGGGTGATGCCTGTAATATGATGACCACTACTTGAAAACCCGGACTGTGCATTTTGCCCTTGCAAATGGCATATGTTACCAAATGGTATTATGGTAAATGATGGAAGCGGGTGGGTGGACACCACAGATCTCCACATCCAGCTTTGTGTTTATGCTCAGGATTACATTTGTGAGCTCAGCTGTAGAAAAGCCAACTCCTTGGAAGAGGGTGACTCTATAATGTGTAGCAGAAGCATTTTTTTTTTTAGAAGAAGATAGAAAACAAGAAATTAAGAGGCTTTATTGTTACACTATAAAAAGCTTATTGTTTATGGTAACTTCACTGAAGCAGTATAAGGTTGAAAACACTGTTGTTCGTAATTAAAGGATGCTATTGTCCACTGTTCATATATGATTTCTGTTCCATTGCACCCTTCAGAAACCTTTTTGCTTTGCGGTTGCAATGCACAAACCAACAAATAACTTATGTGCAGTCTTTCTTGAAAAGTTCTTGTTTCACTGGTAATCGTAACTGACTTCTAGATAGGTGTAAGTAGCTGTTTTTAAAGGAGAAAAACAACATTTAGAATTCACAATGTCAGTGTTAATGAAGAAAAAATGAAAAAACATTTAAAAACAAAGGAAAGTCTGCTTAGAAATTGTTTCCATAGAGCTATTTTATTAGCATTTCATCCATTGTAGATATATATTTTGTATTTGTTCATCTGATATGATTCTCACTTACTACGACATGAATTACAGATGATTTTCCAATTGTTTTTGAAAAATCTACTGCTAATAAACCCAGGAAAAAATGTCATTCTAAGGACCAGTTACAAAATCTTGATATGAATGCCTATCTTTACTCAGGCAAGCAGTCCTCTTCAGCAAAAAATGAATGATTACCGCCCATATAACTGACAGGAGTCTTTCCCTGGATCAGGCTTTAGATCCCTCGCTTATTTGCCATAGTGAATACTGTATAATAGGGATTCCAGTGAAGTCAAATGGCGAGCCACGTAGTGATTTCAATGAGACCAAAACTAGGCCCTGAATGATCAACACTGATCTTTATTATTCGAGGGTAATAATGTACCACTCTAGTTTACCAAAAGTAGCTGCTCTGAATATGCTATAGTTTCAAGAAGACTGAACGAATGCATCTGTCTTCATGAATGGTGATTAAAAAAAAATGCAAATCTTCTTACATCTTTTCTTCCTGACATTAGGTCATTGCTTTATGGCCTTCTTTTCATTTGCACATCCATAGTAATTTCTATTTTGGGACACTATTGAAAATATGAGATTCACTGGATCCAAATAGACATTCTTATAATAAGCAGATTGTACTGAGCTACAAAAGCTGCAGTATAATAAAACAAATTGTATGAATGTGAGAAGAATGTGTAAGAAGTTTCATCATAAAAAAATGACCAATAACATTAAGATGTTTTGTATGAGGAAAACACTCCAAGCACTGTTCTTTGTTACTGTATAAAAAGCCTTTTTGCAATGGCTGTTCCTTGACACAGAGTCTTTATATGTGAAATAATTTATTGCCATACCTGTAACTGAAATAATGACTAAATCATTTTAAAGAAAGTCTCATAGCTCCAACAGAGTAAATCTTCTACAACTTGCTGCAGTGCTAATCGTAAGCATGTTATACAGTAAGTTTGCCTGAAGCTAAGTTAAGCAGGCAGATTAGGACTGTAATATAGTATCAGGGCTCATAAATCAAGTGTGCTTGCAGATTTTCTTTCACTTACTGCTCCTTCTTACAGTTCAGACAAGTCATAATTACACATCAGTAGGCATTGTGAACAGAGGAATGAGCTACAACATAACGCACAATAAACCCTGTCATATAAAAGCAAACTGGATAAAATAACAGAAGCAATACTCCATTTTACAACATCACACTAAAGAATTACACCATGCCATTGTGTAATATTCTGATCAATCAAGAGCCCATCCACAATTGACAGTCCCAGTAGGCTAAAATTTACTATTCAAAGATATTTTCCATTTGTATTTATTATTATTATGATTATGATTATTATTATTATAATATACGGTGAATGAGAACTTAAAAAAGCCAGAGGTTCAAAATAAAAAGTGCTCGGTGCAAAATACAATTAAAGATCTTTTCCTAAAGCTTTACTATGCATGCAATCTTTTGACAAATAATAACGGGGACGAGGTAAATGATTTTTCATTCATATTTTGTTAGCATTATGGCACCGAGCACAGGTACTGTATGCCATCTCTTTTAAACCAAAGCCATGCTGACTGACGTCTCCTAGTTATTTCAAGGCTTAGAATGAGATCAAAGGTGCTATGGCTTTAGTGTATGACATTAGCGGAACACTGAAAATGGGATTTGATGAAATGAGAAAATATTGGTTATTTTAATTCTAATAAAATAATTTCAAAAGAGTAGACAGCAGGTAAATAGCAAGCACTGCATAAAGGCACAAGGGTTTATGGGGTTCCTGCTTTCTCCCCTAGAAAATTATCCTACATTTCCACTTTTTGTACAAAGAGAGCAGATAGCTGCCCCTAATTTCACTCATGCAACTGCAATGCTCCTTTGTTGCCAGATAACTTGTGTTGCAGCCCTGTGGTTCGCCCTTTGCTGTATTCCACTTACTGAAAATTTTTCCACACGTGATTATAATCAAGTCCACGTGTTTGTGCCTTGATAGAAGGGTGTCATAGATTTCTGCATGTGGAGGTGCATGGAGCGGGAGAGGACAACGCTGCTTCCAGAAAGACAAGCTCTTGGAAGATTTGGTCTTTTGGCCAAAGATTGAACTTGGGTGATTCAGATCAGAAAAATTCACCCTTGGTGAATTCACCCTGCCACCAGCCTTGATAACATAGTATCAGCAGAATTTGATTTTTTATTTTTCCAAATTAGGCTGATTTTTACTAGCATGTACCCATTAAGCTTTATTGCTATGTTATTTTCTGTTCATGTTGAGCTTTATGATCCTAAATCATTTAAATGTTTTTAAAAATGCCCATCCATGTATGTGGTTTTAATCTTCTCCTCTGCACCAAATGCTCTAGGTATGGGCAGTATGGCTTCTGGAAAAAGGGAGTGCTGTGGTCTTTCTCTGGTTTACTAGAGATTATGTCCTGCCTGCTTCAGAAAAATAAAGGGGAAAAAAAAACCAAAACAGTAAATTAAAACTGGAAGATGCACCAAATCTGGTGTCTCAGTCAGACGGAACTTCCCATCACAACTTGTCCTGATCTTTGCTGAGATGGAATCTGCTGCAGAAAGTTGCATGTTTTTAAGCCTTGTCTTGTAGAGACCAACGTCTCAGACTTTGAGTCCAACATGGCCAAAGGTGAGGTGGGGGGGACCAGAAATTGCAGTGTCATGCAGGATATAGCGTCCATATTCACCAGCACTTGTAATATGATAAAAACTGTTACTATTTTACCCCTTTCCTATGCACCGTCTTGGCTTTGTCCTGGCTTTTGCCAGTTTTCACAGATGCAGGTGTTTTTCTAATGCCGGCCTTGAGGTCTACCTCCCTCAACCTGTCTGATGTCTTTTCCCATATTATTTTGGATTCTCCTTTATGTCTCCAGCATCAGAGAATTCAGCTAACATAAGCTTGAGCTATTCCTGCTGCTTTCTTTATCACTGCCAATGACATGGCCAAGTGCTGATCAGGTTTTCCATGACCCCGCTGCTGTGTCCCCAACAGCTCCTGGCTGGAGCTTGTTGCCTCTCCAAAATTGCAAAGTTGGGAATCCCAAGGCAGCTACAAGGCTTTACATGATTTCACCTTTTCCATCTCTCCACGTTAAAATATATTGTTTATGTTTTACATGTTTTTGTGGAGTACAGTGTTTTCCAAGGCTCTGCAATGCCAGTTCCTGGTTTGTCCTCTTCACCCTGCAAACCCACCCCATCTGCACTTAATGGAAACTGCCTGAGACACCCAGTACATCAAAATGAGCTACTCCCAGAAACCAGGTTACCTTCTTTATTGCTATGAGGCAATATTTGTAGCTAGAAATGAAAAATAATAATAACATTTTTTAAAAAAAGCTTAAATTTGTGTCAGCTGTGCATGCCCAGTGACTAACAGCCTCCTTGGGACTGCACAATCCAGCAACTGCGCAGGAAAACTTGCAGCATCCCCCTCTGGCTCCCAGTTGCTCAGGTGTGGTCTTCCCCAGGATCCACCTTACTGGGAAAGCATTGATTTTTTTGAGAGGAAAAAGGGTAAACATTTCAACTAAATTTTAAGAGTAAAGTGAGGCAATACAGGCTTAGTCAAGGAACTTTTTATGCGTATTCATTTTCCTTTCAAAAATGCAAAAGAGTATTTAGTTAATTTACAGAAAACAAAATTCTGAACACAGTGCCCTTCTGCGTCCTCACCGTCCTTCTAAGGCTGGCCTTGCTCTGCATGTTATCCAAGCAGTGCTTTTTATCTCGTAACCTTCTCGGTTGTCTTGTCTCTGGAATTGTAACAGTAATGCTTTTATTACAGGCCATTTCTCTGCAAACGGTCTCTGCCGCTGCTCTCTTGCTGCATGCCCACCTGAAGCTTTTGGGCAGAGGGCTCCTGCAGGACAGTGACCACACTGGTGGCAAGTCCACCTTCTGCATTAGAGGCATTTGGTTTTTATAGGCTTCAACAGCTCTGTCAAAGCTTCCCGTGCATCTCCCTCCATCAGATGTCAAATTCGTGACAGACAGCGAATTAATGGTCTCGCACAGCGAGAAGGCTGAAGAGCACTGTGATATTCATAAGCCGAAGGAGAAGTCATGTATTCATAAGCAAACCGCCTCAAACCACCATGCTGTTTTCCCTCTAATATCTTCCTAATTTGTAAGACGTAGGTAGAACATCCTATTCAATCAATGTTATTAAACACTATTCATTATTTTTGTAATTATCTGAGAAACAAAAGGCAGGTTTAAAGCTGTATATGCAGCAAGTGATTCCAGCGAGCAGGGTGGGAGCAGATTTCCCACCATGTTGCAGTAGCACGTGGCACCTCAGTCGACTCTGGAGTGCTTGACCACATCCTCAGAGCCATACTCTATATTCTTACACACGTATGATTTTGCCATAAGATAAATAGCTATTGGGCCCCCAGCTAGTTATGAGCTCTGTATAGAGATAGACTCCAGTTGCTGGGGTTTTTATTTTCCTCTTTTTTAGGGAAAAGTGGCAGTCTGCCTGTTATAACCCTCCTTTTGTGTTGACATTCGCGTTTTCTGTGGATGTTTTCTGTCCGTAGCTCTGACATCAATTCCAGCATGGCTTGAAACAACCCCAAGGGGTGGCGGTTTTGCCTGAGTGTGGGGGCTCTGATTTACTTCTTCTACTTTTTGTTTCTGAATCAGTATTAGGATCTGAAAGGTGGTGGGCTGAAAAAAAACCCCAACATTGAAGCCCTGCATAAAGTTCTGCAAAATTAAATTTAGAGACAAAATTGCCTTACAGCTAACCACCGTACTAGGTGACAATTTGAGTCAGCGTTTCGTTCCTGGAGTAAGTTAGTGAGTTTTCTGTGCTGACTGAATTGGTATTTCCTGATGAAGGGAGAAGCATTTGTAAAGTACATAAAGATGTGAAAAGTCTAAAAAGCAGAAACCGAGTAATTTAGTGTTTAATGCTCCTGCTTGACAGTAAGACAAAAAGAAGGCAATTTTGCCATCCACTGTATCGCAAAGCATAGGTATAGATTGTATGTGAGGTGCTAACTTGGTCAAGCATTACGATCTTACCTTTATGAACTTTAGTATAATTTTTAAGGGCAGATGTTACAGTAAGATGAAGTACAATGTGTTTTATCCAGGGAGGGGAGGTCACACAACCAGCTATTTATGTGCATTTGCCAGCTGATAGGGTCTGGTTGAGTTTTACAATAAAGACAAATATATTAGCATGCCCATGAATCAATATTGTTTAAATAGTGTACCAGAAGGTTCACTGTCAATCACTAGTTTCTGAAAGTTGTTCATCCCAACTGTTAGGTGAATACTGAATATATTCACAGAAGTTTGGATCTGTTCATGAATAATTCATAAAAAAAGCAAACGATCAATTTGCAATTAATAATGATTCAGCTTCTCCCACCCATACTCACACAAAATAACACTATTACGGGGCTTATTCCTCTACTGAATAAACTCCTTAAAGGGGACAGAAGCTGACTCTGGTCCTATCTCTGCGACGAATAGTTGATTCATCTTCTTTTCTAAACAATGCTCTCTGGAAATTTCAAAAAGCTTTAGCTGAGCTATGCAAAAAAAACCAAACTAAAAAAAAAGCCCAAACCTGTTGAAATGACTTCATGAGGTAATGATAACTCATTTCTCTTACCATAGTACTTTAGGAAATCAGATAGTTCCCCTATACGCAACACAAAACTGCTCAAATCCCATTTTTCCTTTTTTCCTCTGGCCTTCTGCAGCACAAAGAACTTCAAGCCTAACGACATTCTGACCAACATTTCTTCTCGAAATTCAAGGAAATTAAATCAGCTAATTTCGTCAGGTTCTTTTGCTCAGGTTCTAAGCTCATACTTTCATGTTCAGCTTTTCTAAGGTAAATTTTATAAAGCTACTTAAAACTTTAAATCAGTAATACCATATAGTAATCCCATTGGGAAAGAGAAAACAATGAATTGCGTAAATTTGGGTATTCTGCTTGTTTAGTCACCCTTGAAGGAAGAGGACCGGTGAAATTAAATTAAACTAAATGGGAATTTCAGAATTTAGAGAACAACCTGCTAAATTGCAGTTTTAATCACCAGTGAGGATTAGTTTTTAGCCAGGGTGAAAGGAGAGATAAGATGTTAAAAATCTTATTCTGTCACCATGTAAGATAATACCGGAACCTAACTGTTCTGAGTCCTATTCAAATAAAATAGCCATGTAAACTTAAAATCTGCATGTAAAGATTACCATTCCAACAGCATTTTCAGAATGTTCCCATTTTCTTTTTCTTAAGCAAAAATGGTAACTTTATATTTTTTACACATTCAGCTTCACTGAATTTCAAGAGAAAGTACATTTTCTTAGGTAAAAATAATAACCAAGAGAAGCCAGATGATCTCTAACTTCAGTGCTCTTAAAGAATGCATAATAAGGTCTATTGTTTTCATCCAGACATCTATCTCATTTGGGCTCTTTTTATTTTCTTTTGGTTTTTCTTCCACCTTACACAGAGATCAGTGCTGGTAGACCAGAACTTTTCTTTCTGTAAGGCAACATAATTCCCTCGTAGTCAGTAGATATAAGCCTACTGCCCAACCTGCAAAGAATTAAATCCAAAATGAGGTAAATTTAAGCCAGTAAATCCAGAAACAGTAAAATGGAATTGAGAAATTCTCCACCTATGTAGGTTTTGATTGCACAAAACAGGTCAGCTGCCAACCTTGTCAACAACACTACCCATTTCCATCCCATTTCTGGATTCCCAGGCACAAATACAAGTCCCTTTTCCTCTTCAAAAGGAGAATTCAGACCCCACATGTTTGACTGGGCTGAGCTGAACACCTAGTTGCTGCTGAGATTAATGGCACGGATGTCTTCCCTCATTCCCCTAGATGACGTCTCTATGAAATATTGTCACCTGGAAGGATGTAATACACTGCTTTGTACTGAGAGATGTTCTGGTCTGAGCAGAGGTCCATCATACGGCAGTTCCTACTGAGTGAAAGTTGGCATTTTCAATGTTTTCCACCAGGTCTCTTCAAATGAGGGTTGCCAGATCACCCCAACAGAGCTGAATTTCACTGCATGAGGAGGATTCACCGATATCTCAGTTGCCTTTCTGCATTGCAATATCCTAAATACTCCATCTATTGTCGTAGCAGAAGGGCACGTATTGCCACAACAGGTGGTTCTCCAGGGTGATGTTTACTCAAACTACAGCAGCAATCATTAGCAAACTGAAACTAAGCTTTCAGAAGTGAGGAACGATGCAAAGTTTCAGTAATGAAGTACACTAACACAGGATCTTGTAATTCATCTGGAGCCAGAAGTCTGTATCATGTTTTTCTGCATGCCTATTTTTCATCAAACAACATACAATCTTTCCTTGACTATACGGTATATCTCCTCTGCCTAGTGGGAACCCTAATTTGCTTTAAATTGCCAAAGTGCTCATTATGGAATGCTTAGTAGCTAGAGTTTGTACATAATATTTGAAAATCAGCCTTAATTTTTCTGCCTGAGATGAACACTTGGATTTCAGAGTAAACATAATCAGAGATTTACACAAACTCAGTGAACCCTGTTTATTATATTTGCCTGGAATAGCTACAAAAGAGGTCAGAGGTCCAATGTCTTCCTGCAGAGACAGATCATGTTCTAGCTGGTACTGAGGAGGAAAAAAACAGTAGGTGATGCTTTAATGAATGGCTTATCATGTGGAACACACCATGTGATAATAGCAGTGCTGGTAAGGAAAGAAGGAAGTAAAAAACATAAAGGCTTTTGCAAGGTTTACATTGCTTGAAAGCTTACATTTCAACAGTAGCAGATGAAGAGGGTTTATTAAGAATATGTAGTAAAATCTGCAGCAAGTTGAAAGGAGCTTCGAACTTTTTGTTTAAACATTATTTGGGAATTGCTTGTGAGGTGGCATTGCCCTGACTAAATAGAAACACATATAGGAATAGTTTGATTTTGTGTGTCAATTTTTGTTATCATTTTTACTGAAGTGACCTTATCTAAGAACTCAGTTCAGAAAAAAGAAATGAGGGTCACAGACAGATTTTTCCAAACACTAAAGGGATAGTCAATAAAATAAGTTACAATTTGACTTTTGTTTACAAAAGGTTGTCATTTAGGAGCTGTGAAAACGCTTGTTCTTTGAGACGAAAAATTATGGGGATAGAATGGTCCAGCTCTTCCAAATAAAGCATTTCTATTACATGGCATGGGCCAGATCCACATCTTAAAACTAGGCTGTATAAAGTACTTATTTCTGAATTACTCTTCTTCTTCTTGTCTTGTGAGAAAGAAGAAACAGGCTCAACATTGAAACAAAAATGCGCTTATCCCCAGTTGTGGCTCTCCATTTATTGTTTTTAAGCAACTGTTCTGAGCTCCTGTCATGGCTTAACCCCAGCTGGAAACTAAGCACCACACAGCCGCTCGCTCACTCTCTCCCCCCTGGTGGGATGGGGGAGAGAATTGGAAGAGTAAAAGTGAGAAAACTTGTGGGTTGAGATAAAGACAGTTTAATAGGTAAAGCAAAAGCCGCGCATGCAAGCAAAGCAAAGCAAAACAAGGAATTCATTCACTGCTTCCCACTGGCAGGCAGGTGTTCAGCCATCTCCATCACACATAATGGTTCCTTGGGAAGACAAACGCCACCACTCTGAACATCCCCTCCTTCCTTCTCCTTCCCCCAGATTTATATGCTGAGCATGACGTCACATTGTATGGAATACCCCTTTGGTCAGCTGGGGTCAGCTGTCCCGGCTGTGTCCCCTCCCAGCTCCTTGTGCCCCCTCAGCCTCCTCGCTGGTGGGGTGGGGTGAGAAGCAGAAAAGGCCTTGACTCTGTGTAAGCACTGCTCAGCAGTAACTAAAACATCCCTGTGTTATCAATGCTGTTTCCAGCACAAATCCAAACCATAGCCCCATACCAGCTACTATGAAAAGAATTAACTCTATCCCAGCCAAAACCAGCACAGCTCCCTTGGTTTTTTTTTTAAAGCAGGAGTCACAAAATGTTCTTTCCACCATTTATCCAGAAAATAGTGCCTTGAAAAATAGCTTGCCAGCATGAAAAATGCCAAGACGTGATGGCTTTCATTACTGATACTTTTGATAAGTCTAGCCCTGGGATCTCACTGTAAAGAAGACATCAAGACACCCGATCCCCTTTAAAGCCCCAGCTGCTAGTAGGATATTCAAAAATACTGAGGTAGGATGGACTTCTAACCCTCCTTGAAACCAGGGGAAATTATGTGTCTAAGTGGATATAGGCTTGTATTTATTAGAGGAAAAAAACAAAGTGCGTCAAATTTAGCATTCATTTTGAGAGGTTAACCCTTGGGAAACAAGAACATTCAAATCTAAATTTCCCACGGCCACCTGAACCCTGGTCGCTCGGGCTCAGGCTGAAGTGTCAGTCCTTACAATCTTGCCTTGCAGGATCATGAGTAATAAGAACTAAAAGCCTGAGCTAATAGAGTAATTAATTCTCATTTATGTAGCATGATTCTCATGCAGTTAAAACCTCCGGCTGAAGTCTGAACGGTGCGGAAGGAGATTCTCCATGGTGAGCAGGGGGAGACCGGGATGGGTAACGAATCTCTGCATTGCACGCGGCAAACGTACTTTCCCTCGTGTATAGGTATCATACACTTGGCCACGTCTTTCTGGGCTCATGTTAACAGGCAAAAGCAAATCCTCTCACTGGGGGTGTAAAGGCTGACAGGGAAGCCTCCTCTTTCCCTACTCTTTTGCAAAATGCTGGGAAGAGCCATAATTTGCCCCTACATGCTTCTTGTTGAAATATCTTTTGGGTATGGACAGCATAACATCCATGCTGTCCATCACTTACCCTGTCCCTGCCGAGGCTGGGGAGCCTGCAGAAGGGGCTCATCCTGACTTAGCCCCTGGTTGCTCACAAAAAGGTTCATTTCTGGTCCTGACCCAACCCTGCGAAAGCAAACCGAACCCTCAGGGAACGCCAAGGAGCAGACAAAACCTGAGCCACAGGCACAGTGCAGTACTGGGTGAGTACAAGCTTGCGAAGTCAGATAAAACACATAACTGAAAGGTAAACTCACGTCACCATTTAAGTTGGGGCTTGATCTGAAATACTCTTTGCGGCTTTGATTTCTGAGACTTCCATGTCTTGCTCAGCAATAAGTTTTGTATGAAAGTCTGGTGTTCTATGTTGTTTTAGAAAGTTACCTGCCAGGACAGATTACAGTAACAGCGACTGCTGATGCCTCTGGAAGCCGTTCCCTGCTGGCTGCTGCTCACGATGTGCAGCATGTTATCATGGAGAAGACAACCTCAGCTCCCTTTGCTGAAGGGCCTCTCCCACCCTGAAACCCAGCAGTCCTTGGGGGTTGTTGCTGTAAAAGCAAAGATTCAACGCTCCATGTTTATGCATGGTATAACTCCAGCAAAAAACAAAGAGAAGAGGAATGAATCTGGCCTTTTCTCTTGGCAGAACTCAGTAATGCAAGTTATGCTACCGTCAAACTTCTCTCGCAGGAGTGTGTACAAGAAGTTAACCTCATTAATGAGTGTAATTAAGAGAAATATTTTAAATTCTAGTCTCTTCTCTATATCTATAGGGCAACAGAAATTTGCATTTGGGTATCATAGATCAATCAAGAGCTCTTACAACATAGTGTTCAGGTGTGCACAGGCTGCATGAGGCGTGCACGTGGCTCTGGATGCGGGAAGCAGGCATCCCAGGTCATTATTTGCCTCCAGCACGTGCTAGACCTGCACATGATCCACATGGCAGGAGCCACAGAGGAGCCATGTTCCTCCGGCACTGGCCTCCAGCTCTCAGAGAGACCATCCAGGAGTTTGACTCTGAGGTAATTTGTTTTTTATTTTTTTTTTTTTAATGGATGGATTTTTGAAACTTAGCCCTAACTTTTCCTCAAGCACCAAGACGCATTCAGTCCAGCAGGACTTCTACAGCTGAGTGCAGTGCACATGCAGACAAACATTTAAGCTCACAGACTCAGCACTTGTGGCCACTGCTCCTGCTGTCCATCCACTCACTAGGTTTGGCAGCGTGAAGACTTACAGAAATGCACTGAGCTTTCAAAATATCTTTTAAGCAAGTTTAACAAAACAGGGAATAATTCCAGTATGTGCAGGTTGGAGAGTCTTTAACTTGTAACATACCTCTTGTCAGCTGGAGCGAATATTTGCAGCTCTCCTCGGAGAGATTTGGTGTCTGAGACTGTCACACCCAGCCCCAGAAGGTGACATAGGGACATTTACAAAGGCAAAAAAGAAACTATGCTCTTTTCTATCCAATTCCTTGTACTACATACACATCCACATTGATGTCAATAATAAAACAACCTAACATCTTACAAAGATGCTAAATATTCCTGAACGCCAATGCAAACATTCCCAAATTTCTTCTCCGTGGTCTTCCGAACCGCGGCACCCACACCACGCTGCTCCCACCTAGCTACAGCTGGTTGACTTAGCCTACAGCTGTTCGTGCATCGCGGGTGGATAACCAGTCCCAACCAAACTGGAATCACCAACTCCTACCAAACCTTCTCCAGATCCTATGTGCTCTGGCCTTGATGGTGGTCTTTCTTGTGCCTATCCACAATCCTGCTGCAATGTTCTCCAAGACTCTGCCTTTCTAAGCACAGCACTTTTCTCTTTGGCCCATCGACACCCAATTTATATTTCCTTGTCTTGTGTCTCAGGGTGAGAGTTTTGGGACAGGGACCATCTTTTTATTAGTGTGCCCAGGGCAGTGAGGTCCAGGTTTGCAAATAGGCTTCTGACAGCTTGTTCATATAAAAAATAACTGCAACTACAACAATATATCATACAACTGCTCAGACATGGACTTCTGCCACATCTCAGCCAAGTTTTTTTTTCAGAAACTTGAAACGGTATGGGGGAATCACAGTGCTGAAAAGCAAAAGACTTAGTGTTGGTAATACCACCCACAACCCGTACAACTTTTCCGTGAGTTTCCTATGATATCGGGTAGGCTTTTTTTTTTCCCCCCAGCAAATGATCAAGGGCCTGGCTGCAATAAATAAAAAAAATTCCTCCTGTTATTTACAATAGAAGCTTCTAATTTGCTTATTACTTTGCTTATCTATTCATTGAGATAATTATCTGACACCTGCCAACAGCAGATTGTTCTGACAGATTTTTATTGGCTGAGATCAATTTGTTACTTACCATCTGTCCAGCTAAAGGTGGTTTACAGGTCAACAAGCTGGTGAGCTTTGGAAAATCTTAAAATGATCTTGAGCAGTATCCTTCCTGAACTAATTTCATTTTAATCTCCCGTAAAGCACATGAAAGGATGGACTTGAAAATTAGCTTTCAAGCAGAGTGTATGAGAGAAGAGAAAATAATTTGCCTTTCTTTGCTGTGATCTTGTGTCATCTATTTCCTATGAGGTTTCCTAAAAACCCAGTTGAACCCACTAGCTGATAACTTGTTGTATGACACTAAAGACGTCTGAAGAATGCAAAGAAAAAGGAGGCCACACATGGTCTAACCACCATGGATGTTGGGAGAAATAAGTTTCACCCAGCAAGCAAAAATTTTGAACCATAAATGGTCAAGCAATTACGTCTCACTGTGGCCTTACTTCCTTCCTGGTGGGTAAGGACACTTCCCTCCCACTTAATGTTGGTAGCCTGCATGTACTCGGTCCGATTCCCATGCTGTATCTTGTAAGATGCTTCATGCTCCGACTCCTAGTGCTATGCCAACAAATTTGATCAGTCTGGGAGCTGGGCAGCAGCAGTCCCCGGAGTCCCCTATCACCCTTCTTTTCCCCCTGCAGAATTTCCAGCGTGGCTCTGCAAATCCACCTTTGGCTGCAATAAGGGTCTCTGCCACCCACGGCTCTGATGGATGTATCTGTGGTATTTGTGCTTCGTTGGCTGCGTCTCTGGGAGTGCTGGAAGGCCTTTAGTGTCTGCTGGGAAATTATAGGCCACTAGATTGCTATTTTATACTAAGTGCCAATGCTCTAACAGCTGTGCTCTTGGTGTTCTTCTGGACCTTCCTCTGGATATTCAGCTTCACATTTTCTTTTTGCTTCTGTATCGAGACAGATTTTGACAGAATACGATGGAAAATGTTTAAATTGTTCATAACAGAAAAGTAATATTCAGATTTTACTCTAATTTTACTTCTGAGCTGTCTATGGTAAAATATTAATCTCCTGTCACTCAGTTAACACTTTTTAGAATTGCAAGAACTAATTTGATGGTTTTTCAAACCATTCTCAGAAAGGAGGGGAATTGACAGCTACTACTGCAGGATGCTTCAAATGAAACCATGCTAACTTAAAACTTCTCAGGGCTCCAGAAGTGAAAGTGAGCTTTAAATGATAGTATTGGATTACACAAGAGACTTTTTTTCCTCTAAGAAACTCATCCTAGTAGTACCAGGAGACCTTCCTAATGACTATGGATCATTTAAAGATAATGGCACTGAAGGTCCCCAGGACAGTATTTTGTGTCAGCACATCCTTCTCCAGAACCTTTCCGATTGTCGTGCAAATGCTCAAGACCGTCCTGTCATGCACAGATCACTGCTCAGCGGGTAACGGGTCTATCGTGATAATGTGGCGGAAGGGAAATGTCCAGCCAAGGTTGCAAAAACATCCAGAAATCCTGAAAACTAAACTCCTGATGATATTTTGTGTTGGAAAGATGGTGACCGGAAATGCTGTAAACGACAGTCAGTTTTCTATGTTGAATATTGCAACCATTTTAAATTAAACATAAAACCATCTCCAGAGTACAGCTCTGGAAGTCAGAGAAAAATGGTTCTGCATTTTGGGGCATGATTTAACCTGAAGTATATATATGTTTATAAATATATATTGTGCATGGGTTTTTCCTAAAATTTTCAACTCATATGGGGTGTCAGGCTGAGATATTATGTGTTACACTTGTAAGCTAGAAATAAACTGAAAACAGGTTTTAATGAAAAGATATGAAACAGAGGACCAAAGTACTGCCTACATTGGTGGTTTTAAAAGGTGCAAATTTAAAACATCTTTCCAAAACTTGTTCTTAAATTATTTCTGAATTAATATACTGTGCCCTTCTTCAAATAATCATGAATTCATCAGAGTGAATCTTTCTGAGCTGATCTTCCAAAAGTCAAGAATTTTCCCAGAATTTATAAAAGCCTGGTGAGTGTTACTCATTATCAGTTTGAAGAATTGATTCCAGTGGAAATCCAATATGTTCTCTCAAAAACGTCTAGCGTATCTTCTTCTCAGCTGAGATCTTAGAAAAAGTCTTGATGACACCTTGTACAGAGATGGATTACAACAGGAAATGAAGAGGTCTAAACCCAAAGGTTTAAAATTGGTGCTTGTAATTTGACATCTGAAGGCACGTTTGGAGTCAGTGACAGCTGTGTGTTCCTAGTACCTGTGGAAACCAGGCTACCTTAGTTATTAAGGATTTAGAGTCAAATCCTGCTATTGATTTTCGCAGGGCTAGGATTTCAGCCTACATGACTAGGGCTAGCTGTTCAAGCTTGAGGGTTTTATTGGCCCAAAGAACTAAGTTAAAAAGTCTTCCCAGAATCTTCTCTGCTCGTTTATCATAACCTGCTCCATCTCCTGCATACCAGCTTAATTTCATTTCAGTTTCCAGTTTGATATGCACCGCGGGGATCTCTTTCCCAGGCAAAAGGCAATATGAGGTGAGAAGAAGAGCATGCTGCCAGCACAGGTATAGGCCTGCATAATGGAGCTGTGACACTCTGAAAGAGGCTTTTCATTTTAACAACTTTTCGAGTGGGGAGCGAAAGACATAATGCAGATGGCATAATTGAAGTGGGAGAATGAAACATTAAGCATGCACAGAAGGGATTAGAGAGGAAGACTTTTGGGGTTATTTAATTTTGGCTCAGTTGTTATCTAACAGTTTTGTCAGGAAAAAATGTTAAAGCTCCTTGCAAGTCCAGAAAAACTAGGGAAGATTATTACCTGCCTAGGAGTATGTAAAACCTTGTAAAACTATCAGACTTGAGACAATTTATTCTTTATTATGTGATATCATGTTCTACAAAATATCTCTCCTTGCACAGCTCTCACAGGTCCCCTTTCTTCATTTTTATAGACTTGTCAATTCTGGGAATGATCTAATCATGATGAGGATTTAAGGTATGTATATGCATTGTACTGAACACTAATAATCCATGAGCTCTTGGTTTCAAAGATCTTCCCTGTGAAGCTCTGCAGTTCAAAAAGGAATGCCTTAACATAATAAAGGATGCTAAGCCTTATATTTAACACCTAATGAAATCATTAAAGAGAGATAAGGCATGATTGCAAATGTTAATTTATCAGATCTCACACATGCCACAAGTATGGTGAACAAAGAAAGGGAACTTTAAAAACCTATAGGGTCTCATTAACTGAGGTAGAAAATCTAATGATGAAGAGATTTCAAAGGCTGGCCATGCTCCTTCAAGACAAAGGGACCAATTCTGCATACACCTTGCTCAAGGAAAGTCCTTCTAAAATCACGGGGAGTTTCGCCAGAGAATCGACTGCAGGATCTAGTGAAAAATCAGGCGCACTCGGAGCATTTCTTCTGGATAAGGAGCCCTGGTGTGTGTTAATGACACAACCTAAAGCACGGCTGCTCCCAGAGAGTGCTCCACGCCTGTGGTATCGGTTACCTACAGGAACTCCAGGAAGAATACATATGAGGATAAGAAATAGTCGCTCTTTATTCCTGTCAGTAGGTTTTGCCTTTGACTCTGCTGATCAATATCAGCCGTGCATTGGTTACTATGGGAATGAGGCTTTCCTGCACTCAATAAACCCCAAGTTCCTTTTTTTCACAAAGGTGAGCAAAATACTTTTAAAAGAAGGTTTTATCTGCTTTATGCCTTGAGGGACTCTGCAGCCATCACTTTAAAGGTACTTGGACACTTTGAAATGCAGAATATTATGATCTAGCTTTGGGCAAGTTAAGACTTAAAACCATTTGTTTACCCAAGAAATCAATGTCAAATTCATGTAGAAATCTATACCCTCTGTGTGTGTCGCTGTACTCACATGTGCATGCACGTGTGTGACTGTATGTGTGTGTGCACGTGAGTGTGTTTGTGTCTATATGTGCTCTACATTAGCAGATACACAGAGATATAAACCTTAATGTGGATTACCTTTAAGGCTTGAAAACAAGATACTGAGATAAAAAATATCTAACAATACCTTGGACTCAGCTCCTCGGCTGAGCTAATTAATCCACCCTTACAATGATCTCAGCGTTTCTGATTATAATACTGGGATAAGAAATAACCTACTTTCCACTTTTACTTATGATAATACATTGTTTGATTATAAAATATTTAGCAATGCATTAATATATATTTCTGGAGGCATATAGTGCCAAGCATATGTGAAATAATATGTACGGTATTTCCTGAACGGAATTAATTTAAACGGAAATTATGATGGACGTGATCTTGGACTGCAGCAACATCAGTTCGGCGACGTAACCTCTTCAGAGACTTGCCAGGTGAAGCAGAAGAGTGGTAGCAAACTGCCACATAAAATGCTGCCAATTATAGCCAATCTGTCAGATATCTATTCTTGGGACCTATTGCTAATTGGCTTGAAGGATGTTAAGAAAGAGTGAATTAATCCTTTTTTACCTTTTTTGTTCATTTATGTTTTACGTGTTTTTTTCTCATGGGCTAGAAATAAAAATAACAAAAGGTAACGATGGTGATTTTCTCAACCTGGAAGGAACTATAAAGGACAGGAAGTTACAGCAGAAAACTATCTGGGTACCTTCTAGACCACTTTATGGCCCAAAGAGATTTACAGAGTACATAAATAGCAAATTAGTGAAGAACATCTAGTCAAAGCAGAGTCTGGGAAAGAGTTTCCTCTTGGGCAAAGGAAATATTTTCAAGATCCCTCATCTCTGTAATGACCCCCCCAACCTGAAACATCTGCTTTTAGACTATGAACAGGCTCTGCCTTCACTGGGTTTCTTCAGTGCTCCTCAATGATGTTCCCAGCTGCAGTGAGCTCCTCTTTTATCAACACCAAAAAACCACCAGAAACTCAAGGCTTGTCACAATATTTCTCCAACCCTACACACAGCTGAATAACAGTCTAAAGGGACAAGAGCCCGCTGTCTTTCTTAAGTCATTGTTGGGAGAAAAAAAAAGGTTAAATATGCATCTGTGGGCCTTACAATAAAAAAATCTGCACAGGCTCTGTCAAGTTTTCCATGGCCTCTCGTCATAGCTACACACCAATGGCCAGGACTCAAAGTCACACCAAAGAGGCACAAGGGAAAGAGCCTTTTCCTGACAACCGGCAGATAATTTCAGAGGTGTATACAACTATAATATTGGGCAACCCCAGGAAATCATGTCAAAACTTAATCCTTTGGTTTAAAATCTGGCAATTAAACCACAGACACACAAACTCATGAGAAGGAAATATGTATCTTTGCTTTCCTCTGCAGTTTTGAGACACAAAACGAGTTTGTTAAGTGTCACTGCTCGATATCATAAATGTTTATGTTAGTTTTAGATTATGAATTCTTTAAAAGACTTAAAAGGACATCTTTCTTGAGGAGAAAAAAATAAAATAAAAAACCTCCAAACTAGAGATATTCTAAAGAAATTCAGAACTGAAGTTGTAAAAGAGTTTATGCAAAACCAACTTGGAGAGGACGCTCACTTTTGTTTCACAGTTTGCCAAACTAATGGGACCGAAGTGAGTGCTTAATCAAAGTCAATATTGGCCTGCTGACTCTCAAGAAACGATCTAAAAGTGCTTTGGGGGCTCTTTCTATGTTCATTATCTTTTCCTGTGTCACTTGCTGTCTCTAATGATAGACGAAGAAGCACTTAAAATGTCTCTACTCAATTCTCTTCACTACTGAAATCTCAAATTAAATACTTATCAAGGAAAAAAATCATATTTAGAATGAGATCGTGACACAAGGATCTTCTGAAAAACAGCCTAGGATAATTCAGCAGCCCCACTGGATCTTGCATTTAGAGCAGTCTGAAGTATTCAAGTGACTCAGCAACTCAGTGGTGGGTAATTTACAACTCACTCCTCATTGCGAGCCGAACTGCTAGCTTACAAACTAAAGTGCTTCTGCATCAACCTTTGCTGAATGCAAATGCAGCGTGCCCAACTCAAGCAGCCGATGTCAAAACTAGAAGTTTAAAACTAAGGGCAAGACACTGAAATACTTGTTCTCTTCTGACTGATTGAAGGTAACTCCATTTAACTGGTTGGAATTATCCAGGATTAAGGTATTGCTCAAAGCAGGCAGGGTCAACCAGCAACTTCATTTACAGAGTAGAAGATGAACAACATATAGTGAAAAGCATCATGATTCTCTAAGCTTTTTAAGAGTGAAAATATCAGATTAAAACAAATCTTACCTCTATACAGAAAAGAAATGCATATCTTAGAGAAAAAAAATCTGATATATATTGAAGCTGAAAAGTATTCCCGGAATAAAGTTGTAAAAAATAATATTAGCCAGTAGCTGTTTAATTATACGAGCGTCCACCACGGAGAGCCAACAAGCACAGAGTCTGATTCTCTTGTGTCAAAAAAAACTCAGTGCTTTAGTGCTCTGCTACTCCTATTGGACCTGATTTTAAGCAGCTTACTCAAGAAATGAAACAATTCTTTGACTATGACAATGGGTAAGAGAATCTTGTCCCACATCTAAAACGCGAAAGAATTACTCTGGAAATAGGTATTATTTTTGCATTTGCCAGTCTTACACTAACAAAACATCTCTTTTTAAAAAGAGTTGAATGAAGTTCTATGTGCAATGAATACCCAAGAAGAAGCTTTTTTACCGCAGGGAAAATAAAGTTCAGATTTTATCCTCAGAATTTAAGGCTAGTTGATATCATACATAGGTCAACAGGAGGCTTACCACGCTAAGAACTTATGGATTTGAACCTAAAGTATCATCTCATGCTAATGCAATATAGTTTGGTTTTGAAGCAAAATGTGTATGTAATTACTTTTAATTTGATTATAAATTTTCCTTCTGGAGGTAAAACACTAAACCTTAGTTGCACTAGAAAGACATGCAGCATGAAAAACTGGCCACATACGTACTTAATATAGTGGGCATAAAAATACTAATTAAGATAAAACATTATACCAGAGTACCTACAATAAACACAAATTAATAAACCAATCAGAAATGTGAGCACCTTCAGGAAAATTGTAGCATGCGTCATATAATCTCATGGAGATAAGTAAGGAATGTCTAATGTGAATTTTTTTTAATGGCCCAGATAATTTGGAGCATAACTGGGAAAAGTCTCCATAAAGACTGCGGCCTGTAAAAATGCATATATAATTTGTAAGAAATAGTATTCTCCCATACCGAGAGGGCATGGACTCAGCAACTTTTGGGCTCCAAGCTCTTCCAGAAAGGGATGCAGAAGAATATGTTTTGTTGGCAACAGCTGGTAATACTCTAAATGATAATATGAAAAAGGAATTCATATCCATCTCTAGAGAGACAGTAGGAAGCAGTATTTTTAAAAATCAGCTAAAGTAGCTTTTCTCCATCTAAAAATGTCATAGCATTTGAAATATACTACCTCAATGACTGCTCCATGCTTAGGAAGTACTGTTCAAACAGAGTAAGCTGCCTCACACAAATACTTTTTGATGGGCATAAAGAGCACTTTCATAGGGAACCTAGATGTGTTTCACACCACAGTGACCAACCAAGGCTTTGCAAGTTATTGCTTATTAGGAACTGTTGGAATAAACGCAAAGTTAGATATTCTGACTTTAACCATCAGGAGAGTCTGAAGCAGCCGATGCGGTAAAGCACATGTCCAAAACTGATTTATGTTTATTTTACTGTGTTTATGTGTTCTAAATGAATACTGACTTTACCTACAAATGCTGAAAATCAGATGTTTCTGGTTTTAATGCCTATTAGGATATGCTTAAAGGGACTTCAAAGGAAATTACTCACATGTAGAGAAGCTTATAGGAATTCAGAACGTATACCACTTTCCTCAATAAGATACCTCATCCTCATAACCTGAGGAGTTTTTCAGCTCCTGGTTTGATGGTGGAGGTTATTCTTTCTCTCTAAAATGTCTTTAAAGAGCGTTATTTAACTGCATGTCCTTCAGTGGTAGGAAGACCACCATGCCATGGTTCAGAGCTAAACTTGGAGAAGATGAAAAATAGAGACTGTCCCTCTTACGTGTAGTTAAAATCTAGATTTCTGAAAAAGATAAAGAAAAAACCAAAACCAAATGGAAGGCCAAAGGACATTTTCTAAGACTATATTCACTGTTTGTTCATGAGACTTTCAATCACTCATCCTTTCCAGTAGCGTAAAAGCTCAAACAGCTATTATGACAATTTTACCCGTGAACTGTTTGTGAGAATTATCATGAGAGTGAACGTATGGGGCATATGGGTCTTTGTTAGTTCAGCTCCCTGCCTTCAGGAGTTTCTCTGACAGGTACAGTGTAATTAGAGGATAAGAATGCCCTTGTTTTCATGCTGTTTCCACTTGCATTCTCACAGTATAAGGTACCAAGAAAGTAAAATAATTTTTTTAAACATTGAGTAGGTAAACTGTGGAGTCACTAGGATGTAGTAGAAGCCAAAAGTTTTATAGTTTAAAAAAACAGCTTGGAAAACTCAGTGAAGAACAGTCCATCAGGCACTATTAAATACAATGATATGAATAGACCCTCTAGCGCAAGGGGGGTGGTGGGGGAGTCCTCTGGGAAATGTCCCCAGATGCCGTGCCCAAAGTCAGACCTTGCCTGCAAGCATCTCTCACTTGCCACAGGTAGAGACAGGAGACAGAGCTAAATGGCCTGACCCAGCATGGCCTTGCTTCTGTGAGGAACAAATTATGATTAATTTCCATCCAGTTTTGACTGTATGAATTGCTTCTGAAAAGTCTAAACACTTCTTTCTTCTCTTGTTTTAATTGTTTAGTCTGTTTTCTTCAGCAGAGGGAAACTAGTCATTATGTCTTTCCTTTCCATTTAACACCTTCACTCTTTAGTCAATTTTAGCCAAATCAGAATAGAAAAACATCTATACTATTACGTTGCATAAAAATAGGCCAACAGCAGAGGAGACATAATGTCCCAACTGAGGGAAAAGCTACGGGAAGAGTGTAACCCTGACAAGTATCATAGAAAACAACTGGGAGCGCAAACTCAGATCAGAAATCCATAGAAAAAGTATTGGTTTCACAGCACGGAGAATTACTTGTTCTTCACTCTTGGTATGATCCAAGTTTCCTTTTAATCAACTACTGCACCTCCCGTTGCATTCAGTGAGAGATGTCCCAGCACACAAAGGACGGTACATCTGGTTTTCTGGATGTTTTCAACACTTACAGAATGTCTATATGAACTGTTTGCCATGGCTTTTTTTGAAATTATTGTCTCATAATTTTCATTTTTTTAAACATTAATTTTCATCTTTCAAAAGAAATAGTTTGTTCACTCACTAAACTCTAAACCAAAGAATGTGTCCTCCAGATGTGGAGGATTAGACTTTAAATTAGAAAAATGGCAAATATGCACTACATCCAAAAAGTGTGATTTCAGTGAGTAAATTAAACAGAATATAGCTCTGTGGAAAAAATAGCACTAACAATATACAGGATATTTAACCTCCTGCTTCAGAATTTCTGGTGTTTAGGCACAGTCACGGGTCATCGAGAACTACAGAGTGAGCAAGGACAGTAATTTAGTCTAAGTGTTGGGACCTGGGACCTCTTATCTTTGACCTGTGCTTGGATATTGGGACAAACTTTTGTCTTTCTATGACCCCTTGTTATTTACCAACTGAGCAAATGATAGAAAACCTGCAAGCAAGTTTGTAGAATTGAACATGTGAAAGAATAAACAATCCAGTAGTTGTACTCCGAAGCCAAGCAGGGACTGTTTCTTCTGAGTGTCTAATACCTGCGGCTCCACGGATCCCTATGCACATGTTGTTCTGGCCAATATTGTATATTGCTGGAAATAACTGAGATGATAAATAATAAAGCATATAGAGGCACTTTAAAAATCAGTTTCCAGTCTGGAATCACACCATAGCTGGAGAAGCTGTATCCACAAGTAGTCACATGAGTGATAGAAGAGACAATATTTCAGATGCTTATCTGAATCCACAGCTCTCTGATCTGAAAATCTTGCCAGGTGGCTTTCAGGATAGCGGTCTCAAGCTGAATGGCTCTCTCTTAGATACTGAGACAGTTAAATGAATATACAAAGAAGAAAAGAACAAAGGTGGTTGACTGAAGGAAGACACAACAAGAATGTGAAGAGGTTTTTTGCTTTTTTTTCCTAGAATAACAAAAATGAGAAATTAAATAGCCTTGTTGTCTAAAGAAAATGCAAACAGTTACTAAGGAAATTCTTGCAAGCAGTTCTCAGCTCTGTTCATCAGGACAACCCATGAAAGCTAAGAAGCAGTCAAACTTGTTCGGAACCCCTCTTGG
Source organism: Gymnogyps californianus (assembly GCF_018139145.2). Lineage (NCBI taxonomy): Eukaryota > Metazoa > Chordata > Aves > Accipitriformes > Cathartidae > Gymnogyps > Gymnogyps californianus. Next base: position 40,553,507 of record NC_059477.1, read on the forward strand.
CCAATATACTGGGAAGAGTAGACAGAAATCCCAAAAAAGAAGCGGTAAATGCAGGCAGACATTAAAAATGCCTGTTAGAAGCTATTTTGGGACTGTTTTCTTTATGCTTCTCAAAGGAATTAACTTACACACAGTCCAGTTGCAGCTGCGTAACTGCCCAGTGGCTGGAGGTTCACTTGGTCGATTAGAAAACATGATACTAGGAGAAAAAATAATCACTGTTGGCAGCACTGAAGCTGAGGACAGGCATATTTTGCTTCGTAACACCCTATTGCGCATTAACCAGATGCTGCATCTACGGTAATGCGACCTTGGCCATGACGAGCCCTGCGGCATGTTCCCTTTTGAGCGTCCTGTGTGGATGGCGAGTGACTCTCATTCAGCGCAGGCTGGCAAACAGGACCCTTTGCACCGCTCTGTGCCCACTCAGTTTAAACATGATTCATGTTTACGTTGTTTCCAAGGTTTCCATGGCAAATATGCGTCCATGTAACCGCTTTGGTTTTTTAATAATGACTTGGATCTTCCATCTAAGAACCGTTCTCAATCTGCGCATTTCCATTAAAATGTATTTTTTAGGGTTTTTTTTTGAAAAAGAAAAAAAAAAGAAGAAAAGATTGACATGAAAGTGAGTGCTGGTCAGCTGTTCTTGGTGGGGTTATTTTTACAGTGACTCAGTAGAGCACTGGACGAAATGTCTCATCTGCGTTCCAGCGGCTCTCTGATGGACATGGGTGTATTTGATGTTTGTAGGTGTTAACGTTTGTTTGCAAAAGGAATTTAAACAAAACAAAACTAGTTTTCCCCAATATCCCATCCAAAGAACACTAATGAGTGTCACTGAGACCTTCAGGCGTTCCTTCCATGTGTAATTGCTTAAAAAGATAAAGTTTCTCCAGAATTAGAAGGGATTCAAAAGACAGATCCACTAGGAAGGCTTCTGTAACGCTCTTTATTTAAGATATGTGAGGATACGTTACAAGAGCTCATTTCGGCTTGCTTGGTTATCGCACACACGAAGCCTCGCGCTGACGAATCTGCTTTGCATCTGTGGCTCTGCAGAGCTCTGTGCTACTGCATCCAGAGAGTTTCCAGGATCTGAGCTGGTTCGGTTTGTTCCACAACACACCAAGCTATTAGACACGGACTAGAATTTAATTGTGCTAAAACTGAACTCCTGATGGTTTCTAGAGCAGGTGTTATACAACTCGTACTCAGAGGAATTAATCTCATTCCCCACCGCTAGAAATGGAAAGCTTCCCACTGAACCGAAGGGGCTTAGGGCAGACCCTAGAAAATTTTAAGTAATTGTGGTCAATAAACCCCACGTTGTTGTCTGTTCCACAGCACCGCGAAGCTTCAGCTGTCAAAGGAAGCTGCTGCCACCCACCCGTGGAGCGTCCCACGGGCTACCTCCCAGCACACACGTCTGAAGCACAAGCCATGAGCTGGAGGCAGCTCCATTTTCATGATGTTGAAACAAACTGGGATGTGGGGATTGCACGCACACCAATGTTTTGTCGCTTTCCCGGGCTCAAGCAGCTAGAGTAGTTGAACACATCATTCTTTCCCTTGTCTGAGAAACATTTACTGCTTGTTACAAAAGGTTTAGGGATGGCATACTGTGTAATAGCTTAGATGACTGAAAACAAATTTAAATATAAGAAATGTACTGGCTTATTTTTTGCACGTTGTAAATACTCTTAGAAACGGCATGGGGCCTTATTAAGTTTGAACCTCAGGTCTTTCAACTTCCTCGAGAAAAGAGAACAAATGGTAAAAGCATGAGGAAATAAGTAACCTCTGTGATTTCCCACTTCAGTTCAAGCCCAGATATTTTTGTCAGTTGTTAATTACAGTCATATTTCTTTAACACCTTTAAAAAAGAAACAGCAAGCAAAAGATTTCAAAGAGAGAGGTTGCACCAGCTCAGAAAAGTTCTGATTTCTCCAAACATGCGGTACCCCACTGGGCAAGGAAGATCTGTGCTTCCTGCAGACCCTATTGCCAGTTCTTCACAACTGAGAACTTTTGATTATTTTCCAAACTCGTATTGAAATCAACTGGGTTAGTCACTTTAAAAAGAGACCCCTTTGTGCTGCTCTGTAACCCTTCAGTCTTTTGTTGGGTTTTGTTTTTTACACACTCTTATTGCTAGATACCAAGCTGTATAAATATCTACCCAAATGCTAGCAGAAAGGCAGTAGTAGGACAACAAAGAGGTAACTATTGTTATTTATTTATTTTTTTACTACAGTTCCAGCACAATGATGTTGTCATTGCAACAGTTGTTTCCTGTATTTGGAAGAGGAAAGAGATAAAACCCCTAAGAATCTAAAATGCATTTATGCTTGGAAACTATGTTCAGGAGGTTATTTGGGTGGGTTTTTTTAAGCAAGGGTTGGAATGTGATTATTTTTATATAGGGCCATAAGTACTGCTCTGAAAAAGGCAGATGACCTGCCTTTCTATTTTTCAGCATAGACTAATTTAGCTATTCACTTCAAAAATAGGAACCTCAAAAGTGCTTAGGCTTTTGCCAGTGAAATCTCCTTCAAGGTGGAGTCAGCCTGCGGACTGGCGGTAGGTAGCTCAGCCCTGCAAAGCTCTTGGCGTGTCCTGCTGGCTGCTTCAGATGGCTCCCCGTTTAGCGCAGTGCCTAATTGCAGAGCCTGGTAACTCTTCGCCCAGCCGAGACCCCCTTGCTGGGGCTACGCCTGAGCCGCTCCCCAAGGATCGCATAGCAGAGCAGCCGCTGAGCGCAAGAAGCCCGTGTCCGACCGAAATGTCCGAGCCTCTCGTGTGCAATCAGTGGGACTCCCCGGTAACCCTGCAAGGGTGATGGATGAGCAAAGTTTGGTGTTTAATGGGAGCCATCAGGCATCTGTGCTACTCTGGAGTTATTGCACTGTGCTGCGATACGATGTGGGGCTGAACCCAGCTGCTAGAGCTCAGCTGAAACGTCTTCCTTTTGCACAATCTATTGTTTCACTTTTTTATCAAATTATGCTCCTTTTGCTTGATATTTTTCTTCAGGTAAGCATATTTAAAAGAAAAACCTATGACTGCTGCTACTATGAACTATTTACAGTGTACCCACGCAGTATTTTGCAATGAATAACAACCAACTCTGCTTACTAGGTGATTCAGTAGTTACAAAGCTGTGAGTAGAGACAGCAGTGGTGAGCCCAAATTAATATATATATATACTACCTCAGAAAGTGCCTCATTAACATCTATCTGCAAAAGGCTGTGTAGCTCCACTGACAACTCTTCATAGCCTACAGGTTTCAACACAACCACAGCTGAAAAAACAACATAAGGATAGACTGTGATGATCCTGTACCCAGAAAAATCTCAGTCCCACTGTTGAATTTCTGAGATACCAAATTATTTGCCATTCTTTCTGCCAAATGTACGTAAATCCTTTGGTGGCTCAGTGTCCTTGGGGGACTTTGGGTGGAGAGGTTTGATGCTGCACATCCCGAGGCTCTGCTTGAGGTCAGGTTTTACAGGATCCTTACAATAATGATGGGGAATGTTGCTATCAGTTAAATATTGAGCAGAGAAATATGTTCTTCTCAGTTTAGTTGCATAATTCTGGTGGCTTTAGTTGTGCCTTTTTCACATAAAGTGAAAGTTTTATTTTGTTCCTGAGGAAGAGCAGTGAGCAAAGGAGCATTGGAGATGGTCAAATACTGAGAAATAGGTCTGGGAACATATTCAGTCATGAATAAACAAGTGATAAGATGATTCACTGCTATGCACAGGTGCCTAACATTTGCTGTGTGGGAACACAGGGTGATGACTAGGTTATTCATCATGCCACTATGTCTTAATACAGAAAACTTTCCTGGCTTTCTATCGAGACTGTGTTATCCCCTAATTTTTCATGATGTGCCGTCTCATATTGGAAACTGTCAGTTACCCAATAAATGAGTAAGCAAAACCAACTGCCTATGAGCAATACTGTGTCCTTAAGGATGATCAGCAAATCCCAAAAACTCTCATCAGAAAATCCCAAAAACTCTCGTCAGAAACCTAATCATTGTGTTTCTGGGGAACACGTACAGGTCACATGCAGAGGCAGCTTTTGGTCCAGTTTGCAAGAAGAAAGCCGGCGCACGGGGAGCCTGGGTATTCCTAAATACAACACTGGCTGATGGGGGAGGCCCACTGCAGCAGGCTGTGGTGTTGCATATTGGCAAACCACCACAGCAAATATTACACTGGATAAGAGTTAAGGTATGGCCACAAGTGCTTAAAACAGAGCAGGGAAAGGGCTTCTGAGAGGCTGGGAAGGTTGCATCTCCCACCATTACATCAGAGGATGGCAGCCCCCACTGCCCTCTGCATCGCCTGGGATTTAAAGTGCTGTAAACACCCGATGCAGTCCCTAAAACTGACTTCTTTCCTCTGCAAAAGGGTCCCATTTCCCCTTGTCTAAGCAGGGCTGAAGGTGTCCTGGTTTCAGCGCGTCCCTCACATCGCACAGCCTGCTGCCTCCCGCCTCCAAGCGCACAGCCGGCTCCTCGGCACGGAGCTGCCACGCTGCCGATCGCTCCAGCTTTGTGCCTCCAGCTCTGCCTCTCCACTCATGTGTCCACTCTCCCAGACTGACAGTCTTGGAGACAGAGCTTGCTTTATAGTTCAAAACCAGGTAGACAGCTCAGTCCTTTAAAAAAAAATAAAAATCTCATACGCCACTCACGGACATATATGAAATTTAATGATGGGATAACTATTTATAGTTTGGTGGTCTAGGGGCCAAATCCTGCTCTCAGTTACACTGTTTAGGCTTGAGAATAAATCAGCTGAAGTCAGTGTGACTCAGAGCAGAAATTGGCTCTAAATATTTTAACTGTAGCATGAGTTTGCTGTCTACATGACTGAATCGCCTTAAGAAAACCAGTGCCTCCTCTTTGCCTTTGCCAGTGGGGCCGCAGTGATCCTTGTGTTTATTTAAGGCAAGCGGCGTTCATGCCTCGCCTCCCGCATCTGCACGTCAAGCCACTCACCTTTCCTTTCGTGTTGGGTGCTTTGCATGTAGGAGCGTTTAACTCTTTAGCAATTAGTGCCAGGATTCAAATCTCATGTTTTATTTCTCTGAATTTCCCAATCTCTTGAGGGCTAATTATAAATGTTCTCCAAGAGCACCACGTCAGTTGCTGGGGAGTCTACACATACATGAGAAACGAAAGGCAGGGCAACTTCATCAAATGCTTTAACTGCGACTAGAGGCAGCTTAATAGCAACAAATATATTTGGTTGTCCTTCACAAAGACCTTTCCCCCAGCTGCTTATATATACGTGTTTATCTCTGGTTTTGCACTGTCAGGAAACAGGTGCTTTTCTATTAATAAATATGATGCAGCAAGGCAAGAAGAAGGTGCAGTAGTATATGAAAACAGGTGGTCTACAGTTGAACAGTTTATAAACAATAACTAATCACTCAAGACCTGTAGCAGTTTCTAATGAGGACTATAATTACAAGCCAGGTGGCTGTAGTTAGAGGAATACATTGTTTTTAAACAGGTTACTTGACTCAACAGCAGTTTTACGGGAGGCAGGATTGTCTACAACATATGTTCCCTCTGCCTCTTGTTTTCTTTTTTTTCTCTCTCTCCCTGTGCGGGTACGTAGGGATGCCTAATGCCTTCCAGTATAAAGCGCTGTTTTCTATCACTTATGATTCCACAGACTTGTAATTGCTCTGGCTGAATCCTGAGTGCTTATGTCAGGGCTAATTTTTGGAAGAATTCCTCATAAACAATTTAGCTATTTTTCTGACTGATGGTAGGGAAAATAAGTTATTCTTTTTGCACGTTAGAACACTAAAGCAGTGATAGGGCTGTTACTATCTCAGGTATACAACAGAGTTAGACAGAAGCTGAAAAGTGATGAAGGACTACATGCCCAAAGCCTGTTTCTTTATTTTATTATTCATTTTAATTGGTCTAATAATAATTCCTTTTCCTAAAATCTTTGCGTACGCTAAAGATTGGTTTTAATTATTTTCTAAAAAGCCCTGGTGCCCCTCTACTTTGACTCAAGATGTTGGATCCTGCAGGGACAACATTCGCAATGCCAAAGGCTTGCACTCTTTTACTGTTCCCCTGAAAATTCACCCAAACATGGCCAAGTCATAGGCCTTCAAACACGCTTAGAATTTGCAATGAGGTTCACGAAACGTTTCACAAGTAGGGAGCATGGTTCATTCACCTCTGGGCTGTACAGGCTGCCGCAGTCAGTGCCATTGCCGGCGGCCTCTGGAACAACCTCGTGCTCTGGCTGCGGAGGCTGAGCTGTGCTTATGGAACACACTGCCCTGCTTGGGGAGGGACGGGGAGATGGGAAAAAAGAGGAGATAGTAGTGATATAGTGAAGGACTTGAGGAACTGGAAACAAAAGGAGAAAGCCAGGGTAGCCACAGGCAGGCAGGAGCAAAGACAAGACAGGCAGGAGCAAAGGGTGGTGGGGTTTCTAGCCAGTAGGGAAAATTTCCCTCCCAATGTCAGCCCACAAGAGACCATCACGAGGTTACATCTGCAAAGCCACTACGGCCTTATTCCAAGGTCGAACTTGTCCCAGGTCAGCCTGGGCAGACACTACTGCTCATTTCTTATTTGCTATCTGTAGGCAACCTGCCAGCGCTCTGCCAGAAAGTGGGTGTTGGAAGTAGGGAGGAGGCACCACGTGCTGCACAAATGGCATTGCCAGAGACCACCTTTTACAGCAGTGCTCACAAACACAGTGTCTGTGCCTCTCCTATTGCAAACATCTTAAAATACCATTTTAAAACACAAGTGTGTGTCTCAGCCCCACCAGTGGCCGGTCCACACAGACAAATACTGCAGCTACTTCGTTAACTCAGCTCTGCTATGGCTCTAAATTTTCCAGTTCTGCCCAAGACATGTGGTCAGTTCAGTACAGTACCATATGACACAACTTCTGAAATCATTCTTACCCCCTGGTTTTTTTTGTAAAAACAAAGGAAATCATACAAAGAAGACTACACTAAGGCTCCAGGCTAATTCATTTATGTCATTCCAGAGTCAAGGTTGATCATGAAGCTTGATTTGAAATGACAGGATGAACCTAAGTGCTTTCTTAAGTGATTTGCTGGATCGGGGCATATGTGTTATGATACGGCAAATCATTACAAGATCATATATTAATTTCCACAGGGCTTTCAGGTCTGTGTAATTAACATAGCTTCTATGTATGGAGCCTCTGCCTCATTTGTTGCAGAGTTTGGTAGGTGTGCAGTCAACGTGTCAGGGAACCGCAAGAGGAATAAAGACTCGCCACCACTTAGGAGACTGAATGACACCCTGGAAAACTGGGTTCTGCCTGTGCAGTTTGTAAGTGAAGACCAGCAAGTCATTTAGGCCAGTTTCCATGAGAAAGCAGTGTGTATCCTTGTCCCCAAGGACCTTCCTGTTTCGAGATGCTGAGTGCCCCTCACTTTGATCGTTTTGAGATCTGTAAAAAAACCAGCTACACTGAAAATATCTTGATTTGGGCCCTTAGATTTATGGGAGAGTTTTGATCTTAATCTTTCTATACTTCAGCATTTCTGGTCAATAAAACAAGAGAAGTGATGTTTCATCACAAGGATACCGCACAGCAGATTCATAACTTTGTGGAAACAACAGTGACACACTTAATAATTTTATATTCAATAATGGGTTTGGATAGTGCCATGTATTGAAGGATTGTTGTGAAAGGAAACACATGGGAGGGCTACATTATTCTCATTATATCCAATTTACAATCTATTCAAGCATATTTTCATGTAATATCAATATCTAGTTCCCATAATGATTGGTGGTTTCTAAAGATATACAGAGGGACAGGTAATGACTATATGATGGCAACACCATATAAAAATATTTTCAGAGACTGGAAATATGGTTATAATGGTGGAGAGTTGTTTGGGTTTTTTTAAAATACTATAGACTATTTCTGATCCTTACCCCCTTCCTCACCCTTTCCTAGAGTCATAACTCCTTTGCTTTGTGCTTTGGGAAATTCACAGTTTTGGTTTGGACTCGTTATAAGTAGGATACAATCATGGCACTTAACAATTTTTGGTTGATGCTGGAAGACATAGCATCAATTTATAGGGCTGCACTCAGGACTGCAATGAACCTGCCTACAGCAGCATGAGTTCTGGTTTTCAGAGAGCTTTTCTATTTCCTTCTGAGTGCACACAAAGGTCAAAGCCCAGGTTAAATACCGTATCTTGCTTATAACTTTATTTTAGCCCATTTTGACATCTCCTTTGTCCTCAGAGCTACTACTTTACATTTCCTCAGGATGATGGCATCATTTATTGGAAAATACCAAAGTCTCAAAAAGGACTTATTTGTTTATTTCCTAAAGTTCCAGGAGTCTTACGTGTGGAGGTTTTCCAGACTCAGACAGGTAAAGCTCTCTTGCTTGAAGTGTGAGACCGAACTAGACAATCTCCAAAGGTCCATCCAAGCAACTTCTCTGTGATGTGTGTGAAGTCTGGACAATCGGGAGTTCTCATAACGATGCAAAGAAAGGAGACTGTCCGCCTGCATCTGAGATTCTGTCCAAGTCATTAATTTGTTATTTTTCCCCTCATGCTGATGTGCAGTGAGAGATGAGTGTCTCCCAAATTTTCATCTGTGCTCCTTTTCCTGCAATGCATATTTCCATGTTTGCACCCAGTTGGGGAGTGCTGGATAACGCTCTGTCTCTATGCATTACGCATGCAGGAAGGACAAATTTGCTGCCTCTGGATTTTTGGATGGGGGTTTGAGATGGATTAATTATATGTCAAGAGGGACTTGAGCAATAATAAGTGACTTTATGACTGTCTTTACCACTTGGTAGAAAGGTTACATTTAAAAATTGGCTTTACTGTACTGGATTTTAGGTTAAGTTCAAAATGCAGCTTCTGCTGTTAGAACTGAAGGGTCATATAAAATTCATTGCAATAGAATATTTATAAGTATCTGGGATATTTGTAGGAAACACAATAATGGGAGAATCAGAGCTCACAGATAGAAGGGGGAATTGTTAAATGGCAAATAAAAACTCCATTTTTCCAGCACTTAACCCTACATATAATAATAATTATTACAAATCTGAGCAATGATTAAATTTCATTCTGAACCCTAGTTAAATGTATGTGTATGGAAAATGATTTTTGTGTTAATAACTTGCGTGCTCTTAGCATTCAGAGAAGGATTACGTGCATGCACATCACACGTCTCAGACCGCCTTCCACATCCCAGCAAGGTGCAGGTATTCTTGGAGGAGATTTGGGGACTGACACACCGCACTTCGCATGTCTGGGGAGGAGCAAAGTCCTGTTTGTTTACAGCCTCTTCTTTCTAATCGCATAATTACGTCTTTGAAGGCAGACATCTGACAAAAGCACAGAAAGTGAACAAGGTAAACCTGCAGCAGCTATTGTTCCAGCTATTATCTCATCTCCCCTCTTCTCCTGCGAGATACAGGCGGTGGCATGCAGGGTGTGTGTTTGTGCAAGGCTATCTTTTTACCTCGGTGGCGTGTGCCACCACAATTATCTCCCTGAAATACAAAAGTAAACTGGCTGTTGAGGAAACAGAGGGCGTTCAAATGGAGGGTAACAGAGCAGACCTAATTAGCTTTAAGTACCTGTAATCCTAGGAGATTTTACCTAATGATAAAAGCCAGGGAAAGTCCCTCAGGTATGAGTAATAAGAGCCCAGCCAGGTTGGCGATGTATCAGGTGTTGTATGTCAGCTCTGCTGAATGCAGCCTATTGATCCAGAAGTTGCCTGTATTTTCTGCCACAAATTGAATTTAAATTGCTTATGTGAAGAAGACATCTGGCAGGTTAAGGTTTACCTGTTTCATATTTCAAAATAATTTTCTCCAGCAGCAAATAGGTAGGAAAGAGCTCTTTTGGAAATAAATCAAGCAAAGCTTTTTAAAAGATACGGACGCGCTTGTTGGCAATGCCTGAGCTTGAAGTAAAAAGTTGACATCTGAGGAATACATTTCAAATTATTAAAATAATAAAACAACGAAGTTTGCACAGATTAAGCACCTGCACTGTGCCTTCGCTCCTGCTGAATGAAATACCTGGCTCGCTGGATGAAATAATATAGTAGCACTAGGAAAAGCTATAGTCCTCATTTGCATGAAAGACATCCTTTTTTTGGGGGGGGGTTGTTTGTTGGTGTTTTGGTTTTTGTTTGTTTGTTTGTTTGTTTTTCCCAGTTCAAGGCTATTATGGCCAGTTAAGTTGCCAGTTTATTAGTACATGGTTACAATTTTTATTTTGTTTTATATAGGCCAGCATTCCTAACATTTGTTTTATATAGGCCAACATTCCTGTAACCTAACAAATGCAGATCACTTACTGGAGATTGTTGTATAGAACAAAATTTTTTTCTGAGTATTTTTTGGGGGGGTTCTTCCACCCAGGAGCTTCATATGAGCTCTCTCTCCAGCCATCAAGGTCGTGAATCACCTTAATCTGTCTTCCAACCAAAGAGGCTGTCATTTTGAAAAAGCTTGTTCTGATCCCATAGGGTTACACCTATGGTTTCCCATGTGCTTGAAGTCTTAAGCGCTTATGGTAGTTTGAGTATAAAGGCACTAAGACAACCTGGGATCTGTTTATTTTGGGCCTCTGAATTAGGTGTCCAACTTGAATGAGTATGTTCTGCATTGACACATGAAGATAACTCCCATTAATGTTAGTAAAAACTCCGTGTGCGTGTGCAAACAATAAGGCCAGTTTAGACACTGTGAGAATAGGAAGAGGGGGAAAAAGAAAGCACCTTCAGAATAACAAGAGGCAGAGGAGATATCTTTCAAAAATGTTATTACATGCCTACTAACTTTTTTTTTTTAAATTGTTTTTACTTAATGTGCCTGATGACTACTGGCCTTGCTTATACATCAGCCTGTTTGTCTTTCTCGTAAGGCACCTTAGCTGCTGTTTGGACAACATCCATTTGATAATGAAGCAAGATGCAGGCTAGACAGCTGCTTTTTTCTCACTCATTTCACTCTGTTATTGGTTAACTTAGTGGAAAAATGTAAATTTTCCAGGGACTTTAGGTTGGAGGTATCCCAGCCAAGGTAGATATGTGCTTGACTTGAGGTCTAATTTAACTCCTGTGTTGTATTGATTGGCTTGGCCCACCAGGGACCCTTAGAGTCTTCCTTTGCCAAAGGTAGACAATGGTATGAAAGCAAAGTGTAATAAATGCCCCTATCTGGTCCCATGTCGATATACAGCTGCTTTTTTTTTCTCTTTTTTTGCTGTTTTGAGTGCATCAGTATTTCACGTTTATTGTAGTGTGATGAAACACCTTTCAAAATGGCCAGAGGGACACTCAGCAGTAAGCATTTAGGCAGTACAAATTGGAGTGAACAGGAGGACAGTTAGCAGGGAATATTTCTGAGGTCAAAGCAAGCTGAAGAGGAGCTGAATCAGCTAAAAGCAGAGTTGAGAGCTACAGTACCTACTGCAAAGTAAATATAGATTACATTCCTTTAGACAAATTGATCCACTGGAGGACGATAGGTCTTCCAGAAAAAGAGGTTGCTACAAAAAAATTAAGTATTTTACACTGACATACATACAAAGAACCCTTAAACACAGCAGCCAGAGACGTATCACCAGGATAGTCCATACTTGGTCCTCACATGAATAATTTGCAGTGCACTGCAAGATTTAAGGGTCCACAAGTCTGCACGTTCCTGTGAATGCTGACTAGTATTCTGCCCAGTAAGCAAAGCATTAAAATTTAGCTGCTCAACTGAGCAATAATTCTCACTTAGGCAAGTGGACAAATGATAAGACTGCAGAGCAATTCAGGTGGGAAGGAGCCCCGGGAGGTCTCTGGTCAGACCTCCTGCCCCAGCAGGGTCAGCTCTGGGGTCTGACCTGGTTGCTCAGGGCTTGATCCACGCAGGTCCTGCAAACCTCCAAGGACGAAGACGGTACAACTAGCGAAGGTGAAAGGACATCCAGATCAACAAGTCTGTCCTTAATAGTGGTAACTCCAAAAACAACAAGCAGAACCTTGGATGTGAAACCATAGCAGTTTGTCAAGAATAGCTCTCAGGTTTCCTAAGGAAAGTACTAAATTCTTGAAAAAGGTGATAGACTAAATGACTTCGTGAAAGCTCTCCTCTCTCTCCGTTGACCCTACAAGCAATCTAGAGGGTAATCTTTTTGGCTCCTGAAAAAAATGTGACTATTGTGTGCATAATTATTTTTAATCAGTAAAATACTCAGGGAGGAACACAGAATTGTAATTACCAATAAAGGTGCCATTGTCTAACAGTTGCAATGAATCATTTAAAACCAGATTATATCAGGAGATCAAAGTGAATAAATACACATGGCTTCACAAAACACCCAAAGATGTCTCTTCAACATCACACCACAGAGATACAGGGATCCAAACACACAGAGAACTGTGCAGAACTGTGACCTCAGCAAGTGATTACTTTGTAGGGCAAATAAGAAGAAATATAGTTCAAAAATATAAATTATTATTTCCAAATTAGGAATGTGATGAACGTATTTGTAAAAATGTCTTGAAACTGTTTGCAAATATCTCTTTCCAAAGGTTATTCTAGACTGAGCAAACACTGAAGGCATTAAGGAGAACACTTGAACTCGGGGCTCTTCTCGAAGCTAAAGAGCTCAATGCACTTCTGCTGGGTCTCTCTGCAAGCACGTAGGTATTGCCCTTTTCTCTGTACAGTGGCACACCTTTCTTGAGGCACTACCCAGATGCACAACTGGAATAGCATTGTGGATTTTGATTAAATGGAAACACCGCCGCATTTATAGGTGAATTCGGCCCAGAATGTCTTCTCAGTGCTTGAAAAAAAAATCTTATAAATGAGATTAATTGTTTACTACAAGGGTGTGCAAGGCTACAAGAGTGGTGGCACCATTGCCGTAATTTTTTTTTTTTTCAAAAGAGAATGTACAAGATAGCATATTACATGGGGCTAAGATTTCATCAGCACATAGGCAAGCCTAATGGATTTCCACGCTCAGCACTCCTCTGCCGAGAAGCTGACTTTTAATATGGGAAATAGACCCCTGCTCAGGATGGAGCAGTCTTGGTCAACCTCAGGGGTCCAGGCATCAGTGCAACTTTTTTGTCAAAGCAGGAGGTGTTTTGGAGGCATGTCCATGACGGAGTGTAACATTATAGGGGGCTGGATTTAGCTGGAACCCGTAACTATTTATTGGAGCTAAACCTACTCACACACACGGTAGCACTGTCTTTTGGCAGTCACTTGCAAAACTGGGCTTGATTGTCTGGAAGTGGGAGCAAAATTACCAGAAGGGGAGAAATTAGCTTTATATATAGTTCATTTGTTGTTTGTTATCTGTGCTAACCTCCTTGCATTTTTCCGTTCTGTCCTGAGTAACTGAGTATCCTGAGTTTTCAAGGGTAAGTAACTTTGTGATTACAATACATTTTTCCAGCCTAAAAGCCATCAGTAAAGTGAATGGGGCTACTCTGGTAAGTGCTTAATGCCTGATGTAAGAGTTGCATGATCTAGTCCAGAAGTAACACAGTTACCTCAATTACTGCAGTCCCACAAGGCTATTCACAGCAGTACTTAGGAAATGTTGTAGGCTCAGGCTCTGGTATTATAAACTCCTCAGGGCAGCATGACTGTACACAGGATCTCATCAGTAGTTAACAAACAAGTCCTCTATGAGACACTAGCCATTTTTTGTACTAGGCTCTTATTTATTTTTTTTTTTTTTTTTTTTTTACATCTAGAAATGAACACAGTGTTATTAAAGCTATGTCAAAGCGCACAGTCTCACCGTATCGCTTTCCTAAAGCAACGCGACACAGCGAGATGCCATGTGTACTTTTGTGCTTTTTTACATTGTTATCAGGGAAAAATATGTCTTGCAATTTCCCAGGGGGCTCCCTGGGACAGTGTCTCAGTGTGAAAGGGCACCATGGGGCTGCCTTGGACAGTTTTCTTTCAATAAGGTTTTTTTTTTCTATTGTAACCACTCTGCTCTGCTGCTTCACTGATTTCCCAGCTGTTCTTCTTCTGCAGTGTCTGAAGTCGAATGCAGAAAATCTGTAGCTGAACAGCTCAGAAATAAGCAGCCGATCATGGCAAGCATGAGAAAACCATGAATACATCTTTCTCTTTAGACATAATGGTTTGATTCTCTGTTGCGTGCTGGGGGCACAATGTGTAGTGTTTGTACCCACACTTCACAGGCAGAAATAACTCTGCAAGGTACCAGCCAGGGGATAATAAGACCTTGAGCATCCCACGTCAGAGCTGGCGAAAGGACTGCAAAAGGTGCAAGGTTCCCAACGCAGAAACTTATTTTATTTTATTGTTACTTATATCCGTGTGCAAAGCTGCAAGGGTCTCCCAGGTATTATTTAGGCTAGACCTAGATAGGAGTTAATTGTCCCGGGAGCGCTGAGCCTTCCCTGACAGTGGACGACTATCACTCTGTTACGCAAGGGAATGACAAGATTGAAGGCCCTTCCAATTGTTTATCTTTTTCTATGTAATGCCCCAGAAGGCATTATTTCTTGTATGACTTCACATGGGGAAAAACCGAGCAAACGGACAAAAAAATGTCTTTCCAATGACAGTTGATAGTATATCTACAATGCACTTTTGCTCAGCTAAAAAGTCCTTTTTTTTTTACTATATTATAAAAATACATGCATGTGATACAAGAAATTCTGCAGAAACGTGCAATATGTTTTGAAAGTTAAAGTAGAATCATAGACAAAATGGGATTGAAAGGATCTAGAAAGGTCATTTTTCCCAAGGCGCAGGACTGCTTGCTCTTCCTGAGAAGTTTGTCTAGCCCATTATAGGTAGTTTCCTTTCAAATATACCAGTAAAACCACAGATTTGATATTAGTAAAATTCTTTGCCAACCTACAGTTCATCATTTTTATTCTGGAAGAGGAGAAGGGGTAGCAAGAAGAACAACATTTGAAGAAATAAAAGCATAATGTATGACTACTTCCAGAATCAATCCTTTTGATTTCTTCATTTGAAATATTTTAAACCTAAATTGACATTCAAATACATTTGTAAAAAATAATGTGAAAAAAATATTCATGACTGAAGTATGTGGTGAACAACTTATTCAATGTGAAACGGGGTTTTATTTCATGAACCTGTTTTCAGAAAAATTAATATTTACTTCGTTCAGAGTTCTAATTCTTTTTTACAAGATAGACTAAAAAATCCAGCAGCTTTTCATCTGACTCCATTTCAATCAGTTTTATTTTAATTTTATTTAATTAAGTGAATGTAATAAACTATGTCTACTTCACCCTCTCTGATAGCAGTATCATAGACAATATACTTCTTAAAGAGATGTGTAAAGTTATTATTTCACTTCTATGTAAGCATGTTTTTGTGTATGTGATCCATCAAATCTCTGACCAAGTTGATGTTATTGAACTTAACATTTTTTATATTTTTTTTAATATTATCTTGATTTTTTTTTTTTTATTATTCCTTTTGAACATTATAATTTCCAGGTGCACTTCAAGTTTTGCAAACATGCTTTCTCCATGCAAGAAAATCTATATCCTTTTTATGCATCCCTAATGATGACAGGTATTGCCTACACATCTACTAGTACAAACTTTATATACCATCTGGTTAAAACCTAACTGTTCTTATTCAGATGCATTAGAAAGCTTCCCAGACAGGTCCTGTTACAGCTCGCCTTATCAGGTGTGATTGCTAAGGCCCGTCCTACAGACCAATGTAGGGAGGCTCAAAGAAGTTAGACGACATCCCTGAAGGCTCCAGTACTCAGAATCTGAGCAACACAGCCCTTCCCTTTCAGCATCCTGCTCCAGCAAGCAGGTTGCTCTTACTACCTACCCTACAAGAACCCAAACCCATTGTTTTCCATTAAAAACAGTGAAAACAAGGAATCACCACTTTCTGAGAAGTTCAGAAACACAGTTTCAGTATTTCCCAGCATGTACCTAAGCACAACCATTGCTTCTGCCTCCATTTTTATTGCTCTAGGCAATTGAAACTGTAGTTTCTATATTTAATGTATTGAAACTGCCTGGTCTCCAAGGTAGCAGGGGTATCTATATACACTAGTATAATACATTTCAGGCTCAATCACTTTGAAAGCCTGGATAATAGAGGAGCACTTGTACTTTGGATAACAAAGTTATTTCCTTTAACATCAACAAGCTGCTCAGCTAGTAACTGTATCAGGCATTGATTTTGTTAGCCTGTTTGTAGGCGCTGTGGGGGCCTTTTTAACCGATAAAACTAAAAAATTTGCAGATCATTCTTCATGTGCATTATTTCACAGAGCAGAGCTGGCAGGAGGAGCTATATTAATTTCAGCATTGCTGTTTTGAACGTCGGTGGAACATCTGTAGGACCAGCCCTGGATCTGTCAATTGCAACCTCCCCGTTTTAAGATAGATTGAAGCCGGAACGTACGTCTCCAGCCAAATTTTATACCTGGTTCCTATTGGGACCGTAAATGTGCATTCACTTCCCAGACTTGCAGCTTAGACCCCGTACTAACGGCTTGAATGTGCAACTGGATTCAGATGTGGGCTTCTTCCTGCTATACTCAAGTCAATGTATTTCAACGGGCCAAAAATCTGCCTATTTACTCATTTGTCATTACCAAGTGCTAAATTAAAAGTATCATAAGCTACTGGTTATATATTCCCTGGCCACCTTTTTCTTTTTCTTGTAAGAAATGCTTGATCTACATTTTTTCCTTATATCATGTGCTTTCTCTGAGTAGCAGCAGTACCGCAGTGCCCAGCACATCCCTCCTCCCACCCCTCACCATCTAACTCCTATTATCGGTAATGGGAACTAGGCATGTACATGAAAATGAAAGCAGATCCCTTAGTGTAAACTTTTTGACAGAAATGTTCGTAACAACTTTTCAAAAAAACCCATGTCTCGTTTATTTTCCCCTTTCTTCCTCCCAGCTTTATGTCAGTCATCAATCGAACAGGAGACAACTCATTTCATTTCTGTGACACACAATGATGGACTTGTGTTACAACCCTGACTTATTTTGAGAACTTCAATTTCTCAAGCTGAAAGCCTGAATGTCCCATGCTTGGAAGGGCTATTGATCTGATGTAGATGGACAGCTCAAGAGGAACTGATACATTCCTTACAGCGATTTTTTTCTGACCACTACATAATGTAGACTTTCTGGTTGTTTGTTGACATCTAAAAACTTTGATTCTGTGATTTAACTGATACTCTTTTGCCGTTTCTACTCAATATTTCCCTGCACTATTTGATGTAGGAGTTATTTATTATCTACTACCTGGAATGGAAAAGCTGGTTCACTGCGATAAAATGTACGAATTCATAAGGCGGCAGGAACCTATAAATGCACATCACAGTAGTACAGCTGCAAATGTGGGCCACTTCCAGATCCTAATCCTTCCCGGTGCCTTTCAGGAAATATAATGTCACCACGAAACGGGTTTGGATACCCACTCCCTGCCTCGGACAGGAGAGACCAGCCGTTACAAGCAGCACAGACCACCGTGCGTTCGAGCACAGATGGAATAAAAGCTCACATCACAATTTAATCAAGCAGGCTAATTTTGCTTCAAAGCAGGATAAATGCCAGATATCTGTGTCTCCTCCTTTCTGGGTTTTCCCCTGCTTTGCCTCGGCCCCCCCGCGTTTCTTCTGCGTGGACAGCAGGTACCTGTCAAGCATGGGGACGTCACCGAGATGGCAGAGCCCCAGCACCGCACCGGCAGGAACAGCCTCTTGGCTGTCTGCAGATCACAGGAAACAATTCATTCCACTCTTAATGATTTATATAATTTCTTTGGACTCACTCCTGGCTTATGAGGTTTTCTGCTTTTTCTATTATAGCTTAGAGAACCAAACGAGAGTCTTTCAAAAACCGGGGGGCAGCTCCTCGGCCGAGGTAGCTCTATGTGACAGAATTAGTGTACGTTAATACCAGCCCAGAATCAGTCCCTGAGTTTCATTATCAGCCCTGCCTTTAAAGGAGGGCCTCCTCCTACAGGACTAATTTGGAGCAATGAAAATTAAACTGCATCTCATCTAACAGGCAAAAAGATCTGCAGAAATTGTCCTCGTTTAAATACCAATTCAACTCTTTTCTGTCACAGCAGGCTAGTGTATCCATTTTTTTCTTCTAAAAGCCAAATACTATTCAAACAAAACAGTCACTTCCATGTTAATTACATGAAAGCAAAAAAAAAAAAAAGGAAAAAGTGGAAAAAAGGAAAGAAAAAAGCGACATGAGAAAAAACCAAAAAGGATATTAAAGCATTTTATGAGAACCTAGATTGTGCAACTAAAGCACGATGTGGTCTTAGACCTTTACTTTGTGTACAGAGCCAGACTTTATTCTTTGATTTGGTAAATAGGATCACAGTTTATTATGATTATAATGGTTATAATTTTGTTGACATTTGAAAGAAATAAGGAAGGAATAAGGAACAGAGGTAAATGAGGTTGCTGCAGAAAAAGCATCTGTGATTCAGCCGATGGGAAGAGACTGTTAGCACTGAAGAGTGCTAAAAAAAACCTAAACAGCTTGCCCCACCCCAAAATCTCTCTGTGTTAGCATTGGGCTCTTTATTTGAGTTAAATTCCCAGTGAATTAAGAACAAAGACTTTCAGGCTCTTGGGGTATTAAGGGCAAGTACATTTTCAAACATAATTGCCTATTTAGAAATGATGGGGTCAGATTCTCTGCCGGTTTCACCCTTGGCACCAGCAGACCCCAGCTGTTAGCATCTGATGAGCACTGCAGAGGAGTCCCTTCTGCAAGGTGGAAGATACCAACAGTTACACCATTTAGGTGCCCCTTCCAACTTGGGCTGGGAGCATTTATCACAGAAAACCAGGCTAGTGGGATAGCAAGGCTTTGGAAAACTGATTCAGCTCAGGCTTCTCAAACTTTTTTCACAGCGTGACCTATATTTAAATAACTCTCCAGTTTTTTTCCCATCACAAAACCACCATCTCACGCACAAAATCCCACATAGTATCTGTCACTGGCACCTCAGAGGAGCAAAGTATTTGCAGAGAGCTCAGTATTTTCCTATTAATAACTTCTTCCCTCTCGCACTGGAAGATAGCAGGGGGCTCAGGTCAAGGCAGCTTTCTGATTCCCCTGTTGGAAGGTCAGAAACGTCCCTCCCACCTGCTTGTACCATGAGCATGGTCACCTCTCCTCTGGGCAGCTTGGAAAAATCCTTTTTCCCCGGTAAGAAGCAGCAATGCTCCCAGTTTTTCCCTCTGGAGGCCCATTTCCCAGCTCCTTCCCACCCATCACTTATTATCCCAGCTCCCTAAGGTGGCAGTGGGGCGAAGGGGACCTTGGCAAGGCTTCATTTCTGACAACCTCTGTGGAGCCATCCTTACACAATATGCAAAAATAATTTAAAAAAAAAAAAAAAAGGGAAAAAAAAAGTGGAAATTCCTGGTTAAAGCCTCTACTTGTACAAAAAGCATAACAGCTTGCATGAACTGCAGCACTATGACTATTGCTGTTAATGCTTCCAATGACATCATTGTTTTCCAAATTACAAAGTGCAGAAGACTGGTTAGGGAAGCCGAAGAGAAAGAGCTGAAGGCAGGGAAGGTTTTAAAGGACGTCAGAAGCAAAAGATGTTTCTTTAGATTGTCTTCCTTACTTCACTAATTCCTTTGTGTACTTGGATTTGGTTTTTTGGAAAATGTCACTGCAGCAATGTCCAGATAACTAAAATCTTAAATACCATCAGACCTATCTCAGATCCCTGTGTTAACTTTGCTGTTACCATTCCTGTTCACACACTCCCCTGTACCGTTACTTTTGTGTGCACAGCCAATCTCCCAGCTTTCAACCAAAGTGATTTTTGAAGTAAATATTGAGCGATGAGGCACAAAAAGCGTTACCAAAATACAAATGTATTACAGCTCTTGCATTTTCATGCTGCACTTTACATAAATACAAGGAGCTTTTGTCAAGATTTCTGTTTTAGAAATCCATGCTGTTTACTGCCCATGCACTTGAAGGGTTTTTTCTTCCCTTTAGGCAGGAGGAGGCTCGAGGAAGACTGGCAAGCTGCTTTTCCAGGTGCTGGAATAGTGCAAAGCAATTGAACCATACTCATGGATGGGGGCCATCTAACTCATATGGCCAGTAGTGTGTTTTCCTTTTTGGCAGTGCTTTTGTTCCAGGTGGAATAGTCTTTCATCCACATAAAGGAAACTCTTGTTTGTCTCACTCTCAGGTAATGGTCTACAACTATCCAGCTGCAGTAAAATATGGAACCTATATGCACATATATACACATTGTACGCTTGCATAAATACATGCTTACATCTTTCTCATGCATTACATACACCCATGCTGTGTACTAAGTTAACTGAAGAAAAAGTAAGGGCATTTTTTCCTGTTCTGTTAATGCCAGAAAGCCCCAGCATAGCTGTAGGAGAGAGCACTTTTACAACGCAGACGCTCCAGACCAGGTTCCAGATGTCGGAATTTTATGTCCTTGAGATACTTCTGGAATAACAAAGTGTCATGCACGTCCCTGCCAGTACACGAGATCAGCACATGAGATCAGACATACAGATGTTGCCTCCACATCCACCCACTGGCATCTTATTATCAGTTTAGTTAGTATCCTCCACCCATTTTCAGCCAAGTAGGAAGTCAGGAGTTGTAATTTGTGAGAATGAGCTGTATAGCAACCATTTATCTGAAAAACAAACCTCGGCTGGCAAAAACTTAGGAAGCAAATAAGAATCTTATGGAGGTTTTCTGTCTTGGCACACGTAGGTAACTAACGGGGAACGCTGTGATTACACAGTCTCATGAGCTGCGATACCTCTTAGAGGTGAAGGAAGGGACATGGATTAGCATTGGACACACAAAAACTTGCTTTAATTGACCTAGACAATTGACTAGACAATTGACATTGTCTTTGGGAAGGAACATCACAGACCAATGCACCTGACTTCCTTCACCCTTCTTCCCTGCCCTTGTTAAGAAATAAAAGGTTGAGTGCAAATTCAAGCTTGTGGATGCTGCTAGGGGAAATAGCCAGGCCATGGTGGCGGGGAGGTAAAGGACATGGTCAACCTCTGCCTCCACCCGCGGGGACCAGCACTGCCAGACAGCCAGGACCTTCGGTTAGAAACTGATGAGCATTAATCACAAGGGCTAGGAAGGAGATCCCTTGGTATCTCAGGTCATCAATGGATTTCAAGTGGCAGTATTATTTCTACTTGTTTAACGTGGCAATCTTATCAGCACCGTGCACGGCACATAAAGTTATGTAGAGGGAAACAAGTATGGGAGGAACAACTGAGTCAAGATAAGTGTTGTATTGTTAATTACTCAGTTAATAAATCCGGGAAGAAGGTGGGTTTGGATTCTCTGCCATACAGACTGGTATTCTGGCAACTAGGGAAAGACATCTGCTCAGCCCAGGGCTCTGCTGTCTGTGTGTATGATCACACCTTTCTAATGAGCATCTTAAAGCACTTCCTGAGCAGAACGAATCCAGCCTCATGCTAGTCCCCTCTTACAGCTATGGGTACCGAGAGGTTAAACAGCTCAGAGGAGCCACTGAGCTGGGTCTGGTCAGGCTGAGCCCCGGGGGGTCTGGTCCCCGTTGGGGTCCGGTGCTGCAGCAGAAGGTAGGTCCGGCTCTGTCGTCCCCACACCCCTGTGCTCCCCGAAGGAGGAAGGACAGGAATTTGCCTGTTATGTTTTTCCTCCTTTGCTGCAATTATGATTCTTTGCTTAAGTTTCCAATCTTTAATTGGGTTGGAAAATTACAGTCACGGCACAGGGGGAAAAAAAAATCCCAGCTACTCTGCCTGACTCAAACGTCTGTTTTCATTTACTACACCATGCTCCTGAGTTACTTTGTTAACTAGAGTAGAATAAGGATATCTTGAATTAAAAAGATGTTCTGCCCTTCCTGGCTGCTCTGCCTCTCCATGTGCATAGTGAGGCGCCCAGGACTGCGTCTGCAGGGGAGTTTGGCCTGGGTAGCTTTATGTAGGAGGTGATATAAATAGATAAAAGCCTCACTCATGGAATATAAACTTATTTCTACGTATACCTTCCTCACTAGCACACAATGTAATGTAATCTATGTGACTCTTTCTTGCCGGAGAGGCCTGCTCACATTTCCTGTGAACACAGCTATTAAAGTTGCACTTTTGTTCCCAGGAAAAAAAGTGCCACTACAGAGAAAACTGCTTAAAAGTTGCTATTGCACAGCACACAAATTCAAGAAAACACTGTACTTTCTTAATCAAGTCCTCTACTGCAATTAAGCAAAACATGGAGGGTTAAAAGTGGATTTTCTCACACCTGCCTCCCCACTGGCAGGAGCAGAGTTAGAACATTTCTAATGATGAGCTCACTCTTGCCTGGAATTCAAAGACCATTCACCTGATAGTAATGAAGGAGGCCAATTTAACTTAAATTCCCCCCTAAAAGGGGGGGGGGAAAGGGTCAGAAATCAGCTCGCAGAGAGCAGTACAGAGCAACCGGGCGCAGTTCTACTTCAAAAGGTTTGAAGTGCATCACTGATGCAGAGCTGAATTCAGAAAAATGCAGCCTGGGACAGCTGTACTCCGTGCAGCTCTTTCCAAAAACAGCTTTGAAAATCAGACTTTCAATTCCAGTTCAGATATAGACAATTTAAGGATAAAATTAATAATAATAGGAAGCTTCCATTTTATCCTCAGAATCCTTCTCTTTTTATTTCCCAGGAAGTTCTGAGAATGTAACACCTTAGAGGGTAGATCCTGGAGTATGCTAAGTGCAAAGGTTTTGGCTCTTTACAAGCTATCAAACATAACAGCCAGGTTTTAGCACCTAAGCTGGCGCTCGGTTCTTTGCAGAACAGTGTCAGCACTCAAATGTGTAGGTATTGTATGATCAAGCCTAAGCGATAGTGATAGCTGGTCATACTTAATGCCAAATCAGCCTCTCACTTATGGCCGTGGACTCTTTCTGACTTCAGATGGCAGCATATGAGCCATAAATACTGATGGGTTTCTATAGTTAAGTTTAACATATGGAAGTATAGATAGTTGTTAATATTCATGGGCTGCGTTCTGCCAGCTGAAACCAAAAGACTTCCATGGTTATAACCTAAGTCTATAAATCGATTACTTTATAAATATCCCCTTGTACTCTTAAAATACATAGGCCACATATAAACTGGTTTTCTATTTAAAAAGGCAATCATTTACTGCCCCTTTTCTCATTTTAGAAAATCACTAGACATGCTTGATGACTGATAGACTTGGCTCAACTACACACATCTCTCATGGAGCATCAAGGCTGAAGTATGACTTCTAATTCAGCAAAAAAAATTAAGCCACATGCTTAAAGAAGTTCAACGTATTTACTGTCTTACGGTGAAGTCTACAGTGGTAGAGCTAGAGGGATACTACCTTTCTTTCATAGCACTCCAGCACCACAGTTGTAGCTTTACGAGACATCAGAGCTTTTTTGAACGTCTTTCTAAAGGGCAAATTGTGCCAAAGCCAGAACTAGAATATCTTTTACCTTGGTCACCTGGCAGACCAGTCAGCCCCAGGAGAAACTCCCCCATGCACACCTTTCACCTCAAAAATCAAGCCAGTACTACTCTTCTTCCCTTTCATCATCATTAAATTCATCCTCGGTTAGGAGAAAATGCAGTTCAGTACTGTGACATCCCAAGAAATTATGAAGCACTGCCTCTGAGCTGAAAAAATGGGTAGGCATTCATTTATTTTCGATCTGAGGCCATTGATAATCACCTGTGGTTTAGTATTTGTATAGCGTACTGAAAATAGACAAAGTTCATCCTAAAGTGCCAGCACAGTCTTCCATTAATCTCCAGCTCAGTCCCTTAAAGGAGGAAGTAACAACTCTGTAATGATAAGGCTCGTGGCAGCAGCCAGAGCGCTTGAAGGTCTGTTCTTGTAAAGAAAATTTTTCAATTAGTTAAAG
Source organism: Gymnogyps californianus (assembly GCF_018139145.2). NCBI lineage: Eukaryota > Metazoa > Chordata > Aves > Accipitriformes > Cathartidae > Gymnogyps > Gymnogyps californianus. Next base: position 40,577,550 of record NC_059477.1, read on the forward strand.
AAGCCAGGAGCATCAGCTTTCAAAAAAAGAGCTTCCTTATGAATCTTTGATCTCTCTCACTGTACCATGTTTCTCATGAAAGACAGTCGTAGTGGCACTGTTTAAATAACATCTACAAAACAGTTCAATTTGCAAATCAGTAGGATTACAGTTTCCTTTATAATCTTTATTTAAATGAAGTAGCGTGAATGAGCTGTTAAATTAAGGGCTTGTCTATGAGAGTTGTGTCCAACTAGAAGAGGCCAATACTTGAGAATAACAGGGAAAAAAACATGATTCATGCAAACTAAAAGCAGAAAAGAGGCCAATTTAAAATGCCTGATCTCAGTTTTGGTCTCAGAGTCTCAAAACCAAAGAGACTTATTCAGTTAGGTTACCCACCCTCTTAACTACCTGTAATTCGTGCTTTTATTTCAGGACATTGCTGTTTATTAAACTTGAATAAAAATAAGCAGTTTCTGAGCACACCAGAAGCTGGGCATGGCCAGTTGTCCCTGCTGTGTTGGAGAAGACCTGCGTGCTACCTGACAGCGCAGTTACCAAGCCAGCCCTTGTTGCGGGTATGTGGTGGTGTAGGTCTCCAACTTGGGCTGTCCGCCCCACGTTCCCCACCCCTTACTCCATCCAACTAGAGAGGCAGCAAAATCAACCAGGGAGGTGTGTGTGCGAGATGTCTCTTTGAGAGGCCAGAGGCAATCTTGGGGCACACCGAAGGGAAGGTGTGTTTCGAGTCCTGAGCTGAGGGCAGGAGGAGCGAGTCCCGGAAAGGCAGACCATGGGAGACAGAAGGAAGAGAAAGGAAGACCCTTGTCTTGCCCTCGGTCCCCTCCTTGGTTGGAAGATGTTTCCTATTGCCCCAAACCCCTTTACAAGAGATGTCCTCAAAACCCTGCTGCTTCTATACCAGGGCCCAAAGACTTGTAAGGAGAAACGCTGGTGCTGTATTATAGTACGTTCGGCCAAAACCTGTTCCCTGCCTGTAGCCTCCAGCTTTTAAAAACCCAGACAGCCACAGATCCACCCTCTCTTCAACTGCAATGGGAGCATATTCATCTGATCACAGATTTAAGAGTTATTACTGCTACTGCAAAGTGTGATGGCAGAGGTTATGTTCCAAAAATGTAAATGTCACTGAATTACATAATCATCAGTTTAGCTTTTTATATATATATATATATGAGATTAAAATTCCTAACGTGCTCCTTCGGATTATCAATGTTTTCCAGTGCTCTTGTGGTTGGTAAAGTGAGCACGAAGAGGTCCTGAGCACCCTGTAAGTGGCAGAAACGCTTGATGCTGTTACCTGGCAGAGGCAGCACAAAACACTCATTCAGCATCTAAGAGATCAGCTTTTTTTTTTTTTAATGGCAAATGACAACTAAGAGTAGATGTAGGATATTTCAGTGTTTATGATAAAAATATACCAGAACATAACCGCATATTTCATAATAAAAAAAATTGCATCTTGAAAGCATTTTTGACAGGGTTCCACTTTAGAAGTTAATGGCAACATCAGAGGTACAGGAGTCCTAGAATAAATGGAAAATTGACTCCAAATATTAAAGACAGAGAGCAAGAAACCAAGAAAAGCATAGTCATAGATGGATGATACTGCTTTGGCAGGAAAGGTAAACAGTGAGGAAACATACTGCCAGATGCAAAAAGACTTAGATCATTAAAAGGGAAAGAGATGAAAAAACCATTCAACACAAATAAATTAGAACAGTATCACCAATATTGTCTGTCAGCATTTCTGCTATAAATCCTGGTTCACAGGAGTGTATTCCACATCTGAAAAAAATATCTCTTAAATGGAACTTGGCATGCCAGATTTCTGGCCTGTATTAGCATGTCTTTGGTCTTTACTAAGTTTTGCGAGACATAAATGGAAATTTAATTTGGATTCATGATGATTCAGCTTGTACACACAATACAGCCACACCAGTTTGCATTACCCGAAGCCTGAAGAAGCCTTCAATGATTATTTTTTCTCATCTAGTAAAAGCAATAGACAAGCTATTAGAGTTTAATGCTGGATCCTTTAAATTTTGTAACACCATTTCTTTCAAAACTGTTCAACATACCTTCAATACAAAATGTTAAGATGGGGCAGGAGAGAACCGTTGCTGCCTGTTACGCAAGTAATTCAATTTTGAAAGGGAGGTCTGACCATATACTTCTTAAACTATCAACAACACATCTCCTTAATAGAACTTGACTAAATACAGACTGATCTAAAATCCAAGAACAATCTCCAAGAGACAAGACCAAGAAGTAGTAATTTTCAATAAACCTGTGTAGTGTTTTGTAAGAAAAACTAGTGCTTTAAAAAAAAAAAAAAAAGATTTAATAATCCTCTAACTGCTGAACTCATCCTGGCAAAAATCTGGTCCATATCTCACCCATCCTATTATTAATCCATACCATTTTGTTTTTCAATCTGATCATCAATAGAATAGTATTTGCATTTTTTTACTACAGTCTTTCAAATCACTGTAGGAATTCTGGAGTATATAGCATTATCTTCTACTGGAAGCTATAACATTTTAGGCTGATATTATAGATTTTCCTTTGGTAGACTGTTTTGATATATGGATACAAAGGATTTCAAGAGATTTGTCAGTGTAAAATTGAATTAAGTATAATTTTCTTTAAATAATTGTCTGTGTACAGTAAAGTGCCTTTGAAAAATAAGGCTACAGCTATGTATGTGCTGGTAAAAATGAGAAATTCAGAGCTAGGAATAGGTCATGCCCTATGATACATGGTGCGCATCACTGCTGCCTTTGGAAATTCAGCTACTTCACCTGTCCCCCTGATGTGATGAAGACAGAGGGAGTAAGATAAATTGCTCTTCATAAAAGAGATTAGGCCAGAGCAGCAGAAGGAAAAACAAAGAACAAACAACCTAGAAAGTGAGAGGATGTATCTACTGCTGACCATCGCTACTTTACTGAGTCTGCAAAGCGCTCTCAGCAGCCCGTCCTCTGTCTGTTTGTTTTGTCTTCTGGGTGACTTTGGTGTCTCTAAACTATCACCTCTTGTATAAATAAGGTCTTATAGGAAAGGGACTCTTGTGTTCCTGCGCTGGTGACTCAGCCAACGAGTGGTTGGGATTCGGGGTTTTCCTCATCCTGTCATCACAGCCCACATTTCTTAGCGAGGCTTTGTCAGAGATCTTGACTCACGGGCTAAACCTAGACACGTCTGCCGACACGGCTGTAAATGGTTTCAGCTCATTACTTATTTATTTATTTACCTGCAAGAAAATACACACATCAGGCTGCTACACACTGAAAGGAAAAATAAAAAAAAAAAACCTGCACCCTGGATCTGAAAAGTGAACTGTGAGTGACACGAAACACGAGGAACCCCGATGGCATCGGGCACCAGGCAGAGAGTCCTTAGTCCTGGCATATGGATGGTAACAGCAGGTCCCAGTGGTACGCACAGCAGACACACGAAGAAGTGGAAGTACTGAATGCATTATGCATTTTTCCAAAGAATATTTTTTTTTTCCTGCCCATAGCATGTGTCCTGAAGAATGAGTTATATAGTGCTGCAGCTCCAAAGGAGGCTTCATCCCCACCCGGTGTGCGTGTAACATACCTTGGAAAAATATCAGCACACACTTAACAACATAGGCACTAGGAGATCCCACAGGTATATAGAAAGCATATGGAAAAATAAGCACATTAGCATAGCTGAACGCAATAAAGTACTAGGGAGAGAAAACATTATTTTGAAAGTGGAGACTGAATGCATCGGGGGAAAGAGGAAAGACGAAAGCAGCAGCTCACGCCTCTGCAAAGAGGCAAACAAATAGAAACGGTTTCTTTTCTTGCCTTCCAGCTTTTCGTTTCCACATAACCCTTGTTTTCCAACTTCCATTGTGTCTTGTTGAAATGTTTTAGCTCTCTGGATCTTTTAATAAACTCCACGCGCATCCATGCAGCTATATATAAATAAGAAAAGCCTGCTGCACATTCAGATCCTCGCTTTGTGCTGGGCAATGTGACATCCAACTGGGAGCAAACCTGACGGTGAAACATTGCCCTACAAGGTAAGTAAAACTCCAGCTGACTTCATCAGACCAGAATTTCCCAATGGGTTCCCTCTGCTCAGGGATCTACCCCTTCTGTCATAAGCCAGTGGGTCTGGAGAACGGGTGGTTGAGCTATGTGTTATGGCCTGAAGACCACAAAATACAGAGTTTTCTAATGCATCCATACCTTAGCACCTTGTTTGTGCCTTCCCTTGGTGCTTTCTACTTTCAGTATTTTGCTTTCTGAATTTTTAAGGCATAGGCCATATCTCTGCAATGTCTTCTGACATCTTCTTAACCCAGCTTAGATGGACACTAAAAGGGAATTCGACATATTCGTGCCTTGGAAGAATTATTGAGAAAATGCATACCTTATGAAGGTACTGAGAGCAATACCTTAAAGTTACACTGTGATTTCTGCTGAACTGGCATGGTAATGCTCCAATTTCTGCTCACTGCTGGACACAGATTTTTCTATGCTTACTACTCATACAGCTCAGAGCCTAAATAAGTTTTCCGTGTAGTTTTTGTTCTTTATTGGTAGACATTTATCCTTGGGGAAATGTTTTTTTCCCCTCCTAAAATCTCTCACCCACAAACTGTTTTCTGTTTCTGTTACATTATTTCATGTCCCTGTAACATAAATTACAATTTAAAAAAAATAAATCCCTCTTTGAATTTCTCTTTAACTCATATTTGCTATATCTCCAAAATGAGTAAAATGTTTTTTAAAAATAAATATTTTCCTTTAATCTATGATAACTGAACAGACGTTTGCTAAATGAAGCCAACAGACATGAGAGGATTCGTTAAGTATTTGAGTTTTCTGACACTGCAGATTGGAAGGGAGCAGCTAGGGGCTTTGCCAAAGACAGGACTTCGCATTTTTTTTTCCTTTCATACCAGCAATCTATGGAGTTGAGGAGTTATAGCAACTGTACACAGAATGCCAGACCACTGCAGTATTAAAGAAACTGTGCCCTTTCCCACCATACACAGCACCCTCCGAAGCAGATAATATAGGTCATAGCTTAAAAATGCAAGCAACATCGTTAAATATTAAAAATTATACACAGCAATAATATTGAATCGATAACATTTCTTTCGACAATTTCTGAACAATAACAACTGGAAAACGACGGCACAGATTCATTTCAGCTTCTTAAAACCTTAAGCTTCTGAAATCGGAGTCTTCATATTAGCACTGAATACAGCAACATTCTGATTTAAATTATTGACAGCCTGAACTAAATTAGTTAGCGTCTCATCTAGTTTCAACAGTCTGCTATTCATTGAGTCGTTCAGATGTTGGATGGATTCCATCAACATCTCCTGAACACACTTTTTTTTTTTAAGCCAATCTGCTGCTCTCTGGTTCCTTTCTGACACTTCCATCCCTTTCTAATATAATGTTCCCTGAGCTATCACCCTTCATTTCCACACGCTTGTTCTCTGTCATCTTCACTTTCTACTCTTACTTTGCATTTTCCTCCCATCTCCTTATCTTATATTGTGTTCCTTATCAACTCCAGTGACATGTAACTCGCTGAAATACTGATGATTCTTTTGCCTTTACAGTTCTTAATTGCTTCTTATGGATCACTATTGGAAAGAATGCACTGTCATTGTCCCAAAATTGAGTTTAAATATGCAAGCGGCTTTGCACTGAATACACGAAAGTATTTCAGAGGGAAAAAAAGGCACCAGCCTTAGGGAAAACCTTAAAGCCACATTGCTTTTCATGTAGGTACAGGAATTTCCCCTCACTCTAAAGGCCATCCAAAAATTGAGTCCTTCCTTCACGGTTACTCTTCTCCTCCCTGTACTTTGTGTCCCCTGATGCATCCTCAGAGTCTTACCCACGTGCTGTGGTTCCCCACAATTTCACTGCTGTACTGGCAGGATGTCACAGGGTGGAAAGAGTGGTTGAGTGGGGGTGACAACGTGGAAGCTGGGAGAGTGGGAAACACAGGAGAAACACAGCTTTGTGAAGGACGTATTGAGAAATGTGGGAGACTTCTTCTGAGGACCTGGAAAGAAAATCCCCTCCTGGGAAAAGCCTTTCTGACAAGTATAAAGATGTGTTTAGGTTGATGTGCAAGAATAGCAGAATGCCATTTTTTTCACATCCCAAACTTATTTTCATCTTTGAGAATCAGTGTTAAAAATTATAACCCCTTTCCTGCTCTTATTTCAAAATTACTGGTCTCCAGTTCCCCATGCATCTTCCTAAGTGACATAATTTCAGCTCCCACTTACACCATAACAGCTTTTTCCTTCGCATAAACTCACAGTTGCAGACCTCAGTGTAGGTGCAGTGGCTCAGATAACAAACTCAAACCCAAAGTAGCCTCAAGTGCTAGCCTATCCATGAGGGCCCTGGATATGTTTGTCATTCCCAACCTGCTACGCTTTATTCTAACTGCACGTATAAATCAACTACCAGTTTTAGGCTAGCAGAGAAGACAGGAAAGCCAGTCTGTAAACCAGATTGCAGGTAAGGTGGAAAGAGAAGGCACCAGTAGGATTGGTAGATTAAACCTTATACTCCATTTATTACAAAGGGAAAAAAAAAATTCTAATATTAAGGATGTCTTATCTGGCCAAAAAACCACCATCATACTGCAGCACATGTCAGATTTTACTCAGTTGCTCTTGTATCCCAATCCTGTCTTCTCGTAACCATCTGGGGGCAGGGGATGGTAAGACCTGCAAAAGGAGCAGCTACTTCTATGATTTCCCATCTGACGTGTTTGTGATTTTGGGGAAGGGGCTCACAACTTGGGGCAGCTATAAGTTTTTCTGACTGAAAAAGGCACACAGTTGGCTGTGGAGGGACTGAGAATTTGAGCTGTGGACTCTGCACTACCTTGTGCCTTCCTTGGCTCTAGCCTAGGACTTCTTCTTGATTCTACGTACCCGGGCTCTTCAGAACCCAAAAGCAAATCTTGCTCCAAAGCTGCCTGGCTGAGACTATGCATATGGTTCAGAGCCAGACAAATATCAAGAATCACCAAAACAGACACATACATATTTTTAGTGCATTTCTGGATGGCTGCATGAAGGTGTTAATCCCTTACGTACAGCCATTAGCAAAGAATTCATTATTCTGCCCAGTGAGTTATCCCTCTATTAAATGTTAGGAAGAATTAGCCTAATATTTACAGTCAGCTATTTGTTATGTTAAAGAGGTATTTGCCAAATCTTCAGCACCTCCACCACATGCACAAAATCATACTTTAAATGAAGTAATTCTGAATTAAACAAGTGTGCTAGTACTACTAGTGGGATTTATAGTAACCAATAATGGTCTAAGAATGTATTTCACAGATTGCTTCTTTATATTGCAAAATGAATAGAGTTTTATATCTGAAGAAACAAATCTGCACATTAAAAATCAATGTTTCTCATGATACACACTTGGTATTATTTCTGGGAATGCTACAGCTGGCATGCACAGCCTAGTTAAAATATTATAATTTACTTGACTGCATGCATAGTCGATTTGCAGTCAAAACTGCCACTTACTACATGGGAGGAAAAACAATGACTTCCATGCTACTGGAAACATCAAAGGTACTTTTTGCACTACTCCCCCTCAAAGCCTCCTGGGAAAAACCCTGACTCATAAGCTTTCCACTGGTTACTAGAGTGCTTCTTAGGTTTGGGGGGTGGGGGGGGGGAAAATCATATTTTGCTACAGTACCTCCACTGAAAAATCCTCAACAAGCAGAATGGATTGAAAAATTCAAGCATGACTAAAAAGTACATTCCCCACTAGTCAGTGAATTTTGCTCCCTATTTGTCACTGCCACCTTGGAGAGCGGTGAGCATTAATAATGCATGGGTGCTAGGAATGTATTAGCAACTAACCTTGCGAAGAAAATCAACTGGGGACCCAGAAGAGCTGTTAAAAAAAAAAAAGGGAGGGAAAAAAAAAAAAGAAAGAAACAAAGTCAGAGCTCTGTGGTATCCTCTTATTTATTGAAGAGATTTTGGGCGAAGTGTCAGGGATGGTGGCAACTATGTATCACTGTAAACTAAGGCTGAAAGTCTCTGGAATGGGGTCGTAATTGAGTTCATTGATCATATTCAGGAGGAGACCCACCCCCACCCACGAAGCTCCCCGGCACCGGCCACTCTCCAGCAGAAGAAATACCCCGGAGGATAAAGGATGTTTATGCAAATTGGCAGTTGGAGCAGAAATGTCTTTATTAAACATGTGTTTTTAAGGAAAAGCTTCGTTCTGCTATTATTCGTGGTTGCAGCTATTTTGCATATGCTAATTGTGATCAAGTTTTCTTGGAAATTGGTCAGCGTGCCACATTGGCTGACCAACTTTTGGCTAGGCTAGGGCCAGTGCGGTGGGTGGAAAAAACCTTCACCTTCACCTACTTCTACAACTGAACCGTAATGATCACGGCTTTACTACTACAGCTATTCAAACATGGTTATTTACATCTTTTATTTTATAGTGACATGATAACATATGGATTTTATTCTCGTTTTGAAACTCTTCAGTCCTTTCAAATCCAAGTACCCAAAGATATCCAGTACCCAATGAAAATATTCTGCTTCCTAAAATAAAACAGGCTTACCATTATGCTTCTATAGTTTGAAACAATTTGTACACTAAGCTGCTATATCCCGCTGTTAGACTTGGCAGTAATGGTTTCAGTTATATATTTATGTCCTGCCATCTCCTTTTAATATATATTGTTTATATTCCAAGGCCTGTTTTCTGGTATAACAATCATTACAAGTTTTACATGGAATATAGTTGCTTTTTGTGTTATTAGCCAAAACAAATATTGTGTTTAAATCCACCTTATTGATTCACTTTCTCAATGAATGTACCCAACTTGTCAACGTAATGGGGAGACAGAGAGGAATATTCATAAGATCTGCAGAAAAAGGAAAATAACATGGTTTTCCTTTTTCCTTCTTCTGGATATATGGACAAAAAAATTGTCATCTATTTGCCTCATCAAGGAAAAACGCCCCAGAATTATCTGTGCAGAGGCATACTCCTTCTCCTGAAATAATCAGAATGACCTGATGCTCCTAGCAAAACTATTTGCTTTGTAACTCATCAGTTATATTTTTAGTTATCCATTGCAGACCTTCATGCAATTAATTCATTAAGCTCATTATGACTTAATGTTGCATCCCAAATTCAAAGTTCTATATATACAATTTAATCTTTGGTCATTTTTTATTAAGATGAGCTTTGAATGAGCTATATTTCCCAACAGAAGGATTGGGCCAACTCCCTAATTAAATGCTGCAGCCTGTGAATAAGCTAGAAACCTTAGTGTGACCCAATCCTCCTGCTTTTCACCTGCTTTCCGAATACTTATCAACTAATTCGTGCCATTCTTCTAATCTTTATTTGATGTTGAAGACAAAATAAAGTTAAAAGACACCTGCTGGTAGATAGATTTTCCACTGAACATGCTTATACAGGCCTTTAGGAAAACTAGATTCTGGCATCCTAAGAGGATCACATGCCTAAGATCTGAAGATTGAGAAGAGAATTGGTTCAGTACCAGTTTCCCATTCTCATTACAATTGCTCTCCTGAGAAATGAGTAATTTTTCACCATTGTTTTCTTGACACGACAGTCTTTGTTGAATTTTAGCTTTTTTTTTTTTTTTTGCCATCTTTCTTTCTTTATCCCTTCTCCTTTTCTTCTTCCTTCTAAACCTCCCTATGTATGTCACAGTTGTTTAATTTTTGTTATGGAAATGATTCAAGTTTTATTTTGTTTTGTTTTGTTTCATTTATCTCCCAAGAGTTTTTTAGGGTGATAGTCACTCTGTAAATGAATGTAAAAATGCTTTTGTCACATTAGCTTGCACGTTAACTGGTAAAATGCTTGTTATTTTACTCTGATGTTACATTCACAACAGGATAACAGTTTTGATCCTGTTATGCAAAAATCTGCATTATAAATCAGAAGGCATATTTCACACTTTTTTATCTTGGGCAGATTCCTAATGTAGTCATTAGGTGTTAGGATGAAAGAATTGAGATAAATCAACTCCCATTAGCTCAGCTCACATTCAATTCCATAGGTGCTAGCTAAGGCCATACATGCTGGTACCTTGCTTATAAGATCTGAATCTTGGTAACGTCTAACCAGTCTCAAGAAATGAGCCTGACAAATCCCATGCATAAAACTTGCAAGTGGAATGAAAAATATCTTGGGCTGAAGGCATTTACAGAGCTATAATTACTAGTTACAGTAGGATACTAGTAGTTAGGTCCTGGAAATTTCAAAAATATCTTTCAACTGCATCCTAATGTTTCTTAGTTCAAAGGCAGTTTTTCAAGAGGTTAGCATCTTTTCCTTCTTTCATATACTTATATGGTTTCGAAGCAAGCCTGAAATTAGTCAGATAAACTTTTTATGGGATTCCATTTGTATGATTTCTAACAATGTTAGCACTGGAAGGCTTCTTTAATTTTGCAGGTTTGTAGACCACTATTACAAACTATGCAATGCAATGGTGCTAAGTTCATAAAGCAGTGTCTGCTAAATATGTTTAAGATCACTGTATATCGCAGGTGACTTAATTGTGCAACTTTTAAAACACGTCTGAATGAGTACCACCTTAAGAAGATATCTAATTTGCTTTCAGAAGAATATTTTATATCAACATACCCAGTACAATCTGATAGGTTACAACAGCAATCATCAATCAACATGACAAGCTCAAAGGGATGCTCCTATAAGCCAGACACGCAGAGGAACAGAGGTGCCTCAAGTGAGACAAGAGCAAATTTTGGGAGGCTACATTCAAAATGCTGATCCTTCATGCTCCTTCCCCATTAAACCATCACCTAACATCCAGGCACTCCCAACCAGTACACATCAATGTTTTTGACAGGGTTATCCCTTGGAAACCTGCATTTTGGTTTGTGTGCTTGTGGGGTCAGACCTCTCTCTGGCCAGTGCTTCGGGCCAGCTCTCAGGGATGAGCTGCTCCCCCCCGGCACTTGCCCTGCGTTTGCGGAGCACAGCTGCAGAGCTCAGCTCGCTCTGCCCCTCGAACGGCACAATTCAAGTCCCTTGGGTGGGAAGCGGGGGATCATTAATGTGATGTTTAGGTATGGGAGTGGGGATCTGATTTCCAGCCCTTGACACTTCATCTTAACTCTAACCCCTACATTATTGTAAAAAGGTAAGATTTCTCCTCCAAACACGCTTAGTTTAAAAAAAAAAAAACACAACCAAAAAAACCCCCAAAACCCAAACCCAAAAACAAAGAAAGAAAGAAAAAAAGAGCAATAATTGCACCTCTTGAGCTTAGTTTTATCACGATGGGCAGTAGACTCCCATGTTTGATTTCCAACTCTTTACCTCTCTGTTTCTGCCCAGCTTCAGTCCTTTGTCCTATACACAACATTTTCAGCTCTATATTTGCACAGTGCCTGAAAGAGTCAGGTCCTGCTGTGGGACTCAAGCTTTTAGCCTCTGTGTTGATACACACACGTATTAAAAATTGTATTTTGAATCCTTGTGGTCTAAAGCAATGCAAAGAGAACTCCCCTCCGTGTTCATGAGGATGGCTGTAAGAGTCATTCAGGCCTCAGAAAGGATTTTGTTAACAGGGAACTTTCTTCTGGGTTGTAAGGAACCTCTTTGAGAAGACCCTCTGAGAGAAGTCTTCTCTCTACAGCATCCTGATTTTGTCTTTTCAGGATAAAGTGAAGGGTGCTTTCACTCCCAGCTTTCTGAGGTACCAGCATCTAAAAGACTCACCATTCCAAGTCTGAGACAAGTCACAGAAGAAGAAAGAACAACTTTGCTTACACAAGTAGGAACGAGACCTTTTTTGCTTTTCTACTATAGAAAAAAATGTGTGTATAAGTGAGCAAGGGTTGGGAGGGATGAACTCGAAGAAGGGAAGAGATGATCTGTAAGACAGATGGCATAGGTATGCGAATAAAGGGTTGGTAGCTGTAAAAGCAGCTCTTACTAATGTCCTTGCGTGCACGCACCAATACAGACTAAGTTGCTCCTACAGCAACAGCTCAGAAATGCCCTTCAGGCAAGAAGCCCCACCGTCCTGGTTCCTCGTGCTAGAGTGGCCCATCGTGCTGTGAATTGCCCAGGCACAGCTCCTGAACATGCGTATGTTCATGCAACAACCAAACCATAAAAAGCCTCCATACAGCTCTTTCTCCTCCATGCGTATGAGCCTCCCTACACGAGCCCAGTGGAAAGACCCCAGATTACTCTGTTGGCATTTAGATCAGGGCTTTTATACCCTTCCTGCAGTGGCACGGCTACATGCACACACATATATTTACATATTAAGCAATAAGAAGGGAAAAAAAACCCAAAAGTTAAAACTTTTGAAACAGTGTAACATGAACCCATTTACAAATATGCACTGTCTGTCCTGAGACAGAGTCAAAACACATAACGCTGTCTTTTCTCTTGACCTTGCAAAATCTTGCCATACCCATTACAAACTCTAGCCAATTTATTTTTGTAGAAATGGAATTTACAGATTACAAAAATGGTTTGCTCGAGTCATCACCATTCCTTTGAACTCTGAGGCCATTTGAATTTGATCCTGACCAGGCTGACCATAAACCATTCTGTTTGGATAATAGAGGAAATGGAACAGTTTGTCTTGAGTAACCTTATAATAAACTGTAGCTCAGTAGTTATGAATTACAACTAAAATAGCAAAAAAAAAAAAAGTATATGTATCTATGTATGTGTATACTTTACATATATATGTGTATACCCTCACATAAATACATATGCAACTACCAGGCCAGTGGAAGTAAATGAGTGAAAAGCATTTGTAATGCTAAAATTAATTTTATTTTCAGTTAAAAGTAACAAACTTCATCTACTTGTTCATTATATTTTTATTGTATTAATAAAATATTGCTCATTTAGATGAGCATGATAAATAAAAAACCTATAAATTGTCTATTCATAATTCACTATAATCTATGTTCAAAGCTATGTGGATTAGTTACAACTAATAAAATTCCAAAATATATTTTATTTGGATTTTAAAGTTTTGCAATGTATTTTTCATAAAGTCATTGAACAGTGGAGTGCTATATACAACTTTACTCCAAAGTCTTAGAACTTATCTAAGCAAAATGAAAAAGCTTTTTTTCTGATACTTTATTCAGCAAAAATAGCAAAAATATGGGAATCTCGAAGCAGGGAGGAAAAAGGTATATCTGTTGCTGTTACACAGACTTCCCCATGGGTACCCCACTTGTTTGAGGTCTGGAGGGTTTCCTCGGCTATGAGAAGAAAGAAGACCCATGCAACAGTTTCCCTTTGGAAGCCAGCACAGCATAACATAAAAACATTACAACAGCTAAATCCAGCAAGAACAGATTTAGTTTATACCTCAGTAGCCTCTTTCATATCAAACAAGATGCACAGGGTCAGGTCCATTAAATCATAGAATCATAGAATGGTTTGGTTTGGAAGGGACCTTAAAGGTCATCTAGTTCCAACCCCCCTGCCACGGGCAGGGACACCTTCCACTAGACCAGGTTGCTCAAAGCCCCATCCAACCCGGCCTTGAACATTTCCAGGGATGGGGCATCCACAGCCTCTCTGGGCAACCTGTGCCAGTGCCTCACCACCCTCACAGTCAAGAACTTCTTCCTGACATCTGATCTAAATCTCCCCTCTTTCAGTTTAAAGCCATTACCCCTCGTCCTATCACTACATGCCCTTGTAAAAAGTCCCTCCCCAGCTTTCTTGTAGGCCCCCTTCAGGTACTGGAAGGCTGCTAGAAGTTCTCCCTGAAGCCTTCTCTTCTCCAGGCTGAACAACCCCAACTCTCTCAGCCTGTCTTCGTAGGAGAGGTGCTCCAGCCCTCTGATCATCTTTGTGGCCCTCCTCTGGACTCGCTCGAGCAGGTCCATGTCCTTCTTATGCTGGGGGCCCCAGAGCTGAATGCAGTACTCCAGGTGGGGTCTCATGAGAGTGGAGTAGAGGGGCAGAATCACCTCCATTGACCTGCTGGTCATGTTTCTTTTGATGCAGCCCAGGATATGGTTGGCTTTCTGGGCTGCAGACACACATTGCCAGGTCGTGTTGAGCTTCTTGTCAACCAACACCCCCAAGTCCTTCTCCTCAGGGCTGCTCTCAATCCATTCTCAGCCCAGCCTGTATTTGTGCTTGAGATCGCCCTGACCCATGTGCAGGACCTTGCCCTTGGCCTTGTTGAAATTCATGAGGTTCACACGGGCCCACTTCTCAAGCCTGTCAAGGTCCCTCTGGATGGCATCCCTTCCCTCCGGCGTGTCAACCACACCACACAGCTTGGTGTCATCAACAAACTTGCCCAAGTACCGAAAGTACCCAAAAGTCTGAGTTTGCCAACATGGACTTAGACTCCTAAGCCTAAACTTTGGTCCTCAAATGCTTAGCTGACTTCTCAACCTGGAGCAGCTCTGGGATTGAGCTCAGGCAGGGTTTGCCCCCTGGTCCTGGTGCAGTCTGGCCCAGGCTTGCCAGAGCTGGCCCAGGCTTGCTGGAGCTGAGTACCTCTGGCCTGGCTCGAGAGCTGGGAAATGCCCCTTCTCCACTCTAGTTTCACCCCCCTTCACCTGGAGGTAAAGCCAAGCAGTTTCACCTCCAACATGCTCCACAAAGACTAGGTGCCACACAAAATGCATCAGAAATACTACATCCCAAATAACAATCCTTCAAATCCTGTAAAACAAATACAGAGGCTCCTGCCCAGCAGCAGGAACCATAGCCCAATGCTGCTTTTTCCCAGCATCTGAAATCAGCAGTGGGTCCTGACCACTTGCTGGGTAGAGGTGCCTGAATTTCCACAAGAGAGGAGGGAATTGAAGTTGTTTACTGCATAAATGGCTTTAGCTACATTAAGTTGTGAACTGCTATTTGAAAAGGTAGAAAGTGGTGGAGGCATGTGTCCAACCTTTGAAAAATTGTGTATGCTCTGGTTTAAGAGTTCCAGGCTGTGTACACGGAGTGGCTGAAGAATGAGTAGATGTGGGATAGGACTTCCCCACTCAGTATTTCCCATCAGTTATCTGGAGACAGATCCCTTTTCAGCAGACTGATGATTTTAGCTTTCTGGAGACTGTGACTTTTTCTGTGCACTTACTGTACCAGGAGCTCAAATGCTGGGCAGAGACTGTGGTCCCCTTAGTGGCCATGTCCCTAAATTCAACAGTATTTCTGCCAACCATGGATGAGAGGACACATTTCAGCCCGCCTACAAAGTTGCTCCACACTGTTTCAGAGGATCTCCTGGGAGAGGAGCTAGGAGAGACCTGGTAGAGCCAATTGAGCAAAGTTAAACCCTTCCGATCCTGCAAGACTAACTATGAAAAATTTTGTATAGCATCATTTTCCAAATATAGATTTTAAACCTTTCCAGTTCTCCAACGTGCTGCATATCAGAGGAAATTAAAAACAAAGAAAAAACAACCACCAAAAACTGCAAAGCTTCCATGTGTCACAAAGCAGAGACTCACAGTCCATCAAAAACAGTCATCTATTAAAGGAGACAACTGTTAACTAAAGACACGGTCAGAGGCTCCCACGCAGCTCCCGTCCCAGTGCTGTTTCTCAGGTTTACCAGTAACCACAAAGTTCCTGGAACTTGGGTACAGCACACGGAGATATCCAGTGGCTGCGTAACACGTTGTAAAACATATTGCTTTAGTCCGTGTTTTTAGGTGATGATGAGAATAGAAGAACTGAGTCACCGAAGCCTAGTGAGAAGAGCTGGAACAACGAAACAGCTATTGGGGGGGGGGGGCATATGAAGAAATATGCTGATTTTTCTTTGCTGTCATTCATTGGCCAGCAGCATTCCAGCCCTGCATACATATGTGACAACGAGTTTATGAATGAAAATATATGTGAATTCAAAAGATTGCACAAAATTAACAGATGATCAATGTCTGAAAATTTGTGCAGGGTGTGCATTATTCATTAATTGCCTTTTCATTTGATTATTCACTAGGAACTATTAATTATTCCCCTCTTTAAAAAAGCTTCAATGATCTAATCAAGAAGAGAGGGGGAAATATCATATGTCTTAGGAGACCAATAGCATACATCAAGAATCAAGGATGAATAGGAAATAGTCGAAATGAAAAATATGTGAACACCTACAGCTAATGTTTGTAAAGTATCTAAAAATAACTAGGGCATTCACAGTAATCAGGATTGGTTCCCAAATATAAAAAACGTTTACCAGAAAATTGTTCATAATGAGCAATTTAACTAGCTATTCAACAGTGATCCAAGCAATTCTCTGATTCAGAAAATGGCAATTTGAGCAAAGAGATATTTGAAGACTGACAAAGAATATTTTGACAAGGAATATCTGGAAAGAAGCAGAATTTAGTATAAACTTATCTAATTCTAAGAATATTAGAAAGCGCAGCTATCCTGGGTCCTAGGTGTCTGAGCATATGATGAGGGGGGAGAGATCTTTTTCTGATAGAGAGAAAAGGTGGTTTCTGAAGCATCCAGAAGCTGATTCTAATCCCCACTTTAATTAAAGAGGAGCAAGTTCTTCACACCGCATCTGCTAGACTTCCCTGGCACGACCAACTGCTCATCGTTCTGACTTTCATCATCATAAGGATTTTCCCAGTGCCAAGAGGAGACCAAGGGGGAGGGCGGGAGGCAGGGAAAGGATTGTTTTAATTCCAAGCTGGAGCTTTTTATAAACTTCAAATATTGTAACTTTTTCTTCAGTTCCTCAGAAACAGTCTTATTCCAAGTGTCTGCACATAACCATAATTCATATCATTCCATAAAACCTCATTTCCAGAACTATAAACAGGGTTGGCTTTCTTTTTTAGGTCAACACAAATAAGTCTAATGTGTCTAATGATACGTGATCTAATGAAAAACAATATTGTTGCAATACAGCATTTGCATTTGCATGCAGGCAATACTTATCAGGTAGATAATAACATTTTATGTTGGGAAATAACAACAAGACTTTCCTGAAGTAAAAAAGCCTATAATCTTCTATAATTCGGTACAGAAGAAAAGACATTATACCAAGGAAATTCTTCTTGGCAAACTAGGCTATGATTAAAGGTAGTCACTGGTACTTGTGATCATTTCCTAACCTTAAGCTTTAACTCTCCTCCAAGTTTAGTTTTTTGGTAACCTAGTAGTTTATGGTTAGAACATATCTTGATAGCAATCCAAAGTCTTCCTGAAACACACAAGTGGCTTGCGTTCTCTAGCAGATAATTGAATTCAGACACTAGCTTTTCTGTGAAATCTTTACAAAAATAAAATACGTCATGAAAATCTAGAGACAGGACTTAGATGACCATCACGTATACACAAAAATAATAGCACAGAGGTTGTACCATATAAAATCATATCTCCCCAAATAATAATCTATTCAATATTAAAAGATTGGCAAAGGACTCATAATATTCTGTATGCTTTTCTAACATTTATCATTTCTTCTTAATTGGCCAGAAATGCATTTCCTTTCATTGACACACACTGTAACTCTTCCCTGCAAAATTATCATGACAATATACCAGCACAGGCACAGAAATCCTTCCTGTTCATAACCACAATGATAATGTTTCACGAAAGAATGAAACTATTTTACTTGCCTGTCCTTCCCCCTGCACAAAAAACCCCAAACCAGCGCTGGCGCACGGCAGCTAGATCAATAGGATTTTGTACCGCTGATAAAATCACCTTTCTACAGGACGTCACTGATATTAAGACGTTAGAGCTTCCCGACAGATTTCACATTGAATTCTGATACCTCCTTAGTTAACAAACAGCTATTGCATATGTTCAGTGTGTCTCCTTGTGCCAGGGAGATGGTGTGTTATAGACGCTGTGTTTCTGTTCAATTTTGTTGTCAGATTGATTACTGCAGGACAAATGACTGTAACTGAGAAAAATCTCCTTTCCAAAGCACCGAGAAGTTTGTGGAAGACCTGGTGCAGCTAAACTATACGGAGCCGTTTAAAGACAAGGTAAAAACCCCAAAACAACACTTGCAGTAAAAAAAAATAAGTGCACCTATTTAGGATTGCTTTATATCCAATTAATCTAATACAGATTTTGTCATTATTTTCTATTAGTATGCAAATTCCTTTTTTTTTTCCTTTTTTTTCTTTTTGTCAGTCATGTCTGCCAGCTAGGGGCAGTGACATGGCATTGAGCTGCAAAAGTCAGGCCAGGTGAAATGGAGAGCCAGACTGTACATCGCATCCAGCTAATTCGTATTAAATTTCCCAGAGCACATCAAAGAAGAGCAGAGTCAGAGCAGGGCTCTTGGTACCTCCCAGCAGAGGTTCTTCCCCGCAGAGGGGTAATTGCCATCATTCTCTCTCTGGTTACTCTCATATTAAAAGAACTAGATGTGTCAGAGCTACTTCACTCACTGTGCCAAGGACAACAGAAAAATCTAAGAAGATATAAAGGTCTTATTTAATATCATCGTCATCTGTGTGTTTTCCTGTGCAGATGATGGAAGGAAATACCTTTTTCTCTGGAGGGTAGGAGAGGTGATTTTTTTGTGGGAGTGAATTGAGCTTGAGTTCACAGAAGTAGCCTATAAGCAAAAAAAGGAATGTCGTCACGTTCAACAGAAAAACAAAACAAAATAAAACAAACACCCACCCCCCTCCAATGAAAAAACAGAAAAAAATCACACAGAAAGAAGCATTTTATTTAGAAGAAGCTTTGCTCAGGAAAAACGTCCAGCCTCAGTGGAAGGAGTTGCCTTTGGAAAGCATCCGGGACAGTGGGAAGTTGATGCTTCCCCCCCAGCTGACTTTCTCCGCATGCCCAGCCTGCACCCTGTGGCTCAGGGAGGTGAGGCTGGTGACTAAATCTTTCTATAGTTCCAGATCTAAGTCAGAGGCACCAGAAGAGATGCTGATCTCGCACCTCACTTGGAGGTCCACGTCCCCCAGCAGTACGGACTGTCCCTGTGACAGTAAGCATGAATGTTGCCACTGCCAAAGTAACGGGCTCCCGAAAGAGCCCTCTCCTCCGTGGTCCCCATAGGAAGCTATAATGGACAGCGTAAACATTACACAGCCTACTCATACCATTGCATGTCATATGCTGATACCACCACGACTTGTCTTACAACAAATTTAACTGGCTTACAACTAGTTTAACTATAGCAGGGAATAAGGCATATTCCCCCCCTGCACCAGATCTCCATCCCTCCGCAAAGGCTGACTTAATGAGACATTGAAATTTTCCTCCTTTTCTGTTTGCAAAACAGCTAGCATAGGACAGATATGAGTGGAAATAAACACATACAGGAAGGCACACTTTCAGTACACTTCATCTGCTGTTATAAAATATCACTCGAACGCAGCTGAGTAACTTGCGTTTCACTTGCATGATGATCTGTACAAGAGGGTACAACATGCTTTGTGTGAGTGAAGGAATATGAGATGCAAACATATGTTTGAGAACGACTTGCTTGACCACTGCTTAGTGCACTGTCTTTTCATTCCAGTCTCACAGGAGCTGAGCTCCTAAAAATAAGTTACATTTTGTGCCTAGCTGTAAAATCCATATGCAGCTACAGCAGTGGCATATACTGCAAATGAAGGGCAACATAAGTAAGCACGACAGGGCAAGCCAAAAGCAGCTGATGGGTCTGAGGAACTACCTAAGGTCACAGGATGGGACACGCTGGCAGCAGGGCGTCCATGCTGGCAGTCAGGCTGCAGTTAAATCTCCCAGTTTCGTTTTGCTTTGTCTGAATCCTGGCCTCGGAGGTACCGCAATTTTGCCTTTGCCAGTCAAGGAGCACATCAGCCTTCGATGCATCACGGCTTTTGGTTCATCCCCAGCTGGTGGCTGCTGTAATTATTCGACACTCTACGACTGGCAAATGTAAACCGTTTTGCAGCCGCTCTGCTTCTGCTGCACGGCATTAAATGCAATTTCTGCTCCCTAAGGAAGCAATAGCACCCGTCTAAAGAGTGACTGCATCTGAACACTTTGTTACGAATCAAGACATTTCCAGCACTGGGTAACAAAAAAGCCCTCACTTCTCTTGGAGCACTTTTAGACCAGATATAAGGTACCAATATAAAGCATCGATACAAAATATCTCTGCAACAAAAGAAACTTCCCACCCGGCACCCCTTTTTGCGGGCAAAACTCCCCGTTGACTTCCTTGCCCTAGAGAGGACTGTATCGTAGGCGCCGACCCCTAATTTCTTGCTGCATGTAATTGCTTCTCAGCTGTGCATATCAAACCTCTCCAGAACACAGCCTCTGTCACTGTATGGCTCTGTATCTAATGCATCTCCAACTCTTTCATTTCTGTAGAATAATGAATCTACAGTAGATGCCGAATTTTCCCTTTAGTTTAAAAACCTACCCCTGCCTGTTGCTGCCGCGCTGTAAGAGATAATATGCTCCATGCCTACGGTATGTTACTGTTAGCCGTATAAATAATAATAGTTTACACACAACTCACACACTTTTTCGGTATTTCTGCAAGCAATCCAGAGGCGACAGGAACAAATTGATGGAGACAGAAATGGGAGAATCCCACCCTGTCAGAAGATGAATGAGCTGAGCTTGCATGATGTGAACCATGGCTGACAGAAGCGAGGGGGAATCAAAGACTGAGCAACTTTTGACAACATACGCTTCACAGCTCTGACCACTGAGGATCTACATGATTATCTCCAGACAAAATAACTGTGAGTAAAAGGCTTACATACACTTAAATTAAACACAGCAGGGTTTTAGTAATCTCTGTTTGCATTTTACTTTCTGTTAAGAAGGAAATTGCTTGGACTTGGAACATTTCATTTAATGGCATTTTTAGTTACCTTTTGTACTTCTAATGCCATAGTCTAAATTCGCCCCAAATTATCCAGGAAGGCAAAAGAAACTTTTGTCCTTTATTTTTAATTGCTGTAGCTTCCTTACCAATTTTACTAAATTAAATGTGTTTTAAAACATCACCGTATTCGAAACCTAATTATCCCAATCTCTGGATGAAGAATAGCTAACAATACAAACCCCATTTATGTAATTTATTTTGCAAAGGAAAATAAATGGAACGCAGTTGCAGTAATGATATACATGTTTGCAATTCCACCCTGTTTCTTCTCTTCCCCGCAACAACTTAGGGAAGCTGCATGTTTTTTAAACAAATGCTTTAAAAGCGTCTCTGCTGTGGCATTTGTTATATCTCCATACTGCTCTTAGAATGAGGGAAACTCTGCATAATGTCATGTTCTCTCTAAGTAGCATGAAGGGCTTTTGTTTTGTGTGGTGGGTTGGGTTTTGTTGTTTTTTTTTTTTTTTGTTATAGCTGGTCATGAATGAGGATTATGGCCCGTCGCCCACAATAAGTCATGAATGAAGATCATGGCTGGTAATTGTAATGTGTAAAATAAAAAGAGTGGGAGATACAGGGCTGAGATGCACTGGTTGTTGAATCATTATTCAGCAGACCCCAGCAGAGTGGAGTTTAATCTTTTTAGACCACCTAGTCCTGAGAACTTAAATTTCGTTTTTGTTGGATAAGCTACCATTTACTCACTGCATTTATCAATTACTTGCTGACTTCCTGGTACTTCCAGCTATATTAAGTTCTATCCCAGGAAAGAAAATTGTTCCCAACTGACGATCCCGCCAGTTAGAAGTAAACAAACAAGCAATCGTCCCCCAAACAAACAAATAAAACTTTGAGCAAAAAGTTATTAGAAGAGTGCACTAGAGCAAGTAAAGAAAATTACTGGCATTTTCCATAGCAGAGTTTCCCATCATTCAACAGGATTTTGATGAAATCTTCTATTAGGCTTACAAAAAACTTCTCAGAAATTAACCTGAAAAATAAAAGGCTGTTTTTTAAAAAAAGAGATTTATTAAAAAAAGAAATAACACGGATACCATGAATTTAGTTCATATTTAAACTCATTTGCTAGGAAGGTGCTTTCAAGCTCAGTAGCCTGCTCGCTGTGAGTAAACATGGGGACATACGTGGTCAAACAATTCAAAATACTTGTTGAAGATTACTTCTACAAATATGTCTCGGAAATTTGCTTTGCTGTTTTCTGTGGGGTCATGTTATTTGCTCTCTGCAAGTGTTCAGATGAGCCCTGACTGGTTTATTAATACAAATATTTGCAAGACCTTTTAAGTTTGGTCCAAATGTTTATTTGTTCAAAAATTCATATGAGGAAGGACTTTATTTGTTATTCTTCATTCACTTTCCATCCTTGTTATTCCCCACTTTAAAAACAGTCAAATATCCAGTAAGAGAATGGATACAGTACCCATGTGATTTTGATGACAAATTGTGTATTATAAACAATGACTGATAGAAATGATCAATGCATGAGTAAGTCCAACACTTGCTTGCACAAACTATCCAGTAAGTATTTAAAAATAACAAATACGTTCCTGGAAATCAGAATAGCTGTGTGAGCAAATCACAAGCAAGAAAGAACACAAAATTCGTGGAATATTTTGTTTGTCATAAATAATTTAACCACCTGTGTCTTAAAACTTCACATCCAAAAATTGAACTCAACCGGTTTTTTTTATCCCTTCCAACACAACTGGCTATAAGCCACTCTTCTAGCTAAGGATGCTTCTATGGGATTCTTTAAAAGATTATTAAGATGTTTCTTAAATTAGTTGTTTCACACAGCTATTTAGACTTGCTCTTGGGAAGCCTGAAACTCATTTTTTGTTGTGGTTTTTTTCTCTTTTCTTTTCTTTTCCAAATGTGTTTCCTTCCTTGTGCACACATGCTACTTTGTTAACCTTGGTTCTTCCTATTTGCTTGGATTCCTGCATTGATTTTATCTTAGAAGATCATGAAAGTGCAGGGTTTTTTTTTTTCTTTCTCTTTTTTTCCTTTTTTCAGGGGAAGGAAATAACATTAAAATATTTAACACATACAGTCAGTGGATAGAAGGAAACTAAACACTTCAATAGTGAGGTCTTCCAGCTTTCTTAGTGCCCCTTTATAGTCTCAAAAAGAGCAGAAATATCAACATCTACTTTATGTGACGTAAGTAATAATGGCAACCAAAGTGTAACTTTAAAAATAGTTTGCCTATGAGCTAGCAAGTATTTATTTATGCAGTGCTGAGAAGAGCTGAAGCTGAAAATATCCTTTCAGGTTTACAGACATTTAAGCACATTATTAGGAGCTGTGGCACACCAACATGCAGGTATCACCCAATTGCTTTACTACCTGATTAATTAACCTGTTTAAAGTGTGAAAGTTGGCACCTTGTCATTAGAATCCGTGGGAATAACTAATGAGAAACTATGAAATAATTTGTTCCTCACTTAAAAATCCTGAAAGAAGAGGTTTTATCTCATTATTTTTCTTTCCTGTTATCAGCTACGCATAGCCAAGAAGATTTTGTAAAACTTACTGTCTAAAAAAAAATATGCTATGTAACATCTTAGGAAACACTTCACAGATCTTTAATAAAATGTGGTGTTATCCAACACCAATAGGCAAGCCAAGAAGTTTTCAGGGAAAACGTATGCAGTAGACAGCAGGAATGTGAATACTAGTCCTTTCATTTAATAGGATTTATTTGTTATTCTTTTTTAGCATATCCAGAGGTCAAAGAGACAAAAAGACACGCTTGAGTTATTGATTGAGAATAAACTACATGACAAATATGGACCTTGTTTTCTATTAACAAGTTACCTACAAATAGGTAAAATCTTTTATAAGTGTGCTCATTTAGGATTAACAGTTCATGGAAAAAGGAACCTCCACTTTAGAAAATGGTTATTATGAGCACGGGTTATTCGTTTTCGTTAGTTTTGCTGTATTTGTCACTATGGCAAATGTTCATGTTAATTTACAGATAAAAGAACAGGTTCAGGAAGATGTTCAGGGAAGCTTTAAACACCTAAGTATCACTTGAGGTGTATAAGCCTAAAGTTTGGGTTCTCAAAATGACATCTTAAAAACCAAGTATTAAACAGCAAAATAGTCACTGGGCTCCTCTGCATCCAGTGTGGCTTAGCTAAATATATACATGTGGAAAATGAGAAGTTTAGTGCTGTGAATTATGGATTCTAAGCAGAAAGCCAGACACTTGGGGGATTTGGATGCGAAATTATCTATAGATATCCAAGACACTGACAGCAGGATGGGTGAGGGTGTTCCCCTGAATAGCAGATGGGCATTAGTTGAGATAAATTGGGAGAACAGTTCTGAAGATAAAACTTGCTGCATTAGGAGGTAATGGGAGAAAAAGTAAGATATCTTAGGTGGCTTTCTTTTTTTCCTAAAGGGAGATGTGGAAGGAATGAATATCCTGAAGAAGAGGGGAAGGTGGTGGTTATGGTCATCACAGGAGAAAATTTAAAGCTGTAATTGAAAGCATTAGCTGTAGGTTTAGGAAAAAAATGACCCAACCCTAGATTCATCGAGAAATAACAGTAAATGGTCTTGGGCATTGCCTGGCTTTGTGGGAAAGAAAAAAGAGAAGAATAAAAGATAATCCTCCTATTATGGGTTTATATGTCTTGTGGGTATCAGTAGGTGTCTTTTTTGAGAAGAAACTTGGGAATGGACTGAGTGTGGTGCAGGCCTGAGACAAGTTCACTTCTTGCTTGCTCTGCTCCCTCCATCCCTGGAGACTCAGACACTTCCCTGTCGAGAGCTTCAGTCTGGCATGAGCACAAGCTGTGGGCTGCCCTACAAACCCTTGCGCCCCACTGGAAAGACCCCTGCCTGGCTCCAGTCATGCTACTTCATTGTAGCCTCAGAGTAGAAACTGAAAGCAAAGAGGAGAGGCAAAGTGATTTCCTGAAATTTGTTCCAAAAATAAGCAGATGCTCTCCCCTGATTGGAAGCAAAAAAAGAGAAGAGGAAATGAGGTAACTGAAAATTTACTGACATCTTCAGATTTTTGTTACTGCTTTGGTGGTAGCCAGTGGTGACAGGTGACACATAACTTCCCTCCCCAAAAAAGAAACCTTATTTGTATTCATTTCAATTGCTGTCATGATTTATGGCAGGGGTCCCACAAATCAACCCCTTCTGTCCCATAGACCTTTAGTCAGAATGAAAGTCCAGTTTGACACTGGGCTGCTTAAACATCTTCATGTAGTCTGCATTTATGTAGGAAATAAAGGAGATGTAGGCTTAAAAACATATGCCAGAACTGGTTGAAAATGCCTTGTCCCAATTCCTTTATTTGTTAATGTACATAACAGGCCTTCACTATGGCAATAGGCTTGTTTTTCCTTGAAAGTCTTTTATTTCGTTGAAAATCTGCACATATGAAAAATCAAATATTTCCCCTTTTCTGGTCTTCCGTGATGGGGAGAAAACTTCCCCAAAGCGCACAGACACGGGCCCCGCCGGGGAGCAGAGGCGCCTGGGCAGCCGTGCTCTGGGCAGCAACCCGCCATCGTGCAGTCTCTCTTCATTCGCCTACGTGCAGACGTAGGGGCTGGACTCTCAGTGACCATCAAGGAAATAGTTTAACTGGTCTTATATCAATACAAAGAGGATCTGTTTTGTTTCGGGAAAGTAGAAACTGAATGCAAGGTTTTGGCTTTGCAAGGCAAGCAAAGAAGGGTTTCCTTACTCGTTCTTTCTGTATTAAGAGCACCTGCCGCTACTGAAAGGAATAGCTTCCCACCTTCCTCATGTTATAGATAGCAGAGACTTACTCCTAATTGAAAGAAAAAGAAAGGAAAAAAAAACCAACCCCACCCAACCCTGTTCCATTTGCACCAAGATATCAGGAAAGAAAGAAAAAATACTGCTGAAGGTTCTTGTTTCTCCAGTATAAGATGATCCAAAGAGAGAGTGACACCAAAAAGGTAGAGAAAAAAATCATATATTGCCACCATTTCACCTCTCCCTTTACACACACTAATGCACATACACGCATATACACATATATGCATGCACTTGTACGTACATAATTGATGAAGTTAGAAATTTTTGTTTCTGAAAACCAGCTTTAGATGATCTTATTTATTTATTAGTACTACTGTTCAATTTATATTTTGGCTTGCTATTTATTATGCAAAATAACATGCTCATATTTTATTCAGCAGACCATTTGATTAGTGTAAAGCTTTATTTTCTGGCCTGCATAACAGCATTTTGTCTAGTCTGCAGGCAATATAAGATATTCCAGATCGTTCATAATTCTGACTGATTCCAGAAAAGAAAACTGTTAAAAGGCTGAAACTCTTTCTCAGTGTGTAGATGGCAGCAGGGCCTTCGGTTATACTAAGTTACAAGTTAATTTTGTCTTTGATGGAATGACTTACTACTTTTAACAGTAAATAAACTTTTTTTGTTACAATAGAGTCTGAATTGTTGCGGGTATTACAGGTTCCTGTGAAAAAAAGCCTTCTCTTTAGTGTCCAGTCTCTGAGGTCTCTTGGCCAGCACTTCCATATTCAGAGTCTGTTTCTGTTTTTAAGAGTGATCTGCAGTCTTTTTATAAGATCTTTTTAATCTAACTCTATTGCATTTTATTAGTTTTCAGGTATTTGATATATGTTCTTTTTTATTAAGATTAATATAAAATACTTTAGGATTTGTCTACATTAAAAGTGCTACATAAAATAAATGTTTCTTGTGTGCTCCAACAACCTAAGTCACCAAGGAAGACCAGATGACTTCAAAAGATGCCTTTAACTATCTGTAAAGATAATTCAAAACATTTTCAT
Source organism: Gymnogyps californianus (assembly GCF_018139145.2). NCBI lineage: Eukaryota > Metazoa > Chordata > Aves > Accipitriformes > Cathartidae > Gymnogyps > Gymnogyps californianus. Next base: position 40,604,303 of record NC_059477.1, read on the forward strand.
TTTAAATACATTTCCAAAAAAATGGTAAAGTACTGAGTATAGAATAGATGATAACCATTAAAAGGGGGAAAACAGTCTAGGAAGGCGAGTCCAGGAAGCCACAAATGTATAAACTCAACGTATTTACTTTAAATAACAAATTATGAGCTAGATTCACAAGGAAATTATTGGCTCCAGTACATGGATGGAAGAAACATAGTTTGAATAGTTTAAGGGGAAAGGTCCAGGCTAATCTTCCCTGACAAAAGCCCCTGAATGAGAAAAACCTCAATTCTTGTCTTCCACCCTGTTGCAGCCAAGATCCTCTTTAGGGCAATACTGCGGGTGGCCCCCGGTGGGGTGGGGAGAGCTACCCTCCCAGAAAGAGGGGAAATTTGCTATTTTCCCCAAAACGCTTTGGCTGGGAACGAACAAGGCGTAAAGGGACCCTATAGACAACCCAAGAGAAGTACACATCTCCATAAAGATACTTTCTAAAGACAAGAAAAAAAGAAAAAAAAAAAAACCCAACCAACCACCAAATATGAATAAAAAATCTTCTTCTCAGGGCAAAGGAAAGCTGTCTCAGCAGCATCACTTTTAAAATATATAAAAGCCCTTCTCAGAGCTGAAGATAAATCAGTGGCACCAGCTTTAACAAAGAGAGAAACCTTACTTAGGGCTAAGAGACAGCAGGAGTGGTAGGAGTACCAGCTGGAACAGAGATGCACATCAAAGAAATTAAAGCCCTATGGCTGAAGAAATTACATGGATACTATAAACTAATAATTTTAAATATTAAAAAACCCTTTTCGGGCTAAAGAAAAGATACACGTTGTAAGCAGCCAGCCCAAGGTTAGCAAGCACTGAGTGAGCACAGCCCCTCAGAACCGGAGACCTTTACCTTGATGCCTCCTAGGTAACACAGTGAATTGTTTAATCCCTACTGGTTAAAGACACAGCTTGCTACGTGCCTTTTAGTTTCTGTTAAAATACATTTGTTAATCATACAGCAAAGTTGCACAAAATGTTCTGTTTCAGAACAAGGAGTTATACACAGCCTGTGTTTCACTCTACACTGATGCAACAGCTTGCTTTTCAGCATGACTCTGGCTTTTCCCTTGCCCTAGACGTTAGGCTTTATAGAGTTAAATTTAAGGTCTAATTTTCTTTACTAGCAGAATGTATCTCATTTGCTATCAGTGCATGCAGTATACTTTTTGTCAACATGGTAATTCAAGGAGAAAGTCAGGCTCTCTTTGTTATCAGATTTACAATGGTTTCTTAAAAAGACAGCTTGTGTATACCTCCTGCCTCACTAGAATACTTGCTTGCTTGGTTCCTAACAATGGCTCATTAAACTCAGTCAAACTAGTATGAAACTTACCTTCAAACAGTTTCACTTGCTGAACCCCATTCTCAAAGGATTTTCTAATCTGCAATTTCTATTTTAGACTTTGAGCAGGAAATTGGAGAGAAAAGAGCACACAGCACTTTCTGCAAAAACACCAAAACCAAACAATACTTGATGATACCATTTCAGAAGCAGAATAGATTTGTGTCACTCCTGTTTTGAAGGCAATCATGCCCACAACATTTATTCTTAAAGCAGGAGCATTCACCAATGGTTTTGGCTGTAATTAATCTCATCTTGGAAGAGAAAACTATAGATTCTAGCAAACTGTCTTTCCCCACCCCCCCCGAAATCTGTTACTTTGCCGATCTGCACAAGAAGGTTCAAATCGTGCACAGCTCATTACTGACCACTGTAAAGTTAAACTGTTCGTATACACTTCCCACCTCACCCTCCCAAAAAGCTGAGATTTAGCTGGACAAACAGCAGCACAAGAACAGAATTTTCCCTTTTCTTGTACAAGTGAGAATAATTCAGATTTGTAAACCTTTATAGGAATCTCTTGATATACCTTTTTCTCACTCCCTTTGTTACATAGTATCTTCCTCGGCATTGAAGTTGTGACCAAAACACAGATATATATTTTATATGAGCAGCTAGAGAAGGAAAAGGTCGCAAATGAAATCCCCAAGAAAGACGTTAGGGCTTGGTGTCTTAAATCATTAGACATGGGAAATTATACGAGTTTGAATTTTTTTTTTTTTTTTTTTTTTGTTTTGGAGGGGATGTGCATGTTTCTATAACCTTTTGTTGCCTGACACAGTATATGATTAAGAATCTGTAGATGGTCAGGCAGTCCAACTAAGGTATCTTAATTAAACCACAACAATACGGCTGCATATAGGACATTGTCTTTCGCAGTAGCTTTTGTTTACGCCTGCCCCTGGACCCCGCGTGCAAAGCTGAGCATGTAAATGTCACTGCACAGCTAAATACTTCCACGTAACCCTACTGCTTGTCCTTGTCTTGCCAGTAAGAAGGGTTCACCACCGCTTTCCAGATAGCAGTCATGTGAGCAGCACATCGCTGCGCTAATACAGGGTTTGTATCCCATGGGTAGCTCAGACCACACGTGTAGTATAGCAAAAGTGCCATCTGGAAGTAATTCCCCGTTATTACTTCTTATCAGGACTGCTGAGGGTTTTTTATTTATCAAGTATAAATGAATCATAGGGCAAACTGATGTATGCTCATTAAACTATGAAAACTTATTAGGCTATCCTTTTACTGCTCAAAATAGAAGTCTAATAGAGGTAGGCTAGATCCTGCTAACCTACAGCATGAATGTGACATGCAAAAGAAGAAATAGACTGAAATCTGTCTGAGTTATGCCAGGAAATTACATATTCTTCTTAAAGTAAAATAAACACTTGACAAAGCTGTTAATCATCCCTAGTGGAAAGGATTTACAGATTCAATATTAAGATGATGAGCTTCCCACTGGTCTTAGGAGCACTATAGTCAAATGAATCAATTTTCCTCTGAAATCATTTAGATAAAAATTACATTCACATTGAAGAATATGAATGGTTTGAATGCTAAAATGTCACTTTAAAAATGTGTCGTCCCTCCACTGAGCTCCTATTAGTTCTCAGTTAATATTTAGTATATTTTGAATGAAAAATTCAAAGTCAGTATCTTATATGTAAATATGTATATCTGTAATGTACTATATAGGCTCACGTACTTTTTCCTCTACAGAAAGTGTTGCATAAACATACATAATCTGCAGAGCCTGAATTAAAAAAATATACATTTAAGAATGATTTTTAAATATCACTCATACCCAGACATTTCACATCAAGCCACACGAAAGATCTGCTTCAGAAAAATAAATTTGCACATTAAATAGTAGAAGAATAAAGAATACATATTTATCTTGATTAAGATGATTTCATAAAAGCTCTTGACAATTAGGGTTTTTTTTTTTTTCAGTAATTTGAAACAATCCTTTGTTGAGAACATATTTGAAAATTTACCTGCAGTTAAATAGTATCTGGGGACTCCAGTAAAAAAAAACAAACAATTTTTAGAAGTTACCCATTCAAAGAGAGAGGGGGAGAGAGAGAGAAAAAGAAAGAACGAGCCAGGGAGATTATAGAATTTAATGATTAAGAATGTGTGCAGTGCAGTATAAGTACATTTGTTTCCTTGGAAACAAACTAGTACTGTTGCACTGAAGAAATTTGTAAGCATTAAAAAATTCTGTAATCAGGCCCCAGGAGAACATATTAAATTTTTTAAAAGGGATAAATATTTGACATTCCTGGCCATTTTCTGACTGTACTTGTTGATGAGGCCTGCTGTCAATGGGTGGTGTTCCTAACGTTAGAGAAATGGATACGATACACGAACCTGCACAGCCAAGAACACACTTTTAAACGGCTAATCCATGCAGCAGGATCAACAACTCCGGCATCGCACAGAAAGATTTAGATCTTTTAAGTAGCAAGTAGATGGCAAATGCAGCTAAATGCAAATAAAGGTAGACTACCAAGCCTGCAATAAAGATTCAAAGGGGGAATTATTAAGAAAAGGGTCTAAAGCCTCTGCCTAAGTCATCCTTGCTTGCAGAAAGCAGTGAGCTGGCTCCCAGGGAGAAGACAGGGTAATAATGCTCCTGTGTATGCCAGGTACAAATTATAGCCTATTGGAGTTCTTGAGCTCGATTGATTCAAATAAAACAACAGCCTCTAATCTCTTGAATCCTCCCCTGTTTCTTAACCAAACTCAACACAGTTCTTTCCAACTGCCCAGGAGCCTCTAGGGGTTTTTTTTACTTCGGTTTTGCTAGCAAGAAACAGAACCCGAAGTGCAAAGAAATCGAAAGAAATCAGAGGCTTCCATTTACAAGCTGGAGCAAAAATATCCAGAACGTCACCATAAATGTTACTTTGGTCCGTTTGCAAACGTAAATGATACCAATAAGTTAGAAGAACGTGTCAGTTCTGGTTGGGTGGCTATAAACAAAATCTTTTTTTCTGCTCACTTACTATATTACAACCTTAAGCCAGGTTGTAGAGCTACAGCAGTAATGTCATTTGCCCTGGAAATCCATGCAGCTTTTTTTGTTACTTGTTTCAAAACAAATATTCTATCTTGCAATAAAGGTACACAGGGAAAGGTGAGACTGTTTGATCATTGTAAAGTAAACTTGCTTCGTATCACCAAAGAAACAGGGGAAAATATGCAGATCAGGTCTAAAAATATTAACGCAGTGAGCTCATTTGAGTTTATCCCCGTTACACATGAGACGGTAAGATGTGGTGGATGAGGCTTTATAGTTATGAGGAAATAATAATTACCAAAATGATCCCTCGGTTTCTCCTGAATGGAAAAACTCAAGACATGGGAAGTTACACGGAACAAAAACGTAGTAAAAAGGATTCTAGGTACAGGTTTTTCATGCAAGTGGAAACCTTGAAATTAGTTTCCAGGAGCAATCTTAGATATGTAAGTGGAAGCTCATGCTTTCAGAAAGAATTAGAGGAATATAAAAAGAAAGGTCCCATCATCCTTCCCTCCATCAAAAAATCTGAGCTACTTCTTTAACCTCATCACTTAAAGTCAGTGGATTAAGCCTTCATCTTTTACAAAATTAGAAAAGAGATTCTTTTTGCCTGCTTGGATACTGAACCCATGGCAGCGAATTTGGTGGAGTTTGAAACCGGTTTGAAGAAAAAGAGAGCAGAGGTCCAAAAGCCAAAGGATCCGGTGCTGCGGGGAGGCATTGCCAGCTCTGGAGAGGTGAGGGCTACCTTCGCAACTGAGCGCTATTAAGCAGGATTGCTTCACGGTCAACCTGCTCAGTGGCATTTGCAAACTTCCAGACTGCAGGCTATGGGAGATACTGGGGTCCTCTTCGATTCCAGTGATATTTTCATTATTTCAACATATTGCGTTAATTTCTTTTGACTCAGTGGTTCTTTACGGCACTTCGATATTTTATAGTGTTTATAAAGAGCCAGAGGAGAAAGCAAAGTGCTTTAATACAAAGTGCTTCTATCAGGTTAATTTAAAACTGCTAAACATGCCTTCTATTGTCAAATATCTAAAAGGGAAGATATGAGTAACATTTGTGTCTAACAGAGAGAAAGTACCTAGTTTCATGGGAAAACTAATTTGTGGCCCACTTTCCTTCCCAAATACATGCTTGAAATCAGTAAATGCTAGGGAAGACCAGCACAAACTTCAGCTACATATGTCTGGGTTTGGCATGGCTCATTTTTTCATGGAATCACAGAATAACTAAGCTTGGCAGGCACAGCTGGAGCCATCTGGTCCAATCCTCACTCAAAGAAGGGCCAGCCTCAGAGTTAGAGAAGGTTGCCCGTGGCCTTCTGCAACTGGGTTTGGAACATCCAAGGATAACCTCTCCTAACATCCCCACGAGACCCCCCTTCCAGTACTTGACTGGCCTAAAAGAGAGGAATTTCAAGCTTGATAGAAAATAATGGGCTTTTTTTTTTTTTTTAAATTGTTTGGTTTCACATCCTCAGGCTGATAGTTTGATTGGACAGAAAAGAAAGTTAAGTTTAAATGAACACACTAGCCTTATCTCAGCTCTTAACACAACTCTGCTCTCAGCGTAGATACAAATCAGCTCAGAGAATCACCGTTCTGCTATTTATAGGGACTTTGAGAGGAAAAAAAACCCATCCAAAACCAAATCGTGTTTCCCAAATTACACACTTGGCCATCAGACTTGGCTCAGGACTAACTCTTCCACTCTTGGAGAATCTTAATCAGCCCTTCCTCTACTTCTGTCTGCTTAAACAAGACTTGTAAGAAAGGTAAACTCCCATTCCTCTTGACAAGGGAGATAATAAACCCCTGCCTTCTTCTCAAGGACAGGTTCATAATTTCCCTTCAGGTAATAAAAAAAATCCCATAAAACATAGCAGGCCCTAAATGCAGCTTCTCTGGTGTGTGTTTTCATGCAACAAATTAGGAACTTACATAGCCTTTCCATACACAAAACTCCCCTTGATATCAATATGTGTTGCTTTTAGATAAAGGCACATTGACGGTTTTGAGCTTTTTACGATATTTTTGTTTTACCACTTTTATGCAGATTGACACTTCTTCCTTTGAATCTTTCTCTCTCCGACTACCCGTCCTGTATGTTGTTTTTCCCAAAATTCCTTATTCTTCAGGGTAAATTTGAGCCTGGAACCTCTGACTCCTGTGTACTGTGATTATCTATGGGAAAAGTAAAACTGAGCCAGCTCTAGGGAGAGCTTTTCCTTTGGATCTCTGCAGGGACCCAAGGGTATTGCTCCTTTGATACTATTTTTTTAAGACTCTTCAAGTCTGTATGTGCGCAGTGGAAAGTTTATTGTGATATGACCATGTGGTAATAATATATCAAAGTCCAGCATTGAAATATTTCTAAAACATGAAAAATGGGCTGTTCATAATGCTAAAGAAGGACAAGCAAATTTGTTGACAATGTGGGTAATTTCCTGAATTCAGAGTTCATCTTGTAGCAAACCCGTGTTCTGTAGACAACAGAAACAAGCAATGCATAAATCATTCACTCACACCATCTCTTCTGTCCTGATAATCGCATGTTTTTTGGATCACAACAAAGGAGACTATGCCTTAGAAGAATAATAAGGGCCTGCTCCAATATCCATTGAAAACAATGGAAAGGCTCCCATTGACACGAACTTCAAGGGATGAATATTGCATCTGGCTGTAACACCACAAAGGTCTTAAAACAGGACCTGCAGCGAGCTTTTTACCAAAGAAACATATTGAAGCCTGTGATCTCCTGCTAGTTATGAGAGTCTGTACTTTTAACTCTATATAATGAATGCACACATGCAAGAAGATCATATAAAACACTGGGATAAAAAATGGATTTATTCGTTTTTCACACCTTGCAAATGTGTTGGGGAAAATTTCTCCTAATTTAATCAATAGTCTTATATGTGCATTCTAATATTCCAATTTTTTAAAATCTGTATAGGAGTTTAACTGTTGGAGCATAAGTAGTCCCAATAACTCTGAGAACATATATATTAAAATTATGAGTAACTGTGTATTCTAAATGCATTAATATTTTAGAAATCATTGTGGGAGTATTATGTTTTGAAGGGCATTAAAACTTATTGTACTCTTTGGGCTTTTGCAATTGCGCATTTCTAAAGTGGCAATTTTGGCTCACCCTTTATATGAATTTAAAAATGCATCACTTAAATGTAGTCTCATTTTCTAGTTTGGTACACATCCTGTTCTGAAATATTTTACAACTTAAAAATTTTTTTCAGCAAGAAAAGAACATTTTGGGGGGCTAGAGCCATGTCCACCTACTAAATCACAATCTTGGATTCCATTACCAAAAAAGAAAGAACCCTTTAACACAGGAAAAGTAAGGCTGGATAGCAAATAAATTAGATACAGACATGAGATAATAGAAAGCACAGTAATCAGAAGACATGTTTTATTATTACAGGTGGAGATAGTGCTGGAAAAAAGTGTGGGAGAATGCCTTGGGCTTGTTTTAAGACCAACATAAAAATGCAATACCTATGTTTGTTTTAGCATCTTTTTTTGTAAGATTTTTTTCCCTAATATTTATTCACTCTTTACATGTAAAAATAGGCCTGTTGAAGTATTTAAATGTGCCCAATACTTAGGAGTTAACATGACCAGGTCTGAACGCAAGGTCATTCTTTTCCTTACAGCAATATTTCGTACAGCCCACATAAAAACTTCCACTTCTATAATCTGCGGTGGTGTCAATAAGAAATTCTTCTACTGACCTACAGCAGGTTTCTAGATTTTTCTCCTCTTCTATGAAATAGATGAAAAATTCAGGTAAGAATTTCTGTCCACTCTAAGGTCTTTCTTCCAGGTTCATAGGATCATGATGGTTATTTTCCTGGGAGACTGACAACCTGGCTCATCGAAAAGTCTTGCGGGTATTTTTTTAGGTTCCACTGCTCAAATTGCAGGAGGAATGTATATTCATGATCCCCTACCATTAGCCTTCATTTTAGAAGGAAGCAACTCTGCACCAAAAGATGTGTAAATGTTCCACAACTGTTTGCTTTAATGAATCGAATGACCATTAACCTGCTGCTAACCAGTATAAATAATGATCTAAAGTACATGCAATAAAACTAAGAATAATTACACAAGCTACGTAGCTTTTCTTTTGTATTTTTAAATTCAAACTGGGAATAGCAGTAATATACCCTATCGTGTAAAGTCCACCGTTTTAATCAACAAAAGTCCTGCTAATGTACATGTTAGGAAAAGGAGGTTTAAACATTGGCTACATTTTGACCTGTGTTCAACAAAAGAGATTGCCCTTTTTATGGGTGCAAAGATAGAGATAGATAGCCCATTATAACTGTGACTAAAATTGCTTTTAAAAAGTTGAAAGAGAAGGCAAAATGAAATGTGAATATTAACTTCTCCCCCACCTCCTATTTCTACTTTATACCAGCCGTCATTTGTGGTCAGTTCATTGCAAGTCTACTAGATTTTCTAGACTGCTACTGCACACAGTGATAGAAAAAAATATTTCAGTAGCTTGTAATCTTGTAAGTGAAGATTGCAAAACCTTTAAAAAGTTGGTATCCAATACAACTCCTACAAAATTATCTTTTTAATGAATATGTGTTCTTAAAATAGTTTCTGTGAGAACACCTTCCAGAAAATTTGTTTTTTTAACAAATACTCCTTTTTTTAATATTATTTTAAAAAGTGAACACAAAAAGTACAAATGCTCTTAGAGTATTTTTTATTTGGTTATTCAAATGAATACCTGTGTGGCCTTTTGGGTTTTTTTTGGCAAAATTGCCTGAAAATATTAGAGTCAGATCTGGTTCAGGTAATCAGAAGTGGTTTTGTTCATTCCAAGTAAGAATTATACCATATGCCACGGTTGAAATTAGAATCTAATCAACACCCAGCATCCCACAACACAGAGATATAGACAGTTTAGATAAAATTCCCTTTTCCAACTAATATAGTGACAAAATGTTGGTAGCTTCATTGTTTTTGTGAAACTCTGCTATCCTTCAGTGTAAGAAAGAAAAAACAATAGAATAAAAGCTGATGTACAAACCACTTGTAGTTTCCATTAAAGAATGATTACTGAGAAACTTCCCCATACTTGCACACAGACATGAGAGTTTCTGTAGAGAGTAATTGTGAATATTCAGAAAGCTTCTGTCAGAAGGAAGGACACTTTACCATCTCCCCTTTCACGACCAGTCAGGAGGTATCCTTTGGTCTCTTGGCCATAGCCAAAATAGAGCTGGACAAATGTTGGAAAAAGTGGTTTATGAACCTTACAAACAGATATTACTGTCTTTAAATGCACGACAGTTTTGCTCTTGTACTCACAATTCTTTGACAACACTTAATTTTTAAAAGCATCCACATACACAAGATATGGGTTTAGAACTAATGAATTTCCCACTGGGAACCTGTATCGAGATAGGTTATTCTACGTAGGCTTATCCATCCAGCCCAGGAAAAGAAACCAAAACCTTCCTTGTCCACTCAAAATCAGCATCCCAGGATATTTAACTTTGGGTACTGGAAAAAGTAACTTTTAATGCAAGTCAAGTCTCACATAACCTTAGCTCAGGAACAGTTCAGGAAGAAGGATGGTTTCTTTGGCCTCACTGATAGCACGACATCGAATGGCAAAATAAATGCATCAGCCAGAAAAAAGACGGCAACGCTGGGAGGAGAGCTGGGTTGCCAGCTATATCCAGACTTCAGAGGAAGTAAAACAACCGAGAAGGAGTTGATAATATTGTCTGATCTCTTTCAAAGGGAAAATTGAAATGAGATGTAGATAGCAATCAGTGCAGAGATGTTTTTGTCAGCAAGGAAATGCAGACCACCACGTCCTTTCCTCCTTTACGTCTGACTTCACATCTTTGAGCAACATACCTTCTTTTGAAAATTTTCCATGTGAAAATACTTAATACCTGTGTGGGAGCACTATAGCTCTGCAAGGCAGTAGGAGATATTTAGCATGAGCATTATCAGGTCATTCTCTTGGGCAGTAATAACTCTCTCATACTTACTCCAATGCTGAACCAATGTTTTCATTGTAAAATGTACTCCCGTGTTTAGAGGGAAAACCTAACATATATTATTCATGGGAAAACTCCATCAGAATATATTGCTCCAGCAGACAATGAGAATTTGCCTGATTGAGATGTACAGAAGGAGACAGGTAATGTCTGTGCAACCACAGATTTTCTAAGTATCAATGAATCACCCTTTACAGAAACATCTACGTTCATGAATAAAACCAGGAGAAAAGACAGGTAGGTAGCAGACAAAGTGGAAGGGGTTAAATTTCTCCAGATAAATCAGGAAGTACAGTGTATAAAGCTAAATTTGAAGGAATATATTTGTTGTAAACCTTGAGGCATAATACTTTCACTGAGTAGGGAAAAAAAAGCCAGAGAAACAGGGCCATTGATATGCTGATCACTGTAACAATACGGAGCACAGAGACAATTTAAAACTTTACTCCTACATCTGATTTAGGGTATTGTTGAATAGCAGTTGTTAGAATTTATACAAATAACTATTCTTCTAGTCTATGTTTATGATATTTTATTAATCTTTCTACTATTACTATTATTATTAATAATACAGGAGTACTGTTTTTCCAAAGCTGCATTGTGTTCTCACAGACATCCGTGCTTTGAAGAATTTCCTCTCAAAATTATAAAATATTTATACAATAAATCATCAGATGATTTAAAATTAAATCATTCTGGTTGTATTTATGTTCATGAATCAAATGTGACTTTTCTCGCTTTACATAGGTCTATGCTGTTTTCAACCTCAACCTTTGCAAGTGACATTTTCATTTAGAATCTTATCATTTCATAATTATTACCTTTCAGAACTCCTAGGGAGAGAACAAAAGCTTCCTCTTTGTATTTCCATTGTTATGTTTCTTTGAAGAACAAATTAAATTTCAATCCCAGCCAAAACAAACTTTTAAAGTACAAAATAAATTAGAAATTACGTGAAAAAAATACCAAGCTGTGAAAGCTTAACGCGGCCTCTCGTGAGCCCAGGTATATTCTAGATAATTTATTATTGTGTTTTCTTTGTTTAACCAGTGGACCAAGCTCAGCCTAATGAAACATGGCGAACATCTCACTGAAGTTGATCTGAACTGCTATAAACTGATGCCAGGACTCTTCTGATGTTAATAAATGAGAGGGGCTCATTTATACCTCCAGGGTGATTATTTACTATCTTTTAGATTATCGTTACCTTTTAATTGTCCTCTGAGCTGTCCAAAGAGGAGATATCTGATTATTTCTCAGCTCCCTTGCAAAATGTGGAGCCACACTATAAAATACCATATTTACACAGTTGCTACTAAGGGTGATTCTTATTATCATCGGTTTCTTTTAATTTCACTCCAGTGGGCAGAGTATTCATTTTTAGGCAAACGTTGTGGCTCAGATTCATAGAAAGGGCACAACTGCAATTAGCAGCAACAGTAAAATGGAGCAAACAGAATATTTGCAAGCCTGGAAGGCACTCTTGCTTTTTCAGGGAAATTTCAGTTTTAATTAAGGAAACAAACAAACTTTGCATTATCAAAGTGGGGAGGGAAAAAAAAAAAAAAATCAGCCTGGAAGTAGGAGGAGGGGGGAGAAATCAAGGGACCTGGAGAGTGTTCAACTCCCAGCAAGGGACAGAAATGTAAGTGGCTCCTGGCAGCCCCGTCCGGATGAAGAGACAGGGTGGCGGCACTCAAAGCCTGGCAGCGAGAGCAGCGTTGATGGGAAGGAGGGAGAGAGGCACTCACCTAATAAAACAGTGACACCTGGGCAATGCGTCGGCCTGCCTGCCCTCTTTTCCAAGGCTTGGGATCGCAGGTCTTCCAGCACGCCGGAGTATTTTACGAGAGATTCACTAACGCGCTGGAGAAGAAGCGAGGAGGTGGCAGCGGAGGTGGCAGGGCCACACGCACAGCATCCCTGTGCCCCGAACGGGCCCAGCGCCTGCTTTGATTAAAAGTTGTAAGACCGTCGCGTTTTAACGTGAGCTGAGCTGCCAAGGCTCGCCTAAAGTCACCCATTCCAAGTTAAAAGTAGCTGCGCAGTCCAAAATTATGAGCAAAACAGAAAAAAATATTTTGTTTGGACTGAAAAAATAATTTATAGAAAATAAACGTTACAAATCTATTTTATTTCCCCCTGGAGCCTTGCAAAGAGAACCAATATTCATCTGATATATTTCGTGTATGACCACAGCTATACATTAATCTCTGTGATTTAAGTTGCAGTTGTGCCTAAATGCCCTTAGCCAGCACGGAGCCCCTCGTGCGAGGCCCAAACACGGAGCAGGGAGCAGGGAGGGTGCGGGAAGCCCCCGCTGCTCGGCGTTGCCACCACGGTAGAGAGCTGGGACAGCGAGGGGATACTGAGGCACCAAACCCTCCTCGGCTTGGAAAGGGATGGGGCTTAACTCCTTCATTATCGAGGTCTCCAACCAACCTTGCCCATCTCCAGCCGCTTGTTTTTAAACAGACAACTTTGTCCAAGCCATGCCCTTGCTAAGTCACCACCGCAGCATCCCATAGCACCCCTGCTATTGAAACCACCTTGCAGTTTCCATGCTTTTTCAATTCCCAGGTGAAGCATCCCTAAATTTTTGCCTAATGCAGGTATCAGCTACAAGCCCAGTGTTACTGGACTATAAATGACACGGGAAACTGTCCCAAACCATGTTAGCCAGGGACATAAACAACTTAATTTTTAATCCCTTCCAGTGATATCACTGTTTCAAGAGTGAAAAGAATAAGATATTATTCCAGTCATTTGATCTTCTTATTTTGGATACACACTGGATTACTTAGAGTTTTTTTAATCCAATTAGGATTGCCTTTTTCAGCCTAGGTAAAAACCGATGGGGAGATCCTTCTCTGTAAAGAACATATCTCACCCTAAGTAAAGGGAGAATCTGGTTCATCAATATTCCTCACACACAATTCTAAGCCTGCTACTCTTCTATTTTTCTGCAATCCTGTTTTTTCAGAGAAACTTTTTTTTCCAGAGAGTAAGATGCAAATCTACTGCCATCAACTTTCTGTTATTCAGAAGCGCTAAGAAGTATAACCACCTGGTATTTTTCTTCAGCGCCTATATGTGCATATGCAAATCCAACAGCTTAAGTATCTGCCAAACTATTTACCAAGTTTGTCAGGGAAACAGCCTCTGAAACAATCTTCTTTTAAAATAATATTCTACTGCTAAATTCTTCCTTTGAACGCTATTTTTGTCTCTTAAGGAATATTCACCCTCGCAGTCTGACTGCTTGTTAAGAAAAAACAACAAGAAAAACAGTAAAATCTCACTGTTGGCCTATGTTCTAGTGCCAGTGTTCAAACATCAGGATCCCAACAGTATCCCAGCGCCTGAAAAACATGTCCTTTTCTTTGAAATCTGCCCGGGTTGCGGATGAGAAATTGCCAGTAGAAATTACAACATTTGCCATGACTGAGATGGGGTGGGTTTTCGCATTTGGACTGAATGAAACCATGGAAAATGTTGTTAGTAACAACTCCAATGTTATAAAAAATCACCAAGTGACAGATTTCGAGATTAAAAGGAAATATTAAAAATCCCCTTCAATATTTAAAGCTTACTTAACTAGTAGCACTTCACTTGACACTGACTCGTGTCATTTTCTTTCATTCCTCTTTTGATCCATGCAAAGCAGTTACACGATTGCAAATATCTTATCATGTCACCTTCTCATATGGATATGAGATGAAAGAATATTATCTCAAGCTGAGTGATAAGTCCTGTACCAAAACTACGGGTGGAATCTGCACAATCTGATGCTAAACGGGAGCAGGGAGGCGGCGGCACCGAGCATTTTTTTCCTGATATTCTGTGTTGAGGATGGTTAAGAAAAAGGGTCTTATTTTAATAGGTTATTCAAGGCTACTAATTAATCATTGAGATTTTATACCAGGTTCGCTGAGCTTTTTGTCAATGTACAGGGATCATTCAAATCGCTTTTATTTGCATGGTTACGAAGTGGCAAACCATCGATATTGTTTTGCCTCTGATTTTAAACATGCAAAGGGCATCAAAAGGCCTATTAACGTGAAATAAAATTAGTCCTCATCTGTTTTATTTCAAAGGGACTCTTCCCTCCCTCCTTCCCGTTTTTTTTCCCCTTTTTTCCCTTTCTTTCTTATTTAGGGAACTCAGTTCCTTTCCCATACTTGGTATGTAGTACGTCTTTTTTTCTCAGAGTTAATTCTCCAAGTCTGGTCTGTCAGCCAGTATAAACAACACTTGATGAATGAGACTCAAGGTGTTTAGTCACCTGAAGCAGCTGTTTGAAGTAACTCTACACACAGCCTGAGGCCCGTGTTTTCACAGCTGTGGGAACTCTTCAAAAGCTTTTCCTCTTGGCCTGCTTCTTTGCTGTGGCTTTAGACTCTTAGCGCAAAATCTGGACAATTTCAAAAGGGCAGAATGAAACTAGAGACAGTAATTTTTGATGCTTTTGGGCCAAAAAATGGCCTAGAATAAATAAATGAAGTACATTTGAAAGTGCTTTACCTAGGTGGGCTATATATCTAAGAATCGTTCACTCTTCGTGTGCCCATGCACTCACTTAAAAGGGGAGATGCGGGGCCGAAGTACGGCTCTCTGTTTACAAGGCAATATTTTCGCTTTCTTCTCTGATGCAGCTACATTAAAACCGAACATTTATGGGCCTGGAAATACACGTACCTGAAATAAACTCAGCAAGTTTTTAGAAGTTGGAAAGCTCTCCAAACTCATAAATAGACCTGCAATGATTAGTGATCTGTGCTCCCCGCTGCGAAGCTTTGGAGAATTGGCCTCGCAGAGGTCGTATGATTGCTTCTCCTGGCTCAAAGTCTGTGCCTTCATGATATGCCTCACTGTATCCATGTAGGTAGCCAAAGGAGTGATGAGCCCAAAAAAAAAATTTTAAAAAAATTGAGCAAGGCGCTGAGCTGGCAGGGAAATTACAGTTTTGCAAATGCGGGACCCAATCATGCAGCTGGGCTGAAATATTATATGCAGAATGAGGTCATGGATCAGAAAATGGATTTTATTTGGGGGTGGGAGTGGACTGCAAGCCTAAAGCATGATGATGAATTTGCTGGAAAATCCTGAGCGATAAATGGCCAGGTTCTACCTCCCCCGCGATGTGCAGCACCGCCATCCTCAGAGGCACTGCTGCCAGAAGATGAGGCTCCTCGTGGAGTCAGACAGATATTGCTCAATGCCGTGAGTAACGATGGTGCTGTCTGACCAGCCCAAGAAGGTGAGCATCCCACGGGAAAGGGAGATGGAAAATAAATTCGGCAAAGCATTGACGTGAGCACCAGAAAGGGATGTGAGTAGACAGATTTAATCCGTGAGGCTGTGTCAGGTGGATGCTTAATTCACTGAATAATGCTTTCCATTTCCAAGTTCATCCAAAAAAGGAAATACAGATACATCAAACCTCAGCTTTCAAATGTGTCCAACAAAAGGCATCAGCAAGCTTGCCAGAAAGAGAGTAAGGATGGGACAAACTACTCCTGAGACAGTAGAACAAACATGCCCCAGCCTAGCTGTTTTAACACCACATGCCTCCCACACATTACTCCATAAATCGTTCTTTTCTTCCTTCTCATTTTCTCCAGTTTACAAAAATTCTCATGTTAACAGAAAATGTTTAGTTTAAATTGATCCTCAGCCATCCTTGGCATGTATTATACACGCTCACTCTTTTATGTTTTATAGCTTATGTCATTCTGTATTTATCATTTAGTTAAGGCCTTATATTTTTGGCTTGCTATTGCCCCTTATCAGATGATAAAATGTTCCCTCAGGAGGGAGAGAATTTTTATGAATTATGACGATAGTATAGAAAATGAATGACTTATTGGCACTACGGTCAGGCTATACATGGAACTGTGTTCTTCGAAAGTTTAGGGCCACATGAGAAAGGCACGTGTGCAGGTACTGGCACTCCCAGGGAAGGAAATTCCCCTGAGGACAGAGTGACAAGGACAATAGTACTGCCTGGTCAGAGGTTCAGGATGAACCCCGTGCTGTCCCGGGGTGTCTGCACAAAACTGCTCGTCCCTTCACTGCTAGCACTCTCCAGTGCATAAAAATGCCAGAAGGTGGTGAAGTTTCCAGATGCTCTGAGAACAGCAGGGCATAAACATTGCCAGAGTAGATAAATGGGATTTGGACATAAATAAGTCCTCTTAAATGTCTTCTATGCCATTGCCCACATCTGGATGCCCACAGGTCTCTGGGTACCTGTGTTTTGCAATGATACTGAAGGTTAGCTGTGCCAAACTACGTCCTGGCCATTGCCTTCACCCTCCTAACGTGCTCCCACCCAATTCTCACTCCCGACCTACTCCAGAGGTAGCCTTGGCTTCAAGCAGCCAACACCACCTAAGGCTGCCCTCCCTTCTCCAAAGTTCTTTTAGCCCACATGGTGAAAGCACATCTCGTACTACCAGAGACACAGCTGGGCTGGTCTCTTCTCTGCAAAAACATGACATAAATACTGACACTGGTCACGGTACACGTCAACCAAGTCAAAACTTGCTAATGAGCTACTACAAAACTTCAAAACAAACAGACAAACCTGCTGCTGAACAGCATACTGCAACCATTTCCCCAAGCACGCATGACAATTATACATACATAGGCTTGCTCTCTTTCACCTCAGGAAACAAATCAAATAAGAAGAAAAGTTATTAGGCAATTAAAGATGTTTGCTTAACTTAAACTAGAAAACTAGTTTATGTTGCCAAAGCCTGGAGCTATAAAAAACAGCCCACAAGCAGCCAGGGTAGTGTTCTCCTCAGGCAGGTACTCCAAGACAAAAAATAGGTTAATTTTAACTTTTCAGGTAAATCCTGTTCAAATGAACAAGGCCTCCCAGGCACCGTCCATGTAAGGCCACTGACTTCTCCCACCCCTCTCTCGGCTGGATGCTAGGACCAGATTTGCCTTTTGGTTTCCTCTTCGCAAAGCAATTTCTCAACCTTTGCATAATAAACAACCAACTGACTCCCAGAACAGATACAGGGTTTTGTCATTGCCGTGGTGCTTTCAAGGGCTCATTCCTGGGCAAGTGTCACAGCCACGGAGGATGCCGACTGCATGACATGACATTGCCTTCACATGCCCATCATCTCTGAGCCCCTTGGCATAGGTCAGCTGGCCCAAACAGTGAGCCACCTTTCGGGTTGGAATAGGTTTAAAGGGAGGTAGGATTATATGGCTTATTTTTAAGTGGAAATGAAAGATTTCATAAAAGCTAAACAGTAAAATCCTAAGCCCCATATAAATAGTAAGGTAAACATTACCTGGCATACAGGGTAGCATTTTATGAGTTCCTTCTCACCATAAATGGCAGCATTTTATGACACGATTGAAGTAAAACACATTCAAAAGACCACCTATGCAATGTGATGGCTATGGGATCCATTTGCTGTGACAGAGCTGTGCCCTTCCAGCTTCCTCAGCTGGATCATTTGGGGTGATTTTGTAGAGTTTGTAGATGAAAAGAATGAAATCTGTGAGGACTGACTTTAAAGCGATAAAATACTTCTGTTATGCAATAATATAGCCCCATTAACCAATATTCAAAATTGTTGGATGTATAGGTAATGGCAACTACATACAGAAATGCCATTTTTTCTTTGAAGAAGTTAAATATATTAAACTACAAGTGATGAGATGTTACAGGAAGAATCACCATTAAGAGATCCTTACTCTGCATATGCATGTAAATAGTTTTATGGGGATATCCTGTTGAAGATAATGAGTTCCTTATGAGCAACAGCTTCTGAGCGAAAGGGTCCCTATCCTGTAAATACATAAATGTGAGACACAGCTGGGAAGTCTGCCTACAGGCAAGTCTTCAGGTGAGTAAAAGGAGCAGCCAGAGTTTGATGAAGAGAATCCAGGAAGCCCTATCAGTGCCTTCTCTCTAATGGCCCAGTAAGAGAAATGGAGAAAAGAAGGGCGGGGGGGGGGGAAGGAAAAAAAAAGGAAAAAGAACACAATTTACTGCCTAACTTCTAAAAATATGGTGTAGTATTTCAGGCTGAACACGTATGTATACATATATATATATAGCATGGTGGTTATTAGAGACACTACAGTGTAAAGCTTTTCTTCTTTCTGTCTCTAAAACATTTTCCCAGGTTAAGTACAATTCCCATGACCATCATAATCATTCCTCTGGCTCTCAGACTGGATCGTGGTACTGTGCGTTGTATTTGGCTGTGAGTACCAGTGCACCCAATGATTTCCTTTTCCATGACATTTCTGAGAAACAAATACTGGATCTGATTCACTTCTAGCCACAAATATGAATCAAAACCCAATACAAAATTGGATACACGCTGGAAATTTGATAACTTGTGAATATGAATTTACTCCTGTAGTTGCTGAGCTGCTATTGGAAATCTGGAGCATGCTTGGAATTACACTTTTTGCTTTCCAAAAACGTGCATAGTTTGTTCCTTGTAATCATATTTCTGATGAAGTCAAAGACAGAAGTCCCACTGAAAGAGCTGGGGGGGAAGGACTTTGTTTTAAATACATATGCTTTATGGAACCTTTCCTACTTGCTGTCCTTTCAGTGTAAAATATTAGTCAGTCTAATCCCTTTCTTCTTCTGTACATTAATAGAGACTTGAAAAAAGAGGTTACAACTTTTATAAATTGGAATAAAGTGGCCTCTGTTTTCTAACACTTGCCAAAGCATACGGGGTCAAACTGAAACAGTCACCCACACTGGCCAGTTACTTGTCTTATTTAAACAATAAATTAGCGTCAAAGTTTCCAGTAATTAATTTCTATACCAATTTACATATTTCATTCCTTTCATTTTTTTGCTTTCATGTTTTGAAACTGTAATGCAGCTAACATCTATTTAAAGCAACCTCCCCTACCCGGTGATTGATGTTAGATACAACAATTACAATGCCAGTACTAGGGATAATTCTTTGCAGATGTTGTCAAATTACAGGTTAAATGAGGAAAAAAGTTCCTTTCTTCCGGCCACCCACTCTAGTTCTCTTGAAATAGGTGCATAGTACTGTATATCCTGTGCTGTAGGTGCAGTAATTCCCCCTTCAGTCACTCATCTGGTTTAAATGACTTCCATTTGCCATTTCAAAGGATGACAGAACGCTGTGTTCAGATTGTTTTGCAGGTACCAAAAACGCAGTAACTCTGCTTTGTGTTTTAGCTGGCAAAGAGAAGTGAGCTCGATCTGGCAACACTATGCCGGTTTTCCCTTTAATATAAATAACATTTGCCATTGTGAACGAAAAAAAAAGAGAAAAAGAAAAAAAAAGTGAGGTTAGATTATTTTAACCCTTTGTAAACCTTTCCACTCTTTGAGATAAAACAGGATCCTTGTCTTCATGTTATAATCATAACAGTATGTATTTCGTGTTGACAGAAGAAAGATTGAGCATGGGTGCTGCATGGCTATGTAGTTTGGGGAGAGGTGATGAAACTTCTCCATTAGCCAGCCCTTGTAGCAGAAGCCAGGCACAGTGACATTCCCTGAACACAGGAGAAGGAAGGTAATGCGCCATAAACAGAATATGGAAAAAATCAAGAACAAATTGAAAAAATGACTTTGCCCGCCCCTGCTTGTAGAAAGTATTGTGCTATGCTCAGGAGGGGAGCAGAACGTGCCAGTCTTGAGCTCAGCAAAAAAACCCGCAGCGTTGGTATGGCCCACCACTGTACTCTGTAGTGGCACGTAGCGTGGCGTACTGCGGGGTGTGGGACATCGAGGTGAGCAGAGTGACCTGGCACCAGTCCTAGGCACATTTGTTCCCTTGTGCGTTGGGTTTGTGTGGCAAGGTTTTGGTAGCAGGGGAGTACAGGGGTGGCTTCTGTGAAAAGATGCCAGAAGCTTCCCCTGTGTCCGACAGAGCCAATGCCAGCCGGCTCCAAGACGGACCCGCTGCTGGCCAAGGCTGAGCCCGTCAGCGACGGTGGTAGTGCCTCTGGGGTAACAGGTTTAAGAAGGGGAAAAAAGAACCCTGCACAACTGCAGCCGGAGAGGGGAGCGAGAATACATGAGAGGAACAACTCTCCAGACCCCAAGGTCAGTGAAGAAGGAGGGGGAGGAGGTGCTCCAGGCGCCGGAGCAGAGATTCCCCTGCAGCCCACGGGGAAGACCATGGTGAGGCAGGCTGTCCCCCTGCAGCCCATGGAGGTCCACGGGGGAGCAGATATCCACCTGCAGCCCGTGGAGGAGCAGGGGGATGCCCGAAGGAGGCTGTGACCCCGTGGGAAGCCCGCGCTGGAGCAGGCTCCTGGCAGGACCTGCGGACCCGTGGCCCCGTGGAGAGAGGAGCCCAGGCTGGAGCAGGTTTGCTGGCAGGGCTTGTGACCCCGTGGGGGACCCACGCTGGAGCAGTCTGCTCCTGAAGGACTGCGCCCCGGGGAAGGGACCCACGCTGGAGCAGTTCGTGAAGAACTGCAGCCCGTGGGAAGGACTCACGTTGGAGAAGTTCGTGGAGGACTGTCTCCCGTGGGAGGGACCCCACGCTGGAGCAGGGGAAGAGTGTGAGGAGTCCTCCCCCTGAGGAGGAAGGAGCGGCAGAAATAACATGTGATGAACTGACCGCAACCCCCACTCCCCGTCCTCCTGCACGGCTCGAGGGGAGGAGGTAGAGAATTTGGGAGTGAAGCTGAGCCCAGGAAGAAGGGAGGGGTAGGGGGAAAGTGTTTTTAAGATTTGGTTTTATTTCTCATTATCCTACTCTGATTTGATTGGTAATAAATTAAACTAATTTCCCGAAGTTGAGCCTGTTTTGCCCGTGACGGTAACTGGTGAGTGATCTCTCCCTGTCCTTATCTCGCCCCACGAGCCTTTCGTTCTATTTTCTCTCCCCTGTCCAGCTGAGGAGGGGAGTGATGGAGCGGCTTGGGTGGGCACCTGGCCTCCAGGCAGGGTCAACCCACCGCACCTGGGAAGTGCCTCAGTTCCCTCACCAGAAAGTAATTGGACGAACGGAGAGTGGGTGAAAATGCCATATGTGTACTAGGCACCAGCAGCGCTGGGCACCAGAGCCCCTGTGCAAGATGGGCCAAACCGGCTCGATGGCACAGATACACCCGACTGTCTCCGAGCAGACTCTCGAGCTGCTTCTGCATTCCTGGTGCCGGCTTCTTGCAGGCGTGCCATGCTGAAGCCCTAAGGCTTTGAATGGGATTTCCATTTTAATTCTTTTTCTACATGTGTTAGGCTATGATCGCTTCTTCTCACAGTGTATGTGAATGAATTCTGGCCAAAAGATAGAAAACAAGAATAATTTACAAATAGAAGTTGAAGCAGAGGACAGAAAAGCCAGGCTCTCATACTTTCCTTTTGGCCAAGGCAGTGGCTTGCTGCGTGGCCTTATCCTCACTGCGTCTTCCTTCCGCATCTGATTAACAACAGCACGTAGAATAAATGCACTGAAAACAATTGCCAGGTAAGACAGGAAGACAGCCCTATAAGTACCTGTAGTAAATAGATATTGCTCTGGCCAAAAAGATCAGGGACTGATGTAAAACACGTTGCCAGCTATTTGGGTGATGGTGAACGGTCCACACTGCCAATTTGTAATACTATCTGTTTCGTAATAAACTCCTCGGAGGCATCTGCACAACTGTGTGTGAGGTAACTGTTGCATGCTATTCCCTAAATAATTATACTCTCTAAATACTCACTAAATATTCCCTCTCTTTTCTTTAAATCACCACCCTAGGACTCTTGCTCCGCCTGGCCACCCAAACATGCACTGCACCCTGAGGTAGCACCCCTCCAACAAAGCGGTCCATTTATTTTTAACCTACTAAGTTTAATAATTTTCAGAAGTGAGCTACGGGGTGGTTTGTGAGTAGTGAAGGCACAAGCATGTGATTTGTATGCTGAGCTTCAGCGTCTTGGCTTTTGAGAGGAAAGCGCAGCTTGCTGATGAAGGCTTGTGGTTTTCCTGTTTGTTGTCTGGAAAAAAAGCATGTGGAGGTGGGGTGCGAACGGGCAGAGTGGGGCAAAAAAGGAAAAAAATAGGAAAGAAAAGGCATAAAGATTTATTTCTAAGTAATGAAGGTGCTCGAGCCTCATTTGCTTTACAGGTTGAAGAGAGTGCAGCGTCCCAAAGGTAACAGGATCAGAGATCCTGATCTTCGAAGCACGATCTTAAGGTCCACGCAGTATATGCAATGGTTACGGATGCTGCAAACATGGCTGCAGCTACTAGAAGCTAAAGGGGTTTGGTCTGCTCCAGAATGAAGCCAAAGAGCCTTTGCATGTAAGAATGTTTAAAGCTCTCCAGCAACACCGCTGCCCAGCCAAACAGGCAGTTTCTGTAAAAGGATAAAGAGCTTCCTGCCAGCCTCCTTCACTCTGTTTTGTTTTATTATACACTTTTGCCACATTAAGTGATTTTTAAAACCAAAGGGCTTGCTTTCCTGGTAAAAGAGGGTGGACAGGATTGTGAAACATGAAGGATGTCTAATCTGTGACTTTCAAGGGTGTAGGATGTGTGAGGCTTGGTTAAGAATTTGGTCACGGATTGTATATTCTTTCCTGTGCACAGACTATCCAAAACCGGTCATTATTTAGTGCATTCTTAAAAAAAAAAAGTAATAATTAACATGTTACTGATTTTATTCATGATATAAATTAAACACAACTGTTCAAAAATGCTACTGTGAGCACACTGCTAACTTAAGAGAATGTGCAAACAGTAGTGGCATAAATATTTCATGGATATCTTGAAATTTTGCTCATATACATTGACAACTTCAAAACCAGTTTTCTGCCACTGCTTTTGCCAAGTAAGCTCGACAGTCCACAAAAAGGAAGCATGAAATGGCCACAAGCGTATCAACCAGAGCTAGAAAACAAAGATTCCTCAGCTGATAGAGGAAATAAATTGCTTTAATATATGTTGATATTATATACCAAGCCTACAAACGTGTGGATTCCTGCACTGAAGCCCAGCTCTGGAGATAAGCACAATCTCTCTCTGTACATTCAATAATATATTTGCAGCTGCTTGTATAAAGGATGCATTCCATAATATTTTTGTTAGCAACTGCCCAATATTGATTTCCAATGGCAATAATTCCGAAGTCTTGACCATGTAAAAAAAAAATCTTGCCCCCATGGTGTTAGATTTAAGAAGCCAACACTGTCATAGTAACAGTATAGCTGTGCACCAAATCTTTGTTTAGATAAAGTCATTTGCTTATTCGAATTTATGGCAAAATTTATATTGCTATCTACAAATAGATATCAATAGTTAAAGAGATTTTACAGCGTTTTGACATTCAATATATTATGCAGGTTTAAAAGGCTCTGGAAAATGGATGAACTATCTAAGCTGAACAACTTTCCACTTGTAAAAATGCTTCTCAAAGTACAGAGGACTCAGATTTAATACTTAGTCTTGCTTGTTTAAGCACATGCTCAAATGTGGACGGGTTTTTCATATTTTAATCCTGACAGAACAATGCAGTCTCCTCAGAGCCAATGCTAAATGAAAAAATGACAGACATATCTTATTAGGGAAGATAATTTAAGTAATACTTATTTTTAATGCTTCACTTAAGCAACACTATTTTATGTCTTCAAATACATACAAAACTCTTCTCTTTCCGTTGTTGATTTATATTACAGCTTGCACTGCACAGATTCTTATAAAAATAAGATTTTGAGTTGATTTAAGTCCTTAACATGTTGTAAGAGCTCTATTATATATCCCCCAAACAGTGTGATGGATCCTATTTTTATGCTATGCTTCCCTCTTCACAAGCGTAATTTCCATTTACCAGATAACAACTCAGATAAAAGCTCTAAAATAAAAATAAACTTATACACAAAACTCTTTGAAAAGGATAATTTATCTTATGGAATAGTCGGAAACCTAGAGAATAATCTTTGATTGATACAAATAATAGAAAATTTCCTAAATAATTTTTGCTCCTGGTAAGCTTCCAAGCAAGTAATTCACAAAATATGACTTTCTTCATTGTAAAGGTTATAAAAATTTGTTTGTTGGAGGTAGGGAAGGAAATGTAATTAAAGGCTAAATTCAGGCTCACATTTCATTTTAACTGAAAGAATATGTGTGATTTGGGTATAAGTCACCTAGGCACTTCCTTTTTTTTTTTTTTTTCTGTTTTTTTTTTTTAAGGCAGTGCACATTGTCAGCAAATCAGATTATCCAATAGCAGAAGTACATCTGGCTGAGCTGACTATGCCAGGTAACCTTAAATAGAAACTCTGCAGCAGTTAACTGTGTTGCAATACTGGGCTTTGCTGGTAATACTTATCGAAAGTTCCCCTTTGTAGCATTTCTATAAAAAATAAAAAGGGAAGAGGTGAAATGAAAACATAAAACTTGTTGGGGTTTTCTGTATTTATAAAAAATCCCTTTGCAGTTGGAAATGCTTACAAAGGCATATATAAAATACAGCAACTACAGTTATTTTTAACTGCATATGGTCTACATAAAATGAAGCTATAGATCATGGAAGCTATAATGAAGGCAAGTTAAGGACCATAGCAATTCAAGTACTTTAGCTAGTCTTGAATTTATAATGTCTTCAGGTAATACTTCAACATTCAAAGGACAAACAAAACAAATTTCTCCGTTATTGGTCATAAAAGAAAATATTAACTTGTTCGCTCGGTAATTATTTTAATTATATGAGTGGGATCCTCATCTCGGAGGAGATGCGTTGCACGCATGACCTTACGTCGGTTCCGACTTTTATTCGCACAGAAGTTGATTTGACAAGACATATTGTGGGTATTTGCACTGTCTGCTACATTTTAGATCAAAATCAAGTTCTGGATCCTCAGTGCCTTACAAGTCACTTTTAAACTGAGACAAAGCATTCGGTTCTGGGGCTGAGCACTCCACTTAAAAAACCCTTCTTTCCCCAAAGGCAAATACTATATGAAAATAAATTAAAACCCAAATTTTGCTGGTCAGCTATTTTGAATATATAAATAGGCAGTTTCATGTGAAGAGAAGTGACCTGAAACCTTGGTTCTAATCTTCGACAAGTCTTGGAAATGTCCTTTTTCTTGTCCTTTCTCAAGTAAATTTAGCTTCATTCTGTCTTCATTATTTCAGCAAGGTTATGCATAAAACAAGCTACTATACAATATGAATAAAAATGGCAGAATCTGACCCGAAGTGAATTACCACAGGGAAAAAAAAGGACTTGTAAAAGAAAGACAGTGCACCAAAAAAGCATGTTTGAACAGAATGTGCCATTACATGCCCACAATTCATTTGTAAGCTAAACCATTTCTCCATACTTTTAAAGTCAACTGTGTATTTTGAACTATTATATCAAATATATGTTTGAATTTTTAACTTAGAACAAATGCCTCAATGTCAAACAGAGCCACCTGTGCAGGAATCTCCTTTTGCAAGTTTCCCTTTATTATACAGAACTCATACTCTTTGAACAAAGAATTATATTTTTGGTGCACGGATTTAATGTTGTGAGGCTAAATCCTCCAAATAGTTGTCTGCATTTATGCATCTTGGGTTTTAGTAACCTTAGATACTTTAACCTAAAGCTCTCTGTGAGTTGTGTAAACTAAAATTATGGATCTCTACTCATTTTCCCAGTTATTTCCCTCCAAATATTCCCTTTTGTCTGATCTCTAAGCAAAAGACTAAAAATCTGTTTGTATAGAAATTGTAGCGATAATGATCTTGGCCTGTGCTTTGGCCTATCACATCCCAAGTGGTACGAAAGAACTTCAGCTAAGGTGAGCTGAAGGGCATATGTGCTTTCCGAAATAGTTCAATAAGCTTTGCTAGAGCCACACAGAAACAGCAGAGACATATACTGTGCTGCACACCCACTCTCAACGTATAGAATATTGATGAATCTCTGGCTAGCTAAAAGCTTAAAATAAATGTCTGGATACAGCTGCTTCTTGATGCTACAACATATGCCTTTCTAGCACATGCTAATGAAAAGGTAAGTGCACAAATCCCTGAGAATCCAGGTGCGACCGTACCCCGGGAACCGAGCTGTGCTGGGAATTACACCGTGTAACACGTTCCCCGTGCAGTAGACCATAGCAATTTTATAGAGCAAGTAACTAACCCCAGCTTAGTGACCACATTCAGAAGAGGTGGCCTCTTATGACTGTGAATTTGGGAATGGCCAACACTGACATTAGTAAACCTGGGCTATTAAGCCTTTGAGGACCGGGCACGTACGCACAGCCGGAGGCTGGCTCTTCACTCGTGGTGGTGATGCGTTACCCGCTATGCAATCGGCCCGATTGCAGGGGCATGGCATGTAAAGTCCAGTTGAACTGAACGCTTCTGTTTTATGAGCCTGAAATGTCAGGATTCTGACAACTAAATCAGAAGAAATGTCAGATTTGAACACGTCCTGCGACATATGTGCAACACTTTTCTCAATCTTTTTCATGTACCTCTTGTATGCTTTAAATCATAAAACACATTTCGTAAACCATGGGCCCAGTGTTTGTGTAAGTGCTTTAGCGATCCCACGGTGTGAGATTGGATGTAACATGGACTGAACAGCTGAGTCTGGTTTTCATATGCAAATAGGTAATACGGCTAAATGCCTATAAAATATTTCTGCCTATGCAGAGAAAATTCAGACTATTCCATGGGTGACAGTGACAGAAACGTGACGATAGCAGTGTAACACATGAGTCAGAGAAGGGGGAAAATTTGACCAGAGAAACTGGTACAAAGTTATTTTTGTATGAAAGAAAGGCATTAAGTATCTACTGGCTATGTAGAGGAGGAGTAGGAAGGCTCTTGGTCTCCAAAGCCTGGTCCACAGGACTCCCACACAGTTAACCGGGTGCATTTCAGATTTGTCTACCTTAGATGGGGCTCTGAGTCACCCTTGCTTGGTGCTGCATCTGTGCCTTCACACATTCTGGGTACTTCAAGGCTGTATCTGTTCTTCTCTCCCATGCAGGGGATCACGAAATCATAACTATCAGGTAGGATACAAAGTGGGGGAGGACGAGGCTGAGTCACAGCAGAACTGATAAAACCCACTGGCTGCTGGATCCGGGGGAAACGCGGTCAGATAAGGGGAAGAAAAGCTTAACTCATTACTTTCCCACCTCCTATAACCCACCATCCA
Source organism: Gymnogyps californianus (assembly GCF_018139145.2). Classification (NCBI taxonomy): domain Eukaryota; kingdom Metazoa; phylum Chordata; class Aves; order Accipitriformes; family Cathartidae; genus Gymnogyps; species Gymnogyps californianus. The sequence continues at coordinate 40,631,909 of NC_059477.1, forward strand.
GGACTCTCAGTCTGCCATAGCCGCCAAGGAAAAAGGCAAGAACCCTACTGAGACTCGGATGGTCCCTTGTCTCCCCGGTGAGTCTCCTGGGCTGAGTCTTCAGCTCATCAACCTCTTCGTTACGTAGGAGCTGCCAAGAGCAGCAATCTGCGCAGGGACTTGGGGTGACAACCTCAGAGACACTGGGATATATTCTCAGATCCCCCGGGTATCGCTAACTAGCCTTCAAGCAAATCTAGTCCCATGGGTAAATCTTCAGGCAATCAAGCTCAGCTTCTGCCCTGGGGTGTTTTCTCTTTCCAGAGGTGAGCAGGGTTATAACCCTGTCTTGTGTGACCTCACCAATTAATTTGGGAATTGTCATTCTCCAGATAGATTGTTCTTCCATCCCGAATTACCTGCTGGCCTCCCTTGCTCCCTTTCCACTACCCTTGGCTTGTGAAGGACCACAGAGCAGTGGTCTCTGAGGTTGCTTTTTTTTTTCCCCTCTCACTACTATATGTGCTCAGAGATTGCAGTCTTTTTCAGTGAATGAGAACCACCATCTTTAAAGATTTTAAAATAAATCTTATTTTAAAAGTTAAAAAATGAATCCCACAGAAATCCAGATGACTGCACGGATTTGTGACCCAGCTTTGTTAAACAACAACTAACCAAAGCCTTGAACCAGAATTGGAAAATGTATTTTTTTCCCTCTGAGATTTGAAAAACACTGGTTTGGGTTTTTTGCCATGGTTTTTGACTTTAGTACGCTTCTGCGTTCACATGTGCGAGTGAAGTGCTGAGTCACAAGAAAGTTTTCCAGCCCAGTTCTGTGCCTCTGTGAAGTTCATAGCTCTAAAATCATGTTCATATGAAACATCTGCATATTTGGGTGCTTCTCTGAGCTCAGTTTGGCATTCAGGTCTTTGGAGAGCCGCCCAGGACAACAACAAAGTTCTGCAGCATTTACATGATCTGACCCCACCTCGCCAGAACGGCAGAGCGGTGCCGAGGTGCAGCTCCTGCTCCATCCCCGATGCCACTCGCTGCAGAATCGGGGCGGGGGGAGTCCCCGAGTGGTGGCTGATCCCATTTCACAGGCTTGGGCAGGGAGACAGCCAAGTGTAAACAAACCGAATCCTTCAACTTTAAATATCCTTGCTTCTCTTGTTTCTTTTTCCCCAAATCTTATCATGTGAACGCAGTGTAGTTTTTTGGTTTAATAAGAATAATAATGGCTCAGGATGCAGGAAAATGACTCACATGGAGCTAGTCCAGCTCTCCTAGTTGGTTCTAGTCAGGTCACGATGAATCAGATGACCCTTATCTTAGTTTAAGACTGTGAATAAAAACCTCTCCCCTCTACACTCCGGCCAATTTTTGTAACATTATGCAGCATATCTCCTTCCCCTCTCGCATTTCCTAGCTCTTCAAGTCTGCCTATTACCTTCTCTGCAAAATTTCCCTCCTGAGTTCACCTCTGAGTAAATCTCTTCTATGCTCTGTAATTTCCCCTTGTCTTATACCTTTTTTTCCCCCTCTTTGTCCTGTCTGAGCCTCAGTTTTATCACTCTTCTAGCTCAAGACAAATACTGCCATATGCTTTCTCATACGTTGTTACACATGACCTACATCCCACCCAAGCCAAAATTGCTTTACTTGCTTTGAAACCCTCAGTGAATTTGTACCTTGGACCCTTGAGAGATTTCAGCTGTATCTGAAATCAAAGCAGAAAACAGACCCTTTCTTATTTTTTTATCACATTCATAATATAAACTACGGCAACATTTTCCAAACCAGGGATGCAAAACTTCTTTTCCTTCCCTGACTAGACAGTTCATAAAGGTTTGGGTTCAAAACTGCAGGTTTTGTTCACTTTTCTCTGCAATAAAAACAACAGATCAAATAATAAATCCCACATTAGTGACCCTTCTATTCCCTTGGTAGTCCGTTTGTGGAGACCCTGGCCTATATTACGAAGAAAGTAGTGACTGAAAAAACAGATGAAAGGAAAAATAATATTTAGTATTTTTATGCGAAAGAGAAGTCATCACAGGTCTGGCTCCAGAGCAAGAGCTAACTCAGCTTAGCTAGAAAAAGCCATGTTCCCATAACAGGGGAACAGTTTTTATTTCACATTTCTGCCTTTTTTGCTCAGAGACTGAGGAAAACGGGGGGACTGCAAAAGAACAATTAACCTGCGTTACACTTGAGTAAACTAAGATTAAGAAACAAAGTGGCAAAAAGCATCGGTGAACTCAAGAAAGGATTACACAAGTTTATGGATGATCAGCCTAAAAATTCAGTCGTCCCCCAACAGCCGCAAATGCAGAAAGTCCCTAAAACACAACTTACCAAAAGCCAGGAAGGCATACCAAAGTCCTATTCTTGTACGGCTTCCCGAACTGGCCACTGTCAGAGACAGGGTACTGGGCTAGAGGGAATTTTGGTTTGGCCCAGAATAGCCTTTCTTACATTAGTAGCTGAAGATCACTCGCTAATCTTTAATAAGAGCAGTCTGGCAGCACCAGGGTAAAGCCATGCAGACCTGCTGACTCCCGCTCTCTTGCTTTAACCTCTTGCCTGCACCGTCTCGCCCTCTGCCACAATTCTGCAAATCTGTCTGAAACACAGGGAAAAAAATATTACTGCAATATACCCCAGGGCAAAACTAGGTAAAAGGAGCGCCGCACCTTGTGCTCCAGTCTCCCTTTCTTGCATTCATAGCTTTTAGTGTTTGAATGGGGCTGGACTGGGTGAAAGCTTGGTCAGTGCATGGTCGTTCGCAACTGAAATGGGTGAGCCCTCGCTCCTTTCACTATCGAGGGTGCCCGCTGCAACCAGCATCTCCGATGCTCCCATCTGTCTGCTTACAACACATCTTTTTCGGAGCCATCCACGAGATGCTGGTGCACACACTGCGCGCACAAGCACACGAGAGACGAGCGAGTTCATAGCTGCTTTCCTGTAATTACCATCTATCGCTCTACCTGCGGATAGGGATGGGAATAAAACAGCTTTCCCCTTTTCTCGGAAGAACCTCCAATTTTCTGCTGTTCAAAATTGTGGGTAGCAGACGATCGAGTTGCAGCTACACCAGTGTGAAACTGCCGTTGCGTCACCGGCTTGCAGACACTGTTACAAAACTGAGGCAAGACAAGGCTCTGGGAGCTTCATAAATGTTTCAACATAACCTGAACAGAGTTACAAGGAAGCCGGGTCTAAATCTGGAGATTTCTGGATTTGACTATGTGCAGCTTGAAAGTCACTCTTCTCAACCCTGAGTGTAGAAAACCTTGTCAGTCTTTAGTGGATATGCACTGGATACTTTGTGTTGAAGATCTTCGCTGTATTTTTAGGTTCATTCAGTTAGAATCAAAAGACAGCTTAGGGGAGACAAGCCCGCATATATGGAGTACAAAAAAAATGAAAAAAAAAAAAAACAAACCAAACTTGCACGAAACCCCTGTGAACGCAAACTGCAAGCCATGGTTTGCTGAGTATAAATCCAACTGTAGTTACTAGTTATCTGCAGTTCTGATAAATATTCATGTATCATATGTTCATATCTGACTGCAGGAAAAGAAAAAGGATTCAGAGAGCTTTGTCTGCCCTATGAGCTTTTTATCTGTGCTTTAGTAACCTCCTTATACTTAGTAAATAAGAACGTTTCTTTGTTCAGACTTTAACACTTTTAATATCCTTGCAGATTCAGCAAACCTTTGTTCTAAAATGCTTTGTGCCCATTAGGGCTTTTGATTATAGATTACACCACCATTTGATTTATTTTTTTTTCTCATGGGCAACATATTCTTCTTTCATTGAGCAATATTCAGAAACTTGGAAATCTAACCTGTGTTTTAGTCTCAGGACAGGCACATTCTTATGGTAAAAACCTCCCCAATTGAACTTGGGATGCATTCAACTCTTGTATGGTTGATACTTGGCCAGGTTAATTATGCAATCACCCCAAGTAGAAGAGGACAGCAGGATACACGAGTATTTTTCAAAGACTTGTTTTTAGTACAGAGACAGTTTTCTGGAATCAAATAAAGAAAATGGAGAATGTCTGTGATTTACAGTGAACTGGCACTCTGAAAATGCAAGGATTTAAAAGATCAACAAGGCCAGATTTGCAGTCATTTAGGGAATGATTACAGCATGTGCCTACATATCCAAGTTTAATCAAGCTACCTTGGGTACCAGCAGCAGAATAGCTGTGGCAGCAGTGGGCTTCAGCACGAGCTGTACAAGCCTGCTTGGGACCCTGGATGTCTTCTCAGGCAGTTGGCCTGAACCAAAGTCCATGCTGATATGGCTCCACTGCCATTGGCACGCCTGCAAGCCGAATTAAAACCAGCTCGGTTGGGCCTACGTGTGCTGCGGCCGCTCTGATGGTTTGTGGAGAACAGGATCAGGCTTCTTGCACCCTCCGGTCACACCGCTAACGCGCGCGGGGACACGTGGTGTCAGCGGGGGTCTTCGCCTTGGCATCCTGTACACGCAATGGAGGGGACAACGTCCTGCCTTCGTACGGATTTGTAATGTAATATACGGCCCCGTTCCTTAGTTTGGATGACTGTCACGAGGCTGCCATCTAAAATGAAAACAGCTTAATGCAAACAGGATGCCAGCTCTCAGTATTTAAAAATCACGAGCCAGAATCCAGAAAGTCAGAAGATTGGCTTGAAAATCATGGCAGTTCAAGAAACAAGAATTGTGTTGGTTTTAATTGTTCTGCTGTAAGTGGATTCATGTTTTTAAGCTTTTTCTTAGTAAACACATGGGCTGGAACCATACTTTTAAAAGGACTACATGTTCAGATTAACAACCTTACTCCAGCAGTTGGGGCTTTAGGGAAAATAGCAAATATCACAAGACTTGTGCTAAAATTGCAAAAGTTGCCAATGCTTAAAAAAAACCCCTAAATTTGGCTTAAAACATGAACTATTTATTAACTAAATCCTACACTGTCAAACTAGCTGGTGATTCTGGACGCCTCTAAACAAACTGGACACCTCAAAAAGACCTGATTTCTCAGAGGGCGTGTGCTCAGTTATAATAATTTAGGCCAAAACTATTATGAAAAGAATGCAACGATTCTGATTTAACATTAGCCAAAAGGTTTGGAAATTATTTTTTCTGAACTCCAAGATCTCCTCAGAGATCCTCACCAAAACAAAAAAACGGTAGGAATGAGCAGCTTTAAATTTGTATTTTAACATTTCCCACGGCCCACATACGTGCACGTTCTCTCTCTCTTTCCCCATTCCTTCACTGTCTCTGCTGGTCAGAAGATAAAGCCATCCTTGTCATCTTCTACTAATACTAAGAAAGGCAGCAAGAAATAAAAAATCAAGTCTCTGTCATATTCCATCGAGCACGCTGGCTAGATACGGATGTCTCGCCCCCATTTACAATCTGAACCAAAAGATTTGAAGCCAAGAAAGCAGCTGGCACAATAAAAACAGTAAAAGCTCTAGCTGGCACCTCATGCTGACAATGACTAGCCAAATCTCCATGGGGAAAAATGCCAGTATAGATTTCTGTGACAAAAACAACAAAATAGATTTTTGTCAATGTACATAGATTTGACAGGAAGTCAGACAAATCTATCAATAATGAGTGACATATATCTGCAATATTCCCAAACAAAATGGTACATTTGAAGACAAACTGAGAAAATAACTAATTGTGTTACGCATGACACATATTCATCTGGACTTTTTGATCACAACGCTATAATTCATTAATGCAGGTTATGCTGCAGTTATCCTAGGAAGAACTGACCAGATACACCAACATATTTCTAAGTGTTTGCTAAAGCATCCTTCAAAACATTATTACTTCAGAAAGGGGCAAATTACTTCTGAGGATCTTGCAGTTAAAATCAAGCCTTTATGAGATGGAAACCTGGATTTCCAACTCTGGCACAAACTTTTTAACCAGCATCTTTATTTCCACACTTAGAACGTAGAGACAATATTAAAAAGTGGATACCAGAGAGTTGCTATGTAGTCTTTCCTGAGAGATTACACATGAGAGATAGTATGTTCTGCTATACAAATGAAAATATTGCTAGTGCTCTGCTGTCACCGAACAACACTTGCGAGAAATTACCATTTATTTCACAGCCAGATGCGTACTGTGTTGCATCCACATGGAGCCCATGAGAACCAAGTGGCTCTGCTTTTGGAAAGACCTCAGCTCTGTAAAAACATCAACGGGGGGGGGAAGTAACTATTTAAGAACTTCCATAGTTGATAAACTGAATCTAACTTAATGTTTATGTACTACAAGCCAAGTCTCTTACCACACATAGCATGGTGCACCTTAGTGAGCACATGGTGATGAATTAGGTATCAAAGGTCTCCAGGCACGCAGATTTTTGCCCAACTTTTGGCCAAAGTTGGGACAGATTCTGACAGAGCTAGAAAGATATGATTGGGTTCAGAAGCCACAGTGATTTGCTTAAAGTGAGTGTCTAGCAAGACAGCTATGCAAACAGATGGCAAGACCCAGATAGAAAATGCTTTTTAAGTGAAAAGACAGAAACTCATGAAAAAACGTCTTACTCGTACAAATTCTATAGAGTCTTCAAAAACATCTGAAGTAGTTGTTATACATAAATGAACTAGACGAGCCAAAGTCATGTTTCCTTGGGAAGAAGTGTGTCAAACACATTGTCCTGATTTACCATGAGGTGTGCACTGCCCTGTGTTTCAGTATAAATTATAAAAGTAGGAAAGCTGTAAAAAGTGCCCCAGCCACTGTCTCAGACATTTATTCTAACAATCAACAAGCTCCGAAGATTTGGAAAGTCCCTTTTCATACACGGTTCACTGACTGATGGAGAAGACCACAGGACCTGCCATTCTTGTATCGCAGAAACTCCGAAGTCAACCACTAAACCATGGGCAGAGAAGCTTGTAGAGGCTCCCTGAAATCTACAGCTCTTCTGTAATAATTTATGAGTACAGTATATTGCTTTGATAGACATGACGTGTACAGCCTGACCGTATTTGGTAAATTTAATAGGAAACTGTAAGAAAAGCAACCAGGAAAAGGAGGATGCAACACAACCACCATTCAGCAAACATTTCAGGGGAAATTAAGAGCCAATGGCTGAGCCATTTCCAGCCAAGCCTACATTTTGATTTGGACCCAAAGGGCCAAGCAAAAGAAGAGGGAAGAAATCTACAGCAGGTTTAAAATAAATATCTTTCCCAAGAGAAGAGAGTTTCAGGAGGAACCAGGGTAAAACCTGAGAACTGACTAAGGAGTGCTTGAAGGAGGCAGGCGCTGGAAGTAAAAAACCCTGACCTGAGGTCATACCTGTCAAGAATTGTTTTAAAATTCCTTTTTTTTCTACTGGATTAAAAAAAAAAAAAAAAGGTTGGATAATTTAGAGTGTAGATACTTAATTCCTGCTGATGCCAGTGTTAACTAAAATCAGTGAGATAGTACCTAAATACTTCTGAAGGTCTCTGCCCATTTATTTAGACAGAATTAGTCATTACCTCTGTTTCAAGAAGACAGGTTTGTCACCCACACCCTGCACGCAAACACGCACCCACAGGCAGACACAACAGGGCACAGGTCCGGATGGCGACCGGGGGGCCGTGGTGGATGCTGTGAGCCGTGACCCACAGACCAGCCCAGGATGGAGCCACATCACCAGCTGTGCTTGGGGAGTGAACAGAGGTACAGCTGGACCCAGGCCACGATGAGGTCATCGAAAGCTACGGAGAGTTACTGTAAAAATAAATGTGTTTGAGACCATCCTTTTCTCTGAGCATTTTACCCTCTCCATTTTTTTTTTTTTTTTAGTGGCTTTATCAAAAAATGTGGATCTGTAGTTTTGAATACATTCAGTTCTGTAAGGTAATTTCCTCTTCAAAATGAAAAACGGAAAAGAAGTAGGTAATGCTTTAATTTGTTATTAGGAGTAATTACTGTCTGGCCTCGAGGGGTTACTTCTACATTGGTTTTAACAAGAAACCCATTTAACATATATTTATCTTTGTAAATTGTCCTGAATGATCAGCAAATACCTAATCATCTGCAAAAAGCTGTTTAAAACATCCTTACCCTGATAACAGGAAATTATAACCTATGAGACCAAAGAAGCTGAAGTGGTGGTTTAAACCATGATAGACATTTGCAAGAAGGCAAGAAGTGGGTATTTTCACATGTTTTCCTTGAATCTTTTTCTTTGGTTATTAACACATCAGGAATAGATCTATTGTGTTCCTCCCGCAGCCGCGCATGGCAAAGACAGGCAAGACCCTGCATCTGAAGACTCCCGAAGTCCTTGAGGAAAGGCGAGTTCCTATGCTGAACCACCTAGGCAAAGCACAAACCTTTGGTCTGGATGTTGAGAGGAATTCAGGCCAGGATTAGACCTTATAGGAGGCTCATGAATGCTGCAGATGAGCAAAACACCATAAACGTAGAGAAAATCTCAATACTTGAAGAGCGAGGGGAATCCACTCAGACTTCAAACCTTTTTGTATTCCAGACAATTGCAAATTGTATTTATTATTTATTGAAGGCCCTGTGACATGGTTAGAGTTAAAAACAGACTAAAATTGGACCTCACAGCTTTGCTTTGATACATGAAAACAGACGTGAATGTCACATCATTCCTCTGCCCTGCTTTCTCTGCTCATGTGAGCAGACAGGGGATGGAAAAATACAATAATTTTCCTCTCTAGGGACTGCATAGCTCAAGGGATTGGTAATAGGACACAAGCCTTTCAGCCCTAAATCAATTACTCAGAATTGACTCAGGTTGTTAGTAACTGAGTTTGTTTGTTTGGCTGCATAAAATATATTCACTCTCACAATGAATGTCATTTTTGCTCAGTACAGACCAGAAGCCAGAGAGGCTCGAAGGATACCTTCCCACCTTCTCCTACTGACTCTGAGAGTCTAATGAAACCAAAATCTAGAAGCAAAATGTGGAAGCAATCATTATCGTGTGTATATAGCTAAGAATACCCACCCTCGGCACAAAATACTCTCAAGAGCTTCTTTACAACGTCTCCCAAGTTAAACAAGCTCACCCAAGGTCTGCGACTACAAAAAGCCTCAGATGAGCAGGTCTAGGAGTTTGTGCTAAGGAAATTTCAGCAAATCTGCTTCCAAGGCATTCTGTTAATTAGGAACCGGTGTTTCTTTTTCTATAACAAAAGTAAATATAATTTTACACAAACATAATTTTACCTTTCATGAGGCTTAAGAGGTTCCTTAACTCCATATTAATTCATATAGGCATGATAATGAGCCAATAAATATCCAAATGCAGGTACTATTCAATCTTCACCAACATCTAACACTAATCACCAGCTCCATGATGCTGAGCTGACCATGGATACAGAATAAGAGTATAAAACAGCTGAATATTTGAAGGGAAGCGTTCCCATGAGAGTTACCAACAAATACCAGGCATTTCTTTATGCACTATTTTGCTTTTTCTCTTTCCAGACCCAGAGCACAACCAGGAAGTGCTAAGGCATGTGAAAATTTGTAAAACAAACACAAAAAGTTTTCAAAACTTTCATAAACCTCAGAAAAGTTTATGTTTGGTTTGAGGCAGAAAGAATGAAAGAAGAAAAGAAAGAAAGAAAGAAAGAGAGCTAGAGAAAGGGAGAAAGGGAGAAAGGGAGAAAGAGAGAAAGAGAGAGAGAGGGAGAAAGGGAGAAGGGGGGAGGGAGGGAAAGAAAGAAGAGAAAGAAGAGAAAGAAGAGAAAGAAGAGAAAGAAGAGAAAGAAAGAAAGAAAGAAAGAAAGAAAGAAAGAAAGAAAGAAAGAAAGAACTGTTCTCATTCTTATTTTTCATCTAAAGTGGTTCAACCGTCCCTAGTTAATCCGCATGAGTTTGCTCTGTGTTGACACTTGGCAGCCAGGGTTTTTCATCCCAAGAGTGGATGTTCACAAAACAAAAAAACCCAAAGCAAAACACCAAGCAAAAAAACCTCCAAATGACAATAATTTTTTGATGTACTTAGGTCACAGTTAGGACTACAAAGGGAGACTTCTTTCTACCCTTGCAGATTTATTCCAGGCTCAAAACCCCAAACTGTCCTTAAAAGCATAATTATTTAAGAGTTTGGTCTGCAGTGGAGCGTTGTGAAGAGAAGCACTGGTGTCTGGAGCAAGACTCATGGGGATGGGGGCAGGTGGAAGAAGGGGATGAGGGAGCAACGCTGCTGTTCTGCCCCGACACGGGAGAGCAGGCAGTGCACATCTTCTGCTGCACCTGAAATCCAGATCAGGCCCTGGGCCCAGAGTCTGCTTTATCACAGAATTAGTAAGTTCTGCCTACCAGAATGCAGACAGGAACCTAATAAATATCTGTATCACTCACAAAACTGCCTGAGGGACCATAAACAATATACATCTTTTTTTAGTTGGACAGATGAAAAGATGTTTTCTGTAGAGAGTCCAGAAACTGTTTCCAACTTTTTAAACAGAGACATAGATGTATGGACACATGCAGACAATGGCAGCAGACTTTTTAGATCAGACATATTTAATGCTTTTAAAATCTGTGTCCTGCTTCCCTGTTTGCAAGGGCAGGTCTGTACAGACAGGACAAAGTCAGCCCGAAATTAGTTCAGTAGCAAAAGCAGAGAAAATTGGCAGGACAGGTTTCAGGAGCAAACTGGAGGCTGGGACCCAAAATCAAGTGATGAAACCCAAGTATGGGGTGGCATAGCAGCTAGATGGATGCAGATGAGACCTCCAGGTAGGCATGGAGGTGATCTGCTTGGGTGAAAGAGGTTGGGCAGCGTTGACAGTAAGGGAATTTATTAACAGGCATGACAAGAACTGGCCATGATTTTAAAAGTCTTTTCCACCCAACCCAGACTTTTCCAGAGCCTTTCACAGTGCTGCTGTAAGAAAAAATAAATTAAAGACTCTGTAATGGTGCAGGGGCTCACAAAAACCCTTTAGAGAGTAACACAGCTGGTGAGTTTGCAGCACACCCAGGTTAACTCTTGTATGCCTTGAGAAATCAAAGAGGAACTTCCAAAATTTTGGAGATAGTAGAAATGGCAAGAAACATAGTTTGGGAGAGGTGATTAGATGGTCAGCATCTTATAATTTCCACAGCCACTAAACAACTTTAGCTCTGACGCAGGGGCTAAGCAAGCGTGGCATCCCCGCAGAGGAATAAGTACTGACTCGTTATCTGATGCCCGCGTTTCGAGGTCCATTTCAGGGCTCGACTCCATCCTCTGGTACGGTGGGTGTGCACTGCCAATGTCATCCGCCCTGTAAATCAGCTATTGCTCTGGTGCATTCATGTGTTCTAATTATTTTAAAGGATTTATGGCAAGGCTTGCTTTCACACCATGGGACTTGCCTGAGCTGCAGGAATGACATTCCAAGCTTTTATTTATTTCTTTATTTGCCAGACCCTTAACGTTATTCCTCTGTAGCTTTTTGGCGCACGAATTTATGGCACTGTCTAAAAGTCTAATACTTCTCTTTGAATATACTTGTGGACGTTTCTGATCTCACTTTAATTGGGCATGCTTTAGGCTCACATAAAATATTAACACCTTAGCCAATGAAAGTCAGCGCCCAAAGCTCAGGTGGTTCTAAAAGTAATATAACCTTGTTTCTTGCCCACAGAAGCCACAAAAGATCAATTCCAGAATAATTTTTTTTTCAGTATCTGATAGCTCATTTTATCTGGGCAAAACACGCCTGTTTCATGACCTTCTGGACATGCTGTGATGCACATATATTGCTTGTAGAGTTGAAATAAGGACAGACTGAAGCTTTTGATATAAAGATTATTCAGGGAGAGTTTGATTACTCCTTCAGTTGACTTATTCTTAGGTACACACACCTAACGATTTTTCCATCTCAGAAATCAAAAAGTCTATTATTATTTTAAAAGTTAAATAATGTTGATATAACTCTTGTTTATTAGCTTGGTTTCCCTCAGCAAGGGTATTTATACTCCTGCACTGTCTCTGAGTGCATCATTCCCATCACCCCACAATATAACCGCATACAAGAGAAGGTTAAGAAACTCCCATTTAGAAAGTACCTACAGGTTTCCTAAACACAGTCTGACAAGCAGAGGAATAAAATTCCGTGGGATGACCATGTGATTGCATAGCTGCAGCAGGAGCTCAGCCAGATTGCTGGGCACTGAGGATTGGCACAGGAGGAACCAGAGGTAAGAAAGTTCGATCATTTCTAGCATTTACAATATTTTTTGTTTACCTTTTTTTTTAGAAGTCCCTAAAATGACCAGTAGCTCAGTCATAAGAATAAGACTGCTGTTGAATTTAATAAACCAGCTCACATTGCAAACCTGCCTCAAAAAATAGAGGTACTTATGGTATGCCCTAAAGAGGATCATAGCTGGACAACTCCTATCCATTGCAGAAATCCCTTTACATCAGCTGAGAAAGCCATAGGTGTCAGTATCACTGACCCATCAGCGAGGTCAGCCCTGGAGATACTAAGTCTGCTGAAGACCTGCTTCTCCGGGCCTCGAGGAAGGGTTAAGTCTGCCCCACGCTGCCTCCTCCTTGCCACTGTTGCCAGGAGTGTGAATTCACACTGGGCACGTTCACGTTCCTACTCCAGCCCTTGTCACAGCAATGAGCTATTGGCATTGTAATGCCTGAAGGTTACATAAATCACCGCTGTCCTTTGTATAGTCTTGACCTTTTGAATATTCTCTAATTCGGTTGAGTAGCTGTTCTCCGTCACCCCACCGACTGTTTGGGGTGGCTTCAACGCAAGAAACGGGATGCCTGGGCTAGCTTGCCCATCGCAGTGAGGGATGTTAGAGAGGCCAAGGTTGTACAAAGTTGTGCAATTCCACTCTGCCTTAATTAGACTAAATTTTGCTTTTACTGTTTTAATACTTTTTGCAAAGAAGAAAAATCAACGCACCATTTCTAAAGAGAATCACTGACATACTATAAACTAGGTATGACTTTCTTTCAGTGACATCAGCCTTGCTTTTTACTTTCCTGCAGTAGCGGGAGCAAACAGCAACTTGTAGATAATGGTGGCTTTCTCCATAACACGCACTGAGTCAGAGCAGAATCCAACCACTTAATTAGAGATGGTTTTGCCACACCGTCATGAGAATGTGATCATTCCTAGAGCAGCCCCCATTGAAAGCAGAGCTTGAAGATATCGGGAAGTGTACTTCCCTGGATTTCAGAAATCTTCTGAAGCAGGGGTGCACAATATACTTAACAGTATCTCTGTTCCTAGTAGTACCACCATGTGGGTCCTCTTTACCAACTGAGTAACAGAAACTAATTATTCTTTATATTTGCTCAAAATGTATTTCCCTAGTTCTCCTCTGATTTGATAGTTCTTTAAAGGAGAAATACAAACCTTTTGAAACAGAGATAGGCAGGTTCAGAAACCAAACCATAAAAAGAATACAATATTTTTCTTTTTTTTTGGGGGGGGGGGAATCCTTTGTAGGAAACAGGACTTTTCCTAAAAAGAAAGAGAAAGCAGTGGCTGAAAAAAGGAAAATATGATCATTTTTATCTGTAATAGGAATGAGCACTTAGTAATATTTCTATTGCTATTTTTAATTTCCTCTATCTGAAACTTGAAAAAAATTTTCACTCTGGGAATAACATTCAAAACATGAAAACATTCATCATGTAAACTTCTGTTAACTCCTGACACCTCTCTTGTCCTCCCATACCACAAAAAAACTGAAAATAAACAAGAAATTAAGTTCTGACCCCTCCAGAGACCTCACAAACTCCTCTGGAGGTTTTGCCATTGCTATTCATTTTACACAGAAAGTTCTCAGATGCCTTTCTGATGGCTCCAGCGTGTAACCCTGAGACAGATAAGCTTGGAGCTGGGGAACCGAGTCCAAGTCAGGAATTTATGGGAAAGCATGCGGAGCAGATGGTGGAGGAGTGAGAGAGGAAGGGAGCCACAGCTGAGAGAGAGTGAGTGTTGAGACTGTGTCAGATGGGAGAAGGAGGAAAATTATGCTGATCTAGAAATGTACAGTGGAACTCTTCAATATTGAATTAGTAAATAACTAGGCAAAGACATCTCTCTCTTTCAGGTACTCTGGGGCTTCCATCTTCACCACGTACGTGCAATTAACATTTTAATCCTCACTACACCCCTAACAGGAGAAAAGCACTGTTACTGGCCTTTTCCTGATCCTGGCATCTTCCTACCCAGGGCCCCCAAACCTCACGTTTTGGGTCAGCTTCAATCCAGTTCTCCCAAACTAGGACCTTTAATTCAGTTCTCCACCCACTGCTTACCATGGATATTGGACTCCCATCAGGATGGACTGAAGCTCAGTTTTCAAAGAAATTTTCATTCTTTATATTTTTTTTTGGGGGGGGGGTTGGAAACAGCATATCCTATAAAATAACTCCAAAATGTATTTGTAATTGTAGCCATTTTTAATGATGGTTAGTGAAATATAAGTTTCCTTCACTTCTCAGTACACCTGTTGCACAAAACAGTTACTGTCTTTGCACTTGTAAAGGAAGAAAAACAATTACCCTTAGTTTGCAAGTTTAGTTATTAGGCACGGATATCATTTTCAGCACACACATCACAACCTGAACGGACAGTGAAGATACATAACCTCTAAAAAAGAGAAGGAAAAATTAAAAATAAATAAAAGGGTCTTATTGTTTGTATTTTAAAAAATATGTCTGCTTGTCCATTTTCTATTTTCAGCAAATCTATGAGCCTAATTTGACTGAAAGAAATTCCCTTTTAAAGAGCATCATACATTTAAAAACCGCATCTGCACGTCAGGCCAGACTGAGCAGCTGAAGAGGAGACGCAAAGACAACCCCTTACCCCTCGCCCCCAAATACATGACCCTTGGCACAGACAAGAGCAGCCTCGGGGCCGCTCAATTTTCCCCCATGGGCAGAAATCCTCATGCTCCCCACCAACTGGTGATGCCCAAAGAGCGCAATCAGGTAGCTCTGGTTTCCGATGCCAAGATACGCCCCACTCTCCTTTCTCACACTTTCCACCCCCAGGCTGGTGCCAAGTGGTGGGCAAGGAAGAGCCAAAATCCTGCTGCCGGCAACAGAATGCTCTCGAGGGCAGATTTCCTTGCATTATTTCAGACTGTACAATCCGCCTCAGCATATCCCGGCAGAAGCTAAAGGTATTGCAGCTGTCAATAACGCCACGGTCTCCGCTATTAAGCGTAAGATCAAAGTGACAGAAGCTGTCCTCATTTCCACCCACCGGAGTCTGGTGGTGAGAGCTGGCCTGGCTTCGTCAGGGAGCAGGCTGTCATGCAGCAACAAAAAGCAGAATAATACAAATAGTATGATCTTACGGGCTGAGATCTCGTGAAAAAAAGCGATGCTGGAAAGCACGTTTGGGAAACTCGGGAAGCAGTAGCTTGTGCAGAGCATCAGAATCCGTGATGCTGCTCTGCAAAATATTCACAACCCGAAGGGACGTTTTCTCTCTCACACCGTGAGTGAATACAGGCTATTTGTCATAAAAGGGCTGTTATAGGCTTTATGGCCAGAGTTTTGATGGCAAGTTAGGTGCTTAAGGACACAGATCAGCGTTACCTTTTCAAGAGCGCTTTTAGACACCGAAATATTTTCTTTAAATCTGGTGCTGATTACCACGAGTATCCTGGGCTTTCCTCATGACACCTGACCTTCACTGCTAGCCACATCCTCAGAGGTGAAAACAAGCAGGCTTTCCACTATTACTTTCCTACGCTTCTGGACAGAGTTAAAAACATAAAATGATCCTAAAGTTAGAAGAAACCTTGTTCCACCTGTGACATAGGAGTTGCTAAAATCCCTTTGGTTTTTAGAATCATCAGAATCAGAAGGACTCAAAACAAAAAAGTGGTGAGTTTGAGTAGCACAGCTTGATCCCAGTCTGAGGGTTAGAGCTGACAACATATTTATACCCCACGCAGGCAGAGATTACTGGATGGAAGTTGTCATACACAAAAGGCTAGACACCATGTCATTCAGGACACCCGCCAGTTATTTCTCATGATACAACATGATCTTCTGGGAATATTAGGGAGTACACCAGTGACTACTGGAATTGCAATTGCCATTTACCCTCCAGTCCCAATAAAATTTATAAAAAAAAGAGATTGTTTTAAAGGGACAAACCAGTGAGTGGTGCACTTCAAAAAGCTGGAAGAGCTGATATGAACAGCAGTCTGTTTTTAAATGACATTTTCAAACTTTTGAGGTCTGAGCTCGAAAACTTCGAACAGAAAATTCCATTGTCTGAAAGCAACGTTTCTCTTGCTCTCTGCCCTGCCATTTCAGCGCTTTGATTTCAGAGCCCAGACAAAAGACAGAAATTCAAAAGTTTTTGAAAAATAGCAAGATCAGGATGGAAAAAAACCCAACCAACACCCCACATCAAAATCCTTTATAAATATTAATGAAACTTTCCAAATGCCTAAAAAATTAGTTTGCATTTTGGACACAGGTTTTGTTTGCTTCCTTTTTTTTATGCAAGCCAGTTTGCCCATTCCTCCTACAATTTTGTAGTTTTCAGCCAAAACGGAGCCGCCTTCTTGCCCACGTGTGGCCGCATCTGGGTCTGTGCCAGCCCACTCATGCGCGTGGTCTAAGAGGGAGAATGAGAAATAACGGTGAGGCGGTGAGAGGTAAGGGCAATGGTTCTTTTGACTACCAGGCAAAGTCAAGATTTAAAGTGGTTTTTCAGGAAAAACATCTCTGACAAGTGTAGAAGTACTAATTCACCTGGAAGAGTGAGTACTACTCTTCAGAGAAGGACTAGCAGAAGACAACGGTGGGAAAAGAGAGCCTATGCTAAAAATGAAGAAAAGGTCTTTGCCTGCTTACCCCAGCAAAAAGCATGCCGGGGGCTATGACGCAGTTATGCTGAGGATACAGCACCAAAGGTGGGGATCATCCACTAAAGGATGACGTCAACACAAGGACAAATGGGATAAGCACAATTTGCCGTGGAGAAGTTCAGATGCAAAACAAACACGAGGTTGTGTATTAGCGGAGTAAAAGGCTGGAACAACTAGAAGCAGTAGGTTTTAGGTTCACTAGTTTTAAGACAGATTTTGACAAACCTAGAAAATGAATAAGAACAGGTAGTTGAAATGATGGCTCAAGAACTTTTTTCATGCGTATTTCCAAGGTATGTTCAACACTAACCCAAAGAAAAGTACTGGTTTTGTTGCTCCCCCCTTTTGTTCCTTTTTGCTTCCATTAGCTGCTACATTTCTCATTAACTTATATTTTAGTTTTAAATCAGTGTTGCTAGGGAAGGGTCATCCACGTATCTACTTATGTTTTACAGTACCCATCTGCAGAGACCCCTATAAATATTAAAAAATAACAATAGCCATAATGGCTTTTTAAGAGCTTAAATGAAGACACGTTCAGAGTCTTAAAGACCATGTACTCTATAGAAGAACAACGCACCCAGTCTTAGGTGTTGGGCTGTTTCAGGTCTGCAGGAGTGCTGTGAAAGCAAAATGGGAAAAAGAGCATAAGGGACTTCAAGGAGGAGAGTGAGGCTATGAGGCAAACCATTTCGGACTCTATAGGAAGTGTGACAGACGGTTGGAAGATAAAAATGGGTCAGAAACCAGAAAATGAAAGAAAAACACTTTCCCATTTGTCCGTACCACCTACACAGATGAATAATAATGTTTCCCCAAATAACTTACATATCAGATCATCTGATCCATTTCTCAGAAGATAAGGTGGGCAAATACTTCTATTCGTATGGCAGATTCAAAAGTGTGCCGATGAACTACCTCTCGAGCTTTTTGTTGTTGTTATTATTTTAATCAGTTTACAACACAGCTACTTCTGTAGCTATATATTTGTTTACCCATTCTGTCAGTGCTTTATAGGCCGATTGCTTAAACTAGAAGTGAAATCACTGGTATGAGTGGTGTATTTTCTAATCACCTTATTGGTTGCAAATGATCAACAAGCTAAGCTGAGTTAAAAATCAGACAGCGATTTTTCAAGCCATTTCTTTAGAAAGCAGTATGTATCACATACCTGACACTTTACAAACCGAGACATTTTAATAATTTATTGCCCAGAGGAGTTTTATGACCCTGGGGATAACAAATTTAGCTGTCTAATTATTAGCATGCTTAAGTATAGGAATAGATTATTTTTCTAATATTCCAGTCGGTATCCTCATCAACACATCAGGGCTAAGATTTAACACACTCAGTGTGGCAAAACCTCTGCTTAAAAGCACTAACTAAGGTTGCTGAAGCACTTCATAGCAGTCATAACACAGTACAGTAACAGCAATAATCATATTCTTTTTTAATTGTATCCATCTGAGTTACGGTCCAACACAGCACAGTTCACAACAGCAGCACTGAACTGCTTTGAGCTATTAAAGTCAACTTCTACAGTAGTGTATTTCAGGGGGCTTGTAACTTTTTCTAAATGTACCAGATTGTTAAAACTCATTGTCACATGTTTATCTGCAAGTAAATAATGAAGGGCCTGAGAGTTTTAAAAAACTACTTTTGCCATTACTGAGATAGTCTGGTTGACGTTTAACAGTTACTGTTATAATCCTTCCTGTGTCAAAAACTATGGCTAATGTTAAATAAGAAAGCATATAGTTTTACAAGCTCCCAAGTACCCTGCCTTTAAAAGTCCCCACATGTCTCAGCAAGATGAGTAATTGTCCATCAGCCTATGGTTCATTAGGGATCAGAAATCAATTGAGTGGGAGGGTTCATCGTAGCAGGTTATACAAACCTTGGCTGTGCTGGATTCCTGATGAATAGAGTAGTTGGGAAAGAGAAACTTTTATCTGATGGCTCCAAGGTAGTTAGGCTGCTGACAACTATGTAGTATAAGGCTAATTGGGCCGGTAAGGAACAGAGGTAGAGGACAGGGTCCAAGCGGAGAATCAAATGCTCCTTTGGAGCTCCGGGGCTAGCAGAAAGCTTGTCTGGGAGGATGACCTACTGTATAAATGAAAGGCTCACAAAAATTAACCAAGTAGAGAAATGCTCCTTAGACAAAAAATATGTTTTATAGCTCTGGTTAAAAGCGTGCTGCTGTAAATAGCAGCTGTGCATGTTACAGGCTAGTTTCAGCTTGGATTTTATCACCTATTAAAATTAAAATTATTTTGGCTGAATCCTTTCTCTCCATGGATGATGCTTCCTCTCACGTTCTCCCTCCATGGCTTCACTGTTTTGGAAAGGTAACAAATTATCAAACCGATATGATTTCTTCCCTCTTCCAGGAATCACAGCTCCTTCCCTCTACCTCCTTATAAGCAGGCTTTTGCTGTAGTCATCCGAAGACAGGGTATGTGAGAAAAGTTCAGCATCCATTTTACTGCTCTGTTATGTACAAAAGGAGTCATGAAACAGGCAAATATTATAGAAAGACAACAATTAAGAAAGACATTTTGGGGAGAGGACTCATCTTCAGCAACAGATGAGCTCTCTTCCTGGTGCCGAAAATACTTGATTTATACTCTTTCAGCAGAATAAATAGGGTGAACTAAAGTGTCTACATCTGCTTAAGACTGCATGGCTTTAATCACTGCTAGCCTTAGTGGTCTGCATATGCTTGCAGAAATTCTTACAATGAGATGAATAAATACATGAAAGCATTTGCCCGCATGACGGCACAAAGCAGAGGTTCTGAATAATGATGGATGAACCTCAAAGGAGATCATAGGTTCCATTTAGCTGAGCGCTCGCGCATTAGGGTAAGAGCCCTAACTACATAAACCACTTAAGCCTGCAGAAGTGGACCGCAAACTGATGCGAGAACTACATCTCCGCTGCTCCTGAGTTTAGGTTAGAATATCTGAGTTTAGGTTAGAATAACAGGGTGTCAACTTTTGTCTTGGCATCACAAGTCCAGCTATATCAGGATTTTAAGAACTACCTCCAAACAAACAAACAAACAAACTTAATTAGGGAGACAGGCAGAGCCTCAGGTCAGTTATTGTATTGACCTACCTGTCATTTACAACTTAAGCTGTGCAGAATGACAGATACTTCTAGTGCAACTCATACTGTATGCATGAGGAGACCTTTAGGGGATGTGGCTTTCCACCACTGTGAGCCTATTATCTTCATGCTATCACGATACAACACTGGTTTCCTATATTACTACAGGCATGGAATAAGCGGAAGGGGCAAGTATAAAACTTGTGGAAGTCTACCAGAGCTTTTCTCACTGAACATAAACAACTTCTAAGGTTGTTTTTGTGGAGCTCCCAGGTGAGCACAAAAGCAATGATTTGTAACTCTTCCAAAGGAAATTGTAATGAGTGTCATTTACCATTTTGAGGTTGCAAGTATTCTGCTCCCATAAGGGACACAGCCAGGAACTTGCTTATGATTACTCCATTTCTCTGAACTAACACTCCAAGCATGCATCATCTATGCGCATACTTCACTTTCTATGAAAAATATTACTTGATTTAGTAATATGAAAGATATTACTACATCCTTATTTGCAGAACTAAGTCTATAGATTGCATCCAAGAATAGCGGAATACTTACAAAGCCTCCCCATGATTTCAGCAAGCTCTGGATCTGGCTTTATATGGGCTGTATCTTTATTACCCAAGCATGTACAAGAGTAGGTAGACTTCTAAGACCTTGTGTAGACAACTGTGATGACAAAAAATGAATCACATACACTGTCCTTTAAGTAATTACTCAGATTTTCCTTTTCTCGTTCTTAAAAAAAAAAAAAATCTAAAAGCACTAGAAGTGCTACCTTTAATTTTTTAATTTTTTTTCCCTCTATGGAGAAGAAATTTCTGTTTTGTGTAAGTCTTCTTTGAAGTGACTTTTTGTAAAGACATGAATACGAGGGGCCGGAATGCTCACTTCAGCACAGCCCAAATCTAGAGCTAGACAAAGACATTCCTGGTATTTAACTTTTTTTTTTTAAGTTGTTGTTTTGAAACTTCCATTTTTATGTGAAGCTTCATGACATCCTGAGTCAAAGCAATAAATGCAGCACATTTTCTGGGTCATAACACTCCCATCCCCTTCAAGAAATCATGCCAAATAGCTATGTCTGTATTCACTCAAAATAATACTTCCTCTAAAAATGCATGACATCTTATATGATTTACATCATGTTATGTTGCGGATTAGGTTAATGACTTCTTGTGCTTCTGTGAACCATTCAAAGTACCATGGCTCAGAATATTATTTTATATAAAATATAAATAGAGTATATGGCTGCAGTGGTGGGTTATTTAACACATGTATTTCCACATAGGTCTAGAATGAGGGGTGGGACCAACATGTAACGAGCTGCTTCTTCCTGTGTAAAAACAAATGTATTATACTGCTCTTCAGAGATAACTGGTCTACTTATAGATGAGAATTAAGTATTTTTCTAGCTTTGTTCTGGGGGTTTATTTGGAATGTGTGTGCTTTAAATACTGAAGTGCTTCATTTCAAACACAATGGCAACTGTAAGAGTAACGGTTAAGAGAATTTTTTGGTCATCTATTGCAGTCCTCTTTGGATGAAATCCAGGATAGGGATAATATTTGGCTAACTAAAAGGCTAGTAAACAACCAGATCTCAGTAGTGTCAAAGGCATCCTCAAGATAACTTCATTTGAGCAAATACTCATTATTTTATCTCCTATATGAAACTATTTCAAATGTATGCAGAGACTTTCTCTACAGGATAGGATGCATTTAGCTAATATCAGAGTTAAAACTAGAGAAAATTTTGGAGTCACTAATCACTAATGGGTGGCAAACAGGTGGCATCTCAATGATCAGTTGTGTTCTGAAGGTAAAATAGGGTTAGGAATTATTAGGAAAGGAATAGAGAACAAGCACAAACATCATTCATGACATTTTTTAAATCTATTATGTGCCCGTATCTTGAATACTGAAATCCCAGTTTCCTGATCACTCTCACCTTGAAAAGTATGTAACAGACACAGAAACAGAACAAAGAAGGGCAATGAGGATAATCAGAGCTTAGACTCACTTGTCAAAAAGAAAGAAACCAAATAGGTCAACATTGGAAAGATTTGAGAAGAGTGACAAAGTTGTACTGTGTATGGCGCAATGAGTTATCAGTAAAACCCCCAGCCCAATAGTGTCCAGTAAATCAAGAAGTTGGCAACATTCAGACAAGCAGGTACCAAGCTGCAAGCTAACAAAATCAAGTACTTTAGACACACAGCGCATAACTGAGCTGTGGAACTCATTGGGAAGATGTGAAGGCCAAAACACAAGTTTTAAATGGGATTAGATTAATTACTGGAATATCTATCCAATAAACGGTAACAGTTAAGTAAACACAATGCGATGATACGATGATATTCATGTCACCTCTTCTTCAAGAGGTCTCTAATTCACTGACAGGATCAGTGAGGACATGCCAAGGGGACTCTCTCTCTCTCTGGCCTGTTCTTACACTTTTCCGTAACAATCTACTATTGTCCGCTGTTGGAGACAGGCTATTGATCAACTTTGGGGCTGATCTTTGTAAAGTCACATCTTACACAGAAGTGAAAAAGTATACTCACTCGTACATGTAATATAATCATAAAACTGACATATTTTCTTGGATTTGGTCTATTATGCCACTTGAAAAAAAATATTATTGTGGGAATATTGGGAAAAGCAAGCCATTTCTGAGCCAAAACAACCCTTTAACATACAACGTATCATGGTTCTATGGAGCTTCTGTGAAACAGGACATGAACTATAAAAGATTATTATCTATCTATTAGGTGGAGGGTGCTACTTAATCTTTGGAAATTAACGAAGACTGTTTGAATGCCTTTCTGAGTCCCTTTGTCACAACTGATTGTAATTCACCACAGGAATAATCCACTGAGAGGAAACAGGGATGATCCAGTCCCTGATCACTCCAAATGACGATTGGGTGATTTCCCCAAGATATTCTTCAGAAAAACAAAACTTACTGGGATCAATCCAGAGGTAACTTAGTGAAATGTAACAGCCTGTGATATACAGGAGGTCAGACTAGATGATCTAATCATCCCCTTTGGCTTTAAACTTTATGAATCATGCTTGAGGTGGAACTGGTAATGGGAGTCATCTAATGGGAGTGGACATTGAAGCAACATCCCTGGTGCTTAGGGGAGCAGAGAAAGCTCACAACATTTGGCCTGAGGAAGAAGAAACCAATTAAGAAGGCCTCTCATAAGAGGGAGAAACTGCCAAAAAGGATTAAAGGGAGAGGTGTAGGCCTTGGTGATTTGGCATGAAAAAGCTGAGGCCTGAGTTAGCCTAAGTGAAGAGAGAAATGAACATGGCCAAAGTCATGCTTGACCTCAAGTCTTCCAGGCAAGAGCAATTTTTCCTGTTCTGTGCATCCCTTTACCCCCTTCACCCCTGAATGAACCCACTGGCTCCAGCAACTGCAGCCCCTTAGTTGCGTGATTTGGGGATTTGTGATGTGGAAGTTGCGGTTACTGGTCCTCCCTTGTTTCTGTGCCTCCTCCCCCGGCAGCTCTGGCTTTGGAAAGGATTACTGCACATACACGGCTATTGCTTTTGTAGTACTGCAATCTCCTCCATACCACTCACACAGCCCATGTTCTCGTAAAAGATGGGTTCAAAGCACCGTTTGGGTTTGTTATTTTCCTAGCCCAAGAGGGATAGGCTATCAATTAATCTGGAGGTCTTCCAGCCACAGGATGAAAAGGAACATTCATATTAAAACCAAAAAATACGCATTACAGCATTGGCTTCCTAATACAACTATCAATGACACAGCAAAAACTGCTGTTTGGACTTGAAGGGGGGGAAAAAATGTGGAGCTATTAGATATAAAAACTTGTAGCTCATGGGTAGCTTTGTGTTTGCTGAGAGTTAACATATTAACAACAACAGTATAATTTGCTGCTCTGCATTTTTAAGTTTTACTTCTAAGAACTGTACATTATTTATAGAAATAGCCTGATTTACATGCGGTTCCTTTACAACTGCCGGACTGCATATCCAGCCATTTACACGGCACTGGTACATTACAACTTATCTCCTGCAACTATCTGTTTGAATAGGAAAATGAATATCAATCTGATCAAATATACAAGTCCCTTTGCATGAAAATCAATCCTCTGCAGAAGACATATTTTGATGATTTAAGTGGGGTCTAAGTACTGCTTAGTCCTTGTGCATGCACAAGAGTGAATACCACCCACAGGGAAAAATATGCCATGGAAAAATTCATAAATAACTTTGAATAACAAAGACATTTGAAAATGTCATGATCTTCTTCACATATTTCATAAACAGAAAATGTAGTATAAATTCAAGGAAAACATTAATAATTACAAGTTATTTGCTCAGCCCTACCGATCAGCAGCAGCCTAAAATGTACTGGCAGATGTCTAGGCAAAATAAACACAGTTGCATTCAAACCACTTTTTAAAATTCTGGGGCGAGATTTACAGGCTTTTTGGATCGTGCGACTTTTCACTGTTTGTTTACTAGTTTAAAAATTTTAAAAGGGAAAAAAATTGTTTGCTCTGTGAATGTGAGCTTAACATCTTTCTTTTCAGTTTGCATGCTTATTCAGATCAAAATATAATGTTTGAGACATTTTTCCTTCTGCTGAACATACCACTGTCAGAATAACTTTGCACACAGTTTATAGTTATTGTATGTAAAGTGTGCTTTGGACCAGATACAGATTGATAGAGCAGCTATGAAACAATTTGGTTTTATTTAAAAAAAAAAATTAAAAATCGACAAGGCTCTGACCTACACAACCAATTGTTGATTGCCTATAATGTAGGAGATTGTTCAACTATGAAGATATGGTTCATGAATTAGTAGGGTGTGACTAAATAGAAGTGTTTTCATTTAACAGATCATTATACTATTCCTTTTTCTTTAATGTACTAACCAGAAAAGTCCATATCCAGCTCAGCTTCTGATATTCAGACATTTATATCATTGCAGAAGGAAGATATCATATATTAAAACAGAAAGACTACCGGTATCACCAAAATCACCACATTTGCTAAATCCACATTGTTGTCTAAGGAAAACTACAAAGGAACACTTTTCCATCTCTCCATTTTGATGGAAGCTGTTTAAAGTTGTTGGGTTTGGATTGTGAAATTTCTGATTTCATACCTTTCTTTTTTCCTTTGAACCTGGACTATTTTCCAGATAATTCTTGGAAAGTCAGTATGCTGAATGTACTTCACATCCAATCTTTTATTCGTAAAGTAATCCCCTGAAAGGAAATAGGAATTTTTCTTTATTTTAGATTAGGTTAATTTCTTATGATTTTTTTTCTTAAAAGTGCAGTTTTTAAGAAAAGGTTTGTCATAATCAAATCAGAAACACTGTCCAGAAAGTAGCAGGGTGTGACACCACATACCAATGACACATCGGGGCAATGATGAATATTATAACCTATAAAGTATCACATTTTGTTTGTTGCAAACAGAAACTTGCCAAAGACAGCGTGTTCTAGCTAGAGCTGTGAAAAAAATTGCTAATCTTTGTTTCCAAAGATCTGGATGCAGCCATGGCAATTTTTATGAATATTTGCAAATCAAAACTGGGGTAAAATTTCAAAAATCTAATTTTTTAGTATAACGATAGATTAAATGTTTTCCAAACAGATCAGAAATTCAATGAGGTCTGAGAAATACATTCCCCACAGCAATAGTCATTTTCGGATTGAAAATAGCTTTCTTGGATGACTCGCCTTTTTTTTTTTTAATCCCTTCTGAAGAAAGAAATACTTCCTGTTTTCATTTAGAATAAAAATAATAGCGAGGCAAATTGTATTCCAAATGTTTAACTTTTCATGAAACAGGTGAAAAGTTATTACATGCTAGTGAGATTTTTTAAATAGGATCTTTATTCCTAGCTTAAGGGGGGGCAGAGAGAGAGAAAGAGAGAAGAGATGAATGTCAGTGACATCTGAAAATATACAACTCCTTTATATTAAGAGAGTTTGGTCATATAAACCTTCTGTCTTGTTGCTTTGAGACCCTTTAATAATGTTTGATACCACTAAAGTTTATTGTTTTTATTCATGAAAGCAAAGAAAAAAGAAAAATAAGAATTTTAAATAATAGGCCGATCATAAACCTGAGCTCAATGAGTGATGAAGGAGTATTTTCCTCTGGGGAATTCCAGTAGTTGGAAGGGTTTGTTTGAATGTAACCCCAAGTTAAAAAAAAAAAAGGAAAAAAAAAAAGAAAAAAAAAAGGATTAATGCTTCAGCAGGTTGAAGGGGAGAATTATTTTCTACATTAGTCTTGGTACGAGCCATCCTGAGCACTAGGTACTACTGTAATAAGTCAAAGTACTACAACTGAAATAATGTTCTTACATGTAGTTTCAGGCTATTTTATGGCAAAATATAGTGGTCTTTTTAATTAGAAGATGTATAAGAAAAAACTAAGTTCATGATTCTAGAGTCGAGAGCTGATTTACACTTTGCTTCCATGGACCAGATTCAGGGGGTTTTTTTAACTGCAATCGGAGAAATTATTTTTAATTATTTTTATTAAACAGGTTATAAGGTTTGAAAAGCAAACTAATTATATGTGCAATAGAAAAATGAACTATTTTATCTGATTTTTTCATATATAACTTTCAAAGGCCTCCAAATTAGGATACTGCATCATTAAGCTTTTGACATTTGTCCAGTTAAAACTATTGACTCATACTTTCATTTCTTCCCCCTCAAATTACTACAGTGCCACAGCTGATCTAACTATATTTTCCATTTCTTATAAATAGCCACAAGAAAAGTATTAATTATCCTTGTACGATTTAATGCACCAACTGCCTTAACCTTTCAGGTTTTCTTAAACGCCAGCATAACAAGGCATATCCATGGCAGCAAATGTGATTTATGACAGGAATCTTTAATTTCTGTTTTTAAATATGTTACCCACCGATCTGCATACATTTAAATTCGCCTGCAACACTTTTCTCTGTCTTGAGGCTGTTGTTTAATATTCAAGGATGATTTTTGTCCACATACATTTTGGTCTATGTCACCTCAGATTAAATTATTACTGTTTGCAGCCTTTTTGGAGCAGGCCTCAGGCCCTTATTTACAAGAATCAATGAAACAGTAATGAAAATCCATTTTTCATACTATCAGCTCTGGCCTGCTTTTATTTAGTTAGCTGTGTCTAAGCAAGCAATTCATTTTGTGCAAATGTCACGTTGATAAAAAAGGACGAGCCGCGAAAGGGTTAATCATGAAATAAGGCCTCTGCTTTCACCACCCTCCCAATAGTAGAGCACATCTGTAATGGTAAAATTAAAAAAATATTTTCTTAATGTATGCAAAGTAATGTATATTGACACATAAGCAAGCCTTTTCATGATGAATATTGAAATATATATGCAAAGCACAGGAAATGTGTAACATGTTATAGATCTTTCAGTGTACATTTAGAGGAAATGAGCCATTTATATTCCACAATTTAGTGAATACCTACTGTTTATTGGTACAGAGCACATAGGAGTATATTTGTCTTAGTAATTTATTTAGGTAAATATATTTATTCTTCTAGGGGTTCTTGTGCTTTTTCTGGTTCTATAGTACTAGACATAAATATTTAACAATGCATTGTCTCAAATGTTATTCATGTAATTTATCAGGGGAAACAGTGGAGCTGTAATAACTTTTAAGCCTGCACCTTCACTTAAACCTGAGATTGATTTAAAACGTGGGAAACCAGGATGTTTCTCCATATGCAGTAAGAACAGGGATCGTTTCCCTGAAGGAGCACGGAGTGAGTCACACCAGCTTGGACGCCAGCTTGGAGAAAGGGCAACGGCAGACTGTTCACTCCTCTCTTCTGGGTTGTCTTCTCTAATCTCCCTATAATAAAAACATGAGCGAATGAGTTTTTTTTCAAAATAATTACTCTTGTTACGTGTCACCTCATTTCCCTCTGCGGCCTCACTTGTTTTCGTGCCGCTGAGGTCCCTCTCACGCTCCCTCGGCTGGGAAGCCAGCTTTTGACTTCTTCCTTCCATCAACAAACCATCAACAACCGTTCAAAGGTCTCCTGAACCTCCGCCTGCGTTCGTGAGACACTCCGGGAACCTCAGGTGGGAGGGATGGTTACAGCAAAGGGTATTTTTTCCTCCGTCAACTAATTCCCGAAGGCTTTAGCCAGCCAGTTTCCAGGCATTTCAGGACAAATTTTCCCTTACTTAATCACTGATGCCTGAACATAGACTTTATGAGTGGGCCTGCTAGTGTCTATTAGCATCCTCTGTTTCAGCGTGTGATCCTGAACTCCTCGGTGAACATATTCACACCACTGAGAGAGCATTTTGCTACTGACTTGAAGGCGAGAAGGATATTAACTGATTATCTCTTCTCCTGCCTCTGCTTTCTCCATGTCTATAGCTCCCACGCTGGCAACTCAAGGGGGTTTGGAGTCATTTCTTCCTCATCTCCTTTTCAGGCTGGCACTGCTATGGTCTTTTTGGTCTGTAAATTCAGGAATATTTCCTTTCAGACTATGCATCAAGTACTTAAGCACTTGTCAATACCTCTTTTCTGCGATGACTGCTGATGCAATGCATACAGGGTTTGGTTTTGGTTTATTTTTTCCTCCATCTCTCTTTCTCTCTCCAGTTGCAGACCAGTTGCACAGCCCACCCATGGGACTTCACAACCCCACTGAGGAAATGATTTTCAGCTGAAGGACAGGAGAAGCTATATGCTATTCTCTTGGCAGCTTAGCACTGAACAAGCGTTAAACACACAATGTTAGGAGGCGCAAGTGGGAGAGAAAATAAGGCGAGAGAGATTCGCAAGGAAAAAGAAAGGCTCTTAAATAATTATTCACGGCATAATCTTGAAAATGCAATACTTATCACTAGACAGGCAACTGGCCTATGTTTCCAAAACCAGAGATTAAAATAAAAACCACCCAGTAACTCAAGATTCATTTAGATGGAGAAAAGAGAGGGAAAACAGGCAGCAGCTTTCTGAAGAAAATACTGCAGGAACTGGGTCAGTTAAACTTTGGGCAGAGACCTGATCTCCCCAGAGATTTAAACTGGTAAGGAAGCGTAGGGCAGCTCTAGATGGAAAAGCTTATG